>NC_087080.1:2755856-3421536 GCF_026151205.1 Bolinopsis microptera | reverse complement strand
AATCGGTTATGGAGATAAGATGAATTTTAAAGTTTAGAAGAGTACACGTATTTACGATATTGACTTATTGAGATTAGACAAATCACAGATAAATAAACGTTAAATCCATTAAAATATAAAATAAAATAAAACAAATCCATTTTAATACAGCACACTGCGATTAACTTTCCAATCTACTACTCTTCTAGTACTGAAAGTAAAAATCATGCATTGTCTCTTACCGCTGACGAAACAAGAGGAATTGAAATAATAGGCCCATATTCCACATATTCCACAATATAAGGCCCATTATATTCCACAATAATTTGCATTTGGAAAAGCAGCACTATAACGATGACTTAAATGTGAACAAACCTATGTTTGTGTTTATTTTTGGTTGCCATGGCTATTTCACGTAATTAATTACCTAGGCGAACACTCGCCGCCACTAATATTCATAAAATAACAACCACACGTGTTTCAGTTTATTGATGATGAATGATGATGTGTCATGTGCATCCATTTAATATCAACTCATCAATCACAATGGTCAGTAATTGAACATACAGACAAACATCTGACAAGACTGCCAAAACATATCCTAGCAAAACATCCTAGCAAAACAGTTTCACAGAAAACAGCATGGGACAGATCGCCTAACACTCCACCATATACTTACGTATTTAACATTCAACACCATAACGAAATTGCAACTTATATAAACGATAAAGTCAGGGAGATCTGACTGCAGTAGTACTATAGCTGGAGCTGAAGCCGTGTACGTGATGCGTAGACTGCACGTGTGTGATGCGCGCTCTGCACGTGTGTGATGCGCGCTCTGCACGTGTGTGATGCGCGCTCTGCACGTGAAGCAGGTACCAGATATTCGTGCTGTCTTCCGTCACTAGTTTGGGTTCATTACAAGATTGCTAAATGATAACGTACGGATTAATAGCACGATGTTAAGCGTAGGCCAGATGTATTAGGCCAGTTTACCGTACGTAAATAGCCGACTGTCCTGAGATTCATTGGTCTAAAGTCAGGCCCGGGGGTATTATCCCATAAAGTGAGGCCCGGGGGTATTATCCCATAAAACTGCTCCCGTGAAATGTGAAATGGGAACTCAGAAACGAGCCGTGAAATTAGGTAAGCGTTCTAACTACCTTTTCCCTGTACAATAAAATCACAATTTAAACTCGTTTGGGTTGGTTTAGGCGCCATAATGGTCTTTAATCAATATCGTCATAATCTTAATGTATTTAACATCTGGCCAGTTTTTTGCGACTGAAAGCTTAGTAAGACTGCGACGAGTTAAATCATCAATCATTTCTTGATGAGGTATTCCAGTAACGATCGAAACTGACCCCTTGGCTCTTTTAGCATCGTCAAAACACTAAATGATCCAGATCAACAACTCAGCTGTCACGCACTAAACCGTCTCAAGGGTAAACGCCGTTTACAAGTGAAACACCGTTTACAAGTGAAACCATACATGAACAATGGAAACGCATAAAGGAGATAAAAATTGCCACAACAAAACTTTTCAGTTGTAACAAATATCCACTATGAGATGGAAGTTTTCGAATGAAGCAGTATTGTTGAGATAGAACATAAGATTAAAAACAGCACCACTGAGAAGTGCCCATGATCGCAGACGCCCATTGAAACGCAGATTGTTCCAAACATTTCGAGCTCACGTATTGACTACAAAAAAGCAGGCTCTGAAAAGGACAAAGGCGAGTTCGAACGGGAGGCTAATCATGCCAGATTTGGTAAAATGTGTGTCAAGATCCAGCAGGAGGGAGGCGATGCAGGCACAGGGGGGGGGGGGGGGGGGCGATGCAGGCGGCCCTAATCCTGCGCACGCCCCTGTCAAGATCGAATCATAAGGACTGCAATCTGCATTCTGGTGCAGTGAATACTGGATAGTATTAGTAACAATACATAACCTGCTTTTTTTTAATTAATTTCAACAAGCAAAATAAAACAAACTAGATTGATTTTGTTAAGGAGCTCAGGTAAAACAGGGTATTATATTGACTGATGTTAAAACTCGATAGGATGTTCCTCTAAACGCTAGTAAATACTAGTTACCGTCAAAGCTGTAAAGCAAATACACAGCATTTACTTGCACATAAAGTGATAACCAGCACTAGATTTACATGTAATCCCCTTGTTAATACCCGATTAGATCCAGCCCAACAGTCCAACAACAACCCACGTGATCGCTCAGAATAAAGGCTAATTATTGGATAGTTGGTGTTAACAGGCAAACACTATATTTTCAGGGTTTTAGCAACAAACAGTCGATGTCACAGTCAGTGAGCCAGTGAATCCAATGATCATTAAGACGATTAATGAATCGTCTGAAGACGATTTACACATTTATTTTGAAAGCTCCTGCTAAAAACAAACTTTTCGTATCACTTTTATGTTTTAAATAATCCCCCTCCAGGAATGATCATTAAGCTGACAGTTGCAATGAAGATTGAGCTTATAAAGAATGATTCTTATTAATACTTTCAAATTGTGGTATAGGTGAAATTACTTTATCATGTTTATATCCACTATCCACTGTTCAGTCTACATTGAACAGTCAAAGTCACACCTAATATCCAATATGGAAAGTACGTTAGTTTGTAATCTCAGATGTCCTATTAAATCTAGTTGGAGCCGCGCTATACGAATAACACGGAAACACTATCATTTCTGTGATGAGCAGATCTTTTTAGTTCAAGACAAGATTCAAAATGTGGCCATAATATTTGGTTTCTCTTGAATGACAGTTAAATTTTGCATATCCAATAGAAAGCAAAAGTTTGAAATTTATAATTTATAAATTTAATTCTATACAAGTACAACGGTCCTCGCATTCCCACTTTGCATAATGTTGGGGCTTCGATTAAATCTGACAAGGTTTTAGCTGTTTTGATCACTTTTATAGTCTATGATATCCTCAGTATTTGACAAGTCATGCTAAAAAGTAAAACGATGGCGAGGACAAAAACTCTACTTACCGGGCAAAGAGTTTCCTCAATTACACTGTACTGTCGCTTGAGTACAGGAACTGCTCTTGGCATTACTCCCATCAATTGTCGACTCGACAATGACCGCCCAAGAATTGGCATTCCTGATGCTCCTCGAGGCATCCTATACCCCTCTTTCGTTGTAAATCAAATTAGTTCAAAATTCGTGTTTTATGCAAGAAAATTAACAACTTTTTCAAATTACTATTATAGGCATTAAAATCGTCGTCAAGCAGCAGATAATACTATGGTTTAGTTTAAAACTAATAACAACACTACAAATATAGTACATTTATTGAGAATTATGTAATGTAACGCGATGCAGAAGTATTTTAAGCGGGCATATCCTGTCCAAACCCAGGATACATGACATACAAGATTCGTTTTAATTATGATGATGTTACAGAAGAAAGGAATTAATTTAATGTAGCACGAGAAGTCCCGTTCTCCTCGCGTTTCCCTTGTCCCATATATGGGAGTATCAGTAAACGAGCGTCTTAAAAATCGGTCATGAGCCACCTAGATGCAATGAAGCGCTAGTTTATCCAGTTTAGTACTAGTTACCAATTTACAAGTCACAATCAAACTTGCAAAAGTGTAACACATGATCGACTTGATTGAAATTACCAATTCTGCGACTTACGACTTGCATATTTCCAGCTGTTCCTCGCACTGCCAGGTACTTTTTAAACTAACCCTATTCCTGGTCTACACTTCAAGTAAAAATAACATGTTGATTTACAGTGTTAACTCTGGTGTGGTCGATATAGAGTGACAGATGTCATGGCTTAGTGCACGAACCTCTTCAATGCTTTAAAGGGCTAAAACTCTATTCCGATCCAATCTAATTCTGTTATATCTCCTATATATCTATACTATATCTATACTAAGTGTATATATATGGTAATTGCTGTCGTTTTGTTTCTTTAGAAGCATGAGTCAGCACATGATTAACCAAGATGATTGGAAACATTCCAGATTGCGTTTAGGTGATTAAAGTCATTCTGAGTTATCTAATCAGAGTTAACTTCTTCTTAATTTTCAGATTTCCATATTAAACATGTGAGTTAACAAAAGTTGATCGATTGACAAATGATTGACATCGGAGTCCCCCTTCTTACTACTGGCCACACATTTAGCACTTCAGTAAACGAAAAAGCAAAAGGGGTAATAATAGGCGAACAGCTAAGTTGGGAACCACATCTTAATCATTTATCTTTAAAGCTGAACTCCAGTGTTATATCGATTAAGAGAATTTGCAAATTCATTCCCAAATCTGAATATTTGAAACTATACAATGCTCTTTTTATGTCACATCTTAGCTATTGTATAAGTTGCTGGGGTGGGATCCCTAAACATAAGCTGAATAAAATCTTTGCAATTCAAAAACGATGTATAAGACTGCTATTTGGTAACATTCCCAATTATGATCATAAAGAATACTACTTAACCTGTGCACGTTCAAGAACTTATAATGAACATATGGCTAGCAAGAACTACTGTCTTGAAAACACAAAACCGCTGTTCACTGAGCAGAGCACACATTTAGCACTTAACACTAAACAAAAAAGCAACTCCAGAATCTACTCTATTCATAGTCTCCTATTCCTACTCCTTCATCAACAAAAGTTCACCTGACTTGTGAGTTGTGCTGATATTCTTCAAAATAAAATCACATTTGGTAATATTACTGCAGAAAATCCTGAGGCTAAGAGGGCCCTAATACCATAGCAATAATCTAACGAGCTTACGAGTTTGATTGTATGTACGAATCACACTACAAGGAAGTGATGTTATTATATTATATGTTTATACACAATTGCAGAATATCAAAAAGTGGGACCTCCATTATCAGTAAATCGGTAGATTGAATAGCTAGTCGTCACGTTACAGCGTATTGCTTTTAAAACAGTTATTCTGCTCAACTGTACTGGACTAGATTATAAAGAACTTGAAAATTCAAAGTACCAACTTCAGAAGGAGGACCGCCACGGAAAATATCATTTCATACGTGAGAGCGATCAACCATTCGGCTTGAAATAGCGACAAATCCATTAATCGCTGTGACGTGGCACAGATCACAACAAATTTACGACGCTTCCTCATATAATGGTTCTCCCAGACGGGATAGTCGGCAAATAAATTGAAAACAGCCAGGCGGCCAGTGCGGGAACCGTACTGCGACCACTGCAGAAACAAGCGTTTTAGCACGTGTCGAGGAGGGCAAATTTCGATAAATCTTTGATAAACTCTAGCTGCTTCCTTAACATTGACTCCAATTGTTAGATCAAAGAAGAGTGTTTTTGTAATTTCATTGCTATTACCAACCTTTTTATAACAGTTTTACTACGGCCACCCTTTCTAAAAACTGTTGCTTTCATTTCTAACACGTTGTTCAGTTTATTGGACTTTCAAAGCTTTCTTACAACTACAGAATTTTGACTGAGTAATTGGTGATCAGCAGTGTGATAAGTAAATTATCGACCATTTTAATCCATATAAGGCTTCATATTTTACCCAAAAGAGTCTCAAAATATATTGTGTGATGGTTGAATTCATCGCACTGCTATAAAAACAGCTGTCAGTGCAAAATGATGCAACATATTTAAGTGTACACTTCATTTCCAAACTAAAATGTGCTAATTGCAAACGGAATCAAAACTAAGAAACGACCGAAGCGGGATTATCTATCGAACCCGAACATTCTGACAGACATCAAATTTGATGATTAACTAACGTTATCGGATGCGATAGACTGTAATGAATGTTTACCAACTTAGTTATTCCATAATAAGTTATCAACAATCTATTAAAGGGATGATTTGGCAGATAATTGATTTTTTGATCTTTTTAACGATCCTTTTAATAGAATTATATGGCGTGATCGATAGTGAAACCTGGGCCAATGTTTCTTATGCCAAACCATAAGGGAAAATCACAAAGAAGATCTTGTTAACAATATAACCTAATTCATATGATCACTGATGTAAGGCGAATAGTCAAGGATCTGAAGACATTCCCGTCTATATAACTTCCGCCCCGGGGTTTGAGACTTGGAATAGCTCAAGGGACCCATCAGAAACAAATTTGGCTTGGGTAGAAATGTTGGTTATGGTGCAGTTTTGTGCAATTGTTTTGTGACCACACCCTTTTTTGCTCTCGCTATTTGCACACTAAATGCGAGAAATAAGATCATGTTAACAAGAGGGACACATTTATAACCTAATTCATCTTATCACTGATGTAAGGCGAATGCTAAATAATAGAAGCAAAACAGGAAATGATTTTAAAACTTATATCCTGCTTCAAATCTTCCCCCTTCAAGTTTTCTCCAACTCACCTTTGTCTCATGCTGCTGTGTATTTTCTGGGGCCATGACGTTTTGCCGCCTGTTGAGTAAAATAGTTGCTCAATTCTGGGCAGTTATTTTCAGCCTGTTGAGTGTAATAGTTGCTCATTTCTGGGCAGTTATTTTCAGCTGGTTCAGGATTATACAGTTCACAAAAAGACCAGGCTTCGTTTTGCGGTTGCGAAGTCGGGAAAACAGAAAGGCTAGAGTTTATACAGTATCAAACAAATAAAGGAAAACGAAAAAGCCCTAAAAAGGATAGGCAGCTTGCAATTCACAAAGCACAACTCTAGCCGTACAATAGAGGGCACAAGGCTAGCACATAAAGGGGATGACGTCGCAAGTGGTACAACCCACCTTACAGCGAAAATGAAGCCACAAACATTGGACGTCAACCCATGCAGATTCTGACAAGAAACCTCCCGCATTACCACAAGTACCACGGATTTAATATTATCAAACAGAAACTCGGTCAGAATCTTCAATTCATGTTTGGTTGCTGCCCTGCTCCCACAAAGAGGGCCGGACTTTATCGACTTTTTTCAATTTTGAAATTGTTTTGGAGGCACTGTCGGCCTATTAATGCCGTATCTAATATCATTATAACTTTTTGTAAGCTTCCGGAGGTTCGTTTGGTGAGGTCACATACGTTTTAAAGCAAGTCTAAACTGACAAATTCTACAGGAAAAAGTGCTTTTAGACACATATTATTGTGGTTGTGGTGGTTTTTGGCGGTGAATCAGAATAGGTCATCGAAATTATCACAAACAACACAAAACAGTGTTACTTAAAGGGGTTTCATAATTCCCGGGTATACTTTGAAATTTCGTTCAAGATCTTTTGTAAGATCACGGCAGGTCTTTGTTCTCAAATTCTAAAATAGCACAGGATTCTGCTGAAGCAAAAAAGTGTAGGTAATTGCAGGAGACGGAGATCACCACTCCCCAGAGTCGATTTGATTGGGGACCAGCTTTTGGTACACTGGTTAATGTTTACTATAATATTAAAGTATTACAATTACATAAAATTAGATAAATATAAATTCCCTTTGCTTAGGACGTACCAAAATATCCAAAAATGAAACGATGCACCTTAGCACACAACACAATACATAAACAACTGGCAGTGTATCCTCAGAAAAGAGCCCTATAGATAAACCTGGCCTGGGTGAGACCTGCATTGCGATTGCTATTCAGCGATGTGTGCTCTACAAGTCATCACATACCTGAGTTACAATCACGGTTGCAGTTTTATAACTCACAATTAAAAGTTCCTCGTTATCGGCCGAAATCAACAAATACACGCCGAAATCAACAAATACACGCAACAGCCATAGATAAGAGCCTTATAGTACATTTAAATCGAAGAAATATGGATATCAAAAACACTATATGTTACATCTTGACCTTATCTACACTTAAAATCTTGCCGTCTCTGATATAATGATACTTTGTTGGCTGAGCAGCAATCATTTCCTTCATTTTTACAACAAGTTTCTGGTGAGCTGCTTTCTCCTCCCTATTTCTGTCAGGTGTGATGTACCACATGTGTGGTACGCTACATAATTAGATTTCTTCAGATTTCTTGCTCGAGCAAGAACCATTTTGACTGATTCCGTGCAAGCCAATGTCACTTTTAACGGTCTTGGTTTACCACTATCTGCAGGTTTTTTAATCCCGATCAAACTTGCTGCCACCACTTGAGGATCACACCCCGATGATTCCCAAATTTCGGTAATCACTTCTTCTGCCACTATATGTGGATCACTGCCGTAATTCTCTGGCACACCGTAAACAATGAAATTCTTACTGCGGACGTCATCTTCAACTACAGTTTTCACAGCTGTCTTTATACTGTCAATCGACGGAGCACTGGTAGTTGTTTCACAGTTCTCCTTCACGATGTCGCACCATGTTTTTTTCATCTCAGTTTGTACAGTTTGCTGGACAGAGTCGAGCTCTTTCTGTTGCTGTTTGATAAGATCCTTCTGATAATTAAGCTGCTCTGATTTCAGTCTGTCTATCGTACTGGCCGCAGATTTACATAGTTCAATATTGCCTGTCATCAATTTAGAAAGTTTTTCAACAGCATTAGCCAAGGGGTCTTTTGTAATGGCCATTAATCTCGAATGATTCAGCTCTGTAACGGTTTGAGTTTTCGAGAGTTTCAAAATGTCATACAACGCCACTGATAACTCTTTTTCGAGTCTGTTCAAATTTTCCACAGTGAATTCCATTGTACAAAGCAAAGGCAAGCTGAGTAGCTGGCGTGTCGATGTAAAGATAAAACAACTGATAAGAGAGCAATTAAAATTGTTGCAAATGCTAGAATAACTGATTGTAACTGAAAATAACTGATTGTAACTGAGTCCACTTGAAGGTAAATACCTTACAAAAACTCTTTGAAATAGGCACATTACCAAAAGAAGAATCCACTGAAGTCCAGGTAATGAAAATTGGACTAACTTTGAAGAAGTAAAATAATCGATAGCAGACCCCATAGCAGACCACAAGTCTTGAAAACTAAGAGTCTTTTACCTAGGAGGGGGTTTGGTAGTCCAAAAGAAATATCGGGAACTGAAGGGGGAGGGAAATGGTAACCAAACTATGCGCCATGGTAACCAAACTATGCGCCATGGTAACCAAACTATGCGCCATGGTAACCAAACTATGCGCCATGGTAACCAAACTATGCGCCATGGTAACCAAACTATGCGCCATGGTAACCAAACTATGCGCCATGGTAACCAAACTATGCGCCATGGTAACCAAACTATGCGCCATGGTAACCAAACTATGCGCCATGGTAACCAAACTATGCGCCATGGTAACCAAACTATGCGCCATGGTAGCCAAACTATGCGCCATGGTAACCAAACTATGCGCCATGGTAACCAAACTATGCGCCATTTATATTACAAAAAATGTGCAGATAAACTAGAGCTTAAAACTTTGAACGGAAACGAGTTATTCGGTATTCCTAAGCATGAACAAGGAAAATTATTTATGGCAGTGAATCACTAACAGTGTGAAAACAGAGACAGAATTGTCAGAGCCAATCCAAGGAAAGTAACTGTCAGAATATCAACTGTTAGCTGAGTATAGGGTGAGCTGTCAAGCTTTTATTGTTAAAACAAATTAAATTCCGGAAAATTTTAGTTCAACTGAGAGCAAATTGTTTAGTGTATTACTCTTGCCTCTCAATATTTGGGTAAGTTTGACGAGTCTGTGAAAGTAAGCAGTACCATGCAATCCCTGTTCTTTTGAAGGTCACGGTTTTAGATTTTAAAAGTGGGTACATAATTGGTGATATCTAGATTCCTTTAATGTATGGAAGCAGAAGAAGTTCATTATAATGGACAAAGGCCCGAGTTTTATAGTTTTATGGGTAGAAAATTACGACAGTATAAAACGTAAAGACCTGCAAACTTTCGCACGCGGGAACGCGGAAGTTATACAACAATTTCTCCGATCACATTCAATTTCTTCGAATCACATACAATTTAGACATTCGATATATACCAAAGAATTTTCAACAGTTGCCTAATGTTACCCAATGTTCACTATGGACGTGGATATTTCGGCAACATTTTTAGAGTTAGAGTTTATAGTGCTGTCAGGCTGGATAGGTTCGAGGGTTAACTTGAGGGTTAAATCTAATTATACTTTGCAAATCAGGTAAAATTTGGGATACCTTTTAAACTTGGTTCGCATAGTTTAAGTGATTAAGTAGCATAGTAACTCTGAGAGGACAACATAAACCCTAGTAAGTAGTAAGCGACATGGCAGTTTGCCCGTGCATCATGGTATCTGGTTCGCTGCATTCACCATATTATACTAGTGATCTGTTACAACTCACTAGCATTCTGATTACATGTGATCACAACGGAGTGGAACAACAAACACATTCCGTAGTTTGAGCAAACAGCTATCCAGCGTATCTGTATTACGAGCCGACAAAGTGAAACATGCAGCGGACACTGTACTGTCAGACGAAATTGAGAGACGAAATTTTCAAAACCTATAATTATATTATAATGTATTGTCTCGGACCAATTCTTGTCATATTGCAATAAAGATCTGTCACACTGTGACAGTAATTGAGTGGATTTTCAGGAAGAAAAAATTTTGTTTCTTGAAATCAGAACAATTATTTTCTCACCTGCTTGAAGCTGGCACGACCCATGATCACACTGTGACAGTAATTGAGTGGATTTTCAGGAAGAAAACATTCTGTTTCTTGAAATCAGAACATTTATTTTCTCACCTGCTTGAAGCTGGCACGACCCATGATCACCAACACACTCAGTTTTACGTTACACCTACCCAACTGCAGAGCTGACAAACACATAAACGTTTAATAACAGTCGGTGCTACACCACTCCATATCATGATTTGATTGGCGCGATGCGAATCAATACAAGAACATGAGTTATATGTTGCAGACAATTTCATTGTATATTGCATCTCAAAATTAAATGTGTTCGATCTATATGTAGGTGACTGGTTGTTTTTTAATGTCAGGGTTTACTTTGATCTGTTGTTCGTTCGAAACGAACGGATCACACGAATTGTTGCAATGTTGTTGTTTATCTTAATAACGAAAGTGCTCCATAAATGGAGGGAGGGATGGATATTGGATATGTATGAAGTTTCAAAGGTGGTTACTGTGAAGTTCGCACCCCCTTTAACAACGAAAGTGTTCCATGAAACATTAAACATAAAATGTACACTCAAATCTGGGTCTGCCCTTTCTGAATAAATGATAAGAAAAGATCTCACCCACAAAACCAAATCTCAAAAATATTCAGTTCTAAACGTCCATCTTTCCATTTAGAGTTATAATGTTTAAACTTTGGATGACGTTTTACGGATTCTACAGACTATTTGGGTAGATAATGCAGTATCAGCGTTCAACTCCATGCCTAGCCTTAATATAAAAACAAAAAACTGACCACGCCACACGCACAAAGCATACCTTCAAGTTCAACTGCATCTTCTTACTCGTGAAACTCCACGCATAAATATAACAGAGGAGAGTAACAGATGGATTAACTGCAACGCCCAGTACTCCTTAGCAACGCCCAGTACTCCTTCATGATGGTTCAAACTTTATGAAAGCGTTAAACTTAACCCCTACGGATACGGCCATTGGAGGACTTCGCCGCTTCAAAGCGCCGCACAAACTATCATTCTTGATCGAGATCGTTGCTCTGTTAATTCGCAGAGAAACGATCTGGAAGGGTTAAACTTAACCCCTACGGGTACGGCTGCCAATGATAAGAATATTCCACTTTATACGAACACTTACGAAAATGAGCTGAGATAATCCCAATTCATGGTAAGGCAGTGAATCGGTTAATCATTAAATACGACAAACCCACCGGCTGACGGCTATCAAACGGCAGAAAACACGGTGAAATTAAACGCTTTAATCAGTCAAAATTATGTTCATGTACATAGATCACTGGACTGGCAAGCACGCACGATTTTTAATGTTTAATCACACCTTAGTTTATTAAATTATAATATGTATTATATAAAATCATAATACAAAGATTTAAATTAACAAGCACTTTCTTATATTTTTGAAGAGGTGGTACGATTATAAATTTCCAGGTTTGTTTCCAGGTTTCTGACTTGTTGGATGAATTTTCTGAGCTGAGATCACATTAGATAAAAAGTTGACATTCACATATTACGTACTGACTGAGGGGGGAAGGGGGTTTCTAAATGATTACGCTAGTGTAATTTCGACACAATAGCTGTGTGTAAAACTGATTATGGAGTGGGGGTTAAAAATTGTCCAAAAATTGATTACGTAGTATGTGAAGGGTCCCTAACTTCGCTAAAGTTTTAATATTATCACAATTACTGATTAATTAATCCTAATTACTTAATTAATACTAAGTACTGTAACTTAGATACTCTAATAACGGTTTACTTACCATAACAGCGAGGATCTTCTGTAACCGCTTACCAGGAACTCAAAACACACAAATTAAATGAACGAATTAAATGAACGAATTAAATGAACGAATTAAATGAACGAATTAAATGAAAGATTTAAATGAAGAAGATCTCCAGCGAACAAGTACTCCAGTTCATACAAGATTTGTGTAATACAATTGAAGAAGGACCGACTGCATGAACGCATCCGATATTAATCAAGAAAAACAAGCTGGGGCCTGGGTCCCATACGTTACTAACATAATGTTCTAATAAACTTTATGCGTGATCGCGCAATAATATAAATGCTAAATGTTTTGGTAAACTGTAATATGTATTTCAATAAACTTGGTGTTCTAGATTGTGACCACGTTCGCGTTGTTTCCGTATTACGTCGCCACTCAGCCACCGAGCTGTATATTGGTAGTAGCTACTTGTGATGTAGGAGGAGCAAAGTGCAAAGACAATGTCACTAACTGTCACTAACTGCTAGTGGCAGTTAGTGACAGTTTCTTTGCACTTTGCTGCTCCTGTGGCCCGCAGCATGGGGCAGCTGTATATTGGTAGCAGATATATAATCATTTAAATCGCACTTAACTTACTTTTCATGCTTACTGTTAAAATAAGTATAGTTCGACTGCAACTGTCATGATTCTAGCTGTACAGTGTATATCACACCGAAAACCATCAGAAGATAGGGTTATTAACCAACTGTCATATTTTTTATCTTAATTTTAATTTTCAGTACTTTTTACCTAACATTATCATTTTTTTAGCTAGCAGAATGGTTTTCAGAGGGCATTAATGAAATGTACTATGAGCTGGTCCCAAGTCCAGACGCCATTTTATTCTTTGTAATTTTCAATAACCCTGTCTAGTCTTTGACTACTGATAACAACGAGATATTAAGGTTTTTAACATCATCACTAAACACCAGTCTCCGAAGCTAAATTTTGCTAACCTTTGAACACATCTATAAAGTCTTCCAGATAGATACACAATGATCGCAACAGGCACATTTACATATGATATAATTATAATTAATTATATGAAGCTCCCTGTACTGATACTTTTCTGAGTATTTGGCCAAACACTATTTTAACTTCTGCAAATCAAGCTAATTTATATTGTTATTTCGGAATATGACGTTACCTAACTTGTTAGTCTTTCGCTCAGTTCCCTTTACTGTGCAAGAAGCTCGAAAAGAGTGCCGCACATAGGGAAAGGTGGCTTTTTTGCCCGATTTTGTACAGCGAAAAACCATCAACCTTTTAATATACTTAATAAGTCATTTAAGTATAAATATCAGATATCAGTATAAATTTTACTTAACAAGGAATAAAGTAAACTCACCTCAAATTCATCCTGAAAATTCTCTGCATTGCTATTTGCAATCACCAAAGACATGTCTCATAAGCGTTGAGTACTTTACACTTTACAGTCACAGAACAAAAAACAGCAAACTTACGCAAAATAACAGACCTCAAAATGGGGAAAACAGTCATGGTTAACTATGAACACGTGATCAAGTCATTCCATTGTCCTCAAACAAAAGAACTTAACAAGTATCCATAACAACCCCAATTGTAGTATTATAATAAACTAAGCACGTACCCTATACTCAATACTCGATAGTATCCACGTCGTCAGGAGCCTTTAGTCAGTCGTTCTGTCAATTGTTCGAGAGAAACACTGATATAGAAATGTGCGGCTGCTGTCGCCCTTCGAGAGGTGGGGTATTCATTTTCACCAGTGTTCTTTTGTCAGATCTGTGGGATAAGATCATTGCTGTGAATAAATGAGGACAAAGTGGGATAGTAAGGGGTGTAACTGTTTATCTAAAGGAAAAAAGAGACAGGCGCCATGAAGGGGGAGATTGAGGCTTTCCAAAAACAATTCTTTAAAATGCACCGGGGGGTACCAATGGCATAGAATGGAGAAAAATGGCATAAAATTCATCAAATGGCATAGAAATTTCATGGCATAAATGGAAATTTTGTTTGGCCAATTCTCCATTCATGCCAATTTATGCCATGAATTTAGGTCTTCATATTTGACCTTTAGGATGACTTTAAATTCGCAAATATTATTAGTACTTGAATAAGAGACATGTTTCATGCTTTATAACGCTTGAAATGATCTTTAAAGATTCATATGACAAATAAAGAAAATAGAAATGTATTATACCAAACATTCAAACATTTGACTATTCAAGAAAAGCAAATTCGAAAGTAGGACCCTAGAGCGGAGTCGAATCGCCAGGGTAGGACTCTAGAGCGGAACCCCCTTAACGGACCCATACTATGAGGACCCTAGAGCGGAGTCAAATCGCCAAGGTAGGATTCTAGAGCGGAACTCCCTTACCGGACCCATACTATGAAGACTCTAGAGCGGTACCCACATGCAAATTTTAGAGCGGTTAGAAATTTGAGAGTAAAGTTAGTTTTGAAGATTGAGCTATGTTTTTTAATCAATGATTAATAATAGTCGTCACATAATGATGATAGAATTGATACAACTTATTATACATTAATACTGCGAATCAAATATCTTGAAATAGTTCACTCAGTTCCTCGACCATCACGTTCCTCAACATGTCAAGGTGGGAGAGTGAGACAATGTCATGATCGTAGTAGACTTTTACTAAATGTGCCAGTCGGCTGTCCTTGGTACGCTGACGGGCTCGTTTTGCAGGAGGAGCATCCCCGTAACTCTCCTTGAGCATCATCTCATCTGTAGTGGACTGTTCTATATAGACAGCTTGAAGAAAGGTCCAGATAGTTGGGTAAGAGTGTCCCAACATTGCTGCAAACTTTCTGTTAAAGGCCTCTGCGTAGTTGAAGTTGCAGGTAGTCCGGTCGACGAGGTTCCAGGATTGCGGAGGAAAGCGGGCAGGTTTGGTGCTACGAGCGGTGGAAACTCCCTGTACCCAATTCGTCATGAAGTAGTTAAGGAAGTCGTCGAGGCCAAGGTGGGAGGGTATAAGATCTAGGAGCTCCATGAAAGAAGGGAGAACATCGTCCACTGGGAGAAAGGCAAGCTGCATAGTGCATAAGTCTACGTATCCACACTTGAACAGGACCTGAAGTCCAGGAATTAGTAAGGGGGTCGTTAATTCCTTCGTTGTAGTCCTTCTTCAGTCCGTTCTCCCGTACCCATCTCAGCTGTTCGTCCCCGGATGAAGTCTGAAAACGGCCTTCTCAGGAAGAGTTAAGTAATAACTGTTACTCAGCATATTGTAGATAGTTGTAAAGAGGAGTAGGAATCGAATGTGATATACTAAACTAAATTCTCTGTGACATTTATACTGCACTATCGAAATCACTAACAAGAACCGCTATGCGATGGGATCTGATCTGGAACATACCCTGTCACTAGACTGAACATGAGATACCCTTAGTAGGTGCTAAAGTGTCACACTAAATGATCTGCTTGAGTGCACGTACTTGGTCGGTATTTCGCTTAGCGAAATCACATCGACCAGTTCATAATTATACCTCTTTATCAAAGAATCTTTTTGCATTTTAGAGTAGCATCAGGATATTTCAGTCAAATGGAAGAAGTTTATACCGAACAATTGTCTAACGTATCTAAAAATTACAATATGATATGATGTATAATATAAATAATCTAGGACAATTTTCTGCTTCAACAACTCCATGAATTATTCTAATCTCACTATTATAATAATCAATCACGAGTTGTATCTAATCTGATTTCAATCTTCCGACCAAGTCCACTCTACAGTCTGATCTCAAATTTCTAATCGCTCCAAAATTTACATGTGGGTACCGCTCTAGAGTCCTCATAGTATGGTTTCGGTAAGGGAGTTCCGCTCTAGAGTCCTATCCTGGCGATTTGACTCCACTCTAGGGTCCTTATAGTATGGTTCCGGTGAGGGGGTTCCGCTCTAGATTCCTACCCTGGCGATTTGACTCCGCTCTAGGGTCCTACTTTTGACCAAGTACGCCATACAGTCCCCCGCTCTACAGTCCTACAGCCCAAATTGTGAGATGTTCAAAATCCTACAATGATTATACTAGATTAACGTTATTATAGAAAACTAATTAAGGAGTGCTATGTTGCCATGCAGCAGTGAATATGAAGAAATTTAAGCAATATATTATGTCATCATAATTTTGTATAATAGGAAGCAAGTATTTCAGGTCATTTGGTGAACTGTTATGTAATACTAATATACAGGTTCATCGAGATATCAATGAATATTATTTTTAAGAGGCTACCCATTCGAAACACAGATCATTATCAATCTTGTGAAAATGTTTAAATTTCAAAACATTCTACATGAACACGGTCCCGACACGATACATCTGTACACATCATTAACAAATAATATTTTAATCGAGTTGGTAATGTTACAGTTTTCCACTGTTAATTTGGATATCCGATTGACTGGGAGCATTCAGTCGACTGTCCTCTCTGTTATACGGTGTGTAGCGTGTACTATGCCATACTGCCCGGTCACTTGTCCACAATCAACCAAATCATCATATCATATTGATATACATTGAACGTAATTATAATCAATAATGCCCATTGCTAGGGATATTTTGAGGAATTTAATGGGTGAAAATAGATGTTGTAGTACAATAAATAGAGATAAAGGTGGACAGTACTAGTGGGGTGCAGAAAATTCGTTAAATTAAATTCTCAGTTCAAAGTTTTAAAATTTCATATTTCGAATGGCATAGAATGGAGAAAAATGGCATAAAATTCATCAAATGGCATAGAAATTTCATGGCATAAATGGAAATTTTGTTTGGCCAATTCTCCATTATGCCATTTATGCCATTGGCACCCCCCCCCCCCCCCTGTATAGTATCCAAATAACAGTGTGTTTACATTTTTAAAATGCACAATATGGCAAAAAAAATCAAATAATTAATCCATTAAAATAGTAATTAAACAGCTAAAGATAATGAATTGTTTGATACAACATTCTGTCTGATTATTTTTCAAAACGTTATTAATAAATCAAAGCGGTTCGTGAAGGGACTTCTTGATTTGACAGCTAAACTATAAAAATATAACAGATACACTCGACACTTCTTAACAAGAAGTTCTTGTATAGAGGAGCGCTTCTCTATCCAGACGTAGCATATCAAAACAGAGATTAATATGATAGTTAGTAGCATAGATTATCAGGTTACACAGCAGGAGCACTTGAAGCGTACGGCGGGGGTGCTTCAGGTGCGTACTGTTGAGCGTTAGGGGCGTACTGTTGAGGGGGCCCAGCGGCGTCAGGGGCAAACTGTTCACTATCACTGACGTACATTTGAGGGGGTCCAGGCGGGTACAGTTGAAGGGGTTGAGGGGCGTACTGTTGAGGGAGGTCAGCAACGTATTGTTGATGGGGGTCCAGGCGGGTACAGTTGAGGGAGGTCAGCGGAGTACTGTTGAGGGGGTCCTGTGTCGTACTGTTGTGGAGGAATGTAGGATGAAGGAGCTTGAGTGACTGGGTTTTACACCACTACTTCTACAACTTGAGTTGTAGATGTCTTGCACTGTTGTCGTTCTTGGATGAGAGCACAACACGGACAACACATTATCGCCAGCCAATCTGCACAGCAATTAGTTGGGATCTTGTGGTTCCTCCGAATATTCGGTCTAATACAACAACACCAGGCACACAGCGAAAATGGACAGAAGAAGAATAGGCAGCCACAGAACGCTCCACAACAACCATCACAGCAGCACCCAGAATCTCGGGCATTCAAACCGAAGGTGATACACGGACAACACCAAGCGAGCAGACACTCTCCACAGTCGTCAAAACATCCAAATAGGCCGTGACTCCATTCGTTGTTCCATTGATTTCCACCCTCGGAAGTAACAAGTATTACTTGCTGACTCATAATCTGTGATAGTGACGATCGTTATCATATTCGTACAAAAAATACTTTACTTTATCATAATGATAAGATTTTACGTTTAAAAAAACTTAAACTGCTGTTCTCAATCACAAGATTTTAGGAGAAGATCTTATGATAGAGAATACAAAGGTGGTTTGGAAAATATTACGCTAGTGTTATTCCTACAAGAAGTTGAATTATTATTTTTATTTTTTTAAGAGAGGCTGGGCCAAGATAGCCCACGAGAGGATAGCATTGAGATGCTCTGCCTACCTCTGGGGTGTGGCAACCTTGGGGAAGGTTGCCGGTGAAATCAGAGTGATTGGTGGAGGATGGTGTAAGATGATATATGAGTCAAAATGATACGCTTAAATGCCAGCTGGGTTTGGAAAAGTAAAACGAGACGAGACAGCATATGAGATAATACTTTAAGTCACCCCGGTCTGATCCAGCTCTTCCGGCACAATTAAGCGTTTGGTGCGGTTTGCGAAATTGACAATTGTTGTGATGTGTTGGTTGTCGAATATGTCATTGACAGAGAGGTAGTAGTCCTGGAAATATTGACCTCTAATTTGGGCAATAGCTGGACACTGTCCAAGGAAGTGTGAGACAGTTTCCTCTCCGTCGCCGCACATAGGACAAGCACTGGTGTTTGATTTGCAAATGGTTTGAAGGTGTTTGTTTAAGCCGCAGTGACCCGTGATGAGGTGAACTGTAGTTCTGTAATCTTGTTTGTTGTTGCTGAGTGTAGTGTTGAGGTTTTTGATGATTTTGGCATGCTTGTGGCCGAGTGTCAGTTTGGTGTGTCTGGGACCGTCAGTTAACCAAGTTTCCTGATTCAGTCTGTTGACTTTGTTGTCGATTTGACGCTTGATGTAGGATTGTGGAATTGGACACTTCAAAGTGGAATTATGTTATCAGTATTACATCCCGTGCAATGGACCCCTCGAAACTCGTAGCACAAATGATAAGGAAGAGACATTACAAAAGTAGTTCCTTTGCAATCACATCCATCTAGGATTGATCAGAAATCCGGAGACCAAGGTACATATTTTAAAGGTATTTAATACTCATTACATACTTAGAGGATACTCAATACTCATAACATACACATTATTCAGTACAATACAAGAAAAATAGAACTGGCGCCTAGCGGGAGGTGGTTTGTTATTTCTACAGAACAGCTTTGTGAAGAGTGGGTAACGGAGGGAGTATAAAATGGCTAACGTAATAATATTACGTTGCCATTTTATGTGGATAAGTAGATGGCCCCTAACGGGGGGGGGGGGGGGGGGGGGTACCAATGGCATAAAATAGCATAAATGGCATACGTTTTATGGCATAAATGGACATTTTTATTGGCCAATTCTCCATTTATGCCATGAATTTAGGTCTTCATATTTGACCTTTAGGATGACTTTAAATTCGCAAATTATTATTAGTACTTGAATAAGAGACATTTTTCATGCTTTATAACGCTTGGAATGATCGTTAAAGATTCATATGACAAATAAAGAAAATAGAAATGTATTATATCAAACGGGGGGGGGGGGGGGGGGGGGGTTACCAATGGCATAGAATGTCATAAAATGGCATAAATGGTATACGTTTTATGGCATAAATGGAAATTTTTATTGGCCAATTCTCCATTATGCCATTTATGCCATTGGTACCCCCCAATGCACCTAAATTTATCAGAATTTAAAGCCCATAAAAATCCAAATTTTCCATGAAGCATCCTCTAAACGAACTCCTATGAATGTCAGTGTTGCATAGCATAACTATAAGCACTCGCTACACTTTTAGAGGAATTTAGTTGTTTAATGTATTTTACATCTCAATCAAACGGTTTTTTGTAGATATTTCTTTGTTCATTACGTATGGTGTTTTTAATTTTATTATAATTTTCTTGTAAAAATCCTTTTTGACTTTGAGTAGAAATACTTTTTAAATTAGGTCGGACATAACCATTGTAATTTGACTTTTGAACCGTTTAATACTTTTAAAAACAATACCTGGCAAAAGATCTTGTCGGCTTCCGTGACAACGGTGACATGATCAAATATTTTAAAATTTTTGGTCATTCAAACTGATAAGCCCATCAAATTCAATTGTGTTTTTAAAACAAAACAACAAATTTTATACAATGGCAATAATTGACATAGGTACTTGGTTGAAACGAATTAATTTCACCACCTTTAAAATATTTGAATTGCGATTAATCAGGGTACAAATGCGAGTCTCGCTCAACTAAGAATTTAATTATTCGAGTTAAATTTGTTTGAAGACACCCTACTGACGATGGCATGTGCCAGGCACATATTATGATATTAATTTAGGGCAACTGCACGATTGAATATTCGTTCCGTCTACTCCAAACTCACTTTAAATCACTATTGTAATTTAGAATCCCTCCCCGGCCGACTAGAATAATCTTAACTCTCTCGTGATCCACGCCAGATAATTACAATTTCTTGAAAACTTTTGTTCTCAGGACGGCATAATTCTCAGTGCAGTCAGACTTGTCGCCTGCTATTATAGTATTAAATCAATTAAATCATTAACACGTTCAGTTTACAGTGTATACTGACGAGGGGGTTGAAGCCAAGGAAGCGAACGAGGGATTTTGGAAACTCAGCTGGGTCGGATACGGATACGTATGTTAGAGTGCTGGATAGTGGATAGTGGATTGAGGATCAAATTCTAATGCTTCTAGGCGTTAAATCGACTGGTTATTGTTGATTCTATTTAAAACTTCTAAACTTATTATTTTCACTTAAAGATTTTGTTTGATTTAACCCACAATTTTGGATAATTCTGGTGGGGGTTCAGTATAAAATCTTTTTCAATCTTAATTTTAAGATAGGAATTGAATATTGATTGACCAAAAAAATAGAGATCATTATTTGAGGGGAAACTTAAAAGGTAAACCAATAAATCCTGTCATAACTGATACTATAGAAAAAGAATTCATCGTGCTTCTCGAAAATGATATTATTGACATACATTTTTAGTAAACAAAATTACATCTTTAAATAAAAACAAGCATAGTGGCAGCAGAAGCAAACTTTATGAATGAACATAAATGAGATACTGACAAAATGTATAGTTTTTAACACTAACAATAACATACACCCGGAGCAAAAGTGACACGGTGTAAAATGCGCGGTGTACAGCATGAAGATCAATAAAATTATATAAAATAGGAAAAGGGTTTCCAAGAGAAGTTGACACAAGTAACGTAAATTAACAGGAAAGTAAATCATTTATTTATTAATCATTCTAAAAATTTAATTTCACCACAAACGCTTATCTGTCATATATATTGGATCACGGTAGGTCCACGGGATCGTTAATGGCCCGCCATATGTGTCATAAGATCATCCGTTCCCATACTTTTCTCGTCATCAAAGTCTATGTGTCTGGTTTGACAGAGATATCTCGCGAACAGGTTATCCTTTCCCTTCTTCAGGGTTTTGTTCCTAAGCAGCAATGGATTCTTGCAGGGTTTAGTGATAAGATTGAAAACAATATACGGAATGTTGAATGGAAACAGGAAGGGCATGCCGTGCCCCTCCACGTTGGTGACGGAATTATACTCCATGATGGACTCAAACTGAGAGTACCTCCAGCTTGCGAACTTGCCCTCGTTTACTCTGGAGTAAGCACCACACATGATAGCAATGAGCAGGTTCATGCACATTATCCCCAGCAGAACCTCGTAAATAACGAGGAGAAAGCCCACACATACGGACATGGCGCTATCTAGAGAGTTGTAGAGGTTCTCTTTCCGGATATTGTATAAGCCTCCAAACAAGTTCCATACAAGGGAGATTACTGTGCTGCTGAAAGATTGAAAAGAGAAGAAACCATCTTTATCATCACTTCCGTCAATCTCATTAACTATCCGGTAACAAGACGAGATGCTTAGCATCGGAACTGTGAATCCGATCAAAAAGAACCCAAATAGGAACATGACTCGTGAGATTTCCGCAAACATTTCCCTTATGGCTCGAAGCAAGGGCCCAAGACCAGGAACATGGATTGTGGAGAACTGCAGGAGGTGAACCAAGGAAACCACAGCTGCAGTGCAGTAGAAGTAAATCGTAAGCATCAACCCTCGTGCAACCATCCGGTCGTGGTCAATACGATGATAAAGACCAGATACTTTAGAAGAGATGGATGCTTGAAGCTTGCAGATCATCCCCGTTAGGAGCAGTAATGTCAAAACTATATCGTTCAGGTTTGAGAAACTGTTAAAGTATTGTTTCAGCTTGGATTTAGCCATGGTACCCTTTTTATGATATGCTTGGTACCACTCTGTGAGGATCCTGGCAACAATGCATACCCACAAGCACCACTCGGACCCGGGTGTGGATGGGGACGGCAGTTTCACCAGGATACTTCCATCATCTTCCACTTTGAAATGGGAGCTGTTAGAAGCTGTAATGTTTCCTGATTGCAGCTGGAAGATAAGAAGGTGCACTGGTTTAGGGTCAGGGATTGTGGTAACGATAACGGTTAGCAACAGACCGAAGAGGATCGTGTAGTTGAGTATATCTGCTAGGTAGGAACTGAAGGGAGAAAAGAAAACAATTTCCACTGTTTTTATTCTTTTTTCTGCCCAGCTGGAGAATTTTGAGAAGAGAACTAGTGGCAGATAAAAAATGTTCCAAAAGAAAAACTCCATCGCTCTTCCTAAGCCGTTAAATGTCTTGGTGAATTTTCCTCCTGTTTTTTCTGACCAAACTTCTGACCTCCAGAATCTTTGCCAGACAACTTTCTGGTACATTTTAGAAGCAACGAGTCCCTTGTTCTTTGATTTCAACACATCAATGAACATGGTTTCGTCGTTTAAGCTCATCAGTTTGGAAACCTCTAGGGGTGTTACACAGACTTCGATGAGCTTTATAGCAAAGTCCCTGGGTATTTGCTCCAGCATTTCCATTTTCCTGTCGTAAAGACAGTTTTTATCGTTCTCCATCTGAGCGTATTCTAGAAGGTGATATTGCAGTTTCAGTGCAGTCCTCATGGGATCTCTACGCGCTTTCAGGGCCTTCACTGAGACCATCTTCTGGAGCAGGAGTATGGGGGAGTAGATGTTATTTCTGTCTTCTCCGTATGGAGAACTATTGACGATTATCTCCAGCAAGCCCACCACATATCCTAGATAGTGGGAATCCTCAGAGAACCTTTTCGTGTGAGCATTGTAATTGTTTATCCATCCTATTGGGTCCTTTAAAAAATCCAATCTAACTCCCTTCCCCTCGATCAAAAGCTGCAAATTAGGCTTAGAACCTAGAAGTTTATTCAAAACTTCATGATCATGTTCAGCTTTTTTAGCAAAACTTATCATATGCTTGGTAAAATGATCATCGTTTTCATCATTTTCGTCAGATGGATATCTAAGTCGCACTTTTGAGTTAAACTGGGGAGTGGCACTCACCAACTCTAAATTGCGTTTCGGACCCCCGTTCGTCGATACTTTCTTGTGTGCAGAGTGAACCGCAACAAAATTCATTTCAACCTTAAAATAAAGCTAGAAATAATTTGGTTAGTGAAAATAACAATTAAATAACGCGAAATCAAAATATTTATAACATCATGCCACAACTCCCAATATGTGACACTATAGAAACTACGGTCTGTACGTTAATCAGCAAAAAAAACCAGCTTCGACAAAACAAGAATTCTATTTCTCGTACAATGTAATTACCGACATAATAAAATGTGACCAATGACCAATGATAATAAGTATACTCTAACACTCGACCTGGATATTTGACCATCAGTATCACGTGCAAAGACATTGCATATTTAGCAATCAATCTCGAATCAAGCTATCAATTCAGAAATTAAATTAACATCAAAGCGTCAATTAAATTGAAACATTTAGCATGACATCAAAATGCCATGACCTATTGATTCAAATAATGACAGATCATACCTCTCATTGTAATACTGTAACATTGTAATACCAAGTGTAACTCATCTTCATCACTTTAAAATGCCTAGTCAAAAATGTCAGAGCCCTGCATCAATTACAATAACCTAGTTCTTTCATTCAAATTTCTGATTGTTTCTGAATATACTCAGTGAAGACAGATTGTAATGGAAATAAATAGCTGAATAACGTATCGACATTTCTACGTCATACTCATATTCTGAAATTAATTCTGAACTATCAAATCATGAGACTCTATAACACTACACGAATCCACCAGATTACAATAACCTAGTTAATAGCTGCCCCAATTTGGGGAGAAAGTCAAGTTTTTCATTTCGATTTCCGTTTCGATTTCAAATTGAGAGTTGAGCGAAATCACGATGGGGGGCCGGGGGTGGTACACTACACTTTTTTTACACCATACATGAGAAAAGGGAAGTGTGTAGTGTAAAAAAGTGTAAAAAAGTGTAGTGTAAAGTAGCCTAAAATAGCCTAAAAGGCGTTAAAAAGTGTAAAAGGCTATTTACTACACCATACATAAAAAAAGGCAAAAGTGTAGTGTAAAACATTGTAAAACAGTGTTCTACCAGATTCCGGTGGAAATAATTTTATCCCAGGCCACAAATTGATCAAACAATGCGCAAATTCTTGGATTAATTCATTCGTACGTGTCGTATGCCGTCTAGAATTGACTTCGTATTTACTGTTAGACATAATTGACATTCAATAAGAAGCAGCGAGCAGTCGACACTTGGACATATTAATAATGATTATTATAGAATTTTATGCAGCATTATTAAACAAAGGTTGCAGATAAATTCAGATTGCTAGGATAGAATAGTTAACTTTGAGCACTGGAGCAAATGAACATTTTGAGAAAACGGAGCAAAAATTTGTCTCATTCAAGAGCCGGGCTTATCACGGCATCACGCCTGCAGCACAAGGCACAGGAGGGCCAAAGTGCAAAGAAGTTAGCAGCAGAGAGCAGCAGTAAGCAGCAGTTTCTTTGCACTTTGGCCCTCCTGTGCCTTGTGCAGGCATCACGCATTCACGCATGCGCTGCACAAGGAGGAACTATGGACTAGACAATGTAAAATATCTTATCATATCACGATCACAATGCACAATGGCTAATGCCGCCCGACTAGTTGAATAACTGGTTGAATTTTGTAAACTGGATTAGTTTAACAAGAGGTTAAGGTTTCCAAAGATCATGTCGTTTATTACTTTTAGGTGTAGTTCATTTTGAAATTTAACAATCTCAGGTTTAAACAAGTTATTCGACCAATTATTCGGCCAATTATTCGAAGAGTAGTTCGGCATGACATGACAAATGAGCAACCATCAGAGTTAAACTAAAGACTTTTGTTAAATAATAATGAAACGGTAATTGCGAATTGTTGTAACAATGAACTCACCCATTTGACTATCCGCCGAACAGGCGTAACCACATGTACATCTGACTGCACAATTTGAAATTTTTCTTATTGTCCTCATCTCCAATCTCCACTAACATCATCCTACTTCTACTTCTAGGGAATAGGGATAATGTTTATCATCGAATTAAACTGACAAAGGACAGTTATAACAGGTTTTATCGCCAATTGTATCTTACACGGTTTTAAACTGTACTGCTTAAGCTTGGCACGGCAGGCTTCATGCGGCATTAGGCATGCCATCAAGTCGTCAGTATTTAATGCTAATGTCCCATTTAATTTGTCCTTATAATAGGAATGAGGATATTACATTTTTGTGCATTTGTTTTATGTAATACAGTATTAAATACATCTCAGTATTATGGTGGAGTCGGCATATTGTTGCAATAATAGAAGTTAAGGTAGCAACATCAACCGACCATGCGAATAGCTGTTGTTACCTAATTTTCTTAAAATGTACGGCGCTTCTATAGTCCAAGGTTGAAAAATTTGAGACGTGTTTGGAAACATTTCTCCAACTATTTGATATAAAAGTTTAAATTGTACAATGCAAGTTATAATTGTCGACAACAATGCATCATAATATTACATTGTCATAGGAACTGCGGTCAGTCAAGCTCAGTTTGAGAATTGTTCATTGCTATTAGAAATGCGATACAATGACATGTGCCATTACATCAATTTAAGCTTTTGTGCAAGCCACTTAAGCTGTTGTATAGCGGCCGTGCCGTTATAATAAGCTATAGATAATTGACCTGTACATACAGCTAACTTACATATCTAGTACCTTCAATTAGTCTAGTAAATACCCGAATTATTTGACTTAAACGACTAATAGTAATATTACCCAGGGGATTGTTCCAAAAATACGTAAGACAGGTTTTGGTCGCTTTAGGCATGCCTTAAGAATGTGTACAGACAACATACAGTCTAGTGTAGATAGGATTCATATCAGGTTTTTTCTACCCTTAATTTAAGGCAAAGGTTGTGAATATATGTAATATTATTAGCAGAGGCACGGATCTTTAGACTTAGTGGAATTTCAGTAGCCACAGGGCCAGGGAATGGTAAAGATGATAATACAAAATCTTTGTTCGTTTCACAAACTGTAACTCTTGCAGGATCGGTATATCAAGCGATAATCAGAAAAAGGGTCGTGGTGCTCACTTTCAGTTTAACTGTCTCTAATTTCTTATTAGCAAGTAGGGCTGTCACCAATACAACGTGTAGCCAAAGTCAGCAGAAGTTGATCGTCTCAATTGTTGCTAGGAACACAGTTATTCAAGAAGCTAAACATAGGACCGACTACCTTAATTGTTCTTTGTTCAAAACAATCTGGAAGTAGATGACAGTGTATACTGTATTGTAGCAGATGATATCGAGATATAATAATGCCTTCCTGCCATTAAAATGCTTTATGCCTAATGCGCGCATGCGCTTCGATTAAAGTACGCGCGCGACGCAAGCTAAGCTAGAGCTAAGCTAGAGCTAGCTAGTGCGAACGTACGTGCGTGTGCAATTCTGGAAAATCGCTCTTTTAACATAGCCAAGAATAAGCGCCTTACTGTTATGTTGTAAAAAGTAGGTGTTCCTGAAGGCGATAGTAAGGTAATATCACCCTATAAGTTCGAATGCAAAATAGTGTAAAAGTAAAAAGTTACTTCATTTAATTCTGGTTATTAAGAACTTATTACTGGTGCACTGCCTAATACTACACATTCACTAATCTGGTTTCAATCTGGCTGTAGTTTATGGCAGTTTGTTGAGATTTTGCTGATCAAACATTTTACAGCAACCACAAATATGTTGTTCAGCTCTTTTTACTGACTTGAGACTTGAGAAGTACATCTTAATTAAACTCACGTGGTAAAACCTTAATTAATTTAGATAGTACACTTTAAATAGTGCACTTATTGTACAGTGAGCGCAGCCCTAACAAATATCCACAACCACGCCCATTTGACGTAGAGAGTAATGAGGATGTGTGCACCTGGAGATAGATTACGCAGGTTTGTACTTACTATTGTCGTATTAACGAACATTTTAATTGTCCAGAGTGATTTGTTCAGATATGAAAATTCGGTTAATTTTGTGAATCACTTACTAAAAATAGTGTAATAAAAATTTTGAGATTTCAGTAGCCGTCTTTTCGCGGCCGTGTTCGTTATTGTGATTAAAGCATAAACTTAAACTATGTATTTTTCGGATTCAATGGTTATTTCATGTTTGTTAGGAAGTATAGGAATACGTTTCATATTACAGTTTATAATTTTTAAACATCTGGAAAGTTAGCTGACAAACATAACGCATTACCAGATACATATGATGTCGATTCTTTAAAATTCTACACACAAAACTTCGAGTTTAACACTAATTGCGCTAAAAATAGGATACTTGTAGAGCTTATGTGTAACCTCCTCGTTGCTAAGTTTGACACTTTAACTGTGCACACCCTCGTGTGACACTAGAGCTTTAAATAGTAACACGTTTGTTTCGTTAGATTGATTAATAGTAATACCATAAAATACACATTTAAGTATATTATATAATACGATAGATAGTAAAGCAGTATCTACTATACTCATCACACCGCAGTATGACGTTTCATGAGATATTATCCAACAGATATTACACGCCAGTCTTTAATACAGCAAGTAAAAACCGCAAGAGACTCTGTGAAAAAGTAGCTGACACTGACTTGGTTTTAATTGGTGGTGCAGGCGCGGTTTGTGGTACAATTATAGAGATACATATTCCGTACTATACATTAGCTTGCTACTTCATCAGGTACAATTATAGAGATACATATTCCGTACTATACATTAGCTTGCTACTTCATCAGGAAATCATGATACCATATTATACAGGGCGTACACTGTGTGCACATTACAGGTTAGTACTTCTAGTATTACATATATATATACAGTTATTTTGCTGAAAGTATCAACTAAATACACACTCTCAGCTGAGAAAGTGTCACGCTAGCCTGCGCTGGTGAACATTAGAAACACTTTGTGTATAATACACAGAACATCAGTCTACTAACGAGTTCAAGTCCCCTCGGTTTGTAGTCCTCAATATATTTACATATCGGTAGTAACTCATTTGTACGGGTGCAATTTATACTCTCTACATTAACACCAAATTAACACTAAATTAACACTAAATAACACTAAATTAACACACTAAATCTTAACTATTAGTTAAGATCACTCAACAAGTCAACACTGTGACGCTCCATAATATGTAAGCTGAGATCCGGAGAGTCTTCCTTTAGGAACACTAGGAGTAAGGACTCACTACGAGGATACATACCAGGATTTAATTTTATTCAAAAGTATATAAATACCCTAAATGTTTCACACAGTTCCGGTCTAAACCAGGATCCTCAGTTGCATTCTTCCCGCATAAATGTCGCGTAATTTTGTGAAATACGCATTAATTGGCTGTGTGTTCCTGTGTTCAATGTAAGCTCCTATGAAATAACGGTGTAATTTGAGAGCGAACAGACGAGTTGTATTTACAAAGGATAATATAAGCAAAGTAAGTAAGAGTCTCCAACTGGGAAGGGTGTGGTTTTACAGGGTGTATTACACTGTGTAATGTGTTTTAAGACAATGCATAATTTGTAGGCAAATATTTAGTTATATAAGGTGGTGTGGGTGACCGACAACTGAACCCGATTGAACCTAGTTTCCACTAACCAATCAGCTTAGTTGGTTAGGGTTAGGGTTAGAGTTAGGGTTAGAGTTAGGGTTAGTGTAAATTATCTAAATTGGGTTCAGTTGTCCGGTAACCGGCGAATTCTAACATTCTTAAATAGTGACAAGAATCAAGACTCACTCAATTTAAAATTTGGGTAACATCCAGTGTATGATCGTTAATCATGACCTCGGATTGTTGGCGATGAGATCACACCATCAGGATGGAGACTGTGTCACATAGTAGCAGACAAACTGTTGTACTTATTGTTTTAAAAACAACTCTTAAGAAGCGTGGGTACCACGTGACGCTTGGGAAACAAGTGTTGAGCTTATGTACAGTACAGCTTACATACGCGAATGTGTTGTTTCATTACATAGTGCGGTTTTTTTAATTTGATGAAGAATATAAGATATCGAGTAATATTAGGCTATCGATCATATTATATAATGTATTACAGCAAGTAAACCAGTACTCAGTCAATCGTTTGCTAGCCCAGAATACATGTTAATAGTTTTATATACAGCAAATG
This sequence comes from Bolinopsis microptera, assembly GCF_026151205.1. Classification (NCBI taxonomy): domain Eukaryota; kingdom Metazoa; phylum Ctenophora; class Tentaculata; order Lobata; family Bolinopsidae; genus Bolinopsis; species Bolinopsis microptera. Next base: position 3,391,744 of record NC_087080.1, on the reverse strand, counting down.
GGAGAACAACCAGGCCTCCTTAACGGCTAACACAAGCTGACACGTCACAGATCATTCCGGAAGGTTAAAGGCCAGGAGCGGGAGGTCATTGGAATGTTTTGAGTGCACTCTTTATATGGGCATCACGTGTTGAGGGTGTCAATGATGCGGCTTGATGCCTCCCACCATATTAAGGAATTTTAACAATTTAACCTTGTACACACGGTGACCGTGGTCTTGTATCACCGTTACTTGATGGGATACTGTTAAAGATTTGGAGCGGGACAGTGTTAAGGTGGGTAACTAAGTAGTGGACAGAAAAACGTAACCACATTTACCACATTTACCACATTTACCACATTAATCCAGAGGATATCACCATTTTACCTTCACACAGACATCGAACGCTGTAAGAAGATGATGATCAGACCTCATTATTTACCACATTTACCACATTTACCACATTTACCACATTGCATCATACTAGAGCTGAATGGTATCCACATTCTGCCACATTGACTGCAATAAACACAATACAACACAGTGTCGACTAAATTAGCCATCTATCATCATCATTGTATCAATAATTGTGTTATGTGTCCGGTTATTGTTCTTCCATCAATTTTAATCGGTTATATTCACATTACACACTAAACGTTCTAGCTATGTAGTACATTGTGATTAATAATGGGTATCATGAGTGTTTCTGAAGCATCCACGTGTAGATTTGAGATGTGTGTGTGGTTGGAATGGTGAATATCTGAAATTGCAACTATAGAATGTGCAGTAGTGGTGTGTGAATATCTGAAATAGTATGCAGTATGTGTGTTGTATCCTGTACGTGTGGTAATTAACGTAATGTTACTGCAACAGAGTGGGATATAGAGTGTTCTTTATAGCACTTAGCTGCCTAGTGCCTTCCTCATACATCATACAGTATACAATATACAATATACATTAACAGTGAGTAGGTGTGTTTTAGTGCGCAATAGCCGATAGGGCTGACTCAATTCAACAAATTACTCAAAATAGTATTTGAGATCGATACTATACATCCGTGGTGAAGTGCTATCTGGTGCTATTTATACGAGATTTGATTAGTGGGAGAGGATTTTGATTTGCCCGATTAACATCATTTAATTAAACATCATAACACTTTCTATAATTAATCAGGTTTTTGGGTACCGGGCCATCCTGGTTACCCTGCTATGGGCCGTTCCCTGGCTTATGCAGGTCGTTTACCCATATCATATACTTTCTATAATATCAGATATATAATAGTGGACCTCAGCAAGATATTATCTATTATATAATAACACATTATATATCATTTAACACTAGGATCTGTACTACTAATTTTAAATGTGGTGTAACAGTGGTGTTATCTGTAGCAGAATAATATGGAAACCTAACATTATTAAAGTAAGGATTAGGGAACTATGCAGATATTCATGGCGGGTAATGCCCACACGTGCAGATTATGTGATAATGTACTTTACAACTGTCTACTAATAATGTAATACGATACACATATAGTTATACATTTGTTGTATTATTACTGCTAATGTAACTTTATGAAGTGTACACTATATGTTTTAGTTTTTGGTATAATTTAATGCATTTTCGAGTTTCAACTACGTATATCAGTATTTTATTAATTTTACGCTGGTATCCATAGCTTGAATAATGGTCAGAGTAAAACGCAAATAAAACATAGGATAAAAACAAATAAGTAAACAATTTTAATAGTACTGTCAACAAGATAGGATCACTGCATAACATTTTTCTGTTTAGTGTTTCTAAATTACCCACGCAAACAGCTCTAATAAGCAAAACAAGTAAACACAACTTTCAGCAATCTAAGTGTTTCAAATTCTTGACATTTTTCAAATTCTTCAAATTCTGATACATTTTAAACTCCAATTTCCATACAGTTGATGATAAGACCGGGTGTAAATCGTCTCATCAAGTTCCGGCACATGACTTATACCTTATTTGATAATAACCTTATTAGCAGGGTAGTGTAAATTCCACTCTGTCTTAAGAGTAGGCAAATTGTTGGATCACATTATTCTTACACCCACAATTTAATCGTTTCCTTTTATCATCATCCCGAGAAACGTGTTGAAGGTTGACACGACGTACGGATCAGAGAAAAGTTCCCTTTAGTGTTACATGATGGCACTGCACGTCACGGCTTCAAGAAACACGACAAAATGTACTGCTTTCTTGAATCTTGACAGATCACTTGCGTATCGAGTTAAATGTGCCAAAACCTTTTAAAATGATTTAAACATGACAGATGATCTGATAAATGTTAGTTAACATTAAACATACACCTCAGAACTGAAGATCGTGCAAGGTACCAAAACCATGAATTTTCCATTAATAATTAAGCCACTAAGAGGCCCGACGTCATTATAAAGGTTTTCTCATTTGTCACTAAGAAACCAAGTTGGTATTAAGCTCCTCAGTTTAATCATATCAACCACTGCACTGAAACCCTAAACTTTGTTTAACTTCAACATTGTTATAGTTACTAATTGCCAAGGGATATTTTAAATATTATATTTACATTGTCACAAGTAGAAACCCTGTTTAACTTTATATTTATCAACTAACCAATGCAGTATATAATAATATTTCAAGTTTCTATTATATGCAAAATTAGATGACATAATATTAACTTTAATGTTAACTGTACAGACTCAAAGAAATACAGAATACTTATCATTTCATCTCTATCATAAAGTCACGCAAACGTTTATCTTTATTTGTCAACTTCAGTATGAGATTATTAACTCACTGTCGGCTGTCGAATAAGTTACTTTTGAACTACACAAAGCTTTACTGGTCTAATGAAATTGTAGATATCTTTTGTTCAGTAAATCCAGCAGCTGACGCAAAATGTAAATATCAATTCTTTTGATTTAAAAAGGAAATGAGCGTGTGTGTATTGGCTTGACACAGTTATGCAAGCCCAACATGTCTGTAGGAATGTACTTCACAAAAATTCAATTTTTATGGCTTGAGCGGCATTGTTACAAGGGCATATTCTGGAGCTTAATACCACCAGGCTAGGTTGTGCGGTATTGCCATTCAGTAGCACTTAAGAACTATCGATTCGTGAAAAATCTTAAGTTTTGCATACTGTGTAGTACACATTGTGTACTAAGACTTGTGGAGACATGCACACTGTATGCCAACGGACAATCCATCAAACTTATTTCCTATCTAAATAATTACACAAAATAGAAAAAAGAATTGATGAAATCACCTATTTACATATTACTAAAATGAGCTGAATCTTCAAAGTAATTCGAAGGAATCTCAAACATCTTGGAGTCATGCTCGGCTTCCCTATAAGACTGAAATGTAACTGTAGCAGCAATTGTGGGCAGAACAGGTACCTCTACCTTTACTGGAAATCCAGGGGGAATCTTCATGTTTATAAAGTCTTTAAGTTTACTGAAATGTTTGAATGGAGCCATTACTTCCAAAATACTGAGCAGTATTTCCACTTTGACAGGGAAATCTTCCGTCATCCAAATACTAGCCTTCAGAGCCTTCTTGTCCTGTTTCAGGAGAATAGGTCTGCCTATGTGCCTACCTTTCTGTTCAGGCTCCAGAGGGGAGTTGAGGTATTCCTCCCATGTTATTTCTGGTTTTTGAGGGGGAATTAAGGAGCCCCGACCTCTAGGTAACTCCTCCTGTTGTTGTAACCATTGTATTGATCCTTTACTGATACTTTCCAACGCAGCTTTATTCTTCAGGACATCTTCTTTAGACAAGTGCTCTCTTCTTTTGCGGGAGTTCAAAACCATGCCGTTAACACCAAACACAGAGGTTTCAAAGTCACCAACCTCTTCTGACTTGTCGTGTTTGTAGACCCAGCCTCCTTGAAGTCGGGCAAAGGTGATGGGTTTGGTGGATATATTTGCGGATACTATATCGCTTGACATAAGGATGTCCACTTCCTCCTCTATATCTTTATCAGTTTCAACAGCAGAAATGTGGGAATATTTTTTAGCTTTATTGTCCAAGACATACATTTCACGCTTTTTGCGCCCATTAGAGCTTGTAATGACTTTTTTAGGGGAGCCATGGAAAATGAAACTTAAATCTCCCCTCTGCCATCTCATGTCATGAAAATCCATTAATGTACTATCAATTCTGACATCAGAATTCCGCTTAAACAGTTTGCAAGTATCAGATGGCAAGAATCTTGATATCAACGGGATCCAACTATGAAAATCCCATTTTATCTCAACATAAAAATCAGGGATTCCTGCCAAGGCATTTGTTAAATCTGGCTGCTTTTCCTCTATTCGTACCCTGCTCTGCTTCTTAAGTTTCCTCAAGCACATAGTAATGATCTCACGGTCCCCAAAACTAATGGATTCCGCTAAACAGTTCCAACCCAAGTTGTTCTTCAGAGCAACAGGGGCATCATGCGTAAGTAAAAGCTTTGTACATTCCTTGTGACCAAGCATGATGGAGAGGTGAAGTGCGGTATTACCATGAGGATCTTTTTCTGCAATATCATAAATTTTCTCTTTCAATAAATCAATCAGTTCGGTTATGTTATTGTGGAAGACTGCTTTGTGAAGAATGTAGCTTTCCACATCATAGAAGATCTCCTCTCCAGAGGCTTCTGAGTCGGAGTCAACATACTCTAGCTCCACTTCTGGCATCTGTGCCCCCTTCTCACATTGCCATAATCCTAAGGTTGAGAGAATTTTTATTAAGCAAGAAAAATATCCACATAATTATCAACATAAATATTAATGAAATAATTTCAATTTGGAACACAATGCCATGTTAAATATATTTTGTTGATAATAATGGAATAAATTTATTATAATATAACTTATATTGCAGTATTATGTAATTAAAAACGATTACAAGACATCTTATTCCAAACCTAAAGCTAAATAATTTAGCACTTGTTCCCTAAAAGTTTTGAAATCTCTGATCTCTGGTGACAATTCTTGAAATCTATTTGTTAGTTTGTTTTCCACTTAAATGTCATGTTATTCAACTATATGTGACTGTAATCTTAATGGGAACTGATTGAGACAATTCATCACAATTGTATGCAGTCATCAGTGAATAGACATCGGTAGTTTGGGGGGGAGCTCGATGCGCCCCCCCCCCCCCCCCCCCCCAGTCTGTAGATTCACGATAGGACACCCAACAAAACTGCCAGCCAGCTCCCACGAGCCGCCTCTGATGCAGGGAGATAAGAAGCTGTTATGGCACCCCGTGCCAATAACTTGTACTCCGTTTAATGGATCTAAATTGTATATATTAACCATACAACACAATTGATTTAATTAAAAGGGTCGGATAAAAATCTATTTTCCTATTTACTATTTAGCAAACAGGATGATACAAATTTTACTGAATTTTAAATTTTCCTACCACTGGTTGCTAGGTGGCTAGAACTTTAAAATCATAAAACTCAGGGGCGGCTCGTGTGGGTGTCAAGATGCACCCATGCAACTCAGCTCATTCTGTGAGACATTTCAATATTTAAAATTTAATACTCATCCGGCAATTGGTTAGATTTAATTAATACGCACGCAGTAAAAGTTGCGCATTTAAAACAGTTGTAGAGGGGTTCACGTTCAGATTAGCGTTATGAATCGAGCACTCATAATTGAACGCCTGCTGCCCTGCTTGTTGGTGCTGAACGCCTGCCTAATACAAAAGACCCATCATGTAGCCTTTTGAACCCACATTTTAGCCTTTTAACCCGACATCAGTTTTCGAGACATGCTTTCAAGTCCCGAGATAAGACTGTGAGGACCCAAAATATTACTTGAGTACCCCAAATCAAATTTTTGATTCGGTTTGATTTGTTAAATACAGTTTTGCCTAAAAGATTCTTGAGATTTCCGGTTGATATCTGGATATATATAAGCCCGGTCGGTTCCTTTTATTAAATTAAGTAATGAGTTACTTTGAAATCCACTGTAAATATTCGATAATTAAAAAACTAGAGAAAGTAGCTCAAACAATAGCACACAAATAATTTCAGCAATGGTCATCGTACAGCTGTAAGGTTAAACAATGAACACCTTCAAAAATACGTGGGTACAGAGGAAAGAAGATGAATAACAAACAGGAGACCATTCTATCAGAAATCTCATTCAATCTCATCCCTGCCCCTAATGATGGAGTAGATCATGTGTTTTGAAAATAATTGGTTGTCGCTAAATCTTATTCAGACAGGTTGACACTGTGCACAGGAGGGGCTAAGTGCAAAGAAACTGCTGCTAACTGCTGCAAACTGCTGCTCACTGCTGCTCACTGCTGCTCACTGCCGCTAACTGCTGCTCACTGCTCACTGCTGCTCACTGCTGCTGTCGCAGCAGCAGTGAGCAGCAGTGAGCAGCAGTGAGCAGCAGTTAGTAGCAGTTTCTTTGCACTTAGCCCCTCCTGTGTGTGCTGTAATAGCCCATTTAAGGCTAAGTATGACCTCCTTTGTTCAAGAAAGGGTGACTAACTGGTCCAAGGTTAAGCAGAGTGGTGACTTTTAGTTTACTAATTAGAGAAGGACTAGTAGTACAAAAAATAAGTTCCTAAGGCATTACACATCACACATTACAAAACTCAACTTTTCAAACTGAGAAATGAGGGTAAAACGCACTAGGAGAAATTAAGAGGGCATGGGTGCAAAAAACTAAACAAAAAAACGAGAGCAATAAATAATTGATTGAATTCACAATATTTGTTACTCGAAAGATGAATTAAAAATAGTTTTAGAATTCTGTCAACATATAATTGTCGACAAAATAGCTCAGTAGTATTCAGTCATCATGCAGTGGCATTATATAAAAACCACTGTTCTATTCACATCATTAGTATAGCTGAAAAGGGACGCCTCTTTGCCGAAAATGATGCCCTTATATTGAAATACCAATGATTCATTTAATTATATAATATATATATAACGAAATGATTCAATTAGCAATACATATATAATAAATATATCAAACATTTATTGTAATATATCAAATATGTATATAATTTATATTATATATTAAATATAATATATATATTTGCTCCCCATTGCATCTGGTCCGAGTCTGTTAGCACAGATCACCTGGGAGTGGTAACACCACAAAACCGTTAATTGCCTGTCAGTGCTATATCACTGGGGGGTCGGTTGCTGTGGCGGCAAGAGGATGCAATTGCTGGGTGGTGCTCGGTGATGCTGTCTTGTGGCAGGGTCATCTGTGTGTCACTCACGATTCACCATTTTGTCCAAGTCTTGGTTGCCCTGTGTAATCGAGCATTTGCTTGGTGATCTTGTCTCTGACATGATCATTTACGGTTTAATTTTGATTCCCTATGGGCTTCAGAAGCTCTGCATGCTTTAACTTTACGTATCGAACCTAACCACCAGCTTGCTGGTGTCTGGACGGAGGCGCGAGCGCTTACTTCTTGATGTCGGTGCTGCCTCTGGATCGGGTGCGAAGGTCCGGCAAACCATCCACCTTAAATCAAACCGCTACAGAAACGTCTACAGTGTCATTCAATAGTATTATACGTGGAGGCGCAGGTGGAGTGATGACGGCGACTAGGCAATGCCGAAAGGACCCTAGTAGCTTGATGTCTGTTTGCAACTCCCGTAAGAGCCGACGTAAACACTGTAAATACAGAATTCCTTCATCAGATTTGTCATTTGTAAACAGACAGTCAAGTATGTCTAATCCTGTAAATATTGTAAAGAATCCTCTCTGTATCAGTACATGGAATGTTACTTCTCTTGTCAGTAATTCCAGTAAGATGTATCAATTAGGAAAAGGTTTTGATGATTCCACACTTGCATTCTACCGTCCTACTGCACTCAGTCCTAGTTAGGTGTCAGCACTACACTACATATACCGGCCTACCATCCCACATCCTCACTTCCACACTTGCATTCTACCGTCCTACTGCACTCAGTCCTAGTTAGGTGTCAGCACTACACTACATATACCGGCCTACCATCCCACATCCTCACTTCCACACTTGCATTCTACCGTCCTACTGCACTCAGTCCTAGTTAGGTGTCAGCACTACACTACATATACCGGCCTACCATCCCACATCCTCACTTCCACACTTGCATTCTACCGTCCTACTGCACTCAGTCCTAGTTAGGTGTCAGCACTACACTACATATACCGGCCTACCATCCCACATCCTCACTTCCACACTTGCATTCTACCGTCCTACTGCACTCAGTCCTAGTTAGGTGTCAGCACTACACTACATATACCGGCCTACCATCCCACACATCCTCGGCTTTGATCAAATAATTTGAGGCACAGTGTATAACACTATAACTATAGTTGGCATTTCTGTTGGACAAAAACGTTTTGGCAATATATTGGCAGTTGGGATAGTGCTAAGCACTCTAAACTATAAAGGTGCATGGGAATGTTGGATTATGGTATGGTTGTCATATTGTTGGTGTGGCGTCCGCAATATTATCAGTCGCCTTTGAAAATCTACTACAGATTTTCTTTCTGTATATCACTATACAGTTCCTCTTTAGAAAAAGTGCATGTGACAAGTAACGAGACAAGGATGCTCTAGGATCAGGAGCGACAAATGATCAATTGTTCTAGACGTGAGGCTTTCTGCAGTAACGGCCCTAGCGAACAGGGGGGTGGTTGTTCGCTTGAGTACTATGATGCGGTTATACAAGTCTGGCAAAACAATTTGTGACCTGCCTATTGGCCGGGCGCCGCCGTAGACTCAACACATGGTGTGTGGGGTATTTACCTCGGGCACACACCTTAATCTCTCGACCGGCGGGTCACACCCAAATCTCCTGCTCCAACTCTTTCAAAGGCTGGTACCCTACTACTACGTGGCCAGAAGGAAATTCTTGTAGGAACTCTTAATGTACGAACAATAAGAGAACAATACAAGAGGGATGAGCTGGGTGTATGCATGAGGGATAGTGGCGTACATATTTTGGGCATTCAGGAGCATCGGGTAGTACATAGCACTGAAATCGAGTATCAAGATCTTGGAAGCTCTCACCTCATAACAACTTCGGCATGGAGAACCAGCAATGGGGCGGCTGCTGGTGGGGTTGGTATTGTCTTGGACAAAAAGACAGTATTCAACTCATTGATTAGTGTATACTCACATGACAGGAGGACGATGGTAGCCAACTTTGCAGGGAACCCGGTCACAACTGTTATTGTGACTTATAGCCCGACAGAGGGGGCGACTGTCGACGAAGCAGAAAACTACTACGACAGCCTTGGTGGTGCCATCGACCAGATACCAGCCCACAACTTACTATTCGTTGTAGGAGACCTCAATGCGCATGTCTCATCATCAGGAAACTGGACATCCTTCCACAAGGGTCCAGCAAACCGAAATGGTAGACTGCTAGAGGATATGCTGTTGGAGCGACAGCTAGAAATCACAAACACCAGATTTCAGAAGCGAAGAGGTAAACTCTGGACATATCTCTCAGATATGAGTCAAAGTAAATCTCAAATCGACTTCATCATTTGCCGGAAGAAATGGCGGAACTCCGTCAAGAACTCCGAAGCATATGGTAGTTTCCACAGTATTGGCTCGGATCACAGAGTAGTCGTAGCAAGGGTAAAGCTTAGTCTACGGATAAGCAAGACGGAGAAGAGGGCTCCGGTTCTGGACTGGTCTAAACTTAAAACTGATATCGCTCTACAAGAGAGGTACACAGTGGAAGTTAAAAACCGCTTTTCCATACTTGAAAAGGATGATCAGACGGCAACAGAAAGGTACCAATGCTTTATTGATGCGAATAGGACAACTTCTCGACTTTTACTACCTGAAAAGGAGAAAAAGAAAAGATGTAAAATCTCAGCGACTCCAAGTGTTGAGATTGCCAGGCTGAAGCTGAGGGAATGTAGCATAAAATACCACTCAGATGCTACAGAAGACAACCGAATAGCTGTTCAAGAGGGCAAACAGAAGCTAGGCGATGCTTATCAAGCAGCCAAAGAGCACCTGCTGGAGGGGCAGGTCCGGGAACTGGAGGAAGCAAGTTGGCAGGGCAGACATGCTAAAAGCTGGACCATGATCAACAAGATCACAGGTAAAGCTCCATCATATACTGGCAAAATCAAGGGAAACTCACCAACGGAAAGGGTTCAGAAATGGAAGGACTATTTTGCTACTCTTCTCGGCTCACCACCGACGGTAGAGAACGCGGAAGAGGATATTGATCCAGTCCACCCACCTCTGAATATCGGAACAGAACCGTTTACGTTGGACGAGTACAGGAAAGCAAAGTCCAGCATAAAGGAAGGGAAAGCATGGGGTGACGACAACATAGCCCCAGAAGTCTTAAAACGATGCGACCTTGATCAAATTGTCTTAGACTTCTGTAACAATGCTCTATTGAAAGGTGAGAAACCAGACCAATGGTCAACTGCCAACATCATACCAATTCCAAAGAAGGGCGACCTTAGCGAACCAATGAACTATCGGGGAATAAGCTTGTCATCCCTAGTTGCCAAGTCTCTAAACAAGATGGTTCTAAACCGGTTGAAGCCAGAAATCGAGACAATTCTGCGTAGAAACCAGAATGGATTCAGACCAGGAAGGTCAACAACTCAACAGATATTGGTACTGAGACGTCTTATAGAGGGTGTCAAGAGTCGGAAACTGCCAGCTGTTCTGACATTTATAGACTTTAAGAAGGCTTTCGACAGTGTACATCGTGGGAAAATGCTAAAGATTCTAGAAGCTTACGGCATTCCAGTCAAAATCGTGCAGCTTATACGGCTCATGTACGAGAAGACAATGGCCAAAGTCCTAACTCCAGACGGAGAAACTGAATTGTTCGAGATACTTGCAGGTGTGTTACAGGGTGATACCTTAGCACCTTACCTCTTTGCAATAGTCATCGACTACTGTATGAGGCAAGCCATAGGCGATGATGCGGAGCGACTTGGACTCACCCTCGAACGTAGAAAAAGCAGAAGAGTGGGGCCCAAGATCATCACCGATGTGGACTTTGCAGATGATATAGCACTTATATCTGAGGACATGGACAAGGCTAACGAGTTCCTGCTCAGAGTAGAATCGGCGGCAGCAAGCGTGGGACTACACATAAACGAAGGCAAGACCAAGGTCATGACACTGAATTATATGGAGGATCGATCTAGCGACCTACAAAGTCGATCCGGGGAAGCCATAGAAAATGTAGATGATTTCATCTACTTAGGCTCCTGGATTGAGAGCACAGATAGGGAGATAAGGGTTAGAAAGGGAAAAGCGTGGGGTGCCCTACATAGACTGAAGGATATCTGGAAATCCAAACTCTCAAAGAGCCTAAAGATTAGATTGTTCATAGCGGCTTGTGAATCAGTACTGCTCTACGGATCAGAAACCTGGACACTGACAAAGGCTCAAGAGAAAAGTTTGGACGGGACATACACAAAGATGTTGCGTATGGTGCTGGGTATCTCATGGAAGGACAAGGTCAGCAATATAACTTTGTATGGTAGCCTCCCAAGGCTGTCAAACAAGTTACGAAGCAGGAGATTAAAAATGGCGGGACACTGCATCCGACATCCTGAGCTACTTGCCAGTGATTTAGTCTTATGGGAACCTACGCACGGTAGAGCACAGCAAGGCCGACCAAGACAAAGCTACTTGTCTATGTTACTGAAGGAAGTTGGGACAAACTCTAAAGAGGAACTGCGAACCCTGATGCGGGACAGGGATATATGGAGGGGGTTTTCTGGCGTAGATCGGACTTAGCTCCGACATAGTAGTAGTAGTAGTAGTAGTATGATTATGGACTAGAGCTCCTTGGGGTAACTGAAACACATATGGCTGGATCAGGAACTCAGACTTTGGACAATGGGGCTGTTTTGGTTTATTCTGGCAGGAGCGATGGAGTACGGAGAGAAGGAGTTGGTGTTGTTCTTTCCAAAAAGATGAAGAATACTGCCCGTTTACATAGCAAACACATCAACATTAGTGTTACAGTTGTGTATGCTCCAACTGAGGATGCAGAGATCAGTTTAAAAGACTCATTCTACAAGGAATTGAATGATGTTCAATCGGGACTACCTGCACATGATATAAAGATAGTTTTAGGAGATTTTAATGCTCGTGTTGGAAGGGATACTGATGCTCACCCTGGTGTTATAGGAAAACACTCATATCACACAGAATCAAATGATAACGGAAAACGGATGCTAGATTTCTGTACTATGCACCAGCTGACGATCGGAGGCACACTCTTTGAACACAAAGATATCCACAAGACAACATGGAGATCCCCAAATGGTAACACCGTCACTCAAATTGACCATATGTGTATTTCGACGAGATGGAGCCATTCTTTGCTTGATGTCAGGAGCATGAGAGGAGCAGATATAAATACTACTCACTATCTGGTAAGAGGATATGTATCTATTAAACTTAAGTGTCCTCAGAAAAGAAAGAAGCGTGTAAGACAGCCTGCTTTAGAGCACCTGCGTGATAGATCTAAGAGCCAGGAATATAATAACAGAATAGCTGAAGAGTACTATAACAACGATCAGGAGCATGGAAACTCTCCTTTAGAAGAACAGTGGAAGAAACTGAGAGATATAATAACTGATGTTTCATTTGAAGTGCTGGGTGAAAGGGGCCGGAAAAAGAGAACAGAACATCTCTCAAGGGATACTAAAAATCTCCTAAAAGAACGAGGGGAGATTAAAAAGAAACCCAGTACTGCTGAGAACCGTGCTAAGTACTCGCGGATTAACGGCCTTGTTAGGCAGAACTGTAAAAGAGATGATAATGCTTGGGCTGTTAGAGTAGCTGAGGAATTAGAAGATGCTGCCAAGCAGGGTCAACAAAGAGATGTTTGGCAGAAAATAAAATCCTTAACAAACAAGAGAGTAAACAGATCTGCGGCAGTGCGGGATAAGAATGGGACACTTATATCAGATCCCGAAGCTCAGTCACATCGCTGGGCCGAATATTTTGAAGAACTCTTGACGCCAGCAGCAAATGCGGTGGATTTCTCTATATTGGATCAGGATGAAAAGTTACTTTCTTTTGAATACCTTAGTAATGATGATGAACCACCGTCCTTGTTTGAAATTGAGGAAGCTATCAAGAAGTTGAAGAACTACAAGAGTGCTGGAATTGATGAAATTTCAAATGAGCAGTTAAAGTACGGTTCTTCTGGACTTCTACCTTGGTTAAAGGATCTTTTTGAAACTGTGTGGAAAAGTGAGGATATTCCTAATGATTGGAGAAAAGGAATAATCACCATCATCCCAAAGAAAGGGGACCTCACATATTGCAACAATAACAGAGGTATAACGTTACGCTCAACTGTATCAAAGTTATTCCAAATTGTGTTGTTAAAAAGACTGAGTAATGGGCTTGAAAAATTGCTCAGAGAGAATCAGTGTGGTTTCAGGAGAAACCGTTCTTGTATAGATCAGCTGTACTCACTTCATTGTATAATACACATTGTATAATACACTCTGTTTCAGGCCAAAGACGCATATCATGAGAATCCTACAGAGGAGAGTAGAGAGGTAGTTAAGGAGTGTAAGGATGCACTTGCAGTGAGCTACAAAGAGGTTGAGGAGGAGACTCTTGTTTCTCGGATCAGGCGGGCTGAGGATGCTGCTGACAGGTGCAAGAATAAGGAAAGTTGGGACCTTATTAATGACATAAATGGCAGGAAAAGCAAGCCATGCAGCCTGGTTGATGGAGGTAGTGCAGAGGGGAGATTGAAGAGCTGGAAGGACCACTTCACTAAGCTCCTGGGTCAACCACCATCTGTACCTGACCAGGAAATAGTTATCCAAACCATCCACCCCCAGCAGGATATAGAGACTGGTCTGTTTTGCAGGGAGGAGTTAGTGGAGGCGAGGAAGCAGATCAAGGAGGGTAAGGCCTATAGCTATGGTGATGATGGCATAGCTCCAGAGATTCTCAAAAGAGTGGACATGGACGACCTGATTCTAGAGTTCTGTAACAGCGCTCTGGTTGATGGAAAAATCCCTGATCAATGGCGGCAACTCAACATCGTGCCTGTGCCAAAGAAAGGAAATCTAACTAAAGTGGATAACTACAGAGGAATCGCTCTTACGTCCATTGTTAGTAAGACCCTGAATCGTATGATCCTTAACAGAATCAAACCAGCGATGGAGAAAATCCTGAGGATCAACCAAAACGGATTTCGGGAGGGACGCAGTACCACCAGCCACATTCTGTGTCTAAGGAGGATCTTGGAGGGGGCTAGAGACAAAAACCTGACCGCCCTTCTCTTGTTCATCGATTTTAAGAAGGCCTTTGATAGCATTCATAGGGGTATATTGATGAAGATACTCCTGGCATATGGGATACCAGAGCCCATTGTTAGGCTGATAGATGCTATACATACAAGGACACCATGGCACGAGTCATCACGGAGGATGGTCTGACTGAAGCTTTCCTTATACTTGCTGGAGTTATGCAGGGAGATACACTGGTGCCCTACCTCTTCGTGATTGTCATTGACTATGTGATGACAACAGCACTTAGAGGCAAAGATCTGGGCTTCACTGTCAACCCCAGAAGAAGCAGGAGATACCCAGCAGTTAAGATGACAGATGTCGACTTTGCTGACGATCTTGCACTGACAACAGACACCGCAGAGCAAGCGCAAGATCTTCTCCTCAGTGTGGAGCTGGCTGCTAACTCCGTTGGACTGCACCTCAACGAGAGTAAGACGAAGTACATCAGAGTCAATCTCTCTGAGTCTGACTCTACCGTCATTAAAGCAGCAAGTGGGCAGGAGATAGAGCAAGTAGATGACTTTGTCTACCTTGGAAGCAGAATAATGAGTGCGGAGAAGGACTTTGATGTTAGGAAAGCAAAGGCATGGGGGGCCTGTCATCAGTTAAAGACAACCTGGAAGTCTGGAATGCGCAGGGACTTAAAGATCCGTGTCTTTTGAGCAACGGTTGAGCCCGTACTCCTGTACGGCTCTGAAGCTTGGACGATAAGCCAATCCATGACTAAGCGGGTCAATGGATGCTACACTAGAATGCTCCGGATGGCCTTGAACATACGTTGGCCACAAATCATCAACAACAGTGATTTATACGGCAACATCCCCAAGCCATCAGCGATGATAGCCTCCAGAAGAATGAGACTGGCTGGACATGTAGCCAGGCATGACGACCTTCTGGCAAACCAACTTCTGTTCTGGGACCCTCAGCATGGATACAGGAGACTGGGGAGGCCCCACCTTACGTTTCTGGACATGCTAAAGAAGGACACCAGCCTTTCCTGTGTTGAAGAGATAAGATCTGTTATGCTTGACCGCGACGTGTGGCGAGGAATTGTAGTTGCTCGGACCAAGAAGCCGACTTAAGTCAGTCAGTAAGTCACAATTGTATAGAATTCAACGTCCCTTTGTACATAAACTTTATTGATTTTAAAGCTGCTTTTGATTCAATCAATCGTGACTTTATTTGGAAAGCTTTTGAACATTATGGTCTTCCGACAAAATATATCAATGTTTTCAAAGCGTTCTTTAGAGCAACTGAAAGTGCAGTTCGTGTCAATGGAGAATTGACAAGATGGTTTGATGTCGATTCGGGGACTGGACAAGGTGATGTGCAAGGGCCCCCCATTTTTAATCTTGTACTTAACTGGGGATTAGAACTTGCAGAGAAGTTTAAAAATATATCCCGTGGTTTTACTCTTCAGTACAGACAAAGTTCCAGACAACCGGAAAAATGTGTCATTGATCTGGACTATGCTGATGACATCGCAGGAATGGATGACACTGTTGAAGGACTGCAAGAAACTACGGACAATATTGCGAAATACTGTGGGCTCGGGGGTTTAAAGATGAACGCAAAGAAAACAGAGATCATGGTCATTGGGAAAGATACATCGCAGCACCCACTCCCAGAGAATAGGACCATAGATATAACTGTCGATGGAAACTCTGCAAAGCAGGTCACTCAATTCACTTATTTGGGTGCCAAAATTACATCAGATGGCAAGATTGATAAAGAAATAAGTGTCAGGATTGGAAAAGCAACTGGAGCTTTTAACCAACTCAACAACATTTGGAAGAATAAGAACATAAGCATTAACAACAAAGTGCGAATCTACATCGCAGCTGTTCTTACCATTTTGACCTATGGATGTGAGATATGGAACACGACTCAAGTGCAGACAAGAAGATTGGAGTCTTTCCATCGGTACTGCTTAAGAAGAATCCTGAGAGTGAGGTGGTTCCATCGAGTAAGTAATGAGGATGTTTTAAGAAGGGCATCAATAACTGCTCTTGCTGACATAATAACAACAAAACGGCTGCGTTGGTTTGGACATGTCAGTAGAATGCCTGAAGATCGGTTACCCAACTATTTACTTGAATGGAAACCCATACCAAGCATGGGAAGAGATCAAGAGGCAGGCCTAGGAAGAGCTTAAATGATGTATTTATTGAGGATGCTGAGCAGAGATTGGATCGGAATGGACTCACGATTGATTGTATGAGAAGATTAGCTGCAGACCGAAAGGGATGGAGAAATGTTACCCGCCGAAGTTGTATAATACAAAGTAATGACGCAGTCGACGCAGACTAATCCTTTTGGATGGAGATCTCGCCATGTAACATGTATGTAAATATAACAATTGATAGACGATGTCAGCCCTTCCAGATCTGCTCTGCAAATTAACGAAGCAACGATTTCGTCATTCTTACTTCGATGCAAAGTAAAAATGATAGTTTGCGCGGAGAAGTTGTCATACGTTGTATGACCCGCCGCGCACGCGCGGCTCCCCCTGTATCGTCAGAACATAGTGAAACGACCGTGGGGGTCGCAACGTGATACAACGGAGAAGTCCTCCAAATATAACAAATTGAATAAATCAAGACAACTTTAAATTTAATTTGTTTTTATATGGCAGAAATTGAAAATATGATCACACATAAACTATAATGTCCAAAATATAAATTATAATAATCACATGAATTTGCAAGTGAGTAAGTGTGCACAAATTTTAATGCTACACACATTATTGAATTCATCGATTCTTTATATATACAAATAATTAAGTTTGTAAATCAACAAATAATTAGTGCAACTGTCCATTGTTAATGGACTGACCCGAAATATGCGCTACTTTGTGGCAATTTACCTTTTGTATGTTTATAATCTAGTGCAGGACGCATGCACCGAGTTAAACCCGTCGACGCGACGGTAATATTTGAAACAAAAACAACTATTTTACGAGTATCACTCGTTAATTTGCTTAGGGCCATATATATTTTTAAAAAGGCGCGCAAAAATTTAAACGCGTAGAGAGTATTATCTTTTAAGTTTATAAATTAACAAAACACACGCCGAGTTAGAACTGACTAAAAATTATTACTCGTTACTGCATGGTGTATATATAGCTTATTATCCGTAAACTTGAAGATGGGTGATACCAATAAAAATTGTTGTTTAAAACACTTAATTTGTTATTATTTATGAGTTGTGAATTGTGAATCAACTCGGTGCGGCGCGCGCATCATATTATAATTGGGCTTTTAAGTTGTAAATTTTAAATCGGCCTATAATAGTTCAAATCATGCATTGGAGGACTTCGCCGCTTCGACGCGCCGCGCGAACTAGCATCTGCTTCGTAGAGCTACGATCTCGACGGATTGACATCGTCAATCAAAATCATGCAATGTGGGTTACACAGTTTCAGCCAAATAATATATAACACCGGTTTGTTTAAATTGTTTATATTCATCTAAACAAAGTTTTCGCGCGCGTCCGCCATTCTGAAATTACGCTAAACAAGCGTGTCACGTAGTGGTGTGCAAAAGCACATGGGTAATTATTGATTGACGATGTCAATCCGTTGAGATCGTTGCTCTGCGAAGCAGAGCAACGATGCTAGTTCGCGCGGCGCAAGAATGCTAGTTCGCGCGGCGCGTCGATGCGGCGAAGTCCTCCAAGGGTAATTAAAACTCATTTGAGAAGAAAAGACTTCCGAAAATTTTTAATTTAAGTTATTTTCGTGATTTTACATTTGTTCTTTGAAACAAAATAATTATTGTATAATTCCATTTTAATGCGATCATATTCCATAATTTGCAAAATATTTTGTTTATAAAATGTTTAAATATTAAATGTTTTTGCTTTTAGTGACGTGTATGGTGTAGTCAAATTATCAAATTATTCTGTTTCAACTTGAGTCATTTTTACGGGTTTTTGAGCAATTTTTGATTTTGTAAGTTATAAATAGTAAAAAGACCTGAAATAGAATTTTGACGGTTCATTTAATTTTTGGAAATTAATACATATGTTTCATGTGCAACCGAATAATATCCCATTTGTTGATCCGATCAAGCTAGTATAGTACTTTGCGTGCTATACTGAGGGATACCAATATTCTCTATCTTCTGGTAGGGTTCCTCCTCATTCATCGTTTAGTCATTAATGATCACACATTTATTTTTCATGTAAGGTCTGTTATCTTGAAGGGTCTTTATATCAGAAAGTTACGTCTTGTGCTATAAATTTCACTAAGTGCTCAATTGAATCGGTTAACTAAGCCGATGACGATCAGGAAAAACTTGTCGAGATCAAGACCCAAATCCGAAAATCAAGGATAGAGTTTTTCAAGGAGAGAAAAGAAGAGATTACAAAAGACCTGAATGAAACCCAAAACTGCAATTAGATCTTACATCAGAGAAAGGGGCTAGTTCCTGGCTTTCATCACTCCCATTCAAATCATTTGGATTCTGTCTCAACAAACAAGAATTCAATGACGCCCTAGCCCTTAGGTACAACTTTGGAATAAAAGATGCTGCAAGAAAATGTGGAAGTGACAACTCAATAAACCACTCATTGATATGCAAAAGGGGTGGGTATGTATCTCTCCGCCACAATTCATTGAGAGATGTGATAGCAGAGCTCTTAGAAACTGCTGGATGTAAAGATGTTACCACCGAACCTCTCCTTATCCCTGTCAATGGGAGAGAACTTCCTGCAGGGGCCAACAAAGCAGATGGAGCTAGGTTAGATGTTAGTGCTAGGAGTGTATGGAACCCATTGGAAAGGGCATTTTTAGATGTAAGAGTATTTCATGCTCAAGCTCCTTCCAATAAGGCTCTTGGATCTCCAATGAGTATGTACACTAGCCATGAGAGACAGATGAAAAACATGTACAACAAAAGAATTGTTGAGGTGGAACATGGAACATTTACACCAATAGTCCTATCAACAACAGGTGGAATGGGAAGAGAAGCAAATACGTTCTTCAAAAAGTTAGCTGATAGAATGTCCAGAAAATAAGGCCAAAATATCGATGGTAATAAATCTAACTTTGATACTCTGGCAATAGAACTACAGAGATATATGAAATTTTCGATCATTGCTTTAGCAGAAACAAATGAAGGCCCCGAATTAAGTGACCTTTACCAACTGACTGGATACAATAGTTTCTACCAAAACACTTTTCAAGATAAAAGAAAAGGCACTGGAGTCGCTCTTTATGTATGTGATACCCTCAGTGCTACAGTAAATGGCAATTTGTCCCATATATCTGAAAACCTAGAAACTCTATTTGTTACGATAAGCAGCAAGAATACTCCGGTCACTGTTGGTGTAGTTTATCGCCCTCCAAGTGGTGATGTAAATGTTGCATTATTAGAACTCTCAGCAATTCTCGATAATTTGCCGAAATGCAGTTACCTGGCAGGTGATTTCAACATTGATCTACATAATAAGGATAATGCGATTGTAAAACGTTATGAGGAAGTCCTGTTCAGTAGAGGATTTTTCCCCCTAATATCTCTGCCAACTCATGAGAAGCCAGGTTGTAAAGCATCATGTATTGACAATATTATAACTAACGATGTAGAGAGTATAATAGCCTCAGGCACACTTACTGATCGTATATCCCACCACTCACCAGTCTTTCAAATATTTGAAAAGAGTATGGGATCCACTAAGAGTAACCTAAAATATAAACAGTATTACGACTACTGTAAGTCTAATGTTACCTCTTTTGTAAAGGACTTGGAACATGAATTAGAGAATAAAGTAATTGACAACTTCACAGTATTTCATGATGTTTTCAAAAGTAGTATCGATAAAACGTGTAAGTTGGCAACCCCTAAGTCTTCCAAAAGAACTACACAAAATAACCCATGGATCACACCTGGTCTTATAGCCAAAATCAACCATCAGCACCAACTCTATGACAATTGGGCTAAAGTTAGAAAGAAAAAATGTAAACTTGGTGAAACTGATTATAAAGGTGGAACATGTCAATGCTTGAAATGTTGTGAAAAACGTTCTAGATACAAAACTTATAAGGATTATAGAAGGATGGTTAAAAAAGATCGCAAAGATGTTCAAACTAAGTATTTTATGGGAAAATTTGCAGACACAAACGGTAATAGTAAGAAGACATGGGAACTGATTAATCAAATACGAGGCAAACAGAAACGGCAAATAAAACCACTGTTTACTATAAACAATGAGAAGATAACCAATCGTAGAGTAATAGCCAATGAATTTAATAAGTATTTTGTTTCTCTAGCGTCTAATTTAAACGGGGCATATAATGAAATTGGAGAACTAACTATTAACAATCTTCCTAGTTTTTATGACTACCTGCCTAGAGCAAACACATCCAGTATTTTCATGAATGACTGTACAGCTGACGAGGTTAGAATGATTATATCTGAACTGAAGAATGGGAAGTCATCCGACATCCCAATACATGTAGTTAAAGAATCGTCTAAAGTGATCTGTCCTATACTATCTTTATTATACAGTGAATGCATGAGGAATGGAGTATTCCCAGATGATTTAAAGACTGGGAGAATCAGTCCGATCTACAAGAAGGATAATGAGGAATTGCTGGGCCAGTATCAACCTTAGCTGTTTTTGGTAAGATATTTGAAAAAATTATTTACAACAGACTGTATAGCTTCTTTCAGTCCCAGAAAATGATTTACGAGAACCAGTACGGATTTAGAAAAAATCACTCCACAAGCCATGCCCTCAACTCCTCAGTGAATTACATAGAATCCTGTCTTAGCAAAAAACTGCATGTACTTGGAATATTTATTGATCTATCTAAAGCGTTTGACACGATCTCACATGAAAAACTACTTAATAAACTAGACAACTATGGAATACGTGGAAACGCCAATAGACTCATCGCTAGTTATCTCTCTAACAGATATCAATATGTCTCTGTACTGGGCGAAGAGTCTGACAAGCTGCCTGTTCTCTTTGGAGTTCCCCAAGGCTCTTGTCTCGGACCCTTGCTATTTATAATATATGTTAACGACTTATTTAGAACAACTGATCTGGGCAAGTTCATACTATTTGCAGATGACACAAACATATTCGTAGTAGATGAATGTAGAAAAAAACTGTATGAAAGAGCAAACGAAATTCTTCGTTTGTTACACCAGTACATGAAATGCAACCTATTACATATAAATATAAAGAAATGCTGCTACATTCACTTCAATCCGTCACGTACAGCTACTGATAATGAGGCAGATAACGAATCAGAATATATACTAACTCTGAATAATACGGTAATAAAGAGAGTTAAAGAGACCAAGTTTTTAGGTGTTATTATTGACGAAAAGCTAAAATGGGATGTTCAAATAAGAGCCCTCAACTCGAAACTTAGGTGTGAGATCGGAAGACTCAGTAGAATACGACACGTTATCCCAAAAAAACACCATAAAGAATTGTACCACACGTTATTTGAGTCACACCTAAGATTTGGAATATCGGTATGGGGTGGATCGAGTAACAATATGCTTCAACCTATCTTCATCACTCAGAAAAAATGTATCAGAATACTATTTGGTGACCTTGAAGCATATCTAGATAAATTTAGAACATGTGCCAGAACACGTTGTATAGATGAACAAATCCTAGGAAGGGAATTCTTTGAAAAAGAGCATACAAAGCCGTTGTTTAACAAGAACGGCCTTCTTACCGTCCACAACCTCTACAAATACACATGTCTATTAGAACTGTTCAAAATTGTCAGATTAGAATCTCCAATCTCACTCCTATCTTTACTCCACAGATCACCATCACAAAGACGTTCAGACCAGTTCATCACCCCGAACCCATCCTCCTCTTTCATTTATCAATCAACAAAAATGTGGAACGACTGTCGAAAAATTGACAGTTTGATAAGCTTTACTAAGTCAAGGAACTTAGTTAAAGTAACACTAAAAAGTGAGCTACTCAAGATACAGTCCAGGTACGAAGAATTAGAATGGACAGAATTAAACTTCGATAAGAATGAGCTTGTATTTTAAAACAGAGTCCTTTGACTTTATTATTTTGAAATTGAAGAATCGTTTGGCCATAACTCATTTCGTTCGCATTATAGATTCACATTCACTTTCATTTTCATTTTCACTATCACGCACAGTACAGGGTCATACCTCAATACCAAATTATTATAGGGCACAAGACCAAATTTGTTTACAATTATCAAAATTTGTTGAGCCCAGCAGCTTACTTCCTTTCCTCTCTTCCCCCGTCGTCTGGAGTGTGTGATTTTTGTTGATATCCGAGCTCTTATTTTTATCTTTTGGTTAACTTTCTGTGATTGAACTCGGTATTTTCGTCCCGGCCGAGTGGGACGATGCTTGCTCGCCAGTTAAGCTATACTGTAGATGACACTAATTTCTACAAACCACAAAATATTAAATATAAAATGTGTCCAGTATGGCGCAAATGCATAATTTAATAATTTCTCGACGCCATCGTCGGGGTGAGAGTTATCTGAACCAACTGCATGCCCCTACGATTGCGTCACCACTGGTGAGCAAGCATTTGTTTGTTGTTTAGTTGTGTTGAAAGGGAACATTACTTGATTAATTCATCCATTCGGATTTTAATAACGATGAGCTATGATATACCGTTCATCTTAGATTATTGGATCAATCTTATTATATGATTAGATTTTATAAACGAACTTGGCACACAAAAGATTATAATGCGGAGGTTGGCTGGCTCTTTTATAATAAATACGACACTTCAATTTACAGAATGCTTGCTAGAGATAAGACAAAATATTATCAGACTATACATGCAGCATGCTTAACTGGTGGATAAGCCTTTGGTAAAAACGGATCCGGAAAAGTCAATGCGGCACTCGGGTCCTTGGTATTGTCGTCGGTATATTGTCCATTATCTACGTTCTGCTTTCGTAGTTTAAACAATAGTGAGTTCTAAATATACAGCTTTAAACCGATTAAGTATGAATGAATGAAATACCTGACAATCCGCACTCTTATAATCCAAAAGCATGAGTAACTCGTAGTGATGTATGATTTCTAGAAACTTTAACTTAAATTTGGCGCTCACAGGTCTTCATGAATATGTGATCGCCGCATAAGGTTCTGTAAATGCGCAGGGCACCTTCAAGCTTAAATTATTCACCTTACTGAGGCAGTCAACCAACGCGCGGCTTTATTTTTATGATATGATATGTTTTGATTGTTATTAATAAATACCAAAATTTAAATTTGTTTTCCTAAAATTTGTTTTCCTAAAGATACAGTGAAGCGATGACTTTTATCAGGAAAAGAATAAGATTTGACTTATTAAGAACGACAATTATTGCTCTTAGAGGAGAAAGAGGGATAAAAAGTGGTAGTATAATTAAGATATCAGATTTAGATATTAATTTAGAGCCAACAAATTGAATTGGCTACTTTTACTACTACAACAAAGGGTTTTTATGAAAGTTTCTAAGATTTTTTATTGAATTTCTATTATATAGAAATTTTATATAGGGTTATTGTTATATTATGTGTATATTGTTTGAATAATTTTCCTTCGTCCCAACTAAGCCGATTGACCGGCCAACACATTGTTCATTATTGTGCAATTAATGTTGCCAACTGCTGCTAACTGCTACAAATGGTGCGCGCAACAGCAGCAGTTAGCAGCAGTAAGCAGCAGTTAATAGCAGTTTCTTTGCACTATAGTCCCCCTGTGAGAGGTGCCGATAGCTGTAGGGCCTTGATGGTACAATTGTCGCTTGAAGGGACTCGTTATCTGAAGATTAGGAGATGTTCTAAGAATGAGGCCTTCAATGAAAACTCCTACTCGTATCTTGCAACTTTTAAGGGTTACCGTTGCTCGTTTTGTTTCTCTCCTGATTTGCTACATTTCAAAAATCAATCAAATCAAATCAAAATATAATGACACAAACATCATCACACATCATCAAAAATATATCTACTAAAGTTTTAAAATTATCTTAAATCTATTGGCCTAAACAACCAAGTTAAAATGAATCTAATTTACATACTTTCCACTACTATATAAGTTGATAAAGCGGTTTTTAGCAACATGAGGATTACACACAAGATATTCATTGTGCTTCTCTTTATTAGTAGCATAATTTAATCCCTCGATCTTTCCTAATACTTCGTCTGAAACATACCAAAAATGACTATCATTTACAGATCCGTTTAAAATAGTCTCTTTTTTGAAAGCCTCTAATCTTATTTTAAAACTTAACACAGTCCCACAATTCTTGACATCCGAGGGGAGTTTGTTCCAATATGGTCTCACCCTCTCCAGAAGAAAAGAACTGTGGACTTTCTTCATTTTACTGCTACTTTTACTGCATCTACTGTTTGATACCAGATCTGCTCATACTGAACAAACCAGCTCCGTAATTGGCCAAACCGCTTATCATTTTAAAAGATTCAATGAGGTCCCCACGTATTCGCCGCTCTGCCAGCGTTGTTAAATTGAGGATTTCCAGTTGAGGATTTCCATTTGCAAAGATGATTTAGCTATTTCATTATTAATCCACCATATCTAGGTATCGAGGTAGTAGGAGCGGCGAAAGCTGCAACCTATATGTTAATAGATCAACATCACATAAAAACTTTCAATACTTGGGGGCAAAATGTTGGAATAATGTTCCAACAGATCTACGAAATCTGCCCGATGTTATAGTAAGGGGAAAAGTGGCATTCCGTTGGATTCGAATGTTCACAAGGATTTCTCAACGGAATATGGTAGTTAGGACCCCTACGAACATAATTAGACTTGTTGCCAATTTTGTATCTCAACGGAAACACCACTTTTACCACTTTTTACCACCTTTGTACCACCTTTCTGGTTTGCCAAATATCTTTAGTTGTGAACATCATAGAAAGCTGCAAATTAACCTAGAATGTTTATCTTATCAAGGAGTAAAACTTTTGTATGAAAAATTTTTACATCGGACAATCAGCTAATTGGATAATTACCAATTAGTTAATCACCAAAAAAAGTGAACATTTTTTATTGACTTAAAATGATTGAAATCGTTTGAAACACGGAGAAATGTAGTTTTTAGAAAAACTTCAAAAATTTTTCACTTAAAATTTTTTTTCGAGACTTGAAAAAAAAGTTTGAAAATTTGAAAATATTTTTTTCCGCCAAAAGTGATCGAATTGCATGAAACGTGGATAAAAATGTTTTGCAGAAAAACTTCGAAGATTTTTAGATTGAGGAATACTAAAATCATCAATATTTGAAGTTGGAGTTCAGTAAATCTCGACATATTTTAGTAATTAGGAATAGCTTAGCGGAAAGGGCTGGACCTGAAAAAGGTTAACCACACAATATTAGAGTTTCATAACTAATTACAATACAGCTTTATCAAATTCCACATAAAGAAACAGCACAAAAGGACCATTTAAGATCGAACCGATTCCTCCTACGACACCAACACCAGAAGATCTATCCTCCTTGGTACTGCAGACAACATCAACATCATCTATCAGTCAGATCACCTCGTCGTGGATGGAACCTTTAAGACCTCTCCAGACCTGTTTACTCAACTCTTCACAGTCCACGCCTTACACCCTACTGGATGGAGAATCCCTGCAGCCTTTGGACTCCTACCCGGGAAGCGCACCATCATGTACGAGAACATCCTCAACGAACTGGACTCCTACGGACCCTTCTACCCTCAGTCGGTGCTGGTGGACTATGAAATAATTATGCCTTTATTGCAAAGTTCAATAGGGATCACATCAAAGTGGTTGGGTTTAGATATTAGCGGTAGTGATTCAGTCCGGTAGTGATTCAGTCCTAAAATATACCTCAATCCCTACCAATAGTGATTGGTAGTGATTCAGTCCGTTAGGGATTCAGTCATGTAGTGATTCGGTCTGTTCACCTTTAAGATCGAACCGATTTTACCTGCTGTACTATCATTTTATTGATTTCAATGATCAAAACCTCTGTCAATCTTGCCAATCTATACCGGGTATCTGAATGTACCGGACCTCTTATTTACCTCTATAATTAGACCCAGTTGTGCAAGAAATGCGATTTCTCACAGGGGTTTCTTTAAACTGTGCACTTTTTGTCACTCTCGCAACTCGCAAGAGGCCTGGTATTATAGGGGGGGGTATAGGAAGCGAGTGTAAATATACCTTCCATCATCCATTGTGGCTTTTTTGTATTGTGAATGCGCATGCCGCTTCGTTTGCTATGCCATATACCTCGAATAACCCCATATGTCATTGCCAGGGTCGGGATAGAGCTGGAGATAGCATTGAAAAGTTGCTAGAAATAGCTAGATTTAGAGTAAACTGGTGGTAGCTGGGTGGTGCTAGCATGGATGTAGCAGAACGTAGCTACACGGGGTTTCATTGGAGTTGGTTATTTTAATGGCTAAAGAGTGCCGGAACTAATGTTACTAAAGATTGCAGTTGAGGGGCAGTGTAAACCACGGTGTAGTCAGGGACACAGAGCTACAGTGCAGGAGTACTGCAAAAGAACAGTGCAAGTGATACAGTCTGCAACAGTAAAACTCCGAAGAAGGAGATAAGATTGTGGCTGCAGAGGAGGAGAGTAGCTGGAACCTGATTGTGTTTGTGTTGAAAGAAGAGGAGGAAGAAGAGTTTCCTGCTCTGGTAACTGCATTTTTGGAAGAGGTGGGGTGAGAACTAATTTTCAAGCGACAAGGGTGGGCTGGAAGCAACCAGATACAGCTATCCGACCTATTAAGATCACCGTCCTGAGCTTAACAGCATTTCATCAGAATCTGATGAAAACAGAGAGACTGACCCACCCTTTTTAGATCCAACGAAACCCTTTATATAAATCAACTTTCCGCATGAATTACTTCATGGTATCTTCTTATCAAGGCTACAGACCTTGCCGTACCGGATTTATTGATCAAAGTGAGTCTCTTTAGCCCTCTTCTTCTTTAGAGCTTTAGGTTAGTGATCAAACTCTTCGCTACTCGCTCTTCACTGGATCTATCAGGACAGATTCACATCTTTTTAGGTCTCAACCAGCCTTAGTTTTCCTGTTTTCATCATGTAGTACGTTCTGCTACCTCCATTTTAGCACCACCCAGCTTCCATCAGTTCACTCTAAGTCTAGCTTCGTCGGCGTTTTACTGTTGCAGACTGTAAGTGTATCACTTGCACTGTTCTATTGCAGTACTCCTGCACTGTAGCTCTGTGTCCCTGACTACACCGTGGTTTACACTGCCCCTAAACTGCAATCTTAAGTAACTTTAGTTCCGGCACTCTTTGGCCATTAAAATAACCAACTCCAATGAAACCCCGTGTAGCTACGTTCTGCTACATCCATGCTAGCACCACCCAGCTACCACCAGTTTACTCTAAATCTAGCTATTTCTAGCAACTTTTCAATGCTATCTCCAGCTCTATCCCGACCCTGGCAATGACATATGGGGTTATTCGAGGTATATGGCATAGCAAACGAAGCGGCATGCGCATTCACAATACAAAAAAGCCACAATGGATGATGGAAGGTATATTTACACTCGCTTCCTATACCCCCCCCTATAATACCAGGCCTCTTGCGAGTTGCGAGAGTGACAAAAAGTGCACAGTTTAAAGAAACCCCTGTGAGAAATCGCATTTCTTGCACAACTGGGTCTAATTATAGAGGTAAATAAGAGGTCCGGTACATTCAGATACCCGGTATAGATTGGCAAGATTGACAGAGGTTTTGATCATTGAAATCAATAAAATGATAGTACAGCAGGTAAAATCGGTTCGATCTTAAATGGTCCTTTTGTGCTGTTTCTTTATGTGGAATTTGATAAAGCTGTATTGTAATTAGTTATGAAACTCTAATATTGTGTGGTTAACCTTTTTCAGGTCCAGCCCTTTCCGCTAAGCTATTCCTAATTACTAAAATATGTCGAGATTTACTGAACTCCAACTTCAAATATTGATGATTTTAGTATTCCTCAATCTAAAAATCTTCGAAATTTTTCTGCAAGGCATTTTTATCCACGTTTCATGCAATTTGATCACTTTTGGCGGAAAAAAATATTTTCAAATTTTCAAACTTTTTTTTCAAGTCTCGAAAAAAAATTTTAAGTCAAAAATTTTTGAAGTTTTTCTAAAAACTACATTTCTCCGTGTTTCAAACGATTTTAATCATTTTGAGCCAATAAAAAATTTTCACTTTTTTTGGTGATTAACTAATTGGTAATTATCCAATTAGCTGATTGTCCAATGTAAAAATTTTTGGTACAAAATTTTTACTCCTTGATAAGATAAACATTCTAGGTTAATTTTCAGCCTTCTACGACGTTCACAACTAAAGATATTTGGCAAACCAGAAAAGTGGTACAAAGGTGGTAAAAAGTGGTAAAAGTGGTGTTTCTGTTGAGATACAAAATTGGCAACAAGTCTAATTATGTTCGTAGGGGTCCTAACTACCATATTCCGTTGAGAAATCCTTGTGAACATTCAAATCCAACGGAACCCTTAAATCGACCACTTTTCCCCTTACTATTAAGGGGAGATACACCAAAAACGTTTTTGCTCCGAACATCGATTTTATTTTATATTATGGTTCAATAGACAAAAAGAATAAGATTGCACACCTTCAAAATTTTCTAAAAATATTCCCTCGTCGAGAAAAAAAATATTTTTCTTTTTCGAAAATTTTTAAAATTTGGAGAAGTCTGTCACTGTAATACCGATAGTTCAGCCATTTTAAAAGTATTTTGGCTGATTTTTTTACTGAACATTACTTACACTCCGTACAAGACAACCCTATAAAGGATTATATAATTGAACAATAAATGACCAAGTTACAGATCGAACAAGGTGAAAAAAGAAAAATTAGGATTTTTGCCTACCACCAAAGTTGTACATTTTACCACTCGCCCAGGTCATCAGATATCGCTTCAAACATTCTTGTGAGTGTAGTTGATGATCATATCCAACTTTTTGGAGCAGGATTTCTCCCAATTTTGAGTTTTAAGGTATGAAATGTGGCCTCAAACGACTTAGTAAAATTCATCGTAAAAAAGGCAGATTTAAGGCTTAAAATGCCTATAACTCAAAAAGTGTCAGTTTTTTTGAAATAATTTGTACAGGATCGTAATCAGCTTGGTAAGACGAATCTTTTAGTACCAAATTTAAAATAGTTAAAGACAAAAAATTTGTAAAAAAATGTGTACAATTTGTACAAAATTTATACAAGGGGGGACCCTTGTGTTCGAGCTGGAAAATTATTTAAGACAATTTGTCTTCTAAAATCACTAAAAAAACTGACACTTTTTGAGTTATATAGGCATTTTAAGCCTTAAATCTGCCTTTTTTACGATGAATTTTACAAATTCGTTTGAGGCCACATTTCATACCTTAAAACTCAAAATTGGGAGAAATCCTGCTCCAAAAAGTTGGATATGATCATCAACTACACTCACAAGAATGATTGAAGCGATATCTGATGACCTGGGCGAGTGGTAAAATGTACAACTTTGGTGGTAGGCAAAAATCCTAATTTTTCTTTTTTCACCTTGTTCGATCTGTAACTTGGTCATTTATTGTTCAATTATATAATCCTTTATAGGGTTGTCTTGTACGGAGTGTAAGTAATGTTCAGTAAAAAAATCAGCCAAAATACTTTTAAAATGGCTGAACTATCGGTATTACAGTGACAGACTTCTCCAAATTTTAAAAATTTTCGAAAAAGAAAAATATTTTTTTTCTCGATGAGGGAATATTTTTAGAAAATTTTGAAGGTGTGCAATCTTATTCTTTTTGTCTATTGAACCATAATTTAAAATAAAATCGATGTTCGGAGCAAAAACGTTTTTGGTGTATCTCCCCTTAAAAGCTTTAGTGATTCGTATAAGAAACAGCTACTCTCATCTATAACAACAGACCCTAATTATACCGTCGACAATTCATATGACAAATTTTACACTGCAATCATAGTCGACGATAACTAAGTATCCTCTAATTCTTTTAAATCTGAGGCATATATAATTGATGTATCGAATTTAAAGGATATTCCCTTTTTTACCACCTTACCATTCTGATTGATATTTTTCACACATTTGACTGACATGTTTTAACTGGAGAAGGGGTTCGCACAGTGGTAGTTTTATAAACCACTTTTAATTTATTGACCTATTATACCTAGTGGTAGTTTTATAGACCACATTTAATTTATTAACTTATTAAGATGTAAATACCTCATTTTATTTCATTTCATGTATGTTAATGGTATTTCTAGGGGGTCAAATGACATTTGGTGGGCGATTTCCCTAAAATCTTGAAGGGTTTGGTCAACAAATTCTGCCTTCTGTTTTATTTAACTTCAGGCCCCCGTGACATCGGTACTTACAATATCAAGCCCTTTACTTTATTATAATACTAATCCAAACCTTTTCCTAAACATAAGCCCTCACTAGGTGGAGGTCCTGAAATGCGGATACTCTGGGATGCAACTGCAAGGTCATTGGTTTAAGTTTCTGGGGCACAATTTTCATGGGCAAGTGGTCACTGGGGCCAAAGATTGCAGCATAAAATCCTGGGGCTAGGCTCTGACGCCTCTTAAAGTATAAAAATTAGTTTTCCTAGATACTCTTTGGAAAATTCCCAGCTTTTTTACCATTTGTCAATAAACAAAATATAATAACCTTTTAAACTATTTCAGATGACAAGACATGGAAAAAATGCAACAGCCAGTGCTGTTTATTCATATCATGAGCGTAAAAAAGATACTGCTGAGGGAGAATATGGAACACAATCTGTGACTATAAGCCGTGATAGTGCTCGTAATTTTGATTGTTGTTGTCTTACGCTTCAACCTTGTAAAGATCCTGTTGTTACACCTGATGGATATCTATATGAGAGAGAAGCAATCCTCACTAATCTACTGAAACAGAAGCGGAAAATAGCTAAACAAGAGAAAGCATTTTCCAAGCAATGCAAAGAAAAGTCTGCAAAATCTGGTAAAGACTTGGAATCAGAAAGATTTTTGAATGCACAAAGCTCATCGTCTGCAATAAAAGTTAATGAACCAGCTACCGCTGTGGATAAAAGCAAGAAATTGAACAATTTCTGGGTGAACAATCTTCAAGGCCATGCAACAAAGGAGGAGGTGAGAAAACCAGACCCAAAAACTTACTGTCCCATCACACAAAAACCTCTTAGACTCAAAGATTTAGTCACAGTAAAGTTTACTGAGATGCCTCAAGATGAACCACTAGCAGGTTCCAGTGCAATCTGTACAAAAACTCGCTATATGTGTCCCATTACTCATGATACACTTGGTAATGCCATCACTAGTGTTGTTCTCAGACCTACTGGTAATGTTATCACAATAGACTGCTATGAAAAACTTGTAAAACCAGACATGGTCGAGCCACTCTCAGGTCAAAAATTAAAGGAAAAAGATGTGATTATATTGAAACGCGGGTCAACAGGTTATGCTGGGGCTAAAAACACTGGCGAGGATCTAATTGCAAAAAAGAAAGGAGCAGTCCTTATGGCAAACTAGCACTGTATATTGCTGATGTGTTACAAATCTTTAAAAATGTAATATGAGCTGAATTTCGAGATTGATTGACGTAAGCTTTATCAGATTTTATTAGTTACGCAACTGCTTTAACTTGATGTTTTGACTGTAGATGAAATAAAATATTCATTCAATTTGATAGGTAGAAAGAACATTGGACATATATTGTATGATAACATCAAATGTTATCTTAGCGACGTAATGTTGAGAACATTAGAGCATGTGTTATTACATATGCATCATTTATTCAACTAAAGGTTGAATCTTACCATTAAATAATAGCTTGAATGAGATACATTGGTACTTGGTATACCGTATATTCTTATTTTATATGGTGTGAACATTTTTCACTATACATTATTTGAATATTTTATTGTTTATCTGTGACCATATATTATAATCGCTGAATCTACAAACTATTACCATAACTTCTGTTATATTCTCATGGATGTGTGATCAATTTTAAGTAATCCCAATCAAGGATGGGATAAAGCAAATGAGCACCTTAATTATGTTCCGAATATTACAATCTACAAGTTAAAATTAACGTGGCTCTTACCACGGCCACCGCACCTGTTCAGCTGGTATGTTAAATATTTACCAATTGCTAACCTTCTTATTTCAGTAATGTCCACATTAACCTATTACCTGAAAATATGTGATCTTGAAATTCTGGAAGATCTTCTTGGAACAGATTGGAAGAAAAATCTCACTGTAGAACAGATAATGTGCATCAAAAACAAAACAAGTCCCTTTGTATTTTGTGAAGTTGTCCTTCTCTGGATTTTAGATTTAAAACCTTGCAGCGCTGTGATAAGCCTTATGATTGACGAGATGATGTCGTTCAGATTATCACATGGGTTTTACTTTGACATGGCCAGTGAATTGTTCAAGATGGGATATCTCCGACAGAGACATATCTTTAACAAATTGTCATCAGTTAAAAACTACAAGTACGACCAACAGAGTTGGTTTATTTGCAAAGAAAATCTGCAGTACTTCTGTGATATGAAAGAAATCAAACTATGTGAAAAATGTGACATTAAAGGATGTAATGCATACCACAGTGTAACGGTTCAGTTAGCACCCTTGTATGATAACAAAATCAGACTGATAAAAGGGAAGTTCTCGTCTCTTAATGACGAGCACCGGCACCTTCAATATTGTCATTGGTATTTGAAACTGTCAAATGTCCACCATTCTGAAGAAACGCTATTTCTGTGTACAACAGATATTGAGGATGTTGTTTATAAAATACAGAACAGTGTCACTGCTAAGATTTGTTGTCTCCTAACTAAGCATTAAATGTATTATAATATCTATGTTTGACACGTAAGTTCAACCTTTTCCGACAGACAATTCTATATTTTAATAACTGAATTAATTAAGTTTAGTTATAATGTATAAATACATAAATTGTTTTAAATCGAATTATTATATTAAAATGTATAGTTGAATTACTGATGAAATTTGTAAATTATCATGTAGGACATTAAAATGTTGACTACATCAAACTCTCAACGACTATGTGACTACTGTGCAATGTGCAGTATGCAAATATGTTACTTTTTAAACTTACCAAGTTTGAAACCTAACTAAACAAGCAGCTTACATTGGTGTGTATGTAAATTGTGTTTGCAGAATTTTAAATTGTTATACTTATTGTGATATTAATTGTTGATGTTTTTTATCATGAATGTTTTGTAAATTAATGCAAATATTTTTATTAAATATATTAATATATTAATGGACGGATTTTATTTAATTGTTAATTAATTGTATTGTTAAATTATTTGTAATCTGTTATATAGATCTGGATACTGGTGGGAGTTGAAACACATTTACCTGGCACTTTACAGTAATCTACCAATCAGCTTCCAGAAATTAACCAATCAACTCCCAGAATATCTGTCACGTGTCAACATGTTCCACCTCAATACCAGAATCCACATCTATTATCTAAAGATACCACCGGAAACAAATATTTACTTTAATTTAAAAGTATGACCAAGCAGTTGTAAGGGATACATTCTATACACTGTAATTCTGAGAGGTACAGTATATAGAATTTAAAGGCGATAGAAATTGTTATTAATGTACAAAATAAAATATTCTGTAGAGTTAACAATAGTGGGTAGAGTTATTAAATAACTAGTGGTCGTGAAACATAGCCCTGTTACTTACTGTGTTGGGTTTAATTAACCACGTTTGCTCTATTAGCACTTAGAACTTGACTAATGACCATTGTTGTTACTTTGTACCTGACTATTATTGATCATAAAGCAATTAGTTTCACTTTCACTTTGAAACGATTAATTTCACTTTCACTTTGTCATTAAATCTCTGTAACTGTTACCTTATATTGCGTTAGTCTTTACCCAATCTGGATTCTGTACCTCTCAGAACTCTAAATCCAGTAATATTAGCATCATTTTTATCCGTGAAACACATTTTACTATTTACTACATTAGATGATTATTATCACATTTATGTCATTTAATTTAACAACTTGTTTTAGTATAGTATGTGGTCAGTATAGGTTTTCAGAGCAAAGTAAAAACGATCAGGTTGATGGATGAGCAGTTTGTTAAGACCATGGCCATGGTGGCTGGTGGGCTGCTAGCTGGTGTCGCTATCACTAAGGCTACCTCTGCTCTTTCTGACGTTAGTATCTTATATTATCATATATAAACTTATCTGATTTGTTGTAATGTATGTAAGTCAGTTAGTCAGTACAGATTGTTACGCTACAAATTCTAGAAATTCCACCATATCATGTGGTACAAGTTTAAACTTGGTTATAATTATACAAGTGCATTGCATGAATTCTTTCTAACTCGAAGAAATGTTCTAGTAACATAACACACTTGTCAGAGTACTGAAGAAGACGTACTGAGGAATGCAGGGTTTCCGAAACAGATACCCTCTTACAACGATAACAGTCCTGACTTCACGAGGGGATATCAGTTTGTCATTGATATCACGAGTATCATGGATATTGGTACAGCAGGTGCGTGGTTCTCTTCATTTCGATATCTGCTTTAACTGTTCACCATTTTCAAACACGCAACAGAATAGGTCAGCCAGTTACTTGTAATAATTTAGGGATTGTCCGTGTTACGCGCCAAAAATGGCAAGGTTAGCTACATATCTGTGACACGCGAAGCATTATTAAGGCTTTTATAACGCGCACGTGATTAGAATTGCGCGCGCAAATTGTCGAATTATCGTGAAATTAAACAGCGCTGCATGCTTCTCGGATTTTCTACAACGCGGATGCGGTCCAACATGGTAGTAACAGTTCCGTGCCATCATTAATTGATATGACCTAATTTCTGGAACGTATAAGTGTGTTACACTTGCGGGTAACCCCTGATGAGTATGAGTGTTATACTACACATGCCAATGTATTTATCGGCAAGATAGATTTTACGTCAGTCTAGAAGTAGGAAAGGTCTGGAAGTCTGATGAAATAAGTTACGGATGCTTTACCGGAATTTACTGTAAATTCGCCCAAATTGGTTAATTTGTAAGATATTACGACAAGTACTTGTTGCCTGTTGGCAAGGCTGTGTTCTGGAGCACTATACACGATGATATGTACATTGTACATCCATTAGAATTTAGATATTTTAATTGTAGACTTATTTTACAATAAGAAGCTCTTATTTCCCCGTTTTTCGTAGTTTACAATGGTTTGCATGATGCACCTTGTTTACTTTATGTATCCTTTTGAAATTCTTTCCGAGCTTCAGTTTGTGTAATGATTGGGTAATTTGGTATTGGCTTGAATGAATTTATTCTTTTGATCCCAGAACACCATGATTTATAAAGTCAATAAACTAAAAGCTGGTAAAAATGACGAGCCGGTTGTTTCAGATTCGTAATACTCTTCAGACGTACAAAATTAAATATCAAGTTTGACAATAATTTAATCTACTGTAGATAATCTACATAAAAGGTACGAACAAAAAAGGGTACAAATTGAGAAATTAATTCTTTATCAAATATCACATAATCATAAGCTGTTTAATGACATTATACACAATACACATTTATAAATACATCGATTATATCAGTTAAAATTAGTCACTGAGATCACTGGGATTGAATTAAAGTACTTATAACAGATAGCGAGAAGTTATTTTTAATGATCTCAGGAGCAAACTTCAACCAACAACTATCTAAAATGTCCTTCCACAAAAAGAAAAGAAAAACTTTAAAAGGGTCATGGGCTATGCCCTATGGTAATCAGTAGTCAATGACTAGCCAGGTAAATAGCTTTAAAAACTGCTTCAAACCGCATTATATTTTAGAATTCGTGTGAAACCGGGCTGATAGTAGACTCTGTCGTTGACATGCCCTGATTCTTCAACAAATGGGATCTACTACCCGAGTACCACTCATTTACAATTCTAGAACTATCCCTCCAGCTCGTCATCATCTTCCTAATACCCGAGCTTCTGCAGCACAACACCAGTGGATTGTAAGCAGTCAGAAACACTGGCATCCCCACAAAGGACAGATATATGAGATACACGTGCGAGTAGGTGAAGTTGGTGGGATCTTTGGTGTTATCCAATATCACCTGACTTGCTACCATTAGAATGATCCAGAGCAGGGGAGCCAAGTTGAGGATCAGGATTGTAACAATGCTTTTGTGTTGAGATTTGCTGAGTCCCTCCTGTTCATCTGAAGTTCTGAGGGCTAACATTGTCAGGATGGAGGTGAGCAGGGTTAGCCCCGTTTTCAAGTAGTATGGTCCTGAGAAGAACATCCATATAACCTGAGGATTTGAGAAGTGATGACTGAAAGAATTTTAATGTTGGTCGTAGGAATAAAGTTTCAGAGTATTGTGTGTCTGCTAACCATAAGACGCCTAGATACTAGAAAATAGTTGAATTTGAATGATCATGGTGATTTTTTGTGACTACTTCCCATGAGACTGTAATAAACAAATCGTTCATAACATACCCAGTTCAAAGCATTGGCGTCTTGAAACGTTATCATATCTTCAGGAAGAGCCCACACTGTTTGAGTTACAGACAGAAATATTGAGTTCTTATAACAGAGTATGTAAACTGTTATAGCAGTAGCGTTGTAAATTATATCTAGAACTATCATTGCGACTGAAAGTCGAAATATGTGGGTACCGTGACTGAAGGCCCAGAATGGAAACCTGAAATGAATTGTTATGAAAGATACACTCGAACAGATTGACCCGATAGTTATTACTTATTAGAGATGAAGTGCAATTATTATTGCTATTTCTTGAGTTAAACTTGTCGTATTAACTTGGAATAAGGATTGATTATTCTCGAAGGTGATAAAAAATAAGGGCACACTGTTGTAAAATGGCGGAAAATACCAACATTTTTGAATCACGAAAATCAGCCTGGAAATAGTCACCAAGAATGAAAATAAGATTTAACATACCTGATTTGAATGAGTCTCACTAAAGCCATGAGTCCTGTAAGGGAGATGTTGCTCTGACCAATAGTGTATGTTACCACTGTCGCCACCTTGCTTATCACAGACGGACCTAGGGGAGCGAAGAATTAATTATCTGATGTTTTTTCTTTGGTGATATTAAAATCAGTTAAGGTTTGGCAAAGGAATTTATGTTAGATAACAATGTATAAATGAACTCAGATAAATCTGAATTTACCAGTGAATCACACAAATCAAACAGATGAAAAGTACCACACAAAAAGAACGAACAACCACTCATGCATACTCATTACAGCAAAAGTCTCAATGCCGGGCTTGAACAGGATGTAAGTCTGGTAGGTTGATCTGTAGGCCGAGTGGGCGAAGTCAAAGATGGCCAAAATCTGGAAGAGAAGCGATGCAATGGAGAGTTTCTGCTTGTGGTTGTAGTAGAACACAATTGGGTTGAGTATCAACGCTGAAAGTTTAGAAATTTGTTAACTGTCTTCTTGAATCTGTCAGGAATTTGTTTCCAACATCCGCTTCCCAGGAACCATACATAATATAACGAGCAATAAATTCTGTTTCAAAACCATCAAATATAAACCTGAAAACTGTAAAACCAACCGACTGCAGTTGAGAGGAGGATAAAGACAGCATATGTGTAGTTAACAATAAGATCGGTTGTGGTGCCGGTATGGTTGTAGACCAGTCCCCACGGAGGCATGGGAATGCTGATGTTGAACGCTAGATCACCGAATATCGTCATGTCTAGTGTCTTTGTTCTGGATCAAATGCTAGGGGCTCTGTGGTGTGTATGTTAACTTCCGTGAAATATGCAGTGTACATATATCTTTATAAAGATTTATACATTTTTATAAAGATTTATAAATATTAGATTCAGAGCGTAATGAAACTTGATCGAAATGATTTTCATCATGATATTTATTCTTAAAACCAGATTGTAGTTATATGATCATGTGCAGTGAAAAAACTATTGCGTGTGAATCAATTTTATTGGAAATAAGATATGAATAAGATTATTATTAAAAATTCCCCATAATTATAATAATTAATAGCGCATTTTGCATCTAAATACAAATTATAATATACCACTAAAAGCTATGATATCAAATCGAAATATAATAAATAGTCATAAAAAAGGAAATCGTCGGATCAATCCCTGATTTTAGTCTCAGTGTCCAAAAGAAAATGTCCCTTTCCAACTTTATTTAGATGTATAAATCCAACTTCCAGTTCCATTTAGTAGTGGTCCTTGATCCACTGTGCATAAGCTCGTCCCAACCTCTCACCATGTTCCTCGCTATCGTCCCGGACCCACTGGGGTACCTCCAACTGGATACAGTCTATGTCCCCACCGTAGAGAGATCCCCACTGCCTTGTGATGTAGCCCCCTCTCATGTACCTACCCTCGATACCTGTGTCAGGTCGGGGGTACTGGGGAGATGGCACCACTCTGTACCCTTCTTCCATCACTAGTTTCCCTAGACTGTCATCTCCAGCGACGATGCTGGGGAAAGTTTTGTCACTGCGAGCAGCCAGAGCTTTAATGGATGATCCTTCTGGATCCAGCAGACCTTGGTTAAGAAGGGACCCGTGAATGTTGTAGCCAAGTTCGAGCCAATTATCAGTGTTGTGAGAGGTGTAGCCATGGATGTCAAAGTGGATGCCAGGGCGGTCAAACTGGTTGTGGACCTCCTGGATTTTATTGTGGAAAGTATCGTAGGTGAGCTCCGCGATGTGGTTATGTTGGGCAGCGTTATCTCTGTCTCTGTTGGGATCCAGTTTGGATCTGTGTAACCTACTCACGATCAGATGAGGCATGACCCCCAGCTCACGTCCCATGGTCTCCCTCATCTTCAGAGCCAGGATGGAGGAGTCTCTGTCAGCCCAGGTGATAACCCTACACTTCCTGTAGACCTGCTCCCCTCCACTGAGTCCACAGTCGTGTCTCCAGTCACACGTACCATCAGCACTGTTGTAACAACCCTGGATCCTGTCAGGGACCTGATCAGGCTTGATGTGACCGTCGTGGGGGGAGGTGAGCACGACATTACTGTTGGGATCTCCAGGATAGTAGTCCACAAAGTTGGAGGTGATCTTGTATGGTTCAGAACCAGCGGGACCAGCGGTCACCATGCTGACTAGCAGCAGGGTGCTGACTAGCAACTTCATTTTTCTAGTGAGATAAAGGGGGTAGGATGGGGGAGGGTCTCCATAAACATTTCCTCGAAATAGACTTTTTAGTAGTTTAATAGAGGAGAGTTGATAAGTATCAGCTGCTTTTGGTCCCATCGAAACACTTTGTTCCTAGGTGATTTCAGTACACGTAATGGAAAGTTGCAGTGATAAATTCAGCTAGGAACAATATTTTTCGATGAGATCAAAAGTAGCTGATAGATATCACAGTTAGAAACAACTAAAAATTTAGTTGTGAGGAACCTTCATGAAGACCCCCTGCCCCCTTAAATGGTTCAATATTCAAAGTTAAGACAAGCTCTTATTTTAAATTTCAAGCAACCTTAATAACCAGCAAACTTAAATTAACGTCACAAACGATTCTCTCGCGAACGAAAAAGCCTTATGATTATTATATGTAATCTTTATGTTGTTAGTGATCAACAACATGCATGCATTGTTTATATAATATGATTAACTGATTATTAGAATATTCCATATAATTTCCCTAGTTCAAAACTTTATTAAGATTTTAAAATCTAGTTTTAAGATTGAAAACTGCCAACTTGCTATGCTATCTTCTCATCCCTACAATCCTTCAGTTCCAACTTTTAATTAAACGTCGTAGTGGTCCTTGATCCACTTTGCGAAAGCTTGTCCCAACCTCTCACCATGTTCCTCGCTTTCTTCCCGGATCCACATGGGTACTTCCAACTGGATACAGTCTATGTCCCCACCGTAGAGAGATCCCCACTGCCTTGTGATGTAGCCCCCTCTCATGTACCTACCCTCGATACCTGTGTCAGGTCGGGGGTACTGGGGAGATGGTACCACTCTATACCCTTCTTCCATCACTAGTTTCCCTAGACTGTCATCTCCAGCGACGATGCTGGGGAAAGGTTTGTCACTGCGAGCAGCCAGAGCTTTAATGGATGATCCTTCTGGATCCAGCAGACCTTGGTTTAGAAGGGACCCGTGAATGTTGTAGCCCAGTTCGAGCCAATTATCTGTATTGTGAGAAGTGTAGCCATGGATGTCAAAGTGGATGCCAGGGCGGTCAAACTGGTCGTGGACCTCCTGGATTTTATTGTGGAAAGTATCGTAGGCGAGCTCCGCAATGGGGTTATAATTGGCAGCGTTATCTTTTTCTCTGTTGGGATCAAGTTTGGATCTGTGCAACCTACTAACGATCAAGTGAGGCATGACCCCCAGCTGGCGTCCTATGGTCTCCCTCATCTTCAGAGCTAGGATGGAGGAGTCTAAGTCAGCCCCGGTGATAGCCCCACACTTTCTGGAGACCCGCTCCCCTCCACTGAGTCCACAGTCGTGTCTCCAGTCACACGTACCATCAGCACTGTTGTAACACCCCCGGATCCTGTCAGGGACCTGATCAGGCTTGATGTGACCGTCGTGGGGGGAGGTGAGCACGACATTACTGTTGGGATCTCCAGGATAGTAGTCCACATAGTTAGAGGTGATCTTGTATGGTTCAGAACCAGCGGGACCAGCGGTTACCATGCTGACTAGCAGCAGGGTGCTGACTAGCAACTTCATTTTTCTAGTGAGATAAAGGGGGTAGGATGGGGGAGGGTCTTCATGAAAATAATTTTTAGTAGTTTCTAATAGCGCTGACCTTTAAGTTTAACCAGCGTTAAATTCAGCTAGGAACAATATTTTTTGATGGGACCAAAAACAGCTGATAGATATCACACCCCTCTATTAGAAACAACTAAAAATTTAGTTGTCAGGTAATTTTCATGAAAACCCTGCCCCTTAAATGGTTCAATATTCAAAGTTCATAGTGATAGTATAGTATATAGTACTATGTTTACAGTACTCTTCAATATAGATGTACAGGAGGGTACCCTAAAAAATTCCTGATCTTTTGGCAGGTCCCCTCCTCTTTTAACCCTCAATCACGTTTCTGATCATTCACCTGAGTTGACCGGGGAGACATTACTTAGATCATGTGCAATTTCGCATAGATCTAATGGATCCTTAGCTACTCCTTAGACTAGATTATACTCTTCGAACCCTGAACCTTCTGTGCAGATGGTGGAAGCTCTAACCACTAGACCACCTAACCGATATCTTTCAAACATAATTAATTTGAATCTATTTGATGTTTTCTTGACGATTTTTTAAGTCTTAAATTTTCAAAATTGAATTAAAATGTCAAAGGCATATCTCTCTAAATTCTGTTCGACCAGCGTTAAATTTGGTTAGGAACAGTATTTTTCGATGGGACCAAGAGCAGCTAACCTGAATAAACGTCACAGACGAATGACGATTCTCTTGCGGAAAAAAAGTCTAATAATTATTTATAATCATTAGGTTGTTGGTGACCAGCAACATGAATGCATTGTTTATTATAATAAAATTATTATTAAAATATTCCATAATAGGGAATTTATATTATAAATTCCCTATTACAAAACTTTATTAAGATTTTAAGATCTAGTTTTACGATTGAACACTGTCAACTTTCTTCGTTAGTCGACACAAACAAAATATTAATCACAAGTTCAGCCCAACCTTAAATTACCCAAACGTTTTACTATTATATGCCAATAATCGCTTTAACAGCAACAAGCTGTAATTTTATTAATTAATAATATCAGTAATATGTTCGGCGCGCGAACAATAGCTACCATATTGATATAGTCAAAAAAGCACATCGATCGCTAAACCATATGTGAAGGAAACAGAAATGTTTAAAAATATCAAAATTATTCGATGTCACTACAAGAAATGATCAGGTTGGAACGTGTACGTGGATAAGACTCTTCTGGACGATGTGCACAAAATGGAGCAGGACATTGCAGAAATGAAATGTTCAGAGGGCCATGTGGTGAGTGCCACTTGTTGTTGGTTTATACTTTATATTGGTTAGGCTTATTTCGAGATCTTTTCTCCGGAAAGATATTTTTCTTCGGAAACGAATGTCTTGGTTGTTCATGCTTGTTGATTCTTCACGTTTTACCAAATTTAACAAGTCATGCAGCTGCAGAAGTTTCAAAAGTTTTAAACATTTCTGTGTATCCCTGTGCTAGGATATATTAGTAGTAACTACTAATAAACTTGAACTAAACTGCTTTATTCCGGGGCGATTGTGGCTACAAAACTCGATATTGGCTTGTTTTTTCCACCTCAACGTCAGTGAAAGCTCTAACAAATAAACTTGAACTAAACTGAAGTAATAATAACCAGGTTGCTGT
Organism: Bolinopsis microptera; assembly: GCF_026151205.1. Classification (NCBI taxonomy): domain Eukaryota; kingdom Metazoa; phylum Ctenophora; class Tentaculata; order Lobata; family Bolinopsidae; genus Bolinopsis; species Bolinopsis microptera. The sequence goes on along the minus strand of NC_087080.1, from coordinate 3,349,071 downwards.
GTTGGGGCTCTTCAAGAGAGGTAAGACCCACTTCTTAGCCCGACTCTGTGGAGCGAACTTTAAAACGGACGTGTTCCAACATACCAGAGGTATCAGTATCAAGTTACCAGAAACAGGAGGGAAGTTGAATCTGTACGTGGTGGACAGTGCCGGCAAGCAGACTCCTGTCAGTATCGGACCAGGTCAATATAACCAGGTAACCAGGTAACCAGGTAACCAGGTAACCAGGTAACCAGGTAACCAGGTAACCAGGTAACCAGGTAACCAGGTAACCAGGTAACCAGGTAACCAGGTAACATACCAGAGGGATCAGTATAAAGTTACCAGAAACAGGTGGCAAGTTGAATCTGTACGTGGTGGACAGTGCCGGCAAGCAAACTCCTGTCAGTATCGGACCAGGTCAATATAACCAGGTAACCAGGTAACCAGGTAACCAGGTAACCAGGTAACATACCAGAGGGATCAGTATAAAGTTACCAGAAACAGGTGGGAAGTTGAATCTGTACGTGGTGGACAGTGCGGGCAAGCAGACTCCTGTCAGTATCGGACCAGGTCAATATAACCAGGTAACCAGGTAACCAGGTAACCAGGTAACCAGGTAACCAGGTAACCAGGTAACCAGGTAACCAGGTAACCAGGTAACCAGGTAACATACCAGAGGGATCAGTATCAAGTTACCAGAAACAGGTGGCAAGTTGAATCTGTACGTGGTGGACAGTGCCGGCAAGCAAACTCCTGTCAGTATCGGACCAGGTCAATATAACCAGGTAACCAGGTAACCAGGTAACCAGGTAACCAGGTAACATACCAGAGGGATCAGTATAAAGTTACCAGAAACAGGTGGCAAGTTGAATCTGTACGTGGTGGACAGTGCCGGCAAGCAAACTCCTGTCAGTATCGGACCAGGTCAATATAACCAGGTAACCAGGTAACCAGGTAACCAGGTAACCAGGTAACCAGGTAACATACCAGAGGGATCAGTATAAAGTTACCAGAAACAGGTGGCAAGTTGAATCTGTACGTGGTGGACAGTGCCGGCAAGCAAACTCCTGTCAGTATCGGACCAGGTCAATATAACCAGGTAACCAGGTAACCAGGTAACCAGGTAACCAGGTAACCAGGTAACATACCAGAGGGATCAGTATAAAGTTACCAGAAACAGGTGGCAAGTTGAATCTGTACGTGGTGGACAGTGCCGGCAAGCAAACTCCTGTCAGTATCGGACCAGGTCAATATAACCAGGTAACCAGGTAACCAGGTAACCAGGTAACCAGGTAACCAGGTAACATACCAGAGGGATCAGTATAAAGTTACCAGAAACAGGTGGCAAGTTGAATCTGTACGTGGTGGACAGTGCCGGCAAGCAAACTCCTGTCAGTATCGGACCAGGTCAATATAACCAGGTAACCAGGTAACCAGGTAACCAGGTAACATACCAGAGGGATCAGTATAAAGTTACCAGAAACAGGTGGCAAGTTGAATCTGTACGTGGTGGACAGTGCCGGCAAGCAAACTCCTGTCAGTATCGGACCAGGTCAATATAACCAGGTAACCAGGTAACCAGCACAGTGGGCCGCGAAGGGGGGTCATGATAGTTTAGGCATGAAGGAATGGTCTGATTGGCCATATATACTGTTCTTAAGGATTGTATGGCCCAAAAAGTCGTTTAAAGACATTTTCAGAGCTCTAGTGTCATCACAAACAAAGTTATTTCGATATTTTGAATTTTCCGAATTTTCAACTTTTTCATACGCAGACCCTTTATATCCCTATAATTGATGTTTAATGCGGAATTCTGTGCAGAATGATCTTTTCCAGTGGTAATACGATCAGAGAAGGGTGTTTTTTGATCAACTTTATGTAAAAGGAGGCCAATTCAATGCTCCCCAACCCGCGAACACGCGCACATAACGCGCGCGCTTTCAGGAGTTTAATCCACTATTTACATGGTTTGAAGTAACCAAAGAGATGGTTATATGTATACATTTGGGGATAAGATAAGATAGCTGGAAGGAGCTTCTGAAACTGAATTGTGTCGCTCCATAAGTTGTAGACACCAAACTGCAAACTTAATTTTAATTAGCTTCTAGAGTAGATTTTTTTCACTCTCGCCCCAGTGAAAATCAGTTTTTCTGGATTTTTTCCAGAAGTAAGCATTTTGGGCCTTCATGACCTTTATAGTGTCAATATAAACATGTGCATTGCGGTCATTTTAAGCCAAAGTTTGAGTCTCTAAGACCTTCAGAAGCTGAGATACAGATTTCCCATATATGCGCATAATGAAAAAAATGGGCGTGGCCCCCACAGGGTTGGGAATAGCGACACAACATGTGCCGTTTGGTGATTTGAGTTAGAAATGACCTATTTAACCCGATTCAGTATCAAAAAACTCTATACATCGAAGTGCACACTCAACCCCTCCCTTTTACTAGAATATTGCTTATTTAGCGCCAGGAAAATACACCAAAATGAGAGCAAATGGGGATTTTTAAAAATTCATAAAATGGAAAGCCAGATCCAGCCAGAACCATTCTTGGTTGCATTTGTTAGGAAATTGTCAGTACTTAAACATAAAAGTGGTTTTTAGTGGGCACTAGAAGGCCCTAACAACTATTCCTGGTCTTGAAGACTTGAAAAAAGGTGAAAAAGAGGGTCAAAATTTGCCTCCGCGCGTAAATTTTTCCTAATCAATTGGCATGATAAGGCCTATTTCACCAGAAAGATCATTCAAAACTGTTCTAGGAGGCAACAAAATAATCATTAAACCTTATTAGGCCTTTTTTCTGAGCCACAGGGATTTAGTGGCCATTTTCACTGCTTAAATTGATTTTTTTGGCAGTCAAAAAAATTTCTATATTTGGCGCGCTGCCAAAATTCAGCATTTAAATATTTTCCAATTCGGTTTTTTGCACTTTATGTGTATATCTATTTACTAGGAGATGAGATAAACAAAATGGGATTTAAGGAAAGTCGATTTTTGGCCTAAACTATCATGGTGGCCCACTGTGACCAGGTAACCAGGTAACCAGGTAACCAGGTAACCAGGTAACATACCAGAGGGATCAGTATAAAGTTACCAGAAACAGGTGGCAAGTTGAATCTGTACGTGGTGGACAGTGCCGGCAAGCAAACTCCTGTCAGTATCGGACCAGGTCAATATAACCAGGTAACCAGGTAACCAGGTAACCAGGTAACCAGGTAACCAGGTAACCAGGTAACCAGGTAACCAGGTAACCAGGTAACCAGGTAACCAGGTAACCAGGTAACATACCAGAGGGATCAGTATCAAGTTACCAGAAACAGGTGGCAAGTTGAATCTGTACGTGGTGGACAGTGCCGGCAAGCAAACTCCTGTCAGTATCGGACCAGGTCAATATTAAATAAATAAATAAATAAATAAAATTGTAGATTTAAAAATAAATGTTATTTTAGAATTAAATTGCCTTGATCGTATTCTAGCGACCCTCTTCCTGAATTCGTATTAGAAAGCATTCGATGATCCGATCAGATGAAAAGAGTAATCATTCATATTCATGAATTTATAACTTCACTAGTTTAAGTTTAAAACCATTTCTAATTCTAACAAATTCGCTGTTTAGGTGAGTCAATGGAGAGTAAGCTCCGACACAGAAGAGCAACTGAGGCCTTTATTGAGGACTGTATTGTACACATGGCTAACACTATATTGGTGGTCGTCAATCAGCTCCAATATATGGATCAGGTAAACGTTTTTCTGGAGATGATTTTATCAGGACAACAATGATTTATTGGATTAAACGGTATACCATGACATCAACGTAACCATCTTAATTAATTATGCTAGAAATATAACCGACAGAAATGGACACTTGCCAAAAACGGATAATAATTACATTCTGTTGGTCCGAATTTTTGAGTGTAATGATGGTTCACTCAAGTAAAATAGAATGTAAACAATTAACCTACCACTTGATATGTTTGCAGGTTTACATTCTAGCGCTACTTAAAAAGCTAAAGCACAGCACTGTGATCGTAGTGCACAACTTCAAAGATGCAGAAGAGTTAGATGACTTGCAGAGCATGATAGACTCTGACATTAAAGGTACGGAGTATCTCAATATACCTCATTAGTCATTATACTAGTGTTTACCGGACAACTGAACCCAATTAAGACAATTTAGACTAACCCTAACCCTAATTAAGCTGATTGGTTAGTGGGAACTAGGTTCAATTGGGTTCAGTTGTCTTCCAGAGGTCCTGGAAGACTCATTCTCAAGACTGAGACATCAATCGGAAAATATTGTAGAAAGATAATTGGCATAGAACATATATTACAAAGTATGAAATCAGCGTATTTAGATTTATACGTGTATCATAATATATTATGTTGTAGGAACTTACATTTAAAGATAATTATTATAAGTGTACCAGGATAAATATGTTGTAGGAAGTTAAATTTAAAGATAAAGAAAGGAGGTCAAAATGAAAAGAAAGGGAACTGCTTAAATAACACGGGATAATTGAAACGAGATAATTGAAATGGTTTTAAAATGTGACGTTCACAGAAAAACGAGACTAGTCATACAGAAATGTTATCGAGTTGTACCTGCTTATTAAATGGAAGTTGAGATAAGAGGATTGCTTGCGGAGATATGGTGTCTGGTGACTACTGGTGGTCACGTATCAAATTCGGTGGCTTTTTCTAGAATGTGAGCGTGAATGCAATTATTCACAAAGAAGTGAGCCTTACGAAATAAATAATACGAGGATCAAAAAGCCAATTTTAGATCCGTGGACCTTTTATCTTAAATTTTAGGTATGGTTTTAATTAGGTTTTAATAATTGATTGAATAATATATGTTTAAGATGGTCTAGACGGGGCCTTCTGCAGGAGGTGATTCTAGAGATAATAAGTTTGGGGCCAAGTAAAACATGACACTGCTAATTAAATAAATAAGACATAACATAAAGTTTTACGGAAACAGTAATTACAGTAATTAATTATAATTGCAGGAGCGTTCGACGCGTCGGAGCGGTCCCAGATTGTGCAACTGAGGGGGAGTGCCAAGAATCTTGATGTTAAGTTTTACAAGAGCATACGGTTAGTGGGAGACGAGCGTTTGTAATTATACAATTATTGTTTTCTGGAGCACAAACGGCAAATTAACTGCGATGCTAAAAAAGCGATTTATTGTCAATTCCAAAGCTTGGGCACCTAATTAGGCACCAAAGCTTGGACCACTCATTCCTCAGCTAAACCTGCAAGTTTCTACAAAGTTTAGCTAAAGCCCAACTATTGACAAGGTATTGTGACGGATTGTTACAGCGGCCCCTACTCCACGTGGTACTGGGACGGGACGGTAAACCAGCCGGTAACCTCGTCAACCCTGGAACTTATCAGTTAGTCTACAATTGGCTCACTTCCGACTTCAAGAACATGGCTAGCAGGTACGTGTTGCCTGTTGCCTTGGTGATTTCATTGTTTATCACGTGGTCATCTCCTTTGCTGCAAGCATATTGTATTTAGACACTATTCACCCATGGTATGTGGTTTAGATTTTCCTTCTTGTCGATGAATTTGGCGGTATCAAATTCGCTGCGTGCCAGTTCATCTAATATTTCAGATAAAGTCTCATGCGGGATCAGCTTTCTCTTGTTGGGAAGACTTCAAAATTCCATATCACAAAAATAGTGTTGCTATTCAAATTGAAGATTCCTGATTCAGATTTAGTAGTCGGAATACCGAGTTTAATTGCATAAACAGCACTTCAGCGATGAACAATGGCTGTGCAAGAATCAAATTCTCGCTAAAGGGTAACAAAAAACTGCCAAGTAAATTGTAAATGAACTTCGTGTTGGTAGTAGTTGTACAGAAATACTAAGGTAATGGGACTACTGCGGACCCTCTACCGGCCAAACCTTGTTAACAAAGCCTCAGTCAAGGTTCGGTGAACGGTATTTAAAAGCGCTTAAGGAACATAAGTCGAAGTGGTAGAGCAACATCCACTTCGTGTTTATAAATAACGTATTATATAGCTTTAAATCGTGAAATTTATAACATATTTAACTAACCATTAATTTCAGTATCAACATATTGGACTCGGTGGTACAGTTTGCTAACAACACCCTGCCCAACTATCTCAACTATAGGAGCAGGAAGAGTAACCTCATTACTCTACAGGAAGGTATGTGGAAGGATGTGAAATAAACAAAAACAGCAGCACTACTATATAATCCTGTATCTGGTCAAAACCTGGCACAACTTAGCGAGTTTAGAAGGTTTGAGATGTTATTTGTGCTCCCTAGGGTCTCAACTTCAAAAAAAATTTGGGTGGATAATTTTTTATGTTTGTTTAAACCCGTGACCACGCCCTTTTTAAAGCGTGGGAAAATTTTCCCAAAATTATTGAAATTTGCCTATAATATTTGATGGGGGTCTCTAAATGGCTTGATATGATGCCATCAGTATTACTAGAACATAATAAAATAAAATTTGGGTAAATAAAAGTGTAGTGGCACCCTGACCACGCCCATTTACACAATTTTTGGCGGAAAATTCGAAGTTGTTTACTCTAGCAGCAGGGAGGTGTTTAGTTTGTATTTAAACTGCTGAATCAAGTTAAATAGGTTATATAAGTAACTTAATTCAATTAATTGGGCATGTTGAGCCATTAGTTCAGCCTTGGGGAACCACGCCCATATTTCATATTAGGCGCGTATGTGAGAAATTTTTATCTCAGCTTCTGAAGGCCGTAGAAACTTAACTTTGGGCTTAAAATTACCGCAATATGTAAGTTTATATTGACACTATTAAGGTGCTGAAGCTCTCCAGGACTTACTTTTGGATAAAAATGAGAAAAACTGATATAATTTACTGAAGCGCATTAACCCATATTCACCCATGGGCCTTTTCAAAAAAAACTTCCCTAGCAGCTAGGTTAAGTCAAGTAGGCACATCAATGTATATATTTTTACTCGACACAGTGTCCTTCGTAAGGTCTAAAGGTCATTTTGGGCTAGAATAATTTGATTTTGGGTGCCCACTTTTATTAGTAGTCCAACCCTGTCCTAGCTGTGGTAAAATTTCTAAACTGCCCTCAGGCGCAAATATATGATTTTTCTATCCATCTCAGCTCCTGAATATTGTAGGACATTCAAGATAACCACAACAGCAGAATAGCCATATTTATATACATTATACAAGCTATGAAGCAGTACATGGGGTGCATGAAGCAGTATGGGGTGCATAGTTTTTGAGATATTTATTTTTAAAACATGTTTTTTAAATATATCTTGGGCTACCGCATTTATCTTGGGCTACCGAATTTATGTACCAGCACTATCAGCTCATCTTAGAAATCACAAACAACCCGCCGGGCAGCTATCTCTAGTTAAGCTCATTTCAGTACCCGTTGACTATAATATACCCGTTGACTATAATATACATAAAACATTATCGATTTTTACAATCTACACACTATTTTCAACTCACCCTGTATGCCCACTTTTATGTCAGTACAACCTCCTAGCTCTTTCCACCGACCTCAATCTCATTTAGGAAACTCCAGCACTAGCTAACTGCAGCTCTAGCTATCTTCTGCTATTATCCTTTCCCTCCAATATTAGCTCTTTCTACTGACCTCAATCTCATCAAGTGACAAGTAAATTCCGGTTTTAGCAACCTTCAGTTATCTCTAGGCTCCAACTCTACCCTGTTGCTGCCCTCTTCAACTAATTGTAGCTTCTAGCCTGCTAGCTATCACCAGTATCCTACAAATCTAAATTTTATAGCAACCTTTTGGAGGTCTTTCACATATTAAGTAATCATTTTTGGAACATTTTTAAAGAGCTTTAATTGTAGGATGTTGATGCTATTACATGGATAGAGTAAATTGCAACATTCGTTGCTGGAAAATGATAAAGTTACTTGAAGAACACAAATGGATGGAGCAGGAAGTTATTGGCAGAAGAACTGGAATAGTAGGCTTCCAGTGGCCGCTGGATAGAGCAGAGGGTTAGAAACCGACCGGTCAACGGTTTTGGCCACCGGACCGGAAAAGACAGGATACGGTTTGCCGCATTTTGCCGGACCGGAACCGGGTAATGTCGGCCAATCACTAAGATTCACACTCCCTGGCTCGTAGCCCGTAGGACTAACCCCCTACAACTAGTATACGAGTATAGTGCCTTGGCACAGATTGCAAGTGGGTTAGGGTTACTGAAAAGGATATAAGCATCTCAGGCCATCCCAATACCGGAAGAGAACTGGGGGTCACAATGGTGAACAATTGTGAAAATGGTGAAATTTTACAATGGAAACAAAATCATTCACTATTTGTCACCATTTTACACGATTTTTCACTAAATCAGAATGAAGTTGAAGTCACTGGAAAGAGCTAGAATTGGAGGGAAAATTAATATTAGGATAGGGCTGGAGGTAACTGTTAGTAGCTTCAGCGGCTGCACGACTTCCAGGCCCCCCTATTATTATGGGTCAGATCATATGACGTATAATTAGTCATGTGACGCATAATTAGTGATGTGATCCACCATCTATGATTTACAGAACATGTGATTTGAGTCATTACAACAAGTCAGTAATGACTTGCTGCTCTTTAATAACTCTTAAGGGATATGCAGGGAGCAGCCTCACCTCACTGTCCACAATGACTGACCCAAAGTAAGTCTTCTCGAAATAATTAACTATAGACATTAGCTTAGGCAAGTTTGTCTGTATATAGTACGTTATTTCAGAGAATACTTGCTCGACATCAGATCGGCTCACTCCCGTTGCATTTCTTTGGCACGTACGTCTGACATCCCTAGATACGAGAACCCCCCTTAGCTTTAGCAAGAGCTCCCGTCCCTTATGTGATATACGAGTCGAGCGGTCAAATCTTAAAGATCATGTTTACTTCTTAATGCACAGCTATGATACATACAGAGTTGACATGTGAACTCTACCCTGTATCTCGCCCATTTCTAGGTCAGTTAAATTCTACCGATGGATCACATCACTAATTATACGTCACTGATTAGTGACATGATCTGATCTCCATGGGACCCCTAATAATGGGGGGACCTGGAAGTCGGCCTCCTGCTTCAGCTGGACTTTGCTAGATGAGGTTGTACTGACATAAAAGTGGGCATATATTATAGTCGACGGGTACTGAAATGAGCTTAACTAGAGATAGCTGCCCGGCGGGTTGTTTGTGATTTCTAAGATGAGCTGATGAGTGATGGTGCTGGTTCATAAATGCGGTAGTTTTGAACCTTTGTTGTATTTTTAAGCGCAAGATATATTTAAAAATCATGTTTTAAAAATAAATATCTCAAAAACTATGCACTATAGACCCCATACTACTTCATAGCTTGTATATAAATATCAATATGGCCATTCTGCTGTTGTGGTTATCTTGAAAGTCCTACAATATTCAGGAGCTGAGACGGATAGAAAAATCTTATATTTGCGCCTGAGGGCAATGTAGAAATTTTACTACCTAGGCCAGGGTTGGACTACTGATAAACGTGGGCACCCAAAATCAAATTATTCTAGCCCAGAATGACCTTTAGCCCTTACGAATTTTACTCGACCGTGTCGAGTAAAACTTTATACATTGATGTGCCTACTTGACTTAACCTAGCTGCTAGGGAAGTTTTTTTTGTTGTTAATGCGCTTCAGTAAATTATATCAGTTTTTCTCATTTTTATCCAAAAGTAAGTCCTGGAGAGCTTCAGCACCTTAATAGTGTCAATATAAACTTACATATTGCGGTAATTTTAAGCCCAAAATTAAGTTTCTACGGCCTTCAGAAGCTGAGATAAATTAAATTTCTCACATACGCGCCTAATATGAAATATGGGCGTGGTTCCCCAAGGCTGAACTAATGGCTCAACATGCCCAATTAATTTAATTAAGTTACTTATATAACCTATTTAACTTGATTCAGCAGTTTAAATACAAACTAAACACCTCCCTGCTGCTAGAGTAAACAACTTCGAATTTTCCGAATTTTCCGCCAAAAATTGTGTAAATGGGCGTGGTCAGGGTGCCACTACACTTTTATTTACCCAAATTTTATTTTATTATGTTCTAGTAATACTGATGGCATCATATCAAGCCATTTAGAGACCCCCATCAAATATTATAGGCAAATTTCAATAATTTTGGGAAAATTTTCCCACGCTTTAAAAAGGGCGTGGTCACGGGTTTAAACAAACATAAAAAATTATCCACCCAATTTTTTTTTGAAGTAGAGACCCTAGGGAGCACAAATAACATCTCAAACCTTCTAAACTCGCTAAGTTGTGCCAGGTTTTGACCAGATACTTTATTAATACGCTCATTTGCAGTTCAATTTGAGAACTGTCTATAATTGAAATGAAATTTTAGTGTTCATCTCATTGTGCCCCTCATGAATTTGTCCTTATGATATCTGGATCACCGCCATTCCAGAACAAAATGTTTATTTTAACGTGGTTGACACAGGGAGACTAAAGACACGCATAAAACTGTTGCTAACTGCTGCTAACTGCTGCTAACTGCTGCTAACTGCTGCTAACTGCTGCTGACTGCTGCTAACTGCTGCACTTTAGTCTCCCTGTGCTGAGAGTGCCCATTGTTACTTATCTATAAGTCTATAGTAAATCGGCGACAGATAGTTCAGGAAAGGCGCACTATGCGCGGCTCAAGTCAATACATACCTCTGCACATACCTCTGCAGGATCAGACGACACCTCCCAAGGGCCTGCGTACAGGATAGTGGGAAGGGAGCTGGGACCTGTTACCCTTCACTCTAACCTTACCTTCGCTGAGAGTGGGGCGCTCCTGCACCATGATAAATTACCCAGCAAGTCAGTATTGTACAAATATTTCTGTAAATTGTAGAATGTAGCTGTTTACTTTTAGGATGGAAAATGTTGATTTATATCCAAACAGACTTTGATGTATACTTTTATTCTGAAAAGCACTTCAGATAAAAATTAAAATGAATATAAGCATTAAGCAACGTTGGTTATCGTGTTACCATAGTTAGCCGGTTAGCGCTTCTAGGAATTGAAGTTCTTTGAATATTATGAAATGAGCAATAGTTTTTAGCTAGATTTGTTGGTGGCGTTGTCACGTTTTTACCATGTCAGTGGCAGAAAGCCGTGGGATGGCCAGTAAGTAATATATTATAGTACAACGTGTCCTCTTTGTGTATGATGAGACCTAATTATTCATTTGTGTAATGGGGCAAAATCACTGTGATGACGCTAATATTGAATACTTGTGTTGAGTGTTGACTTTTTGAAACTTATCAATAACCATGCGTGCTTCAACGAATCAATAAACAACATTTGATAATCTCAATAATTAATTGTAGCTGTAATTGTGAGATCACAGTGGACAGTTTGAGTTAATTATTGAATCATACGAATGCGGTTTTTAGATTTCATGTCTTGTTTACTAGCCTGTCACGTGACCAGCCTGTCACGTGACCAATGACCATAACATTTCTTTATCTATAACTTTTCGGGGAAGCGTTTTAACCTTATGTCATGCTTTTTATTTCTGAATATTATATCGGAACAGAATAGTTTATACTGGTCTATTTTGGGTGCCACGAAAATATCTGAAATGAAAAACAAAAATACTTGAATAAGTTAATAATTTAATCTTATGGAGCTTATATAATGCCGTTAACTCGTGTGTAACTTTGATTCGGTTTAAGTTTTTTACCACATTCTTCTACTTCTAGGTAATACATATTATATCATTACTGTTTAAAGATGCTCAATATTTGTCATGAAACTTATTAATAAAATTTGATAATCGCAGATACCACGCCACCCACACAATTAAAGAGAACGCAGACTACGTGTTTGTACACATAGACGCTCCGGGTACAATAAACTTGAGGGTGGAGATAATCAACAACAACACCGAACTCAGGTAAACTTATGATAATTTAATACTTATAATAATTTAATAATAATAATCTAATACTGTACTTCTAATAATCTAATACTTAAACTCTAACTTCTACTAATCTAATAAAGTTTAAAAAATTTGGCGGCCAAATGTTTATAAAATATCGGTTCTTGAATTGGTTCTTAAAATGACGAAAACAATCATGATTATCAATATCAGAGTAATAATCCAATGATTATAAAGATAGCTGGCATATATATAATCTAAAGATAGCTGGTATTATTGACGACAATAAAGTTAAACTAGTTAGAACCAGTACTGTACCAAGGCGGGTTATTAATAATAAACTATAAAACCTATAATTACTAAGTACTAACCCTGTTGCCAGAGTGCGGGGAGAAAGAACCAACACCGAGCTAAAGTACGACGTGCAGGGTTCCCACGTTGTAAGAGATGATAGGTTACTCGGAATGTTCGAGATTCTCATACCGCTTCCTGGTTTGTCTTTTATAATGTATAGTAACTCTTAGACATCCATTTTTTCTTGAGTTCCTGTAACTTTTTGAGAATTTCTAATAGTGAAAATTGTTGTGTTTTCCTCCTTATAGGGCGGATTTATGAACAACACAATTATAAGAAAAATGAATAACATAACTAAAACTGTTCAGGGAGCGGTAATCTGACCCCAGAGATGGACATAGACTACCATTACGGGGTCGTAGAAATAAGAATACCACGAGCTGTAAAGGAATCTGTGGTGAGTGTGTTCATTTTTTTTCTAATTTGAAAATTCAATTAATCATTATATATATAAATCAAGCGTTACATTTCAGCCATGCAAAATAACAATGACATATTTTGATATACTAATTGATAAATGGTACTGCAATATAAGTTGCTTAATGTTTGGCCGGATGACAACTAACGAGAAAAATAAACTTGATTACATAATAATTAATTCGGCTGAACCAACACATAGCAAGAGCCACATTAACGTTGCGGCCGTCGAATTCACATAAATAATAATTATTGTCGGACTGCCCGAGATATTCTTGGCGACAATTCGGGAGATTTTTTCCCCTACTGTGTCTCAGTTTTGCTAAAAGTACAGGCTAAACTCTACACAAAGCTTTTCTGTTTGTTTGATGATGTTTTCATATATTTGATAATATGGCTGACCAGTGATCTGTTATTAAGCTCCATTCATTTGCAGGTGTTCGAAGTTGGGCCGCAGAATAAGTTATTCAACCGCTCGGACCTGATGTCTCCGATCCCCCGTACATCTGAGTCTGACCTCACTGCAACACCAGACCGTTCTGAAGGATCCCTGCACGAGTCCCGTGCTAGCCAGGTGACTTCCTCAAATTCCAGCCACACGATCAACCACGTGGAATATCCTACCAGTAACGGATCATCAGATCACATGACAACGCACGAGAACGGATTGAACCGACACGTGCAATCTCTTAGCAACGGTGATAACCTTACGTCTCCTCCTCCTGTTCACAGAACAACCCTGTCTTCTAGTGATCCGATGCTTACTGGCTTCAAGGAGATCCAGGAAGACAACCGTGCAGATTCTGTAAGGTCCTTCTCATAAGAAACCCGAGTAGCTGTTCAAGTGTTGACGGTTATTACTAGAATAGTGAATAAATGTCACCTGTTCACATCTAAACTTCCAAAGAATTGATAACGAAGATGTGATCGAATATTCTCAGTTCGATTCCTTTTGTTCATTATCATAAAATTGTAAATTGACTTTAATAGGTACTGAATGAGCGTGGACCCGAACATAAATTTACACAGTTATTGTATTTATTGGGCGGTGGATTAGTTCCCCGACCATTCCTGACCATTTTGTTTACTGTTTAGATTATAAATTATCTGTTTTTGTTGTTACCTAGTTCTAGATATAATACTCTTGAGTTGATGCAATTTTGAAGATAATTTATACCTTAAATTAGTATTTGTGCTATTTATTTTACCGAGTTTTGCTTCTTTTGAAGTTTTCATCATTGCTTTTTACAAATTTGATAAAATTCACGTTAGAAAGCTCAATGTAAGTGAATATACAATTTTCTAATTCGATTGTGCAATGAGAGATTTTTTAAAGCGTATGATATTTTAGCATGATTAATGATAGTTAGATATTACAGAAATGAGCAGATAGGAATGTGTTTACAGTCGATTTGGTTGAATTTATGAATTATGTTTAACTTAATCAAACAACGTAGAAAAAGTTCTTCTTTCTTTACGTGTTCGCCATTTTCTGTTTACTGTATAGGGATTGGAAATATTGATTGACAGCAAATTTATGAAAACGAACTCAATAAGTTGATTCATCGCTCAAAATCAAATTATGGATTGACAATAATAAGGCTGAAATCTTGAAGCAGCCACGAGATTCTAAGTTAAAGTAAGTATAATAAAATATGATTGAAGATAAACACAAGAACAGTGAGATTTCCATTTGTAAATATATTCTAAATAATCATGATCTAATTTATTATCTCGGTTTTTTGTGACATACTTGTTTCACTGCCTCGTTATCACTTTTAATACTAATTAAGTCATTCACATTCTGAATTCTGATATTTTATAAGCAATCAGTTCGCTGATATATATTGTATAGAAATGGAATTAATTGTCCAACGTTAATTGATGAAGAGTCAAGGAGGAGACAAAACTATTGCAAATCCATTTCTGCAACAACACTAACAGCAGAAGTATGAAGTAAGTAATTCAACTTTCGGGGCTTTCGCTGGTCATCTTATTTATGATTATAAAAAATAGACAAGACTAGTGCTTATAATTATAGATGGTTGCCAAAGACAATCAAGTTCAACGATTTAAAATTGGTCTGGGTGGATGATGACTAATTGGGGTCGTTCACATATTACGTAATCAGCCGAGGGGGTAGGGGGATTTTCAAATGATTACGCTACTGCTAGTGTGATTTTGATATAATAGCTGTTTGTAAAACTGATTACGGAGGGGGGTTAAAAATTAACATAATAAGGCTGAAATAAAAAAAGTGATTACGTGATATGTAAATAGCCCCTATACTTAAACTATAACTATAAATATTTTTAATTTGGTGTCCATTTCATAATTTGAACTAATTTGGTCAAATCTTGTACACGATTTGATTGAATCCAAACTTTGTCGTGTTCACTGTTGACTGTTCACAAAGGCTACTTCTTAAATTTTACTGAACGGTCAGAACTCAGAGCCGTGCCGAAGCTTGGGGTAATCTGTAATCTGCAATAATTAAATTAGATAAACTTAATCAATGAAGTTAAATTGTAGATAAAATTGAAATTACTGGGGCATCTCTATTTGTGTACTTCATGTATGATAAAATAGTTTCTTACAGTTACTGTGTGCGGTAGTCGCGGTGTAACTGTAATATGCCTTACGATTCAGGAGGAGGACACATCTACTTCTACTTCTAATATAGTGTAAAGCCACTCAGAGAGCATAAGGTTAGTAAATCCGGGGTATATAATCATGTTCTTTATTACCGCGGCGCCCCCCCGGCCCCCATTGGCCATTCCCGTTAAATTGACTTCATTGACTTGACACGTGATCCCTTACAGTAACCAGTGTGTGACAATATTGTAACTACATTGACTGAGTGTTTTTTAACGGCACAAAAAATGTGCCGTGAGTAGGTATGGAACTATTAATATCTGAAGCGTCAGGACTCAGCTAGAAATCGGAGCCCAGGAAGCAAACGATTGAGCTACTCAATTCAAGTGGAAATTATACCAACATTCCAGCCATGGTATTGGAAATGGAATTAAGACAGAATGCAGAATTTGATCATAGTAGAAAAAAAATACCGTATAGTAGTGTACTTCTAGATAAGAGCAGTAGAGTCACTACTATACCAGTACCAGATTGGAACATTGCATTGCCATATAAAAAATAATGACCGCACTAACAACATTTGTTACATGGGTTGACTCTAAGTTACTTTTTATCTAGACAGACAAGACATCAATTTAATGGTGAAATTAAATGGTAAAAAAAGGGGGAAAATAATGAGTACGGAAAATGAGGAGCACCACTACATCGGAATGACGGAGGGCACATTCAAGGACCGGTACAATGGACACACGTCATCATTTCGCCTGGAGCGGTACCGAAATAGAACCAAACTGTCGGAGAAGATCTGGTCCTTCAAAGACCGTGGGTTAGAATTCAGGATCGAATGGAAAATAATCAGACGTGGACACGGATACAGAGCCGGCCAGAACAGCTGCGATCTGTGCACGTCTGAGAGATTAGAAATCTTACTTCGATCCTCTGACCCACACTTACTTAACTCCAGGACGGAAATCCTTACAAAATGCCGCCATAAACGGAAATTCCTTTTATAATCTAATGACTCATATATCTAACCCCTAGTATTGTTTCACGAGTGAATGTTTATGTTAATTTTTAGCTTTGTAATTTTGATTTTAGTTCCTATACCTCTGCAGTTGTCATTGACGATATCATGGTTTTGTATCATGATTGAAACATTTGTCTGACTCAACCGGTCGTTTCATTTTGTATCTAGCTCTCAGCTTGCCGATTGAGCACTGTAAGCAGACGACGCCACCCACAATTAACATATATATATATATATATATACAGTTTTAATACTTTCAACACTACTATATAACAAATAATTTGAGGTTTTTACTGCGTTTTAAACGACGACCAACAGCTTTTAGTGGGTTTATCAAGTACTTTTCAGCACTTACCACTATATTTATTTGGTTTGAGTTAAAGTAGAGAGGTCTCAAATCCTTTACAGCAATGGTTATCACTGATGTCTATGACAAGATGGAAAAGGAGTTAGAAACGTTAAACGACAGTTTAAAAGGTAAGAAGAAGTTGGATACTATAATTGCAGATTCTTTAGACTTACCCACAGGGAATAGCAAGCCGGATATGTTTGAAGTTATAAAGGAACTATACAGTTTCAGTAAGAGGGCCCTGTCACTACTGAAGACCAAGTCTATACTAGACACACCTGCACCACAGGAAGGGACAGCTACCGAGGCACTAGATATAGTGAGAAAGGAGCTAGCACAATTTAGACAAATTCTCATTGAGCACAATAAAGGTGGTCCAGATATTATACCTGAGATTAAGACCAATCTCGGACCCAGTGAGACTCATACTTTAACTCTGGAAGGGCAGAATGAGGCAGATAAGATAACAGAAGAACTCTGGTCCTCAAAGGTGAAGAAACATGTCGCATCAATACTGCCCAGCATCCCTATTAAGGGGGTCTCAGGTGTCAAAGAAGGCACAGCAAGGTTAATATTCAAGAACAAGGAACTTATGGAGAAAGCTAAAGATGCTCTTAGTGTGGACTACAAAGTGTCTGCAAAATCCCACACCGTGCCAATGCTTGAACCTAAGCTTACTATGTATGATCTCAAGGGAGATTTTGAGTCATCTGAAGAATTGCGCCAGAGCATCCTTGATAAGAACAGTTCCATTAAGAGTTTAGTTGAAGATGAGAACAACACTTTCAAGGTTATTTTCCTGGAGAAAAACAAGAACTGGGCATGCCTACAAGTGTCAGTGAAAATCAGGCAGTCTATAAGGGAGTCAGGTGACTTTGTACACGCTGATCTTAGACAGTATAAAGTTAAGGATAGGTATCATGTAATCCAGTGCTTTGACTGTCAGAGCTTCGGACACATGAGTGGCAGTGATTACTGTAAGTGTAAGAAGTATAATGCCGACCCAGTGTGCTTCTACTGTGCAGGTGCCCACAAATCGAAAGATTGTGAGAAGAAAACGGCGGGCCGAAGATCTAGTATCAAGTGTACGAACTGTAGCAACAGTAAAGACAAGAATGTCAAAGATAAATGCAAGACACATTCTGCAGCTGACAGATTATGCCCATCTTATGTGAGAGAGCAGAGTTATATCATGGCCAGAACGAGCGGATGTGAAACATCAAAAAACTCTTATCTCCAGTGGGCAAAGATTCGACAAAGAGAGCTTGGGATAAACTAGTCTTAGCCACGTTTAATGTTAATCGTCTAGTGAACAAGACAGTAGAGGTTCTTGAGCACCTAACTGATGAGGGGGTTGATATCTGTTTTCTTCAAGAGACTTTTCTTAAGGAAGCAGATACTGCAAAGCTACAAGAGATACGAGATTTTGGTTGGGGTATTTTATCCAACCCAAGGAAGCATCGTAGTGGCGGAGGTATAGGTATGATTTTCAATAAGAACCTTAAGTTGAAAAGCAACGGTAGAGTCAAGAAGTACAAGTCTTACCAAGTCATGGAAGTTGTACTTGAAACAAATACTGGGATAATCAGACTTATTGATGTGTATAGACCGCCTTACACCAAAAAGGCCAGGTACACTGAGTGCCACTTCTTGGAAGAATTCAGTGAATACCTGTGTGATTTGTCCGGTAAGCCAGGAACCCCGGTGATTGCAGGGGATTTTAATTTACATGTTGAAAGACCTAAAGATCTTTACCCCGCAAAGTTTCTTTCCCTTCTTGATCAGCTTGGTTTCATCCAATGTGTACCACTAGAAAGAACTCACAATCAAGGAGGAACTCTTGACCTCGTGATAACGACCAAAGTCTTTAAAGACTCTATAACTTCTATCAACATTGTGGAATCTGGGACTAGATCAGATCATTTTCTTGTTAAATTTGTAGTGTCTGTGAGCCTGAAGACCTCTTTGAATGATACTAGGGTGATGAACTACCGTGATTTTAAAAGTATTGTGGTTGAGGATTTTAAAGCAGATATTTTGGTTTCTGATCTCTGTAAAAGAGATGCTTGGTGCTCTGAGAGTCTTGATGAGTCAGTTAAGATGTACAATAGTATTCTATTGGAACTTATGGACAAGCATTGTCCTGTGATCAGTAAGGAGATGAAGAGTGAAGACAAAGGTAAACCTTGGATGGATCAGGATCTGAAAGCTTTACAGAGGCAGAGGAGAGCAGCTGAGAGAGCCTGGAGGAAAGGCAAGGGACAGAAGGATATTTTTGTCAACCTCAGGAACAAATTTATTGTCATTGAGCGACAGAAGAGGATTACTTACAATAGAAAAGCCCTCTTAGCCTCTGCGGGAGATACGAAGGCTCTGTATAAGAAAGTTTATAGACTCACGGGTGAAACTACCCAAGAAAGGCCACATGGTAATGACACTAAAAAACTTGCAGAAAGTTTTAAAGTTTTCTTTGCGGATAAAGTGAATGATATCAGACTTGGGATAGAAGAAGAAGGAAGTCATATCGGAGGGAACTTGTCATCGTCAGAGAATCTTGAAAGCACCTATTCAGGGCCATCATTTGATAAATTTCACTCCATCACTAGGCAGCACCTGTTACACACCATTTCTAAGATGTCTAACAAGTTTTGTAGTCTTGACCCTATTCCAACTTTCATGTTGAAGAAATGCTCTCAGGAGTTGGCACCGATCCTCCTGCACATAATAAACGGTTCTATGTTGCAAGGTGTGTTTCCAGCCGAGATGAAGACTGCACTGGTCAAGCCCACTATCAAGAAGAAGAATGCTGATCCAGATATTCTGAAGAATTACAGACCAGTCTCAAATCTTGCAGTTATGTCTAAACTGATTGAAAAGATTGTACTTGAGCAGTTAAACAATCACTTACATTTAAACAGTCTGCATTGCCCAGTTCAGTCTGGATACAGAGCGAACCACAGTTGTGAAACCCTGATGGTCAGGATGGCAGACGATATTCTTAAGGAAGTGCAGAAGAACAACATTGTGATTGTAGTCCTACTTGATCTCTCTGCTGCTTTCGACACGATTGATCATACAATCCTTCTTAAGAAGCTGGCAAAAGATTTTGGTATTAAGGACTCTGCATTGAAATGGTTTAGTTCTTACCTCTCAGGCAGGTTTTTCAAGGTTAAGGTAGATGACTCATTATCTGACTTCCTGTGTCTGTTGTTTGGGGTACCCCAGGGCTCTCTATTGGGACCTATCCTGTTCATCTTATACATTAAGCTGCTCCAGGAAATAGCTAGAAAGTATGGTCTCGATATTCAGCTTTATGCAGATGACTCACAACTTTATATAGCTTTCCACCCGATGAGACCCATGGAGCTGCAGAATGTCACTAGTAGGATCAATGACTGTCTGTCTGAAATCAAAGTATGGATGGTTAATAATTTCATGAAACTGAATGAGAGCAAGACAGAATTGTTAGTCATTGGAAAGCCTTTGGTACTGAAGAAGTTTGACCTTGAAATAACAATAAAGTTTGGTGACACCATTATTACACCAACTGTATGTAAAAACGATACCTGGAAGAGTCTTGGAGTGTTACTAGATGAATCTCTCAACATGGAAAGGCAGATTAACAACGTTAGGAAGAACTGTTGCTGGACAATGAACAATCTTAGAACTATCAGAAAGTATCTAGATGAGAGAGTTAAACTCATGCTGGTCAAACAACTGATCATATCAAAGCTGGACTATTGTAATGCCCTTTACATGAATCTTTCAAAGACTAGAGTGAAGAAGCTGCAATCTGTTCTAAATGCAGGGATACGTTTCATTTACGACATCTATGACAGGAATACTGACTTGTCTCCTTTCTACAAGAAAGCTCATATTCTCCCTGTTGAAAAGAGGATATTTTTCAAAGTGTGTCTCATCTGTTTCAAAGTGACCCATGGATTGGCACCAATGTACCTCCAAGAGTTGGTTCAAATGAACAGAGATGATAAGGCTGTCAAAGAAACCAGAACAAAAACAGCATGCAACCTTCTTATGAAGATACCTAAGTTCTCTAAATTGAAGGCAACTAGCAGGCGGTTCAGCAACTATGCACCTGAATCATGGAATTCTCTCCCTCTTAATGTCCGTAACATCGACAATATTGTCTCTTTTAAGGGTAAGTTAAAGAACTATTTGTATGATCAGCTATAGCCTGGTTAAGCTATTTTTTGTGGCTTCTAGTCTTTTTTTGTGTTATTTTTTGTTTTCCAAGTATCCACTTCTTGTTTTTCTGGTTTTTATCGGTGTGTCAATAAAATCAATTATGTAATATGTATACTTTAACCATTTTTTGCGACAGTTAATCTGATATTATCTCTTTAACATTATTTAGTATTTTTTGATTTATGAGACCCGTGTTTTGTTTTTAACTTTCTGCTCCGAGGAGGAGAGAAAGTTATTTGAGGAGAGCCGCTCAGACATGGGCACCGTATTGTGTAAATTATTTAGTTAACTTTATACAATATCTTTGTCGCATAGTAGCGGGGTAGTAAATACAGTGTTTCGTTTCGTTTCGTTTCGTACATATATATACTTCACGACAATCTGTTGTAAAACAGGGGTTCCAGAAAACCCACTTGCCGATACTGCTGAAACATGAAATTTTGTTTACAGTCGATTTGGACAAGGTCTAGACGGCTGCACGACTTCCAGGCCCCCTCTATTATTAGGGGTCAGATCATATGACGTATAATTAGTGATGTGACGTATAATTAGTGATGTGATCCACCAACTACGATTTACAGAACATGTGAACTCTACCCTACATCTAGCCCAGTTTTACCCCTTACTTTTGATTTAAATTAACAAGTCAATACACATTTTTCGTAGGATAATTAATCAAATTTATTGAATACTGAATACTGAATACTGAATACTGAATACTGAATACTGAATACTGAATACTGAATACTGAATACTGAATACTGAATACTGAATACTGAATACTGAATACTGAATACTGAATACTGAATACTGAATACTGAATACTGAATACTGAATACTGAATATTGAAGCAATTGCTAACATCCCACCCTGGCAAACTCTTCAAAAAAGCATTCATCACTGCTTTCTCAAAATCTATTAAAATAGTACCAGTGTCCACCGGACAATGCTGGTCAAAATAGTGCTTAATAACATCTAAAACAAATTCATAAGTGTCCCCTTTCTTGTCACCACTTAAATATAAACTAAAGGAACACATTTGTCTGACAGGGTGAGATAACACCGACAGGGACACTTCGTAGGAGGAGTGTGCTTGCAGCACCGCCAGGCAGACTTGACGGCTGAATCCTTGTCCTTCTTCCGGGAGTAGATGTATCCATCAGACTTCAGAGTCGAGTAGCTGTTGACATCCTGTCCGACCAGAGATGAATTTGGAGAAGGTAGGCATGTTGATAGAATGCGATACTATTGTCTATCATCTTCCCGTATATATACCTAAGAACACTTGATCGGCTCACTCCCGTTGCATGCCTTTGGCACGTACGTCTCACATCCCTAGATACGAGAACCCCCCTTTAGCAAGAGCTCCCGTCCCTTGTGTGATATACGAGTCGAGCGGTCAAATCTTAAAGATCATGTTTACTTCTTAATGAACTGCTATGATGTACATGTGAACTCTACCCTGTATCTAGCCCATTTCTAGGTCAGTTAAATCCTACTGATGGATCACATCACTAATTATACGTCACTAATTAGTGATATGATCTGATCTCCCTGGGCCCCCTAGTAATGAGGGGGCCTGGCCGTCGGCCTCCCGTCTAGACGCCCTGCAAAGTTTCAGATCTCTAACTCAATTTTAACATGGTTTTTAAGGCACCTGAATATGGCGATTTTGGGTTTTTTACCTAATTTCGTATAACAATAACATGCTGGCGCGTATTTTGCGCAAATTTCTTAAAAACATCCATACAACTATTTCTTATTCCTGTCATCTTTAACAGTGAATTAGAATGTTTTGAACTTAAATATACCTGCTGAACTACTTTCGATGAGTCCTAATGCCTGGAAAACAATAAAGGGGATATAATAGTATAGGGGGTAAATAGTATTGTGAATATAAGGGCGACGGTTATGCTTGCCAGCATTGTGATGTATGTATCACGACAATCTATCGTAAAACAGGGGTTCTAGAAAACCCATTTACCGATGCTCCTGAAACCTGAAACTTTTTTTGCAGTCGATTTGGTCAACGTCTAGACGCCCTGAAAAATTTCAGATCTCTAACTCAATTTTAACATGGTTTTTAACCCTTATCATACTGGGGTGCTTGGAGCTCATTCATTACTGGGGGTGGGTTGAAAGGACCCATCCCTAATAACTTTGGTTCTAGACGGTATTCAGCCACCACAAAAAGTGGAATGCTCTAGTTATACTTAGTTCTACAAGACTCATTATGTTCTAAAGGGCCAGATAGTGCACAAGTGCACAAGATAGTCTCCTGCGTTAATTGAGAAATCACGTGGGATATCACAAGTTTATCACATGATACAGGCCTCAAAGTGATCCATGATCTCCATATAAGGAGCGGTTGTTGATCTAATTAATCCTCAGGTTACTGGGGGTGGGTTGAATCAACCCATCCCTAAGAAACGATTGTTGATTCGATTTACTCCTAGAATACTGGGGGTGGGTTGAATCAACCCATCCCTAAGAAACGACTGTTTATCCGATTTACTCCTAGAATACTGGGGATGGGTTGAATCAACCCATCCCAAATCAGCCCGTATAAGGAGTGCTTGTTTTATAAATTGAGTTAAATTTTGCAGAACGCTGCAGGGATTGGTCAATCGCAAACATGAGTGTATGTGTGTGAATTTGAAAGTTGTGAACTATGCGACTCTACTCCAAATTTCATTATCAAGGTAGATACATTTTAGGAAAGACTCAAACAAACGAAATTTAAAAATAAAGTCAAGTTTTCGATCATAATCAGTGTAAAAAATATATAACATTTGGATATGAGTATTCGTACGAAAGAATTAATGGTTCATTTACACGAGTCACATTATGAAATAAGATGAACCTTCGTGCACATTCTAAGTCCACAACTTGGACACTGACTTTTGACCTTCGACAAACCGCAGACCTTCTTCTTGTAACCAGGTCCTGATGCGTCCTTTACACACTGAACACACCGACTAGGCAGACCTGGACTCACCAAGGGTAGCAATAGTGTGTTTGGGTCACGACTTGTATCATGATCCGTACTCCTCAGAAACTTAGGGTCTTCGGTCTCTAAGTAGCAGTTGGTAAGGGTCCAGGTGCTAAGGCCGTGCAAGGACCTGTTCCTAATAGCAGGAATGAAGAGGGCACGGGCAAGGTCTAATGGGCTTGATAGGTGTACGGGTATATCACCGAGTTGAGTGCTTTGATGATAATACCATACTTTGCTGGTTTGCTCTTCATGTACTGGAGAAAACGGATGCGCTTTCTAGTCGGATACAGACATTCATCAACTGTGAGGTATACCTCACAGTTGATGAATGTCTGTATCCGACTAGAAATATATTGATCAGGTATTAGTTCCGTGGCGAAATTAGCTTGGCACTTTTCGTAAAACTCGCGAATTGCCGTGAACCGGTCTCTTTTCCAATGCTCTGCTCTATCGTGTCGCATCTCTTTAGTTTCGAATGTTATTTTCGTCGACAGAAAGAAGAATCTGTTCCTGGACATCACCGCAGGAAATGCTGGAAAGTCCATCAGAAAGTGAGTAAATAGTCCGCAGACCGTCAAGGGCAGCTCCTCTCCCCGAAAGTAGATAAGGCCAATGAAAGCACACATCTCAACCTTGTCAGTTATGCTAATGTAGGTGTACTTGTCATTCAGTCATTCATAAGAAGTTCAGGATTAAGTTTTTCCGACGATTCGAGCGTTGGTGTCCTTGACGTTTCAGGTACATTGATGTTATTGTTGTTGTAACCCGTTCAAATAATTTACAACAACACTTGCAGTTGAAGTTAAACATTCAGACGAATTGGAGATATTTTTACTAGCTAACAATGAAACCTTTCAATAGAGGGTCGAAAAGATACATAAACTTTAGGTTGCCATTGGTTCTTCTACTAATTAACATTATTTCAACAATTTCTTGAAACATTTATTCAAATTTGCAGATTTTTCATATCGTTTCTCGTAAACTATAGCTCTATAGATGTTCAAGCGGTCGGCTCATGAAGTGTGTTGAGTTGAGTGTAAGCTTGATTGGATTAGCCATTCTGCCATTGACGTGCATGAAAGGGTGAAGTGCTAGACCCACTATGCCGTTCACTAGGAACCTCAATTCGGTCCCAGAGCTCCTGTATCACGTGATGTGACGCAGTATACCACGTGTTCAGCTCTAATATAGGAAGCAAAATCACTAATAGGCTAGAGAGCAAAAATTGCACTAAAATGAAGCAATTTCGGCATAATTATGCTAATAGCTCTCCGGCCGATTGAAACTTGTTGATAAAAATAATATGGCTGATAGAGGAGATGATGCTGATAAAAGTCATATAAGTCAATATAAAATTGAAATTTATCACAATGCTGGCAAGCATAACCGTTGCCCTTATATTCACAACACTATGTACCCCCTATACTATTATATCCCCTTTATTGTTTTCCAGGCATTAAGACTCATCGAAAGTAGTTCAGCAGGTATATTTAAGTTCAAAACATTCTAATTCAATGTTAAAGATGACAGGAATAAGAAATAGTTATGTGGAGGTTTTTAAGAAATTTGCGCAAAATACGCGCCAGCATGTTATACGAAATTAGGTAAAAACCCAAAATCGCCATATTCAGGTGCCTTAAAAACCATGTTAAAATTGAGTTAGAGATCTGAAACTTTGCAGAGCGTCTAGACCTTGTCCAAATCGACTGTAAAAAAAATTTCATGTTGCAGGAGTATCGGGAAGTGGGTTTTCTGGAACCCCTGTTTTACAACAGATTGTCGTGAAGCTATATATATATAGACGCTTTTGCAGTAAATTGTAGCCTACATTTAAGTGTCCGTAGATTCAAAAGTATAAAAGATACAGTCATTTCGAATCACAGGTTTTAAAGATAATTGTTTATACTTTAGTTTACATTATATCGAAAAATAATTTATCGTCATCATCATCACTTGATGACGTCATCAATTTAAGTGTTTTTAAAACTTGATTTTTGACAAAATAACAACTTTTCAAATCGATTTTAAAGCATTAAGGAGTAATTTTATTCAAAATCTGAGGACATTTTCACCTTAGATAATTGTTCAAGCATTCTGAAAATCTACCGGAAAGTTTTCCTACCTTGCTCCTTCATAAAGATATTCGCTATTGAAGTTTGTGCTTTTTTGAAGAATAATTTTATAAAAACACAAAAGTTGTGAATTAGTATTCTCTGGTGTTGGGCCATCCCTTGGGTTGTGGAGCTCAATTTTGCTTCCTAAAGGTCTAAATTGTGTTATAGGCTAGTTTTAAAGTTGAAAATCGAAAAGTTGCACACATGGGGACACGCCCAAATTCATTTAAAATAGCTAAAATCACTAAAAATTGTTATTGTTATATCCAAGTTCTTTTTGAAATCTTCTGAAACTTTTCATGCTTATCAAACTATATATTAAATAACTCTATGCAAAAATTTATGGTGATTCAATATTTTATGCGCACGCAACGTCCGCTCAAAGTTTGCACGTGCGAAAGGTGAGAATTTTGCTCATTCGTGATTTCGAATATATTCTGCTTTCCCACGATATTAAAATGGCATTATATATGAATTTAATGCCAAC
The DNA here is from genome assembly GCF_026151205.1 of Bolinopsis microptera. Taxonomy (NCBI): domain Eukaryota; kingdom Metazoa; phylum Ctenophora; class Tentaculata; order Lobata; family Bolinopsidae; genus Bolinopsis; species Bolinopsis microptera. Next base: position 3,322,628 of record NC_087080.1, on the reverse strand, counting down.
TTGAATGAGTAAAAAGTGCTATATTCAGTCTGTTATTGACAGATATGCCTACCTAAACACAAGGAAACGTTTTCAAAGGTAAAATTTCGAAATCGTTGAAATTACCTCCTTATTAAGTTTCGACTGTGTAAATTATCCTGACATTATAATCAAAAAGAGATGATATTTGACCAAAACCCATAATCATGGGTAGAGTGAACCGCTGCCAGTGTCTCTCTTTTCCAAACAAAAGAAAATGATATTAATTTGAGGAACCGTCCGCAAATGCAAATTGATACCGAGAATGAAATCGGTCGCTCGCTTTTCCCATTCATTCACGGCTTACGTATTGTAATAAAGCTTATTGAATGGGAAAAGCGAGCGACCGATTTCATTCTCGGTATCAATTTGCATTTGCGGACGGTTCCTCAAATTAATATCATTTTCTTTTGTTTGGAAAAGAGAGACACTGGCAGCGGTTCACTCTACCCATGATTATGGGTTTTGGTCAAATTAAGTAACATTTATTTGTTACTGAACGGGAGGGATGGACGAATCAACCCACCCCCAGTATGATAAGGGTTAAGGCACCTGAATATGGCGATTTTGGGTTTTTTACCGAATTTCGTATAACAGTGCTGGCGAGTATTTTATGCAAATTTCTTAGAAATCTCAACATAACTATTTTTTATTCCTGTCATCTTTGACATCAAATTAGAATGTTTTGAACTAAAAATAAATCTGCTGAACGACTTCCTATGAGTCTTAATGCCTGAAAAACTCCTGCCGGAGGCGGCGGCCTTCGGCCGCCGCCTCCGGCCGGAGTGCACGCTTCGCGTGCACGAAAGAGGCTTGTAACGTGTACCAAAGGGGGTATAATAGTAAAGGGGGTATAATAGTAAAGGGGGTATAATAGTAAATGGGGTACATAGTATACCCACAATAAATGCAACGGTCGTGCTTGCCAGCACTGTGATTATATGATAATAATGGTAATACTCATATTATAATGTTATTGACACGATTATATTCAGTCAGATTACCTCTGTGACACTTACGACAAAACAGTGTCTAGTCTTCCGGGACCACCATCTGTAAAGATCCAACTTTTAAGGTTGGTTTAACTGTGGTCTAGCTCTTTTGGATAATATATTAGTCTCGTCGTGACTCAATGACTAGTGTGTCTGATAATATTCCGATTGTTCCTCATCTCACCAATTATTGGTCCCATTGTCACATTTAAGTATTTTAAAGATGCTGTAATGAGATTACTGTTGTATATTTTCTTCACAGAGAACTTTATTTTCTCTTACATAAAATCTTCAGTCGTAGTGGTGTAGTAGGTGGGAGCGCCCCTGATAATCTACACTATCGACCGGATTGTACGGTGGTCAAGGCGGTTCAACCCGGTGATTGCTGTACAAGGCTATTGAGCATCCTGGACCTTGTCTGGAACTAAGGATGAGGAAGTAGGGCTGGAAACAGCATGCTGGCCAGGTGAGAAATACAGCACAACATGACGCGTAGTCACTAGTCAATAGTCATAGTGGTGAAGAATCTAGTCACATCTATAGTTAATTCATGATAATATGGTTATAGTTCGGGAGCAGGACTATTGAGCGGAGGACTGTTGAGCGCAGGACTGTAGGTCGGTGAAGGTCGGAAGTAGGACTTTAGAGTGGTGTCAAATCGCCAGGGTAGGACTGTGCGCTTAGGGGGTAATTTGGTAGAAGGAGTTAAAGTTGAGAGTTTTAGGCGAGGTCAGAGGTGTCTTTAGCTTTTCTTTACTTTCGAGATAGAGGGGGGGACAATTGAGACAAGTTCGTAAACTAATGTAAAGCGAAGTGGAGTAAAGTATAAATACTACTTGTCACAAAATGAGTCACAGTATAGGATTCTGTACCCTCAGTACTGGAACTTACAAACTTAAAAACGTCAAACATTGGGACTTAAGAGTCAAGGCCCAAGAAACAAGAACCCAGAGCTCAAAAGACAAGAACCTATAACCAAGCCCTAAGACCTAAGGGTCTGAAGCCTAAAAGTTAAGAGCCCAAAGCCACTTATTGGATAAAAATACGACCTTATAAATAATTCCTTATCGCATTCATGACGTCATTCACGTGTCTGAATCGTAACAATATCATTATCAATGTCTCTGAATTCCGTGCAAAATTCAAATCAATTTCTCTGATCTCGTTCTTAAAAGTGTTATAATTGTCTTCGTAAATCTCGTTGCTACTAAAACAATATTGCAAAACATTCTTACGTCCTTCTCTTTCAAAGGGATAACCTCCTTATCTTTCAAAGGGAAAACTCGTCTTATAAATCACGTTGCAAATACACAAAACTCGAACAGCATAAACTTGTCTCCGTGCGAATCTCCACAGTAACATATTTCTTCACACGATCTTATTACTTTAAAAATTCTAAAATAAGCGCACGTGAAAGTCTGATTTAAATTCCTGCAGGCTTGGATCATTAACCTGTAAATAATTCTAAAACTTTGTTAATTATCACCTTATCATGAAACCTGGAGATGAGCCGACTGGCTCAATCAAAATACTAGTCAAGACCATTCAAAACTAACCACTTGGAATGCTCGGAATATCAAGAACTTAAATCTAAACAGCTTAAAATAAGGGTACAGAATCCGTGGGAGGTTCCGTAGTAAATGGGCTGTAAGTTTCAAGGTCTTTACAATAATTTACGATCATATTAAAATGTGTTATTTGGACTTAAAGAAATGCTCGAATCAGGACGGATATTAAACAGCGTACAACACTTCCCTCTTAAAAAATGCTAAGATTGATTCTCTCTGTACAGTCTTTCAGTTAAGATACAGCTAACAGATCTCATATCATATTACATGCAGTGTTTCTATGAATCCTTAAAGTCTAAATCACATGCTGCGTTATTAAAGGCTTACGATCATCGATGATAATATAATTATAACATGTCATATTTATCGGGTTTATAATCACGAAAAGTTACAATGTAATATCTATTTAGTTAAGGAGGCAATGTTTATTCATAACTGCATTAGGCAGTGAGCTTCAAGTTCATATATCAAATACTGTGTCTTTAATTCGCGGCTGAAATCTGCAGAGTTATTCGTTAGCTTTGTTTTAATCTTCCAAGCTTGTCCGATGTCTTTTCCGTGACTTTTTTCGAGGAACAGCTTGTCTAAAACTTGCTGGGGGTTGTTATAGAGTGAAGAAGAAGTAGTGAGAGGGTAGTTTCCAGAGTGGTATCGTTATACCTTCTGTAAGGTTCCTGTTACATAAATTGTGATTCTGCAACTATCATAATTTGCAAAATTACATCAATTCTTTTGAATCATGTCCATGTTCGACCAGTGAGTTATCCTCTGTTGTCGAACTGAAGAGTGGGCTGGAGGTTCTTTCAGGAGTGATTTAATGTCAGCTTCGGCTTGAACTTTTGCACTCAGCAACATTCATTAGACCTGTTTTCTTACTGTCAAATCAGCATTTCAATCGGAATGTCTAACTATTTATGGGTATCAAGTGCAACCTTTGTCATCAAGTTCGAAACAGTTAAAAGTTTCAGCCGTTGCAAAACTACTTATACCAACAGGTAGATCAAATCTTCCAAGTATTTACTACATGGACTCATCAACTAATGGTAGCAACTCCTCGTCAATGAATCACTACTTGGTAGAGTTAACCAGCCAGATAGGCATTCATAGTTCTTTCCGTCGTAATAAGTGTCTTTCAGTAACTTTCGGTGTCTTTCAGTGTCTTTCAGAATCTTTCAAAATTTCATGTGGAAAGGGAGACAGGACCAGTTTTGGCCAGAGTAGACTTGAGAAACGATGGAGCGAACAATGCAAATTAAAGCTTGGGCTAACCTTTGAAGAGCGAAAAATATCCTTTTTGGTCTGGGGTTGTACCTAGTTTGTTCAGTCTCTGAGCGGTCCGGGGCATTGTTTTCATTCATGGGTTCGCTGGTTGGTGCTTCCATTTCCATAACAGTGCCGAACATCAGTTTCGTCCTTTCACTTTCGTCCATCGGATCAGATATCTTGTGGTTCTCATCGTCATTGGTGATCTTTTCAGTAGCATTGCCGGTTCCTTTGCATATCAAGGTTCTTCTAATTGATATCTCTAGAGTGTTTGGATCGACAAGTCTATACTTCGCTTATTATCAACTAAAGCTAGCAAGTAGCGATCAACGTAACAACTGACAAGGGTCATCGTGATGCTAGAATGGGGTCTCTGGGAGGTAGATCACAGCTAGAGTATTTGCTGCGGGTTCATCAGCAAAAGCAGCAACTCCTTGCAATGAACCACTACTCTTAGCTGGGACCCGACCAGATGAACAATCACATTTGTTGATTTTATCACCATAAGATATCAGTCCTTGACATTTCTGTAAGTAAAAGTCATAATCCTTCAGGTGGACGAAACTAATTGGTTAGAATGTTAGATGTGGATCCTAACTTAGCTTCATCAACTTAGGCATGTTAGTTTCATCGGGTTGTGCTTGTAAGGTATTGTTATCTAGTGTTGACTAGGAGTTTCAGCTTTGCGTTAATTTGTATGGATAAGCTTTATTGTGTCAAAATGGCACACAGTCTGCTTATTCGTTTCCAGGTGTTGTACCAGGTAGGTCCAAGAGGCTAGGACTTTGAAGATCTTCGAGGGTTCAAGGGTTCCAGGACTGTGTCAATTCTTGAATTTTGTGAAATCTGTAATGGAGAGGCTAAGAAGTTTCCACATTAGGACCAAGTCGTCTTCAACTCTAATGTAGCAAGTGGATCTCCCATGACTAATGTAGTAAATTATAACCTCGTTTGGGATCGGTTGGCTGAGTTCCAATAGACTGCAGCGTACAACTCAGTGCCCGGGTTCTCCACCAAATTGTGCGCTTAGGGGGTAATTTGGTAGAAGGAGTTAAAGTTGAGAGTTTTAGGCGAGGTCAGAGGTGTCTTTAGCTTTTCTTTACTTTCGAGATAGAGGGGGGGACAATTGAGACAAGTTCGTAAACTAATGTAAAGCGAAGTGGAGTAAAGTATAAATACTACTTGTCACAAAATGAGTCACAGTATAGGATTCTGTACCCTCAGTACTGGAACTTACAAACTTAAAAACGTCAAACATTGGGACTTAAGAGTCAAGGCCCAAGAAACAAGAACCCAGAGCTCAAAAGACAAGAACCTATAACCAAGCCCTAAGACCTAAGGGTCTGAAGCCTAAAAGTTAAGAGCCCAAAGCCACTTATTGGATAAAAATACGACCTTATAAATAATTCCTTATCGCATTCATGACGTCATTCACGTGTCTGAATCGTAACAATATCATTATCAATGTCTCTGAATTCCGTGCAAAATTCAAATCAATTTCTCTGATCTCGTTCTTAAAAGTGTTATAATTGTCTTCGTAAATCTCGTTGCTACTAAAACAATATTGCAAAACATTCTTACGTCCTTCTCTTTCAAAGGGATAACCTCCTTATCTTTCAAAGGGAAAACTCGTCTTATAAATCACGTTGCAAATACACAAAACTCGAACAGCATAAACTTGTCTCCGTGCGAATCTCCACAGTAACATATTTCTTCACACGATCTTATTACTTTAAAAATTCTAAAATAAGCGCACGTGAAAGTCTGATTTAAATTCCTGCAGGCTTGGATCATTAACCTGTAAATAATTCTAAAACTTTGTTAATTATCACCTTATCATGAAACCTGGAGATGAGCCGACTGGCTCAATCAAAATACTAGTCAAGACCATTCAAAACTAACCACTTGGAATGCTCGGAATATCAAGAACTTAAATCTAAACAGCTTAAAATAAGGGTACAGAATCCGTGGGAGGTTCCGTAGTAAATGGGCTGTAAGTTTCAAGGTCTTTACAATAATTTACGATCATATTAAAATGTGTTATTTGGACTTAAAGAAATGCTCGAATCAGGACGGATATTAAACAGCGTACAGGACTCTAGAGCGGCCGCCCTTATAGATCTCACAACATGAGGACTTTAGACTTAGAGCGGTACGATCCTAAAATGAGGATTTGACACCGCTCTAAAGTCCTACTTCCGACCTTCCCGACCTACAGTCCTACGCTCAACAGTCCTCCGCTCAATAGTCCTACAGCCTGAACATACAGAATAAATGATTAATACTCAATCCTAGTTATTAAAGCTATTTTAACAGTTTCTAAACTGCTGCAAAATCATCTAAATATCAGACCCCTTGATAAAAATAAAAATAAAAACCCACTACACTCTCCCCAGTACGTGTTCCTGCAATGTAGTGAGTTGTCTATATTTGAGTGGCATCCCTTCACCCTAACTTCAGCTCCTGAAGAGGACTATTTCTCCGTGCATATCAGGAAATCGGGTGACTGATTCGCCGATGACTTAGCTACAATCACACCCAGCTTCAGCGATAACAGCCGCCTCTGTCAAAGTATCTCTGATATTGCAGCCCGGTATGGTTTACTCATCAACATCGAGAAGACAAAATACATGTCCTACAACATACCACGGCCTGTTAACTCGGATGATAGGGTCTTCATTAACAGCAACCCTCTCGAAGAAGTCCACGACTTTAAATATCTAGGATCCTACATCGCTTCAACCAGCAAAGACATCAATGTCAGGAAAGGCCTTGCATGGAAAGCACTTGAAAGTCTAGATGTTTTCTGGAAATCTGACATGTCTAGAAAGATCAAGACTAAAATTTTCAGAACTGCAGTCGAGCCTGTTCTTTTATATGGCGCAGAAACATGAACTTTGAAGAAAGCTGACACTAAAGCACTAGACGGTGTTTACACACGAATGCTACGAAGGGTCTTTGGTATCTCATGGAAATCCCACACACCTAACTCCGTCCTCTACGGAAATATCCCATCGGTGACTGATACCATCAAAACACGAAGACTTCGTTTTGCAGGGCATGTCTACCGTCTACAGGACCAACCTGCTCAGCAACTCCTTTTCTGGCAACCATCTTACGGCAAAAGGTATCGAGGACGACCACACAAGACCTTTCCGGACGTCCTTCAAGAAGATACTGGTTTAGAGCCCCACATGATACGTCTGCTCATGAGTGATAGAGATAAATGGAGACATGCGTTGACACGAAACTCGTTCCAGATTTCATCTGGACCGACCTAGGCAGGCAGGTAGGCAGTATAGGTGAGTTATTACCGGGATGTTTACCTGGTAAATTGTATTGTTGTGTTAATTAATATGTCCTGTTCTCTCCAGTTTCACTGAGTCATACCTAAGTGATAGAAGCCAATATGTAGCAATAAACAATTCACATTCGTCCCACAAGCCTATTGTGCATGGTGTTCCACAAGGGAGCATACTAGGTCCTTTACTTTTCGTCATATACATCAACGATCTTCCCGGTATTTCTAACATGATGGTAAAATTCATACTTTATGCAGACGATGCAAATATCATTATTAACGGTTCCAATGTCCAAGAACTAATGCTAAGGGTCAACCAATTAACGGAAACATTATCACGGTGGGTTAATAGCAACGGATTAGCACTAAATCTAAAAAAGACGTGTTATATGATTTTCTCGAAAAAGCGCATAGAACCATCATTGATTAAAGTACAAATAGAAAATGCAGTATTAGAACGTAAAACTGAGGCCCGGTTTCTTGGTGTAATTGTAGATGAAAAGCTTAACTGGATTAACCACATAAAAGCACTGAGGAGCAAGATGTCAAGATTTATTGGGGTGATGTACAGGATAAAACACAAATTGCCAATGAAGGCCCGTTTACAGATTTTCCAAAGTTTTGTTCAGTCCCATTTAAACTTTTGCTCACTTTTTTTTTTTTTTTTTTTAGAGAGGCTGGGCCTGGTTGGCCCACGAGAGGATAGCATATGAATGCTTTGCCTACCTCTGGGGTATGGCAGTCCTGTGGGAGGATGCCAGTGGAATCAAGATGTGTAATCAAGGATGATGGTAAGTGTTGTGGGGTGTGTCATGGATAAACGCTTAAGTGGTGGTTGAGTGTGGAAGAGAGAGGCGAAATAAGACGGCGTTAAAATAGTCGCTATGTTACACCTGTCTGGTCCAACTCCTCTGGCACCACTAAGCGTTTAGTGTGGTTTGTAAAGTTGACAATGGTGGAGATGTGTTGGTTGTCGAATATGTCATTGACAGAGAGGTAGTAGTCCCGGAAATATTGACCTCTTATTTGGGCAATAGCCGGGCACTGTCCGAGAAAGTGTGAGACAGTCTCCTCTTCGTCGCCGCATTTAGGACAAGCACTTGTGTCTGATTTGCGAATGGTGTGTAGGTGTTTGTTGAGGCCACAATGTCCCGTGATGAGGTGCACTGCAGTTCTATAATTTTGTCTGTTGTTACTGAGTGTAGTGTTGAGATTTTTGATGATGTTGATGTTTTTATGTCCAAGTGTCAGTTTAGTGTGTCTGGGACCATCAGTAATCCATGATTCTTGATTAAGTTTTGTGACTTTGTCGTTGATCAGGCGTTTGATGTAGGATTGTGGAATTGGGCAATTCAAAGTGGATTCACTGGTTGTACCATTTTTGGCCAGCTCGTCTGCTTTTTCATTACCCCACAATCCAATGTGTGCAGCTATCCATCTGATCTCTAAGGTGTTAGTGGATCCGAGTGTATTGAGGGTGTCGTAACAGTCTCTAGTAGTCCTACTCCTCGTTGAAGGTGAGGATATGGCTTGAATAGAAGAGAGACTGTCTGACCATATGATGATATGTGTGTTTGTGTAAGTTGATAGATATTTACAAGCTTCGATGATGGCAGTGAGTTCTGTTTGATATACGGTGCAATAATCGGGAAGCTTGAATGATCTTTCATCTAGTGTAGTGTTGTTGTTGTCTGTGGTGATAATATAACCAGCCCCGCTACCTGAGTCTGTGCGTGACCCGTCTGTGTAGCAGGTGATGGTTTCACTGGGGATGTTGTCGATGGTGTTTTGGAGTGAGCCTCTATATCCAATGTTGTCAGCTCCAGGAGTGGTGACCGTGAAGCGTCGTTCAAGCATCATGGTTGGTATAGATAGGTCTCTCTCTGTTTTGAGTGGTATGTTGAGATCTACCATGAATTGTTTGTTGATAGTGGTGTGAGTTGTGATGGTACCTTTTCTGGGGGCGATAGTTTCGAGGGTTAGGCTTCCATAGGCTTGAAGCCTGGCTGTGCCCTTTGCTGCTTCACCTCTCAGGAAAAGTATGATATCTGGAGTGTTAGTGAGGTGGTTCAGTGCGATGAAGGGAGTACTAGGCATGGCACCAGACATCATTCTCAATGCCAATGCCTGAACTCGTTTGAACTTCCTCGCGTTGGTGTCTGTTTGAGTTGCTCTAATCCATATACTACAGCAGTATGATAGAATAGGTCTGATGACAGCGGTGTACATCCATTTGCATGTTTTAGGGCTCATACCCCAAGTGGGGCCGACAGCTCTTCTACATTGCATAAGGGATGCCGTAGCTTTTTTGGTGGTATTGGTGATATGTTCATTGAAATTGAGCTTGCTGTCGAGGGTCACTCCTAGGAATTTGGCAGATTTGGAAAGACCTATAGTGGTGTTACCCACCACCACAGGTCTTAGTGTCCATTTCTTATTCCAGGTAAACATGACTATTTGAGTTTTGAGTGCGCTTATGGATAGATCTTTGGTTTGGCACCATTTTTCTATTGTGTTGATGGTTTTGCGTGTTCTGTTCCAGATGATATCTAAATCATTCCCCTCCGCTAGAGAGAGCAGATCGTCTGCAAAAGCTTGCAGATAACCTGGTATGTCTCTTGCGGTGTAGGCCAGGAGATCATCGACTACCAGGTTCCAGAGGAAAGGGGAAAGGATGCCACCTTGAGGGCACCCTCTCCGGATCCGAACCCTTGTCGACTTATCCTTATGATTTAATGTGATGAATCTGTTAGTTACCATGTTGATAATCCATTGTGCTGTGGCCAGATCCACTTTCGTGGTCTTGATAGCGTCAGAAATAGCCTTGAAAGAGACATTATCAAAAGCTCCCTCTATATCTAGAAAGACGCCTAGGACATATCCCTTCTTAGCTATCCTGCGCTCGATGGTGTGAGTAACTTTATGAAGGGCTGCTTCGGTTGAACATCCTTTCTTAAAGCCAAATTGTCGTTTGTTGATGTCTTTAGCGATATTAAGGTCGTGTTGCATATGCCACAGTATCACCTTCTCCTGTAGTTTTAACATCACTGGCGAAAGGGTGATAGTGCGAAATGACTTTGGTTGGTTGTAGTCAGTTTTTCCAGGCTTTGGGAGAAAGATTCCAAGGGATTCTTTCCACAAAGTTGGAATGTGTTGGGTTTCATGATTTTTTGTCATAATGGTTCTGGTGATGTCTTTGATGTGTGTCCAAGCTTTCTGTATGATGATAGGTTTGAGGGTGTCGGGTCCAGCAGCTTTCAACGGATCGAAGGATTTAAGAGCCTCCTCGATTCTGTCTGGGCTGTAGATGGTATTGAGTAAGGTGGTGGTGATTGGTAGAGGACCAGGTGGAGGCACTGGCGGATCAGTGACACTATCCTTGAAGTGGGTTCGTGTCATGACTTCCAATGTCTCCTCTGCATTTTTGGTGAGGTCTCCGTTTGGTTTGTAAACGGCTTCTAGTGTATGTTTGTTGTCGTTACAGGATTTCAGAATCTTATTCATCCTTCCGGATTCCTTAACAGACTCTGTTTCCTGACAAAAAGTTCTCCAAGCATTACGCTGGGAGTTGGTTATAAGTCGGTTGTATTGTTTGTTGCTCTCTCTAAGAGCGAGCCACAGGGCATCAGTCTTCTTTTTGCGGGCAGTAATCAGTTTTTGTCTTATTCCCCTCTGTGCTTCCTCTACTTCTCGAGTTAGCCAGGGGGGTTTGCGGACGGAACTTGAGATGTAAGTAATGGGGCATGCCTCCTCGAAGGCTTCCTTTAGTGCAGTATTGATTATGTCTATTTTGTGATCAATTTCAGTCGTAGTGTTGATTTGTGTGTTGTTAAGGTTGGGGTTATTCGATAGGATCTCATCAAATCTGTCCCAGTCAGTGTTTTTGACTAGTCGGATCTGTTTGGGTTCCTTCTTTGGCCCTGTAGTTATATCGAACATAATATAGCGATGGTCAGAGTTGGAGTAAAGGTCACTGACATGCCAGTTACTAATGAGATCTCCTCCCAACTGGTTTGTTATTGTGAGATCGATAATTGAGTTGTGGCCTCGAGAGTTGAGGAAGGTTGGGGATGATCCTTTGTTGGCACATGACAGCCCTAGGGAGGAGAGAAAGTCAAGAAGCTCCTCTCCCCTTTTATTGCATGCCTTGTTCCCCCAAAGGGTGTGGTGGGAATTGGTGTCCGACCCTATAATGAGCGGGATGTTGTTATCATTTGCGTATTTTGCTAGAGGTGATGTTTCTTGTGGCGGTACCGGCCCATTTATATCCATGTACGAAGCTGCCAGAATGAGTTCTGTCGAGCTGAGTTGGATTTTAATGGCCACTTGATCGGGTGTTGTGAATTGTGTAAGTTCCCAACATTTTACTGTCAGGTTTTTGTGCAGTACAATAGCGGCACGGGGTCTTTTATCCCCGACCTTGTAGTAATATTGGGTGAGATCCTTATTGATGGGTGGTATTAGGTTTTTGTTATTAGAGTACGGTTCTGTTGCAAGAATGATTGGATTTCTCCGGCCGTGAGTGTTGATAAGGAGGGTTTTCCATGCATTGAACTTGCGTTTGAGATTAATTTGGGTGACAGAGTAAGTTTCAGACTGCTTGTTGCGTGCTGCAACAGTAGTCTTTAACTTTTTTTGGCGTCTCTTATTTTTTGTGCTAGTTTGAGCGTCATTGAGCGGAGTGGAAGCCGTCCCTCCCCCTAGACAGGTATTATGACCTATCATTGCCGGTGGGGCGCTGAGGAGTTGGACAGGGTCGGGTAGCAGCAGCTGGCCCCCCAGAAGGTACGCATGGTCCCTTCCAGACAAACAGCCCCCGCCAGACCTTCCCTGAACATGGCTCCCACAGTCCGCTCAATAGACGTTTGTGTGTGAAATTGTGTTTGTTGTTATCTTTTGTTTGTGACCATATGTTCTCACGTGGGTGCGCGCACCCGCGCGAAGATATGATTTTTTTAGCTTTTAACACAATAATGTCGTATGTCGGTTGGACCATTGAGACTTGCCGAGAGTCAAAAGTGGTCGGTTGAAAGTAGGTTGTTGGTCTGATCGCAATGCCAACTGTCGATTCAAAGTCCCCATCCGGCCCGACTGCAAACAACTTTACTTGCTTAAGCTGGTCGTTATGGATAGTGACCGTCCCTCCAGTTGGCACCACTGTTGGCAGTAAAGGTTGGTTTTTGGTGTTGTTACAGTATATTATTTTATAGGGTTCGTGGACGGTGCACAAAGTGCATGAGTCAGACCCAAGAGTCCGTGCACATACATTTGTGTTTGCCGAAGCACACTCTATCCACGATCTATAAAGCAAATGGTTGATCAGTGAGGGTGTATCGTGAGTTTTAACACTTTCTGCGAATCGTAGAAAGATGCTGAGAAATACTACGACGACAGTGTTGAAATGCCGCCCAATAAAACAGGGAAAATGGGTGCTAATGATCGGAATTAAGGGCCCGACCTGAAGCGCACACCCTAAACTTCAAAAACCCTATAGCTCAATGTGAATGAAAGCTGTGAGTGCTCAGGGAGGAAGGATCAGGTGAGTTAAATAGCCAAAAGAAGTGCACGTGCGACTTATGTCCAGTGATGCCCAGCTGGACAGTACGGCTTAGTTTCGGCAGGTCGAGTGAAGCCGAGTAAGCCCCCTTACCACGTCAAGGTCACTTAACCGAATCCAGGCTGCTGTTCCAATCAATCCAAGAATGAAAGACACGAACAAGAATTGGGTTGAAAGGAATTACAGTCAGATAAATCAGAGTAAGTGGGCGGAGTCTTCACGAATGCTCTGGTGCTCAGGACTGACTCCGCCGCCGTACTTATAATCCCAGCAATTCTAAAGCGTCCAGGAGGCCCCAGACGAGAGGCGGGAGCCCAAACCCCCTGTGCCAGCCCCGAGAAACGGGTCCAAGGCCCGAGAGTTTGACAAGAGCCAGGATCGCAATGCTAACTGTCGATTCAAAGTTCCCATCCGTCCCGACTGCAAACAACTTTACTTGCTTAAGCTGGTCGGTATGAATAGTAACCGTCCCTCCAGCCAGCACCACTCACCCATCCCCGCCGCACCCCCGTGCCAACCCCCAGATCTCAGACCATACCACGAGGAGGACGAACCCACACCAATCCCGCCCAGGACCCACCCAGCCGCTCGAATTACCGGGAAGCTGCCTGGCTAATGCTCTGGACCAGAACAAAAGGGGGGAAAAAAATGGCAGACTACAACTTGGTAGTGCCCATGGGTTGCAGCAACTGGAGGGACTGGGCCTGTGTAGTTTTGAGTTCACCTCAACAGTGCGTACCCCCACCTGGGGTGCATCTGGAGGTTTTGGTGGGTACCTTATGACATGTAGTAACAGATCTGCCTATCGCAGGGACGAGCGATCAATGTTGGATGCATAGAGTACACAAAGCTCACTTGTCTGGGGATTTGATTCAAAATCTCTTATAGAATCTCTTTTTGCTAAACAAAAACAAGGTATGAGGGCAGTTATGGCCGGAAATATGAACTACTACTACAAGGACGGAAAACTGCCAGAGCACACAAAACTAGCATTTAAAGAACACGAGGTCTTAACCGTTCAAGGGGTTATCGTTAAAAACGCACTTATGTTACTGCACAAAGTTCGAAATATGTCTAGTTTGTTACCTAAATCGATTTCAGAACTTTTCCCTCCTAACACACCCAAACAAGGAACGACACATGAACAAAACTTAGACTGGTTATCAATTTACTCACAGACTGACCTGAGATCTAGCATCTTTTATAAAGGCCCAATGCTCGCTATTTCAGAGCATAACACTCGCATTACATGCCCATCCAGTATATTTTCTATCAACATATATAAGCTTATAAGAATTCGTAAAAAAAAGTACTACTAGACTTGCAAAGTGCTGGCTGCAACGACGAATGGCCACCATTTTTACTCCACAACCTACCTGGATTACGCAAATCACAAAGAACATAGTCAATAATCACTCAAAACCAAACTCATACAGCTCAAATTAAACAATCTGAATCAGGACAACATTTCAAACCACCTGCCATTCTAACAGCACATTCCTTATTTCACTGCCACATAGCGCATATATACACTGATAACACACCTAATTGCGGTGAGGCAGCATCATAAAGTTACTAATATCAAATATGTTTGCAGATCAGGGCCAGTCGACTCGACCAATAAAATTTTAATTGAATAGTTTTAATAGATAACATCACAATTATAATCTGCGTGCCCCTCGGGGATGAATATTTAACTTATTTAACTTATTTCAATTATGGACACGTTCATTTGAGTTTGAGGATATTGGTAAATATAAGTGACCCTATTAAAAGGCACAGTGTCGTTGAATTTGTCACATTATGAAATTACACGAACCCTTGATGGTTAGGATAATCGTCTCATCCTCTAGGCTAACTTTGTCACATAACGATATCTTAATCAGGTGATAAGATATCGCTTAAATACGGCCGGCACGGAAATGGTTACATTGTCACACTATAAACATGTGACGGAGTAAATATGGACCCCTTGCTGCCGTTTTTGACCACATTTTTGCGTGTCCAGTTGATTGGATGGGTATATGTGACCATTACGTACATATTTGACGACTTTTTTCGTTAGATGGTGCACGCAGGTTTACTCTGTCACACATTTAAGAAAATATGTGAAGAATGTTTAGGGCACCCTGATAAGCAATGCTGAGTAGTGTAGGTTTATTTGATGGCGTGGAAGTGCTAGGAATTGTTATTTTATTACATATAGTCGTAAGGAATTAAAACACAGAAGGCACAAACAAGTTTAATTTGTCACATAATCTTGATGATATCTGAACATGTGTGAAATTGAACAAATAATGATATACCAGCTTAAACCCCTTATATTACGTACTATGGATCAAACAACACTGTTAGTCACATAAATCATTATCGGGTGTAATATGTTAACAGTGTCACAATTAAACTACCGCAACATGGTCAAAAATAGGGTAATTTCGTCACAAAAAAATTATTATAACTCTGTTAGCTCCTTGCTGGCAAAATAACTAGTTTATCGAAATTGTTTCGATGATAAAGTTACATAGTATTTTAATTATAGAGGTATAGTTCTTCAAAATAGGGACAAGTATGGCGGCCGAGATGGCTCACCAAAATTTTCACTGAAAATTTTGAATTAAAAAAATTAATTATACAATTAATCGCAAAATAAAAACGATTTTGAATTTGATTTGTAAAATGATTTTAAAATTTAAATAAAAAACGATTTTCATATTGAAATTGAAAACGATTCTCATTTTTAAAACGATTTTGAGTTTGATTTTGAAAACGATTCTCATTTTTAAAACGATTTTGAGTTTGATTTTGAAAACGATATTGGTTTTGATTTTAAAAACGATATTGATTTTGATTTTAAAAACGATATTGATTTTGATTTTGAAAACGATATTGATTTTGATTTTGAAAACGATATTGATTTTGATTTCGAAAACGATATTGATTTTGATTTTGAAAACCATTTTGATTTTGAAAATGTTTTTTTTCTTTTTTTTTTTTTTTTTCTCGGTGGCGGCCGAGATGGCTCAGCTAGCTAATTAGCCGTATGGGATTTATGTTCCGGGGTATTTGGAACAGGTTTAGGGGTTTAAATATTTAGTACCTGTCCCAAACCATCAGAAAAATCAAGTTTCGACCTCCCAACCCACTCAGGCCACTCCCAGGGGCCACGCTCATCCCAAAATAGCTGAAATCAAGATAGTTAGATGGGCGTGGCCCCTGTGAGTGGCCTGAGTGGGTTGGGAGGTCGAAACTTGATTTTTCTGATGGTTTGGGACAGGTACTAACTATTTAAACCCCTAAACCTGTTCCAAATACCCCGGAACATAAATCCCATACGGCTAATTAGCTAGCTGAGCCATCTCGGCCGCCACCGAAAAAAAAACAAAAACAAAAAAAAAACATTTTCAAAATCAAAATGGTTTTTTAAAATCAAAATCAAAATGGTTTTCAAAATCAAAATGAATATCGTTTTCGAAATCAAAATGAATATCGTTTTCAAAATCAAAATCAATATCGTTTTTAAAATCAAAATCAATATCGTTTTTAAAATCAAAACCAATATCGTTTTCAAAATCAAAATCAAAATCAAAATCAAAATCAAAATCAATATCGTTTTCAAAATCAAACTCAAAATCGTTTTAAAAATGAGAATCGTTTTCAATTTCAATATGAAAATCGTTTTTTATTTAAATTTTAAAATCATTTTACAAATCAAATTCAAAATCGTTTTTATTTTGCGATTAATTGTATAATTAATTTTTTAATTCAAAATTTTCAGTGAAAATTTTGGTGAGCCATCTCGGCCGCCATACCAGTCCCCCAATCAATCAATCATATATTATCTTTTTAAGCTTTCGTTCAGTTTTTGGAGACACAGTTTGAAGAAAACTAAAAATATTGTCTAACCCAACCATTTTTACAGCTTCCCTACTGAAAGCTGTAGCCGGTCATTCTAGAGACAAGACTATGATCAAAGAGGGAAAAAGAGCAGAGCTGAACTTTAAAATAGCAGTTGATCGACCTTATGAGACACCATCGGACGTTAGTTCCACATTTTCTGTGCAAACTCGACTTGCTTTATATCCTATAATGAACACGTAGCCCAACCAGTCAACCAAAGAATAATTGATAAGAATGCATCAGCTATTTTTCACGAGAAACCTGTGAGTTTCACCTTACATTCTATGATCTCAGGACATATTCAAGTACAAACTACAGTTTTAATTGGAAATGGAGTCGGAGTAACACCGTATGCATCCATATTAAAATCAGTGTGGTGAGTAAACAGTATAATTAGTATTTAAATTAGTATGATAAGTATTTAAATTAGTAATTATTATAATTAGTATAATTAGTGTAATTAATGCAATTAGTATAATTAGTACAATTCGTATAATTATTATAATTAGTATGATCAGTATGATTAGTATAATTATCAAAATGATCATAATCAGCAGAATTAGCATAATTAGCAGAATTATCAAAATTAATATAATTATCAAAATTAGAATAATTATCAAAATTAGTACAGGGTGGGCCAAAAGTCAGTGGGCATACGTTGGCCTTAATAGCTCAGTCACTGAGTACCCAATTGGAATAATTCTTTCTGGTATGACTTACTACCACTACTGGTTCGAGGAATTTTTCAAATCGAAAAATATTCGAGTTCATTTTTTTCAAATGAAGGTTCATTTTTGCATTTATTTGATAGTTTGGATAGTCGGATTGAGCTAAATTTTATTGAATTGTGTTTGGCCATTCGAATTACGTTTAAGTCCTGAAAAATTAGAACTGTAGCTTCTCAGATGACCGAGATATGAAGCATTACGAGTTTATTCATTACGTGTGATCAGGTGATTGGTTAACCTAATCACGTGATTAGGTGACCCCGTTAAACATTATGGGAACTAGCAGGAACCCGTCTAACCCTAAAATGGTGTCAAGACTCAAGAGACTAAAACAATTATTACCTATTTAATTCGCGTTTTTGACACCACTTGGGGTACCAAATTTTGGGCTCTAAAACTCCTATTTCTTGGCCAATTTTTTATTTTTTCATGCTGATTTGGAGGCCATTAAAGCATTTGACCCAATCAAAAAAGTTTCAGTTGTATATCTTTTACGGTTTTTGCCGAAATTCGCGTTAAAGTTGATGCCGTGGTGTCAGTAAAATGGCACGGATAAATATATATATATCGTCTCGCTTTATATATAGTAAGATTGTTAAGGGTGCCCAATTAAGGTGTCGTGTCACGGTGTCACATAATCACCCAGTCAATTTTGTTAACGAGATACAGAAAATACTTGATAACTACGTCATTTCTAATCCGTTTTGCCTCATGTTTTCAGATCATATGCAACATTTAATAATCTCCCGTTTCTGAAAAAATTAGGCATTCAGCAAGTTCAGAGAAAAAAATATAAGTGTTTTAATATTGAATGGGCGTGGTCTAAAATATTCGAATTTTCAAATTTTGACGACGGAATCCTCGAACCAGTAAGTACAGTATGCCATCTGCAAAGCAACAGCTCTCAAATATAAAGCACGGCGGAGCTATTAAGGCCAACATATGCCCACTGACTTTTGGCCCACCCTGTATAATTATCAAAATTAGTATAATTATCAAAATTAGTATAATTATCAAAATTAGTATAATTATCAAAATTAGTATAATTATCAAAATTAGTATAATTATCAAAATTAGTATAATTATCAAAATTAGTATAATTATCAAAATTAGTATAATTATCAAAATTAGTATAATTATCAAAATTAGTATAATTATCAAAATTAGTATAATTATCAAAATTAGTATAATTATCAAAATTAGTATAATTATCAAAATTAGTATAATTATCAAAATTAGTATAATTATCAAAATTAGTATAATTATCAAAATTAGTATAATTATCAAAATTAGTATAATTATCAAAATTAGTATAATTAGAAAAATCGGTATAATTAGCAAAATGTATATAATTATCAAAATTGGTATAATTAGAAAAATTAGTATAATTAGCAAAATTAGTATAATTAACAAAATTAGTTTGATTAGCATCCTGTTCCTTATAGTATTCAACATCCTACTGGAACTTCTAGCTGTACTGTGCAGTCAAGTTGGGTATGAGCCAAGCTTCAGTGATAGCAAGACCTCAAAGAAAGCATTTGCTGATGACCTAACCCTGTTGTCGAAGAGCGAGAAGGAGATGAAGAAGATGTTGAAGGTAGTAGAAGAGTTCCTGGACTGGTCGAAGAAAATGAAGGCTAAACCATCGAAGTGCCTGTCTATGTCTATGAAGTGTACTGGAGGAAAGTACAATACCTATGATGCAGAGTTTGTACTAAGCGAACAACAGGTGCCGTCCATTATCCAAGCACCAGCACCAATGAAGTTCCTAGGAATGTACATGTATGTAGATCTAGAGGTGAAGGAAATTCGGTCCATGATTAAGAAGAAGTTAGAGGACCTTTTGGAAACTACGTCTAATGATGAAATCACCGGTCCAATGAAGGCGTGGGTGTATAACCACCTCATCATTAGTAAGATGTCATGGGGGTTTACTGTTTATAACCTACCCATCACATTTGTGAGAGAGCTTGAGGCACTGTGTAACAGATACCTTAAGAAGTGGCTAGGGATTGCGCATCCTTGCACCACCACCGTCCTCTACAGGAGTAGAAACCAGAAAGGATTGCAGCTGAAAAACATCTGCACTGAGTACAAAGTCATCCAACTTATTAAGGGACACCAACTTTGTAACTCTAGTGACCCCTACATCAAAAAAGTGTACTCTAACCATAAGGCTATTGCAGACACACAGAAGATGTGGTCTTATCCCAAAGAGCTGAAAGACCGTCAGCGCCAACTTTACTTCCAAGAGTTAGTTGGAAAACCTGCAGTTGGTACAACTGGCCTCGGTTATGGGACAAGATATGAGGACACATCAGAGAGGAAACTGCTAACCAACATGGTGAGGACCTTTGATGAAGAGACACTTATTTGTTCACTTTTTGACAAAAAGCGGCAAAACCTCTTTCTCACATGGGAAAATACAATGACATTCGACACCACGTGGAATAACCTGATCTATCAACTTAGTCCGGAACTGTTAAAGTTTCATGTCAAAGCTATCCATGACACTGCGTCAACACCTAGCAACCTAAAGCTTTGGAATAAAGCCGTTTCAGGAAACTGTAAACTCTGCAGCAAACAAGGGACACTTAATCATATCCTCACGTTCTGCAAGGTTGCACTAAGACAGGGACGTTTCAACTGGCGCCATGATCAGGTCCTACGTGAAATCATGACGACTGTTTCATCACAGATTGACGAGTTTAATTCCGACATCGCCAAGGAATCGAAGAGGGCACCGTCGGTCTTTCACAAGGCAGGCAATAAGCGCGAGAAGGTTACCTTAGCTGACCCAACTCATTATAAGACCCAAAGATATTTCTTTTCAGATGCCAACGACTGGAAGATAATATTTGATGAGGATGAGAGACAGAGGAACTTCCCGCAGCACATTGCAGCTACACCACTAAGACCTGATGTAGTGATCTATTCAGATAAAGCAAAGAAGGTTTATCTAATGGAGCTGACTTGTGGAAATGAGCAGAACTTTGCTGATCAAGAGAAGCGAAAGATGAAGAGATATCAGCAGCTGACAGAAGAGATAGAAGCCAACGGATGGGCTTGCAAGCTCCAGACAGTAGAAGTGGGAGCTCGAGGCATTTACAACTATAGCCTCCCAACATTTATGAACCACCTGAACGTAAAGAACAAAGAGAAGAAGAAGGCCTGCATGAAGATCGCTGGGATCAGCCTGAGGGCATCGTATACCATCTATTTGTCCAGAAACACTACCATATGGACAGATGATTGGGAGTTAGTCAAGAGACCAGTAATACTAATAGCATCTGCATAGTAGGAGCGTAGAATGTTTGGGCCCAGAAAAACATGTTTAATACCGCTATGAACCCGTCATAAGCCGGGGACTACTATGAAAGTGATGATGCTGTGTTGTTGAAAGACCTTCGACCAATCAAAGATGTACCTCATCACGCCAAGCAGTTATGCTTGTAGGTGAATATACACTTATACAGTACAACAACTTTATAACACTCCATAAGTATAATTAACAAAATTAGTATAATTAGCAAAATTATTGTAAATAGCAAACTTATCAACATTAACAAAATTAGTATTTAATTAGCAAAATTATTGTAATTAGCAAATTTATCAACATTAACAAATTTAACATAATTAGTATAATAATCTGAATAGTATCTCGTTGAGATTTCATGTCGTGAGCCACTAATTTTGGGTCTTATAGTGACATTTTGCTTAAATGATGAGTGTATGAGCACTTACAGTACCTTGTTGAATATTTATTTATTTATTATATATATGACGTATTTTTTATGGCCTTACTGAAATGTTTTATTCGAAAGAGAGTTGTGAGAATACACAGTTAATTTGTGCACCTGTTTGAAACAAATCATAGTCATTGCTATTGTATTTGTAATAATGTAAAAGTTAAAAGTGAAAAGTTATTTAAGTATGTGCTTCTAAATTAATACTTTAAAAAAAGTAATGTAAATTGCAAAGTAAATTTGATTTAAATTTCGTATAAAAAAACATCAGTTAAAAATTGTAAGTAATAATTTACACTTTAAAGAAAAATAATCACACTTCACACAACATTTATTTTTTAAATTTCAAAATAAATCTCTAAATTTCTTGGTGAATGCTGATTTATAAAAACGTTCAAAATTATTTAAAGTTATCCCTCAAAAAAATCCGATTCCATTTATCAATCGATTGCATTTCTTAAAATGTTAAAAGGGACACCAGTTCTACCGTTCGGTACGGTGTACAATGTTTACCATCTTCAGTGGTAGGTTCATACTATTACTAGTGAAATTGTCCATTAAGATAGCTTGAAATGTCTGGTTACAGCAGTACCTCACAGTGGCGGAGGTCTGTGTCTTTACTCTTTTCTCGTGATCTTCGTTTCAATATCATGAGGCTCAATTCCGGATTCTGAAATAGTTGAGTGACAAAAATCTTGTATTATATAGTTTTTGGTAAACACCACAGTTCGTGTTTGGAACTAGTAGAGGCTCTTACGGGCATTGTCTGCTCGATACGCTAGGGACCCAAGATACACCTTCCTAGACGTATTTTTGACCGTAGAATCGATTAAAAGTGGTTTTGAGATGATTGGACTGAGTTTACGCGGGTAAAATCGCAAAAAACCGATTTTTGGGCCAAAAATAGGCCAAAAAACCATGTTTTTTGATATTTTGAACAAGTTAATTTTGTTGGCATGTCGGCAAAACTTGCATGGAAATAGCTAAAACACAGCCGCACAAGATGGTTTAAAAATTTTAAAAATCCCTCTGTTTTTACGCGGGTAAAAATCCAAAAAAGTGGTAAAAATTTTAACTTTTTTGCTTGAAGTTTGAATAATTTTTTGCAGTTGTATTAAATCAACCCAAAAATAGTCACATCGTGTTTGCCTAAATTTTTCCTTTCCGAGAAGTACCCACTTCATATACTTTATCGAAGTTTGAATATTGTCGCTCCGCAAGCGTTTTTGCCAAATTTTCGACGCGCACTACGCGCAAAAGCATTTAGTTGTTATCAATTGGCACCCGCGCGTTCATCATAAATTTCAAACAGCTATAACTCAGCGAGATTATGTCCGTTCTAGCTCATATTTTCACACCAAATAGAAAATGATGTGATCTTATTGCTGACAAAATATGAATATAATTACTCTATTTGCCTTAGAGTAATAGACTGTCAAAGTTTAAAACGCGCATTGGTATAGCACGTGACTAATAATGCCAAATTTATACTTCTTAACATATTATCGATCCTTAGACATCATACTATTGTGTCCAATTAGCGGTTAGGTCTCTAAACTCGTAGCAGAAAACACGTCTTTTTGCCCGTAACAGCCTCTACTAAACGTAAAAGTAGAAATGATCACATTTCATGAAATAATAATTATTGGATATTGATTGAACAGTTTTTAAAAGAATATTCTTCCTCTTCTTTTACCTCACCTTACTACTCACAGCTCATAAAATAGTCAACAAAGGATTCACATTTTGTCAGTTGAAAGGTTCGTTCCCGCTGAGTAAGAATCTGAAATAAAGTGTTATTATAATATGATCTGCTTTAAGAATGTCCTCTCCCATCTGCTTTTAAAAGAATGACCTGTCTACAAGAAGATCAGACAAAGAAACAGCACAGACCTTCACAACATGCTCACAAATAGTCAATTCAGTAAATTATTTAATGAGGATAACATTCTTGAGACCAGAAATTTTGTTTATGATCTATTTCGTGAAAGATTTCCTAAAAGTAAGCTGTGACTTAGTATCCATATTCCGTGCACACTTTGAAACCATTTCTTTATTTATGTTATGTTTTTTTGTTTGGTTGAATTTTCATTTAATTGATTGGGATCTGACTCATGTAATTTTGTAATGATCTTTCTAATGTCTAATTTCTAATTTCTAATTTCTAATTTCTAATTTCTAATTTCTAATTTCTAATTTCTAATTTCTAATTTCTAATTTCTAATTTATGATATGATAGCAAAACATCAAAACTTTGTGAAATCTTTGAATAGATTTTGAATTTTATTTAATGCTAAATACATATTTATAAATAATATGTATTTAACATTGAATAATGTTTATAAATGTTTATAAACACAAATGTGTCTCACAGTGATGGAGTTGTGTGTCTTTTTCAGGGTATTCATTACTTATCAATGCTATGAAGCTCGTTTCTGTAAATTTTATCACAGTCAAGTTGAAAATCAGTTAGATAATAGCAATGTGTGTATTAAAAAGCAATTGAATTTTTGGAATTCAGCACAATAGAAAAAAAACTAACCTTAAATTCTCATTATTTGGTTGAAGTTGATATCCTATCTTCCTTCCTGTTGAACATTCGTATAGTCTGTATACAGCATCGTTTTCGTTCCTGGGGTTGGTTATTAATAACCTAAGATAGGAGTAGATTATTATTAATTGACGATATAAAGATCTTCTCGCTTTTGCCATTTGAAATGGAAGCACCGAATTTCCAGTCAGTTTCTGATATTTGATAGACTAAATCACCAAGCTATCAAGGGTGTATGTTGTTACAATTAACTAGATAGGGTGAGAATCCCTGCCACGTTTTTGGTCAGCTTCGCCGGGGCTCATGTCTTTCCTCGAGGGAGCATTAGTGTCTACAGAAAAACTGACAAATCCTAGCGAAGTCCAATCCGAACCACATCTTCCATCAGAGGTGGTGCTGGGTCAGCTGGTTACTGAACGGATTGGCCTGGAGAAAGGCATAGTCCTGTTATTCTCAAGTTAACCATAAAGGGGGTCTGGCGCTGCTCGCTCACGGCTGGTTCTTGGAGCCAACACCCTCAGCCCCACAGAAGTGGGAGCACTGTCGGTGGTGGCTCACCCAGATAACGGACAGTGTCTCTCCTTCTTTCTTCTTGGACTTGCATTGTTGCTGGTGAGTCAGCTGGCAACAGTGTACCATACTGACTGGATCAGATCACACACCAGTCTCATCTCCAGGTGTACCCACCCCCACTCACTCACTCACTCACACGCCGCCCCCCGGGCCGCTCCAGCTAGTGGATATCTAGCAATTAGTTATTTTTCCAGCTAGTGGATATCTAGCACTTACTCCTTTTCCAGCTAGTGGATAATTAGCACCCAGAAAAACTCCGGTAAACGGAAGCAACACGAACACACAAACAAAGAAAAGTCACACGCGGCCCAAAATTTCAAATTAAACAAAAAAAGGGTCTTCACAAAACACAAATTTGCTTGGTAGCTTCCTATTGTCAACATTATACCGCGCGTCGCAAAGACGCGCGCAAATAAAAGAAATCATAGATTTGGGCAAGAGATACTAGTTGCTCAGGTATGCCCGGTAGGTTCCTGTCTGCTCACTAGAAAAGACAGGGGGCAGCCTGTTCTAAAAGAGCGCCCGGGAGATCACCTAGGCATGGGTGGTGCTCTCCCGAGACCGAGCATTATGACAGTTTTCCTACGGGAAAACGTCGCTCACTAAGGCTTTATCCTCCGGAGGGTAAGGAGCACTAGCCCATGCCAAGTGTCCGTACCCTGTGACACCTACAACCGGAGGGACCCCAATAGACGTTAGTCACCAGACGGACGTAGCCTTCCGATAGGAAGGTAAAGTGGGTGCCCCAACCCAAAAAAAAAAAAATTAACTAGATTCTACGTATTAAGTAATAAGTATAGGTACGTACCGTAATTATAGCTGCTGATAAAAACTGAAAGTAGGTTTAAAAACGAAGGCAAATAACTTTGCTTTTCTAAGGTTGTTATATATTAAGACTGGATAAACTTCAACAGTTCAAAACTAATTACAACACTACAAATCTATTATATTTATTGAGTATTATGTATCGCGATGGAAATATTTTAAGCGGGTAATATCCTGTCCAAACCCAGGATACATAACATGAAGACTTTGTTGTAACTTTGTATGAAAAGTATTAATATAAGCCCAATAATGTTAAAATTTATTGAATATTGCTTGAACAGTTTTTTTGAAAGATTTCGACGAAAAGAGTATTCCTCTGCTTCTTGTACTTACTGCTCATTCACAGCTCATAAAATGGTCAACAAAGGATTCACATTTTGTCTTTTCAGTTGAAAGGTTCGTTACCGCTGAGCAAGGGTCTGAAACAAAGTGTTATAATATGATATAATAGCAATACATCAAACCTTTGTTAAATCTTTGAATAGATTTTGAATTTAATTTATATATATTTATATATATATTAATGTTAAATACATATTTATGTATTTAAAGTTTATTTGGGTTAGTTATTTAAAGTTTATTTGGGTTAGAAACGACATCTGGGTCCCTACCCTCGCACACGATTATTCTCAATCTTGTTGTTGTGTTCCACAACTAACATTGAATAATGTTTATAAATGTTAAAAAACACAAATGTGTCTCACAGTGATACTGATGGAGTTATGTGTATTTTTTCAGGGTATTCATTACCATGAAGCTCGTTTCTGTAATCTGTATTCTGAAATGGTGATTTGATCAACACAGTTCATGTTCAAAATGTAAAATTTGGTCACCGTCAAACTGAAAATAATTTAGATAATAATAATGTGTGTTGAACAGCAATTGAATTTTAGGAATTCAGCACAATAGAAGTGTTGCAGTAAAAAACACTTTAAGTGGACATTTTTCTTACTAACCTTGAATTCTCTTAAATTAATTGGAGCTGATATTCTCTTTCTTTCTTCCTGTTCATCTCTATTCTGTCGACATTCTTATAGATTTTATACAGCATCGTCTTCGTTCCTGGGGTTGTTAATTAATAACTTGAGATAGGAGTAGATTATCATTGGACCTTATTAAGATCTTCTGGTTTTTGTCATTTGAAATGGAAATCACCGGATGTGTGGCTAGTTTCTAATATTTACTAGACTATATCATCAAGGGTTTATGTTGTAACATTGAGCTAGATTCTGCGTACATCTCACGATTGTATTAAGTGTTTTAATCTAAACTTAATATATTTATGAAACAAAGTGTTTTACTATGTTATAATAACAATGCATTCTTTGTTAAATTTTTGAGTTTAAATTTATTTTGCATTTTATTTTGCTTTGTCAAATGCTGCTCCCTGTTTCGAGATCTCAGTATCTCAGCGCAGGTTACCTCGATAACTTTTCTGGGGACCTCTGGGTACTGGGTTTCTGCTGTCATACTTTTCCACCCGGAAAACTCAAACATACATTTTCTTATTTAGATATCTAAGTTAGATTGCAGTATCATCTGAGCTATCGGTCATAGCCCATCAACAGTAACATTAAATTAAAACAGTTTTCTATAGTGATATAACCAACTATTCCCCTTACGACATTATTTTACCCCCTTAAGTCGGTTCTGATGATACTATCCTGGTTGTATGAAGAGTTTAGTTATCCTTTTGTAGTGATGCTATGGTCATTTAGCATGCTCGCTTCTACAATACCTGTATTTATACACTCGGGTTCATTAAAATCGAAAATAAATTCCGTTCTTGAGGTGCAGGTCATCTCGCTGCTCCCTTTATTGAGAGCTCTGGATTCAACACAATTCACTTCCACCACGGTTCCTGGGACTACTGGGAACTGTGTTGTTGTTCTGATCGCAGTTCTCCACTCAGCCTTCAGTCCCGTACAGTTCACTGTCGATATGTCATATTAAATCACGTTGAACTGATTAATTGGGTTGTGTGATACAATTATAAGGGTTATTTTGACGGTTTCTTATGTTCTCTTCCACGATTTAGTTTTCCTGTCCCAACCCGAACCCTTTCGAGCAACCTCTAACATAACTAGGAACCAACCGGAGTGGGCTTTTGGCTGCCGGACCGGATTTTGCTGGATATCAATCCATTATCCGGTTAGCCGGATTTTGCCTGACCGGAACCGGTTGTTAGGAAGGGCAATTATAAGGCTGCCGGAAAATTTAAATCAATCCTTATTATTGGGCTTTTGTCATTATAAATTATGATATTAAAAAATATATTATCTTACAATATATAAAGCGAGAAGATATATATATATATATAGATATGTGTTTATCCGTACCATTTTACTGACACCACGGCATCAACTTTAACGCGACTTTTCGCAAAAACCGTACAAGATATACAACTGAAACTTTTTTGACTCGGTCAAATGCTTTAATGGCCTCCAAATCAGCGTGAAAAAATACAAAATAGGCCAAGGAATAGGAATTTTAGAGCCCAAAATTTGACCCACCAAGTGGTGTCAAAAACGTGAATTAAATAGGTAATAATTATTTTAGTCTCTCGAGTCTTGACACCATTTTAGGGTTATGCGGGTTCCTGCTAGTTGCTAGTGATATTACAATGGTTGTTAGTACAGCAATGGAGCGCTCCATTGGCCCGACCTCCGAGACGGGGTACCCGAGAGGACCCTGGTCGTGACCAGCTCTGCACCAAAAGGTGTATTCTGGCGCCTGAAATCTTGGACCGTAGTCTGCGTACGGGGTAGACTGCCACGGACGATTATGTTACACGGGCCGCTCACTGCATTCAGATTTTAGCCAGACCTCAGCAGGTGGTTTGTCTCCACTCTTGTTTCTTCTTTCTTTTTTCTTGTCCCCCTGCATCCTTTCCTTCTCCTTTGCTTCCCCCTCTTTTAGTCTTCATTTTCAGCATCAGCTTCATCAGTCTCATCAGATTTAGTCTTCAGAGCCACATGCTCTTACGACCGTACCTTACTGGCTCACTGCATTTGGCCCAAACGGCATTTTAATTTTCCTTTTTTTAACTTGCTTACTGTGCATTTCACTTTTTTGCCCTAGCGACTAGTGCGCGTTCGTGTTCCCGAGCCTGCCCCCTTATTCTCTCAGAACACCTCGGGTACACTTGTTCGTCCAAGTACCCAGTGGTCGACACTTTGACAGTCATCACACTGTTATGGATTATGGCACAGTTGACATGAAAACTTTTTCTTATCAGTCATTATCATGTCACCAATCACAACATTTTGAACTTCGATAGTACCTCACATGAATTTATTGACAGTTAACTCTCTTTCACTACGACATTCTTAACTTTGTCACACAGTATCACATTTTCTTTAGACACCTACATTTTGAGAATCATTTAATTTTCGAATGGAATTTTACCGAATTAAAACCTAGTGTGTGTGTTTGAGCGATTTGTACAACATTTCTGTAATGTTTCAAATTATATTCAAATGTTCTAAATGTTCATCAATCAACAAAAATGATTCTGGTACCTCACATTCCTTGTCATACTGAATGTTATTGTTGCTAGAGTCCGTTTGCACTGATACATCGAAACACTTGTATTGAGCAATTGATTATAAGCCACAGTTTGCAATTACACAATAAGTTCCGCATTTCTAAGAGCTATAATACGACCAGACCGATGATGATTACTGTTTAGGCCTAGCAATAGACATAGGTCAAATATCAAATCAACAAGCAGAACGTTGGAACAAGAGTAGACAAGTTATTATCAGAAATGATATGCAATTGGCATAACCTACCAGACCCCTTGAGCGCGATTGCACGTGTGAGACACAGTTGTTCCCTTTTTGTCACGCAGGTCAAAGTATCAAAGCACAATAGTTCCCGATTTAGGGCACAATTGTACCTTAATCACTGGTTAGTTCCAATTAAGCGACACAGTAGTTCCCGATTCAGGGCACAATAGTACCCTGATTCGCATTTTCCTTCTTAATTCTAAGCCCAACACTAATTCAAATTGTTATCAGTCATAAGGGTTAACGCTAAAAATTCGCCTCATCAACAAATTATGAATGCACATACTGTGTAAACTCTGCAAAATAAATATTGAACGAAAACAGTTTTGAGTTTGTTTGGAAAAATACCTTACTGCTTATGTTCAAGATATTTTGTAAAAACGGCAAGTTTCCATAAATGAAATTTTATGATCAGCGCTGATAATCGCTTATTGGGCGCTTTTTCGGCGCTTTTTTTACGATTACAAGCGGTTCAAAAAAAATCGCTTATAATCCACTATAATTGATGTAATAATTCAAAAAAGCGCTTTTTTCAATATAAAAACGCTTATAAGAGCTTATATAATAAGCGATCATAAGTCTCCACAAACGATTTGAAAGCGATTTTCCAGTAGGATTGGCGGTAAAAAGTGGTGGATAAGCGGTCGGCCAGATAAGCGATTCGTAGGCGCTTTTTTGAACCATTTATAAGCGATTATAAGCGCTTATAAGTGGGTTACAATTTGGCTGTTTGTAAAGCGCTAAAAAACGCTTATAAAGCGCTTATAAGTGGGTTTACGGAAAGTTTCAAAAAAATCGCTTATAATCGTTAAAAAATCGATTATAAACGGCTGTTTTTTTGAAAAAAGCGCCGAAAAAAGCGCCCAATAAGCGATTATCAGCGCTGATAACAAAATTTCATTTATGGAAACTTGCCGTAAAAACATCAGTTTTCAATTGATAATTCTTTCAACCCCTAAGTTCCATGCCCAAATTTTCACTGAAATGGCTTGTCTCCATGATGTCTACTAGTACTACAAAATATGCAATATTTTAAAATTAAAGTTAGCTATTTTGCAATCCGCTATTGTCAATATGATTATAACTCTGCCTTCAGTGAAAGAATGTTATTTATTTCATTTGGAGAACAGTAATTGATAAAAATTATGACCACTTTATTAAGTTATAAATAACAATATGCTAACTATCCTGTATCCCATATCCTATATATGTTTTATATTATATGTTAAATAACACACTTGAAATTTAGACAGAAAACACGTAATCACGAGCTTACGAGAGAATCAGCAAGGTAGCTATATAAATAAAAGTTATTGTTACTTAGTTAAACCAATGCTTGTTGTTATTAGTCACCTGGTTGTGGTCTGTAGTAATCAGATGCTGTTTCGGAGGAATGGAACGTTATCTTTGCCACGTCTCTGTTCCAGTACGTGCTCCACCTTATACACGTTGATTGAACGATCAGTGTGTTGAGCACCTCTACCTCGTTACAGTGTATCACTACTCTAACACCTGCAGTTCTGGTTAGTGTGATACGCCAAACCTTGTTAGTAGCAGAGGGGGGATTAACAGGGAAGTTAGGGTCGTATGTGGTACACCCGCCGAGATGGTATAGTGGAGTAGAGCTGAAGTAGAGCTGGACTCCTCCTGCATACTCTCCCCCAGCTGAGTAGAAGGACACTACCACCCTATCGTTACTCCCCAGCACACTATTAGTTTTAATTTCTAAAGGTGTCGACTCAAGATCCCACTCTATGTCCACATCACGTTCGACTGGTAACCAACCTGTTAATTGTATATTTAACTCATGACTACTGAGCAATGATTAATGGTATCATGAATTTATGGAGGTGTTCTAGCAAAATTGTAAAGGAATTGTAAGAATGTCGCCAATAATTTATTTTCCGAATTTAAGGGCCCGACCATACTATGACTGTTGTCACCATGGCTGTTGTCACCATGACTGTTGTCACCATGATGACTGTTGTCACCATGACTGTTGTCACCATGACTGTTGTCACCATGACTGTTGTCACCATGACTGTTGTCACCATGACTGTTGTCACCATGACTGTTGTCATAGTGCGGTCAGACGGAATGCCAACAGGCAAGACAGTCATGACCATAGGCACGTAGTTTGTTTAGAGGGCGTGCCAAGGATACGTGACAACTCCTCAGGCACGCTGGGCACGTCTTTTCAAAAGCCGTGCCTAACTAAAAATCTGTGCCTGACGTGACTGCAGTCTGTTCAGTACTCGTGCCAACTGTCATGGATAACGCGACGTCACGATTACCTTATAAGGTCAATATTTTACGCGATATGGACGATAACACGACATCTGTCCGACAGCACTATTTTCGTGTGTTTGAAGTGATATCTCAAATTTGGCATATAGAAATTTATCCAAACTTTCACAAATTATTTGTCTTAAAGCTATCTTACTATCTAGAAAGTTTCAAGAAAATCGTATCGTTGTATCTCCAGATATATGCTTTGGAACCACTTTGTGTTTAAGGTAATATCTTAAATTTGGCACATAGAAACTCGCTTAAACTTACACAGATTATTCGTCCTATAACCACCATACTTTATGGAAAGTTTCAAGAAAATCGTACGGTAGGATCCGACAAAAACTATTGTCCAAATAACCTATCTTCTGAGTCGGACAGATGTCGCTGTCGGACAGATGTCGGCCAATCGAAGCTTCCAAAGGATTTAGGGGTCGTTCACATATTACGTATTCAATATTTTAGCAATTTTTACCCCCCTCCCCCCTTCCATAATCAACCGTTATCAAGACCCAACCCCCCCCCCCCCCCAGACAGCAATATTACTTAATCATGGCCTGACCCCCCCCCCCCCCCCCCTTGACTTTTTCCTAGAAAACACTTTTCTCTACGTTTCATGCTACCCTGATCATGCTATCATGTGATAAAATTTAGAAATTGATCGAATATCCGGCTATAATATATAGTAAGTAGTTTAGAAGGTGCTTGGCCGGATATCATAACAATGATTTCGGCTCATCATGATTCATGATCAACCGTAAGCATTTGGAAACCCCCCTCCCCCCTCGGCTGATTACGTAATATGTGAACGACCCCTTATGACCTTTTTAGGTTCAATTTTTAGGTTTCATTCGGCTGACCAACTTTTCCAAAATTGCATCATTTAGGACCACGTATACCTCCTACTTCAAGTATGACATGCTTGATTGCTTGCCATACGTTGTAGGCCCGCGCCACGAGTGCACGACTACATCGTGGCTTTCACTAAGTGCAACGACAATGGGGGTCACGACGCACAGTCAGAAGGAAAGGTGGAAGGGGCACTTTACTGAGCTCTTAAATCCTCCACTATCTGATGCTAACCTTGATGACCTCGATGGTGTGCCCTCACAACCGAGTTAAATGAGTTTTGATTACCTTTCTTTACTTGTTCTGATGGACCTCCTTCTAGAGATGAGATTAGTTATGCTCTAAAGAAAGAACTGCAAAAGTGCGGGGGTTGATGAGATAACTAATGAGCAACTTAAGTATGGCGGAAGTGCACTTGTTGGCCAACTAGAGCTACTGTTTAAAAAGGTATGGGAAGAGGAGGCGATCCCTGATGATTGGCTTAAGGGGTTATAGTGGTTATTGGAAAGAAGGGAGACACCTCATACTGCAGTAATAATAGGGGTATAACTCTTAGGGCAACATCGTCTAAGGTTCTTCAAATGGTTCTTCTTAAGAGGCTGGATGTTGGAATGGAGTGTCTTCTTAGGGAAAACCAGTGTGGGTTCAGACGGAACCGCTCATGTATTGATCAGATTTATTCCATCTGCACCATTATTCATAACTGCATTGAATTTAACATTCCACTTTATGTTAATTTCATTGATTTTAAGGCAGCGTTTAATTCCATCAGAAGAGAGTTTATCTGGTCAAGCATGAGACACTATGGACTCCCTGAGAAATATGTTAGAATCTTTCAGGCATTTTTCAACGGAACCATGAGTGCTGTCAGGGTTAATGGGGAAATGTCTGATTGGTTCTCTGTCAATTCAGGCACTGGACAGGGTGATATCCAGGGCCCTCCTGTATTTAATTTTTGTCTGAACTTTGGTATCTTTTTGGCTGAGGTTCACAAGGCAATCAGTTATGGTGCTGTACTGCAAAAGAAACTGAGGGGTGCAGATGAAAAAGTTACCATGGATAGTGACTACGCTGATGATCTGGCAGTGATGGACAATACTGAAGAAGGGCTGCAATAGAGTCCACTGATCTTATAGCTTATCACACCTCTTATGCTGGGTTAAAGATCAACGCTAAAAAGACACAATGCATGGCGATCAGCAAGTGTGCGTCCCCGCGACCTTACACTGAAAGAGACAGTATAAAGCTAACAGTGGAGGGAGAACCTGTTGAACAGGTCAGTAACTTTGTTTATCTTGGTGCCAACATCAGTGGGGATGGTACTATTGACCGAGATCTTGACATCAGGATCAGCGTGCTAATGGTGCGTTCCATCAGCTTTGGAAGATATGAAACAGTAGAACTATAAGAACGCCCACCAAGATCCGTATCAACAAGGCTGCTGTTATTACTATTCTGTTATATGGAGCTGAAGTGTGGAACACAACAAAGAAGCAGATGAAACGGTTCGAGGTCTTCCATCTGACCTCCCTGAGAAGAATCTTGAAGATAAAGTGGTTCTTCCATGTCTCCAATGAAGAAGTTCTCAGGCGTGCTGGAATAAAGTCTATTGAAACCTTCATCGGTTCGGCTAGACTAAGGTGGTACAGACACGTTGTCAGAATGCCAGAGACACGGTTTCCCAATTTTCTACTGGATTGGAAACTAAACTATGGAAAGAGATTGAAAGGACGACCCCGCAAAGGCTCGATGGCCTGTGTACTCGAGGATGCGGCTGACATTACAGGTGTCGATAACATCAGCAGAGACGCAGTAAAACAGTTTGCCATAAAACGAGTGGAATGGAGGAACATGATACATCATAAAAGAGATGTGTGTGATGCAGGCCACTCCAACGACTAGGAGGAGACCTCTTCATGTAGCGTGTATGTAGGTATGATAGTCTATTGCTCGCTTATCTCGGAAGCTTGAAAATAGCGCCACGCACAAGGATTGGCGTGCGAACGTTAGATGTGAGAGAATGTTTGCCGTTTGGTCGTTGATTACGTAATAAAAATTTTAATTTTTTACCGATTGGACAATTTTCGTTAATTATGTAATCAAAATTTTCGTTTTTTAAACCAATTTTCGTTTAGTGCTTTGCGATTATTTCATTCATTAAGGGGGGGGGAGGGACCGGTGACCGAACTTTTGAGGGGGTCCCGGACCCCAACCGCCAAACGGTGCTCGCGTGGCAGCCACGCCCATATTTGGTCCAAATTAGGCCCAAATTAGGCAAATACCCTGAGCATGCCCAAAAACCAGATTTTAGGTGCTCTACTTGTAGCTAGTGGTCCCCTAAACTCATATATGAATTTTCATCAAGATTGGACAACAAATGACTGAGTTATGAGCCAAAAACCATATGACCATATTTGGGCATACGCACCAAATTTTATCGATTTTTGGCCCATAAATTGGTCAAATATCAATATTTTGGAATGAAACCAACTTTATGTGGAAGGTTAGCCTATACTTACAATCGGAGGACCGATATTTTTCTCGGGTCAGTGGGTTTCTCCGGTTTTAAGCCGGTTCCGCCCGGATACGTTAAGCTTTCCAGTCATAAGTATTCCAGTAAGTTCCTTGCAGCCGTTCAAATTAGTATTTTGTTTTTTATAAAAGAGTCTGACGTGATTTTTATATTTATATTGTTTCTAGTATCTATTCCCGTTTCCAATATCCTTTTAAATTCTATATGACTCACTGAAAGTAAATTCTATCCAGGTTGATCCGACCCGACACAACGTGTAGTTTCCCGGACAGTCCCCAATTCTATAATCTAAAGAACAGTGACTATTTGACTAATTAAGTGTAAAGACGTAAAATTATATGTCCGTTCACACAATGTCCGGTCAAATAACGTCCGATAAGGTAAACATAGTAACATACCATTTTCGTCAGCAGCAGCGGCCCCCCGCCCCCAAATGGAGATACTGATAGTCAGGATCAAGATGGTCAAGATGTCCTTGGTGCTGACCATTGTGAATGTGAACTCTTCGGAAAGCCAATAGTTCATCTTCATCTTGTCAACACACGCCTTCTTCGGACTCGATTGTGTGAAACTTTGGAGAGCTAAGGAATTGAACGCAAAGGCAAAGGGTTGAACATAGTTGTTGTGACCGCTCTCAGTCTCATGGCTAATGCTAAAGAAAATGGTCCACATTACCATTAGGCCTGGACAGTACGCGCTAGCAATCCACTAATCGCGATCGTGAGTCTTCCCTAGCTCACTCTGAGAGCCCTGGTTGGTGGGACGGATTTCTTGAAGTGCTAATGCTATTCACAGAGGTTGCTAGTATAATACAGATCATAGTTGAAGCATATATTTCAAGAAAACGGTGTACCCACAAGAGCTCACAGCTTATCACAGTGCAGGTGCTGGTATTGGTAAGCATGACCCGCCTCTTATAAGCTTAGAGTTATACATTCTATACTATTATACTTTACTGTTCTTTCAGAGAGGGAGAGGGAGAGGGGGAGGGAGAGGGAGAGGGAGAGGGAGAGGGAGAGGGAGAGTGAGAGGGAGAGGGAGAGGGAGAGGGAGAGGGAGAGGGAGAGGGAGAGGGAGAGGGAGAGGGAGAGGGAGAGGGAGAGGGAGAGGGAGAGGGAGAGGGAGAGGGAGAGGGAGAGGGAGAGGGAGAGGGAGAGGGAGAGGGAGAGGGAGAGGGAGAGGGAGAGGGAGAGGGAGAGGGAGAGGGAGAGGGAGAGGGAGAGGGAGAGGGAGAGGGAGAGGGAGAGGGAGAGGGAGAGGGAGAGGGAGAGGGAGAGGGAGAGGGAGAGGGAGAGGGAGAGAGAGAGGGAGAGGGAGAGGGAGAGGGAGAGGGAGAGGGGGAGGGGGAGGGGGAGGGGGAGGGGGAGGGAGAGGGAGAGGGAGAGGGAGAGGGAGAGGGAGAGGGAGAGGGAGAGGGAGAAGGAGAGGGAGAGGGAGAGGGAGAGGGACCGAAAGTTTACAGGTTTGACTGATTTTTTCACCTGCAACCAATTAGTAAGTCACCAATAGATGCCAAATGACACGATCGAGGTGTTGGAAGTTTGATTTCGGTCGTAGGAAGCCCACAACAGAAAGCTTAACAAAACAAAAAGTTGTATTTTCAAAATCCTGTCCCATTTTCAAATATGAAATTTTCTTAACACAAAATTGACAGATTGGATGAAACTTTTGCACAGAAACCAATTAGTCAGTTAATTGATGATGGTATGAAACCAAATTGAGGTATTGAGGGTCAAAATCCCGAATAAAATTGCAGAATCATATTGTCCCAATATCTGTCCCATTTTCAGTTTTTGAAGATGAAATTTCCAGGACCGAAATTTTACAGTTTTGACTGGGGGGGGATAAAAATTGCTTAAATATTGATTACGTAATATGTGAACGACCCCATACGAGTTTAGACTTTAGGGGACCACTAGCTACAAGTAAAGCACCATAAACCTGGGTTTTGGGCATGCTCAGGGTATTTGGTTAATTTGGACCAAATATGGGCGTGGCTGCCCCGCGAGCACCATTTGGCGGTTGGGGTCCGGGACCCCCTCAAAAGTTCGGTCACCGGTCCTAGTTTGTTGGTCAACTTGCTATCTCGAAACCAAGTTTCACAAAAAATTAGGGTGAACCCCCCCCCCCCCCCCCCTTAATCCGTTGTGATAACTTTTAATAAATAAATGGCTTATAGTTATTAGTTATTACGTAAAATAGGAGGGGGGTTGGGTCTTGATTACGGGGGGGGGGGGGGGGGGGGCAAACCTTGATTACGGTTGATTACGGAGGGGGGGGGGTAAAAATTGCCAAAATATTGATTACGTAATATGTGAACGACCCCATATCCTCGGTTCATGGAAGATCATTTTGAAAATGTGTGAAGACCTTCCCATCGGGCTTTCAAAACTATCCGAAAAACTTGGTGGATATCGGAGTCGATATAGTGATGAAAATTGAGCAAAAGTGTTGTTTTGAATCTAGTTTGAGCTGTGACATAATGTCTGATTAGATGATTGTATATGCCCCAAATTTTCCGGACAGTTACCTTGTAGTTGTAGGTCTATCCGTAAGTGTAAGGAACCTCGAAATCCTATATTTATTTCAATCTTCCTTTAACGTTAGTTAAATGACTTAGGCTTAACAGTCAACATTCATTTTCATTTAAGATAGATAGTAAATTGTTAACATTATATTAAAAGTATACCAGAAATGGAATATACGTTGAAGTTTAACTTTAATTAACAAAATGTCATTTTCTGTGAGAAAACTATTGAATAATTTGACTCGGTTGATGAGTTACTATGGATTTAAGGAGGGGTTTAAATAAGACTAAGAGCCCCAGACCAGCCAATCACAGACGAAGCGTGAAGATGAATGATTAGCAGCGGAGTTTAAACAATGATGAGCAATACCGATCTTGATGAACAATACTGCCGTTCCCTGAGAAAAATTTGGAACGGCAGAATAGACTCTTAATCTGGGAAATTCGGAGAGATATATAACGTAGAACAATCGGAGGACCGATATCTTTCTCGGGTCAGTGGGTTTCTCCGGTTTTAAGCCGGTTCCGCCCGGGTATGTTAAGCTTTCCAGTCATAAGTATTCCAGTAAGTTCCTTGCATTAAATTAATATGAGCCGTTCAAACTTCAAATTAGTATTTTGTTTTTTATAAAAGAGTCTGAAGTGATTTTTATATTTATATTGTTTCTATTCTATTTATATAGTGTCTATTCCCGTTTCCAATATCCTTTTAAATTCTATATGACTCACTGAAAGTAAATTCTATCCAGGTTGATCCGACCCGACACATCGTGTAGTTTCCCGGACAGTCCCCAATTCTATAATCTAAAGAACAGTGACTAATTAAGTGTAAAGACGTAAAATTATATGTTTGTTCACAATCACACAATGTCCGGTCAAATAACGTCCGATTAGGTAAACATAGTAACATACCATTTTCGTCAGCAGCAGCGGCCCCCCGCCCCCAAATGGAGATACTGATAGTCAGGATCAAGATGGTCAAGATGTCCTTGGTGCTGACCATTGTGAATGTGAACTCTTCGGAAAGCCAATAGTTCATCTTCATCTTGTCATCACACGCCTTCTTCGGACTCGATTGTGTGAAACTTTGGAGAGCTAAGGAATTGAACGCAAAGGCAAAGGGTTGAACATAGTTGTTGTGACCTTGGAGAGAGTTCGCTCTCAGTCTCATGGCTAATGCTAAAGAAAATGGTCCACATTACCATTAGGCCTGGACAGTACGTGCTAGCAATCCACCAATCGCGATCGTGAGTCTTCCCTAGCTCTCTCTGAGAGCCCTGGTTGGTTGGACGAAGTGCTAATGCTATTTACAGAGGTTACTAGCATAATATAGATCATAGTTTAAGCATCTGTTTCAAGAAAACGGTGTATCCACAAGAGCTCAGGCGGCTAGGTGCTGGTATTTATAAGCACGACCACGCCTCTTATAAGCTTATAGTTATACATTCTATACTATTATACTTTACTGTTCTTTCAGAGAGGGAGAGGGAGAGGGAGAGGGAGAGGGAGAGGGAGAGGGAGAGGGAGAGGGAGAGGGAGAGGGAGAGGGAGAGGGAGAGGGAGAGGGAGAGGGAGAGGGAGAGGGAGAGGGAGAGGGAGAGGGAGAGGGAGAGGGAGAGGGAGAGGGAGAGGGAGAGGGAGAGGGAGAGGGAGAGGGAGAGGGAGAGGGAGAGGGAGAGGGAGAGGGAGAGGGAGAGGGAGAGGGAGAGGGAGAGGGAGAGGGAGAGGGAGAGGGAGAGGGAGAGGGAGAGGGAGAGGGAGAGGGAGAGGGAGAGGGAGAGGGAGAGGGAGAGGGAGAGGGAGAGGGAGAGGGAGAGGGAGAGGGAGAGGGAGAGGGAGAGGGAGAGGGAGAGGGAGAGGGAGAGGGAGAGGGAGAGGGAGAGGGAGAGGGAGAGGGAGAGGGAGAGGGAGAGGGAGAGGGAGAGGGAGAGGGATTTTACAGGTTTGACTGATTTTTTCACCTGCAACCAATTAGTAAGTCAACAATAGATGCCAAATGACACGATTGAGGTGCTGGAAGTTTGATTTCGGTCGGAGGAAGCCCACAGCAGAAAGCTTAACAAAACGAAAGGTTGCATTTTCAAAATCCTGTCCCATTTTCAAATATGAAATTTTCTGAACACAAAATTGACAGATTGGATGAAACTTTTGCCCAGAAACCAATTAGTCAGTTAATTGATGATGGTATGAAACCAAATTGAGGTATTGAGGGTCAAAATCCCGAATAAAATTGCAAAATCATATTTTCCCAATATCTGTCCCATTTTCAGTTTTTGAAGATGAAATTTCCAGGACCGAAATTTTACAGTTTTGACTGATTTTTTCACCTGCAACCAATAAGTAAGTCAACAATAGATAACAAATGACACGATTTGAGGTGCTGGAAGTTTGATTTTGGTCGGAAGAAGCCCACAGCAGAAAGCTTAACAAAACGAAAGGTTGCATTTTCAAAATCCTGTCCCATTTTCAAATATGAAATTTTCTGAACACAAATTTGACAGAAACCAATTAGTCAGTTAATTAATGATGGTATAAAACCAAATTGAGGTGTACTGGGAGTCATAGGGCCTGTCGTGATATCATGGATCGCTTAGGTTCCACCAGGATCTGGTAGTCCTCATAATTCTGCGGCCTCTATGTTTCGTCATCTCGCACAACTCTTTAAGAATCTTGTGGATTTGGCATGTGAAAATTTGCAGCCTTCCAGACATTGATTGGGTTAACGAGGTGTCGTACGTCACCTCAAGATCGGGTGACAGGGGGCTGACCAGGCCAGAACCCAATTGATTGGGTCTTAGGTCACGTGATTATGAGCCTGAGGTCACGTGACTATGACGTCACCAGACCTTCCTCTCCGTTTCCCGCTCATTGGACCAGGTGAGCTTGCATGCATGTGAATGTGGGTGTAAGTATAGCTGTACTGTAGTTTATACCTAATTAAACCCCTATAGAAACCGAAAATTTATTTTCTGGCAGAAAGCTAGAAATTTACCAAAATATCGTCATTGTTTTAAATTTATTTTGATGACCATTCCTGACCTAAAATCGCACGAGAAATCGATTAAACTTGGTTTCAGAACTCAACAATGCTTCCTTATGCCTTAAAATCCATGTTTTATCAATACAATCAACATCTCGATCATGTAGTTAAACTTATTACTTAACGGATTCAAGTATAGTTACGCGGTAGACAAACTAAAACAAAATTGTAGGTTTATAACCTACCAGGACCTGCGCCTAGTTAAACTCGTCGAAGGTAATATTTGGAACAAATATTTTACGAGTATCACCCGTTAAATAAACTTATATGTATAAAAACCTTGTGTTATGTGGCAGTTGTATTGCAATTTGTGCAATTTCAGTTGGGCAGCTTTTTTTAAGTGTCTGTTATTTCAATTTTCGTAATTAATCTGGAAGTATTATCGGCATCTTTTCACACATATATGACTACTAGCACATACACAGTGGCCAATAAGCTGTACACAGCAGGGTTTCAGCGTAATAATCGATCTTTTAGAATGTTCTAGTTTGAGTGTAGAATAGCCATTAGAGCTGAGTGTAAGATTAGGTAGGATTAGTGTATAGCTTTTGGATGGTTTTGCGGAGTAAGACACGCGTTAGTAGGGTGCATTAGTTAACAATATGTGGCCAATTGCAACAGCTTATTCTACTGATAGAATATATCGACCAATGGCAGCAGTTTTAATCAAGATTACGCTAAAAAAGGCTGCTAAATCACGCAAGAAATGCAAGCATTATTTTAATCGTTACATTTTCAATTCGTTACAATTTTCCATTCAAAAATGAAGTTTTCCTCCCTTATTGGAGAGCCACTTGAGTTACCTCAAACGATTCCTTCGACTAGGAGAGTGCTTCAATTATTACTTCTTAGAAGTGACCAGCAACCGAAGGTACAGATTAACAGAATTCTGACCTTGGTGGCTGAGGAACTTGTTCAATTTTATGCTGAATCGGAATTATTGATATCTCTTAACAGTAAAGCCAACATCTTCAAGTATGTGGTTTCAATTTCCCTTGTAAATATTGTCGCTGAATATATGATCAAGCTATTAGATATATTATTACTTGCAACTTTACACGTGAATTTTTTATTCTTTTTGTTACAATTCGTTCGATATCCGTAGATTAAGACAGAAGTTGAGGGAGCGAGTGTGAGCATAGAACACGTATCAGCAAATTACGGACTTTGTTTGTTTATGATGTAACACTTATTTCATAGGTTATAGTTTCTTAAGTCTCAGTACATGATGTAAATAAAAAATAACACAATTATCCTCAGCAAAGAAGGAGTATGCCCGGGTAACCCTACCCCCCTTGCTACGTGGTCTGACGAGAGCCGCTATCATCTCCTATATAAGAATGCCTCTCAAAACGGCATTTGTCAACAACAATCAAGCCGTTGAGAGGCAAGTGGCTCTTATGTCAACCTGTGGTAAGAAGGTGGTAGGGGAGGATAGGAAGTCTGGGCAACAAATTGCTGTCGCAGAGCACAGACAGCAAACGAAAAAGCAGAAGAAGTGAAGGTACAATAAATCAGATATACTGTATTTCCTAAGTGGCTCACAGGCAGGAGCTCAACCATTATTTCTTGAATTGTCACAAAAAACGTCTGTAGCTTAACTTAATTTCAGATCACATCAATCATTATAATGGATTATAAATAATGCTAAACATTAGCCATATTAACTGAAGAGTATTATGTAGGCTTTAATAACAACCATATAATGCTTTATATCCCACACCCAAGTAACGGAAATGCAATTGATGTTAACCTGTCGACAATATTTCAGAAAAGATTCCCGCAAGCAAGCATGTTCCTTCGTTCTGCTCTGATCTTTACTCTGTTACTAACTGATGATGGACTTTGATACGATTCGTTGATATGATTTTTTGACGTATTGTATACAGCTTGCACTTAACCATATGGTTCAGACAAAAGGACAATTAAACTGGTGTTTTGTTTTTAACGGGTGATACTCGTAAAATATTACCTTCGACAAGTTTAACTCGGCGCACGTCCTGGCAGGTTATAAACCTACAATTTTGTTTTAGTTTGTCTACCGCGTAACTATACTTGAATCCGTTAAGTAATAAGTTTAACTACATGATCGAGATGTTGATTGTATTGATAAAACATGGATTTTAAGGCATAAGGAAGCATTGTTGAGTTCTGAAACCAAGTTTAATCGATTTCTCGTGCGATTTTAGGTCAGGAATGGTCATCAAAATAAATTTAAAACAATGACGATATTTTGGTAAATTTCTAGCTTTCTGCCAGAAAATAAATTTTCGGTTTCTATAGGGGTTTAATTAGGTATAAACTACAGTACAGCTATACTTACACCCACATTCACATGCATGCAAGCTCACCTGGTCCAATGAGCGGGAAACGGAGAGGAAGGTCTGGTGACGTCATAGTCACGTGACCTCAGGCTCATAATCACGTGACCTAAGACCCAATCAATTGGGTTCTGGCCTGGTCAGCCCCCTGTCACCCGATCTTGAGGTGACGTACGACACCTCGTTAACCCAATCAATGTCTGGAAGGCTGCAAATTTTCACATGCCAAATCCACAAGATTCTTAAAGAGTTGTGCGAGATGACGAAACATAGAGGCCGCAGAATTATGAGGACTACCAGATCCTGGTGGAACCTAAGCGATCCATGATATCACGACAGGCCCTATGGGAGTCAATATCCCGAATAAAATTGCAAAATCATATTGTCCCAATCTGTGTCCCATTTTCAGTTTTTGAAGATGAAATTTCGAGGACCTAAATATTACAGTTTTGATTGATTTTTTTCACCCGCAACCAATTAAAAAGTCAACAATAGATACCAAATGGCACGATTGAGGTGCTGGAAGTTTGATTT
The DNA here is from genome assembly GCF_026151205.1 of Bolinopsis microptera. NCBI lineage: Eukaryota > Metazoa > Ctenophora > Tentaculata > Lobata > Bolinopsidae > Bolinopsis > Bolinopsis microptera. Next base: position 3,279,725 of record NC_087080.1, on the reverse strand, counting down.
CGGTCGGAGGAAGCCCACAGCAGAAGCTTAACAAAACAAAAAGTTGTATTTTCAAAATCCTGTCCCATTTTCAAATATGAAATTTTCTGAACACAAATTTGACAAATTGGATGAATTTGTTGCCCAGAAACCAATTAGTCAGTTAATTGATGATGGTATAAAACCAAATTAAGGTACTGAGGGTCAAAATCCCGAATAAAATTGCAAAATAATATCGTCCCAATCTGTGTCCCATTTTCAGTTTTTGAAGATGAAATTTCGAGGACCGAAATTTTACAGTTTTGATTAATTTTTTCACCCGCAACCAATTAATAAGTCAACAGTAGATACCAAATGGCACGATTGAGGTGCTGGAAGTTTGATTTCGGTCGGAGGAAGTCCACAGCAGAAAGCTTAACAAAACAAAAAGTTGTATTTTCAAAATCATGTCCCATTTTCAAATATGAAATTTTCTGAACTGTAAAATGTCGGTCCTGGAAATTTCATCTTCAAAACGTGACAGTCGAGTGTAGAGTGATTAATCATCATCCTTTTTTACAACCACTTGTCAGAGAAAACGTTAATTTAGAGTTTTATGTTAGTCGTTCTACGGGCGTGTTTAGGGCAGGCATAGTTTCTTAGGGTCGGCGTTGACTTAGCCAGTTAGCCTTACGATTGAAGTAACTATTTGCAATGGCATTGCGTTAGTCGTGTTTCCTGTTGTTGGACTCGAAACCTGATTCACGTGGTTCTGCCAATTCCTCCCAAACTCCCTCACATCCCCCCTCAACAGCTCTCGGATGAAGAAAGCAAACTTCTCGTTGGTGTAGAAATAAATAACGGGGTTTGCCACGATGTTGATAGCTATTGACATGATGGTGGCTATCCTCAGTCCGATAAACACCTGACTGCTCGGTGTGGGTATGGTATTTGTTGCTGATAAACCCTTCAATATCCACAGTGCCATACAGGGAATATAACTCACCAGAAATGTCCAACAAACTATCGATACAGTTTTTACCGCACGGAATCGTCGAAGGTGTCCAGCTTTCCCCATAAAAGCAAGAATTAGGACGTTTGCTAGGATGATAGCGATAAGCGGGAGAAAGGTTTGGATAAATCCTCGGTATGGTATGAATTTAGCTGAAGAGCTCTTTATCTGCGTCACATCAATCTCGCAATCAAACATTGATGGCTCAAACTTGAGCAGTGGCCCGTCAATCAGCACAGTTTCCAGAGTATACGTGAGGGGGAAATACACGCAAATAAGGATAAGGAGGTTCCTCATTACGGTGGTAGGGATGCCGCCTCGGAGTGGTTTCCATATAAGATATGCTCTGTGACAGGACAGCAGTGCTATGAAGTTCTGCTCACACGGGATCTCAGTCCACCTCATGAGTGTGGAATAACAAAACTTCGTTCCTAAAACCCACCTCCCACCCAGAAGAGTGGTAAGTCGAGGGAAGTAGAACACCACAACACATGCAAGGTCAGCAAATGCCACACTCAGTAGGGCTAGAACACTTCTCTTCTCCATTTTGAGGGCGTTGTGCTTCCATACTCCGTAGATGACGAGGGAGTTTCCAATTCCACCAAGAATTATTATTAAGATGAAGTATATGCTGAGTGAGGTTGAGAGTATCGAGTATTCAGTGCTGCTAAGCCCGAGAGCATCAGCCAATACAGTTAGGTTTGTAAAACTCTCGTCGTTTACTTTCATTGTTTAGACTTACTTTTAATCCTATGTTATGATGTGTGTCAGAAAGATATAAAAATCAAGTATCTAATTATACCGTTACTGTTAGATTTACGTTACTCTGTCGAGCAAAGTACAGCAGCACAATGCTGCTTAGATCAAAAATAAAATATTTTAAAACAAAAACTGAACCACAAATAGCAGATTTCATGAATGTTCTAAATAGCAAGGCTGATTACTGGTAGTTATATGCTGGACTGAGCATGCTGCATGTGGTCGTGATAACAGGTGTTCAAGTGGTTTGTAGCTATTATAAATGATTGTCATAATATTAAGATCTAAGATCATGAACAATTATCGCCTTACTGCGAGGGTGTTGGGCGATTTTGAGGGATTTTGAGGGATTCCTCAAGGGATCCAACTGTTTATGTCTTTACAAACACGTGTCAGACCGAGCTCATTTAACATCATTAGTCCTTAGTCTCATACTTATGATCTGAATCTCTTAAAAGAGAAAAATTTCAAAATCTTATGGATCCAAATGGAACCACATGGTGTCGGATGAAGTAATATTCTGGATCATTAAGGTCTTTTCAAATCACGTAAGCAACGGTTCATACACACTACAACTACACAGCAGCCGTTAAACGGTCTCGTGATCTAGATTGATCTATTTACAGATGATTTGCACCTGATGTCATTCTTGCACTTTCGAGTACCAGTATTGTATTAGATAACAAAGTTGATAATTAAATAATGCTATTTTAAAGACTATATTTTAATAAAGGGAATAAACTACTGGAGAGTGGAGACAGTGAAGCAATGCTTCGAGCGCGAGGTATGGAGGTACGAGGTGACGAAAGTAGAGTATAGAGCTGTTGTAACGAAAATATGAGGTCAACAATGGTATAGGTTTCATCATTTTGACGGTAAAATATCTCATTATATATCTAAAATCTCATTTAATATTTACATAATATCATTCGAAGCATGAACTTACGTCAACGCTAGGTGCTTCAGATTTCTGTTCAGACTCACGAATCAAATCTCAAAAATATCAAGGCATAATGAGTATAAACTAATAGTAGAGGCAGAAGTAACTGCCCTCTCCCTTATTTCCTCTCCCTTTCCTTTTTCTCTCCCACTGATCCTTCCCCTTAAAAATTATATCCTTTATCTTTCATCAATAAACAAATACATGATTAATATTCTCGTATGACGTCTCACGGAGGAGCACTACCAAGGTGAGAATATTGTTCATCTAAACTAGGTTCAGACACAGTACTCAGACTAGAGCCACTGTCAGACTGGTCCCTTATCTCCCCTCCACCACCCGCAGAATTTGACGACACGCTGTCTGACCCTGATCTAGAGCGACTGAATTGTCTGCGAACTTGCCTCACAATGTGCTGTGGTATGGATTCTATACTGAGTCTCAGCGCTGTCATGGGTCCTGTGCAGGTTGGATCCCTTTCTTGGGTAAAGTGGGATAATAGTGGGTTTGATATGATGGCTGTAGGGAAGTCAGCTGTTTGGAAGTCAGCTGTAGGTGATGAACTCGAGTTTAAGATCCTTTCTTGTGCTTCTGTTCCAGTTATATTAGGAATTATCTGGAAAAATATGGTTAAATTGGTAAACTTATCGTGGCCAATAATTTTATGAACAATATACCCACAAAACAAATTAGTTTCATAATAGTCATATTTTTAAAATCTTATCATCCATAATTTCATTTCACAGTTTGTTTTTGATTTGCAATTTGCGGAACAGAAAGCGCACCATGTAAAAGTTCATCTGTTTGACGAGGTCCTCGATTGCTTTATCATAAACCTCTTCGTCTGATTCAGCCTTCGTGAAATCAACGTACAGTAAGTTAGATCTAAGAAATCCAAGCCAGCCTGAGAAGAAGAACTCTGTCATATCTCTAAGTCGGTATTACTTATTTCCAAAAGAAATTAACTTTACTTAATCTCTTAACTCTTTGGGATCGATTCAAAATCACAATTATCATAATTATGTGATAGAATTACACAACGTTGGCGTTGCATTATTTGATTCATTATTATATGTTTAATACCAGTCGGTTTATAAGGTTCTCCTCCCCCCACTCTCTCCTGCAACAAACACGGTATAATCCTGACACTCGTATTGTCCGCGTACGTCAACTCCTTCTCCCCATTAGACGACCTCTCGTAGCCCTCAGTCATGAAGCACACTAGAGCACTGCTCTTCTCGATGCTCTGTGCCATGCTGGCGAATATGTTACCTCCGCTTATACCTGGTGTGTGTGTGTTAAGTGCCATGCTGGCGAATATGTTACCTCCGCTTATACCTGGTATGTGTGTGTGTTAAGTGCCATGCTGGCGAATATGTTACCTCCGCTTATACCTGGTGTGTGTGTGTTAAGTGCCATGCTGGCGAATATGTTACCTCCGCTTATACCTGGTATGTGTGTGTTAAGTGCAATGCTGGCGAATATGTTACCTCCGCTTATACCTGGTATGTGTGTGTGTTAAGTGCCATACTGGCGAATATGTTACCTCCGCTTATACCTGGTATGTGTGTGTTAAGTGCCATGCTGGCGAATATGTTACCTCCGCTTATACCTGGTGTGTGTGTGTGTTAAGTGCCATGCTGGCGAATATGTTACCTCCGCTTATACCTGGTATGTGTGTGTGTTAAGTGCCATACTGGCGAATATGTTACCTCCGCTTATACCTGGTATGTGTGTGTTAAGTGCCATGCTGGCGAATATGTTACCTCCGCTTATACCTGGTATGTGTGTGTGTTAAGTGCCATACTGGCGAATATGTTACCTCCGCTTATACCTGGTATGTGTGTGTTAAGTGCCATGCTGGCGAATATGTTACCTCCGCTTATACCTGGTATGTGTGTGTGTTAAGTGCCATGCTGGCGAATATGTTACCTCCGCTTATACCTGGTATGTGTGTGTTAAGTGCCATGCTGGCGAATATGTTACCTCCGCTTATACCTGGTGTGTGTGTGTTAAGTGCCATGCTGGCGAATATGTTACCTCCGCTTATACCTGGTGTGTGTGTGTGTGTTAAGTGCCATGCTGGCGAATATGTTACCTCCGCTTATACCTGGTGTGTGTGTGTTAAGTGCCATGCTGGCGAATATGTTACCTCCGCTTATACCTGGTATGTGTGTGTTAAGTGCCATGCTGGCGAATATGTTACCTCCGCTTATACCTGGTATGTGTGTGTGTTAAGTGCCATGCTGGCGAATATGTTACCTCCGCTTATACCTGGTGTGTGTGTGTTAAGTGCCATGCTGGCGAATATGTTACCTCCGCTTATACCTGGTATGTGTGTGTTAAGTGCCATGCTGGCGAATATGTTACCTCCGCTTATACCTGGTGTGTGTGTGTGTTAAGTGCCATGCTGGCGAATATGTTACCTCCGCTTATACCTGGTGTGTGTGTGTGTTAAGTGCCATGCTGGCGAATATGTTACCTCCGCTTATACCTGGTGTGTGTGTGTGTTAAGTGCCATGCTGGCGAATATGTTACCTCCGCTTATACCTGGTGTGTGTGTGTTAAGTGCCATGCTGGCGAATATGTTACCTCCGCTTATACCTGGTATGTGTGTGTTAAGTGCCATGCTGGCGAATATGTTACCTCCGCTTATACCTGGTGTGTGTGTGTTAAGTGCCATGCTGGCGAATATGTTACCTCCGCTTATACCTGGTGTGTATGTGTGTTAAGTGCCATGCTGGCGAATATGTTACCTCCGCTTATACCTGGTATGTGTGTGTTAAGTGCCATGCTGGCGAATATGTTACCTCCGCTTATACCTGGTATGTGTGTGTGTTAAGTGCCATGCTGGCGAATATGTTACCTCCGCTTATACCTGGTATGTCTGTGTTAAGTGCCATGCTGGCGAATATGTTACCTCCGCTTATACCTGGTATGTGTGTGTTAAGTGCCATGCTGGCGAATATGTTACCTCCGCTTATACCTGGTGTGTGTGTGTTAAGTGCCATGCTGGCGAATATGTTACCTCCGCTTATACCTGGTGTGTGTGTGTTAAGTGCCATGCTGGCGAATATGTTACCTCCGCTTATACCTGGTATGTGTGTGTGTTAAGTGCCATGCTGGCGAATATGTTACCTCCGCTTATACCTGGTATGTGTGTGTGTTAAGTGCCATGCTGGCGAATATGTTACCTCCGCTTATACCTGGTATGTGTGTGTTAAGTGCCATGCTGGCGAATATGTTACCTCCGCTTATACCTGGTGTGTGTGTGTTAAGTGCCATGCTGGCGAATATGTTACCTCCGCTTATACCTGGTGTGTGTGTGTTAAGTGCCATGCTGGCGAATATGTTACCTCCGCTTATACCTGGTATGTGTGTACTGTGTGTTAAGTGCCATGCTGGCGAATATGTTACCTCCGCTTATACCTGGTATGTGTGTGTTAAGTGCCATGCTGGCGAATATGTTACCTCCGCTTATACCTGGTATGTGTGTGTTAAGTGCCATGCTGGCGAATATGTTACCTCCGCTTATACCTGGTGTATGTGTGTTAAGTGCCATGCTGGCGAATATGTTACCTCCGCTTATACCTGGTATGTGTGTGTGTTAAGTGCCATGCTGGCGAATATGTTACCTCCGCTTATACCTGGTATGTGTGTGTTAAGTGCCATGCTGGCGAATATGTTACCTCCGCTTATACCTGGTATGTGTGTGTTAAGTGCCATGCTGGCGAATATGTTACCTCCGCTTATACCTGGTGTATGTGTGTTAAGTGCCATGCTGGCGAATATGTTACCTCCGCTTATACCTGGTGTGTGTGTGTTAAGTGCCATGCTGGCGAATATGTTACCTCCGCTTATACCTGGTATGTGTGTGTTAAGTGCCATGCTGGCGAATATGTTACCTCCGCTTATACCTGGTGTGTGTGTGTTAAGTGCCATGCTGGCGAATATGTTACCTCCGCTTATACCTGGTATGTGTGTGTTAAGTGCCATGCTGGCGAATATGTTACCTCCGCTTATACCTGGTGTGTGTGTGTTAAGTGCCATGCTGGCGAATATGTTACCTCCGCTTATACCTGGTGTGTGTGTGTTAAGTGCCATGCTGGCGAATATGTTACCTCCGCTTATACCTGGTATGTGTGTGTTAAGTGCCATGCTGGCGAATATGTTACCTCCGCTTATACCTGGTGTGTGTGTGTTAAGTGCCATGCTGGCGAATATGTTACCTCCGCTTATACCTGGTGTGTGTGTGTGTTTTAATACTTTCAACACGACTATTTAACAAATAATTTGAGGAAGTTCTCTAAAGATGATATTTTATTCGAAGAATTTAAGAGCCTAAAGTTAAACTGTGTATGATTCGCCTCTCCAAACAAATCTAACGTGGTATGTATATGGTCACAGATAAGTAGGTGTTATCAGCTGAATTAAGTGCGGTAGAAAATACCCTACACAAAATACTGCCAGGTGGCGTCTTAGAAGTTTTACTTTTATATATAAAAAACCTTAAGTGAATGAACCATAAAACGGTTAATGTACGGCTCACTTACTAAATCGTTTTGATTTATACCTATTTTTGAGGTGAAATTTATGGATATTGATATAGTAAACCCTTACCTCCCATAATATCCATCCAGACCCGGTACCCTAGTGATGTTAAGCTGTTGTAGACCCTCAGTACTATTTCCTGAGAATCCCACTGGTAGGACAGCATCACGTGCTTCCTTTCCATCTGCCTCATTTCACATTCAGTCCTGCTATCTTCATAGTTTCTACTGGTCACCCTCCTTTTAATCATTGTATTGAGTCTAGTTTATCCAAAAATCTGCAACAATCGAATCTACAACGAATCAAGAAAGGCTTTCTACATAATTAAAGCAAAACAATCGAAGATGTGATAATAATGAACATTCGATTAAAGAGAATTATGAAGGAGTATTATGAAGGAAGAATACTCTAACCGAAACATAAAATTGATTACGTCAAAATTTAAAAAGCAAAGAAAGAGAGAGAGAGAGAGAGAGCTCATGAAGTAATGACTGCCTGTTGCTGTACACATTACGTTACTGGCACAATTACATGCTTATAAAATATCAATGATGTAAGATCGTATTGTTCATGTTAGGCTGTGGAGACAAACAGTAAAATTTCATGTTCTCAAAACTTAAATTAAAGACTGGAATAGCAACTTTTGACTTTGTTAAGCAGGAAAACATAACGGTGTGTGCACAATAAGATAGGAGGGCTTATGAATACTTGGTGATCTGCCCGTTGCTATAGTAGCAGCTTAGTCACAGTATCATATTAGTATGTAGTTTCATTACATGTACCTATTACAGTGCACTGATCATATAACAGTTAAAACACGGCCCAATATAAAAGATAATATGAATTTTCATGTTCAACTTTTAAGTTCGTAATTTGTTAATTTTGTTAGCTGATGTGATAACATCGATGTTAATTTTCCAAGAAAACCAATCCCGGACATTAGGAGCTGACTTGTGTTCTGTAATTTGATTAAGCACGTGATGCCCATATAAGGAGGTACAAACCAATGAACATAATATGGTTATGAGAAGTAGATATGGGTTATTATGTAAAAAGAAATCCAATGGAAAAACTTTTATTTTAATTGTTTTAGGAATTTATGATTTTCTGGAATTAGGATTTTGATTTAATTCTTCTTCATATCACCATCGTAAGAAATATTTTGTTTTTAATTTTATATTTTAGTGGTTTAACACAAATTGATATAACTATATAAGAAAAAAATCAGAGAAACACATAATATACATGTTAACAAAATAATTATTGAAACACAGGAACATCTTGATCTAAAACAGTGGAAATATAAATTGTAACTATATCGGCCAGATACAAAGAGAGACCTTTTCACAAAATCGCGTAAACATAGCTATTAAACAGTGTCTTAGTCCGAATTATCGTTTCTGTAATAAAATATATACAATTACAACGTATAGCAAGTAGGCACTTTAACCAACCCGGTTCTTTTGCGATAGTGTAAACGCGACAACTAGCGCTGGATGGCGACAACCAGCGCTATCCAGCGCTAGTTGTTATCCAGCGCTGGATAACAACTAGCGCTGGATAGCACTAGTTGCCGCCATCCAGCGCTAGTTGTCGCGTTTACACTATCACAAAAGAACCCTAAACCCAAACAAAAATAATTCCATGCAATGAATTAGTCACCTGGTGGAATAGAGCTGAGTAGATTCCTGGCATTGCAGAAATAGGAAGTGCTGGTACCATCATTTCAGCTGGATTTAAGGCGTCGCTTAAATTTCGGATTGTGTCCTGAGAAACGAGCAGCATTATTGATTTACCTTTTTTCAAGTTTTCAATATCCAATTATCTTTAACTGAATTATAAATCATTGGTTGGAATTAAAAATGATGAGCCGTATGAAAAGAAACCTAACCTCTGGAAATACTTATCAAGGGCATCCAAATAAGGGTAAATCTGGCAGGTTGATAATTTTAGCTGGTTGACATCATCATAGCTGTCTGTGTCACACCCGTGTCACACCCGTGTCACACCCGTGTCACATCCGTGTCACAGTTATCTGTGTCACAATTGGGAAAAGGGTACTGATAAGTTATACAGAGATAACCTCTAGTTTTACAACTATAAGTATAACATAAAATACAATCTACCAAAGAATAGACCACTGCAAACGACAGCTTATAAATCTTACTCGATTTTAGAGACCTAGGAGGCTTGAAACACAAAAGAATGACTACTGCAGCACTAGCCACTTCAATTGGTTAAGCAATATATACCTCTTCGACTGATACTGGCTGGATTCTGAAACTGCATCTCGTAACCATGGTGATCAGACAAGCATCGGCAAACTTGTCGCTCATTCAATCTACCACCTTTAGCGGACCGAGATTCAGATATCTTAGTAGGAAAGTTATTAAAGATTTCGGGAGTTTTGGTGGTAGGGAATGGGAGGGGAAGGGGAAGGGGCTGTGGAATTTCTTGCTTAGGGTAGCGGGGAAACCAATTATATGCTCACCCCAGAGATAAATTACTTCCAAATTCAAACGTAAACGACGTCGACAGTGCACAGTAGATTTGTTGTCTTAACCAATCCATATCCATTTAGCTTCCTTGGAAATTCCCACAACGAACCTTGAAAATAATAGGGTATTGTAATTAATCGTGTTGTACGTGAAGCAAAATTTAAGGGAAAACTTCAATAAATGCTATAATGCTGCCATCGAAGTGCACACTCAACCCCTCCCTGCTACTGGAGTATAAAGTCTCAAGATAATAATGTAATTTATTTAGCGAACAGTTAAATCAATGCAATGAAATTCAATAGTCAAATAATGTGTCATCAAAAATAACTATGTATGTTGCAGAGAATAATACTTGAGAACATGGTTGTGTAATATTTAAATATTTAGTTACGTACCTTGATTACAATTTCTCTTTCCAAACTGAATAATGATCATAACTTGACCATACGAACACATGACCTTTGGATTTGTCATGGTATTAAATATTTCTGACTTGTCTTCTTCAATGAGAGAGTTGCTATAAAAACAGGGATTCCTTTTAAAATCTTTATTTCGCATAATGTCGCAAATTTTAATTTACCCATTGAGAATAGATCCACGATATTGTAAAGGTGATGAACGGGAGCCTTCATTTTATCTACTATTTACTGTTTCCAATAAATATTATTTCAATTTGCACTTTCGGATGCAACACGTCCAGTTTGTTTACAAATTTTGTGAAACAAATGTCAGACTGGCAGAGGACGATAAGGAAGGAGTAATCTCTGACAAAGTGCTCCAAGTGCTGTGGATACTGATAACAGGCCGAGACAGCAGCACTGAGATTATAGATCTAGCACTCTCAACTCACATCAAAATACTCAACTACATCTACTCTCATGGTGCTTGTTAATTATTAATAATAACTTAATATTAATATTAGCTTAATAATAATAAAAATTAACTTATTATGTTGTTAGTACAGTATTTAATTAAGTCCGTTAGTCCGTACTCCGTAACTGTTTTCTATCACCTCAATTTGGTGAGGTAAGTCATCTATTTAACTGGGTCAACACTAGTTGATCTTGTTTACTGATGAGGATGTTTTTGCAAACCAGCCGTCATTGGTAGAGTAGTTCCTCCACCACTTGTGGTGACATCATTGTAACTTGGCGGTGGGAGCCGTGGGAGGTCAATGACATCATTGTAACTTGGCGGAGAGTGGTCAGATAAGGTAGATATCTTAGCTCCAACGGTTCCGTGTGGTGGGTAGATTCCACCGGTTGCGGCAGGTGGGTAGGTGCCACCGGTTGCAGGTGATGAGTGGGTACCTCCGGTTGATGATGATGAATAGGTACCTCTGGTTGCAGGTGATGGGTAAGTACCTCCGGTTGCAGGTGATGAGTGGGTACCACCGGTTGCAGGTGATGAGTGGGTACCACCGGTTGCAGGTGATGAGTGGGTACCACCGGTTGCAGGTGATGAGTGGGTACCACCGGTTGCAGGTGATGAGTGGGTTTCACCGGTTGCAGGTGATGAGTGGGTACCACCGGTTGCAGGTGATGAGTGGGTACCACCGGTTGCAGGTGATGAGTAGGTACCTCTGGTTGCAGGTAATGGGTATGAGTAGGTGCTCCAGGTGCCACTGGTTGCAGGTGATGAGTGGGTACCACTGGTTGCAGCTGTTGAGTTGGTGTCCTCCTCGTCCTCCTTATTAACATAATAACATGTGCATACACAACACACCGTCAAAAGAGGACTGCACGCTAATAATATTATATCAAAAGGATTCAGATCATCAGTACCTCTGGTCAATCTAGTTAACTTGATCAATCTGTCGTTCATACAACCAAAAGTAATATTCAGCCTTTCGTAGTAACAGCCATCTGCAACATTGTAGTCTGCTTCTATAAGGTCGTATATTTGACACTGTTCCGCAGCGGAACACATGTTGTAAATTGACGTTGTAACGTTTTCAATTTCTTTACCTGAATTGATAATTAAATCAGATTGGAGTATAATTCTAGTTTTAGAGAAAGATAATGAAGACCTGCACACTAAAAAGATGTTACGCACAGGAAATCGTAACTCGGTAACACTCTTTATAAACATATAAAATATAAATATGTTTATTAACCTACCAAAGCATTCAGGAGTAAGATCGAAGAGCAGAGCTTCATATATGTTGATCTTAGTTTCAGGTTTGCACCTGATCGATAGTTGTTGATGTTCGTCGAACTCAAACTGAGCTACATGGTGTCCTGAAACAGGTTAAAAATTTATTAATCGGGCAGAGATGTTCCAAAAATGAGTTTTTAAGGAATAAGGGCGCCGGGGGGGGGGGGGGGCATTTCCTTCCCCCAAATAGGGCTCAACAATCAACATACATATTGTAAACAATTAAAACCCCGATTTATCGCGGATTTTACACCTAAATTGGGGTATTACTGTAGATAATCACACAGCTGTAGAGTGTAAGCTTGTATTAAGGTAATCAAAACACATGATTGAACGAAAAAGCGAATAAATCTGTAAATAAAATAAAATATGTGTAAATGTTTGACGAACCTTGCACTCTTGCTTTACTTTGACATTCCTGATATACATCTGTTGTAAAGTTAACATTAATCACGACGCTTGTATTCTCCCATCTAAACGTTGTGCTATTATGTTTGTAACATCCGATGTATTCTGTCGTCTTCTTCTTCGGATCAGCTGATTCTGATAGAATCATGTGACATATCACAGATAAGATCGCTGCTCTGATTTCCATGAAATCCCTACAGACGCTCTAAAATTCATGTATGGGTGACTTATTTGTGCATTACTAATAGACAATAGTTCGAAGACGGGCATAATGCTATCATAGAATGAAAAAATTAACATCTAAAAGATTTTAAGTTATTTAATTTTAAACTTTAAAACTTCACAACTATACTGGCTGGCTTAAGATATCCAATAGGTTTTCACAATGTCAAGTTTTATTTCCTTTCAGAGCCCCTTAAGAGACGAAATTTCAACTCATTGGAAAGTTGCCTAAAATTAATCTAATCATAGGTCAGGATCAAATGAGAAGCAAGAATGTGATTCATTTTTGATACAAGAGAAACGCCATTTTCGGACGTGAGGAGACTTAGGACTCCTCCAACTACATTAAATCAATTCCTTCTGTAACGTCCTGAATAAAGATAACTACGAAAACAAAATTTACTAAACACCAAAATTATATTACACACTAATGCAAAGATACAACAAAAGAACAAATAATAATAAATCAAAACAAATATCAACATAATATAACATAATAGCAAAATAACAAAATAACAACAAAACATACGATATTTGAAGAATGACTCAGAAGCGTAAAATATCAAATTTGCTCCTTCATCAAAACAAATTTTCAAAATTTTAATTTTACAGAAAAAAATATAATATTTACAGAAAGAATTGTTACAGAAAAGGGCAATTAGATAAAAATGTTAGTTTTTAAAACCTCCCAAAACTTATATGTACACGGATGTTTATATTAGCCTCTATGAACTTTTTAACATATTTATTTAAGACATCATTATTAAAATTCTGATACAATAATTTGATTTTAATAGATTTCACATCTTTAATAAATCTTCTAAATTCGTATTTACATTACATAGTCTAAGCAATTGTGAATAGATGTGAGATTCTAAGCGATACATTTTGGAATCTCACTTTTTCATCTCTCACTTTCTAATCCTTGACGTTAGGTAATTATAAACAAGTTTATTTTATTTGGCGCAGAATGTCAGACCTCTAAACAGAGATAAGCCTGGCGGAAATTATGGACTTTTAATTATAATTTGGGGCCGGAGATGTGATGTTACAAAGGTTTGATATGGCGGTTAAAGTCTCAAGATAATAATGTACTTTATTTAGCGGACAGTTAAATCAATGCAATGAAATTCAATAGTCAAATAATGTGTCATCAAAAATAACTATTTATGTTGCAGAGAATAATAATTGAGAACATGGTTGTATAATATTTAGTTACGTACCTTGATTACAATTTCTCTTTCCAAACTGAATAATTATCATAACTTGACCATACGAACACATGACCTTTGGATTTGTCATGGTATTAAATATTTCTGACTTGTGTTCTGCAATGAGAGAGTTGCTATAAAAACAGGGATTATTATCCATTTACAATCTTTATTTCGACAGTGCAAAGTATAGCAAATTTTAATTTACACAATTAGAATAGATCCACGATATTTGTAAAGGTGATGAACGGGAGCCTTCATTTTATCTACTATTTGTACTGTTTCCAATAAATATTATTTCAATTTGCCCCTTCTGATGCAACACGTCGAGTTTGTGTACAAATTTGGTGAAACAAATGTCAGACTGGCAGAGGACGATATGGAAGGAGTAATCTCTGACAAAGTGCTCCAAGTGCTGTGGATACTGATAACAGGCCGAGTCAGCAGCACTGAGATTATAGATCTAGCACTCTCAACTCACATCAAAATACTCAACTACATCTACTCTCATGGTGCTTGTTAATTATTAATAATAACTTAATATTAATATCAGCTTAATAATAATAAAAAATTAACTTATTATTTTGTTAACAGTATTTAATTAAGTCCGTTAGTTCGTACTCTGTAACTGTTTTCTATCACCTCATCTGGGTCAACACTGGTTGATCTTGTTTACTGATGAGGATGTTTTTGCAAACCAGCCGCCATTGGTTGAGTAGTTCCTCCACCACTTGTGGTGACATCATTGTAACTTGGCGGTGGGAGGTCATTGTAACTTTGTGGTGAGTGGTCAGATAAGTTAGATATCCTACCTCCAACGGTTCCGTGTGGTGGGTAGATTTCACTGGTTGCGGCTGGTGGGTAGGTATCACTAGTTGCGGCTGTTGAGTAGGTGCCACTGAATGCAGCTGGTGGGTAGGTGCCACTAGTTGCGGCTGGTGGGTAGGTGCCTCTAGTTGCGGCTGGTGGGTAGGTGCCACCGGTTGCGGATGTTGAGTAGGTGCCACTGGTTGTGGCTGGTGGGTAGGTGCCACTAGTTGCAGCTGGTGGGTAGGTGCCACTAGTTGCGGCTGGTGGGTAGGTGCCAACGGTTTCGGCTGTTGGGTTGGTGCCACTGAATGCGGCTGGTGGGTAGGTGCCACCGGTCGCGGGTGGTGGGTACTGGGTAGGTGCCACTGAATCCGGCTGGTGGGTAGGTGCCAAGGGTTTCGGGTGGTGGGTAGGTGCCACTGTTTACAGCTGTTTGTTTGGTGACCTTGTATATCATATACCATATAAATATAAAGGCCAACGCAAATATAACCAAGAAAACGATCACGAATGTAAAAGCTTCAATGTCGGCCCCAGTACCTCTGGTCAATCTAGTTAACTTGATCAATCTGTCGTTTATACAACCAAAAGTAATATTCAGCCTTTCGTAATAACAGCCATCTGCAACATTGTAGTCTGCTTCTATACGGTCGTATACTTGACACTGTTCCGCAGCGGAACACATGTTGTAAATTGACGTTGTAACGTTTTCAATTACTTTACCTGAATCGTTAGATGAATGAGCGATAATGAGCGTATAATTCTACTTTTAGAGAAAGATAATGAAAACCTCCTCATTAAACAACAAGAATTTCGCCGCGGTAACACCACGCACGAAAAAATCACGCACAGGAATTTTTAACTCTGTAACTCTGTTTATAATTATAATAATAATATGTTTATTAACCTACCAGAGCATTCGGGAGTAAGATCGAAGAACAGAGCTTCATATATGTGGATCTTGGTTTTAGGTCTGCACCTGATCGATAGTTGTTGATGTTCTTCGAACTCAAACTGAGCTACATGGTGTTCTGAAACAGGTTAAAATTCATTAATCAGGCAGAGATGTTCCAAAAATGAGTTCTTAAGGGTCAGCTAAGGCTTGGGTGGCCTGCCAACAGATGAAGATGATATGGAAGTCTGGTATGCGTCAAGGTACGACTGTTCCTGGCTACAGTCGAGTCCTTCTATATGGCTTTGAAACATGGACTGTCAGCCAGACCCTCACAAAGCGTATTATATCTTTATATACATATAATATTACATTATTTAAAGTACGCCCATCCAATCACTTTTGAGAAGTATGCTGAGGCAATTAACGAGTCATTTAGTGGGAACAAATACATAAGTTCGATAGGACAAGGTATTGTGACTCCTCTACAGAAGCCCGGTAAACCTAAGGGTCCCCTCACAAGCCTTAGACCACTTACACTGTTAAACGGATCGAGGAAGATGCTCACTCAAATTGCCTTAAAACGGGTTGAGAGTAGAATTGATAACTACACCATGCCATGACAGAGTGCTTACAAGAGAGGTAGGAGCTGCTCTGACATTGTGTGGGCTCAGAGAATGCTCATATCTGTTGTAATGAGGAAGAAATGGACATTTAGCAAAATGGGTATTGATATGAGTAGAGCTTTTGATACCGTGAAAAGGGACACTATCATCAATGTTTTGAAAGATGCTGGTTGTTCGGAGGACGACATTCGTTTAGTTCAATACCTTCTATCGAATACTCTCCTTAGAGTTCGTGTTAACTCCTCACTGTCGGAAGAGTTTGAAAGTTTACTCGGAGCCTTTCAAGGTGACAGTTTATCTGGAAAGCTATTCACACTTATTCTTGCAGCAGCCTTACACCACCTCAGAGCTGTATCTGGGAGACCAAACCCACCAGTATCAGAACTAGGTTTTCCAACTGAGTGGGAATATTCAGACGATTGTGACTTTGCTGACGAGGACATCGAGAAACTGAGAATTTTCCTTCCTACAGTGAAGGAGATTCTCAAAGACTGGAACCTCCAAGTAAATGAAAGTAAAACTGAATTCAGTACCTTCTACCTAGCGACAAAATCTGATAAAGATACAAACGGTCAGCCATTAGCTTATAACGAACCATGGAGAAGTAACAAGTCACTAGGTTCCTTACTGTGTACTGAGAAGGACATTCAAAGAAGAAGAATCCTAGCTGAGATTGCTTTTAAGAACTTTGAAAAAGTTTGGCTGTCTGGTAAGAAAATATCCCTTGAAAGAAAGCTGAGGTTATACGATGCTCAAGTTGTATCTGTATTGATTTACAACTCAAATAGTTGGAGTCCTAAGAAAGCAACCATGGAGAAAATGGACACACTCCATCGTAGACACCTCAGGTCCATTTTAAACATCAAATGGCCTAAAGGTATGATAAGCAACAAAGCATTGTATGAAAGGTACAAAGTTGAAAAGTTATCCAAGCGTATTGAACACCAGCGGTGGAAAATGTTTGGACACATTCTCAGGAGTATGGAGAACACCCCAGCCCAAACGGCTCTCTCATTTGCTATTGAATCAGATAATTTATTCATTGGAAGATTGGGGAGACCTAGAATGAACTTGTTATCGGTTTTAAGAAGTGATTTAAATAGTAGAAGTTTGCAAATGGACAACTTGTATGAATTGAACGAAATTAAAGATATAGCTGCATGCAACAGATGTTGGGAAAATCTTTTTCAAGGGTACAGTTTACCGCATTAAGGTATTTTTAAGAATCATTTTTGTCGGTAAGATCCTGTTTTTATAATAATAATAATATTTAAATATAATAAGGATGTTATACGAGAATGGCACTTAACATAGACTGGTCAGAGCGGCAGACTAGTGCATAGGTGCAGATTTCGTTTTGAGGTGAACTTTTAAGTTCCCGAGAAATTTTCTTAAGTTTGCTTTTTTTTCCTCCTCGGGCACATTCGTAACCTACGGGCCAGGTAAACCTACACTACATATTGACCGTTATGTACGTCGGTATCTGTTGAGGAGCCAAATCATCTGAAAATCGGATTTGTAATCGTGAGATTGCGAGTTCGAAACCCACTGCCTGCCTAGTCGTGGGGTGAGTGTCGTCGACATTCAGCTAAAGATCCTGAGTGGTCTATGCAGCCCCACGGTCTACTCAGCCGAATATTCGAGAAATCGTGTGTGAGGGTTAAATGAGAAGCTGTCCATTGCAGCGAAGTCTCGGGCGAAGAAAGTATGGTACACACTACCTTAACCGTCACTGGCCTAATTAAATCCTTCGGCTTCCTGTAATTGGCTAGTTACACTTGTGTAAAAATGTGGCTGTTGGAATACTCCGAAGTAAAATAAGTGTGAGATAAAAAATATAAAAAAATAGACAATAGTCTGAAGACGGGCATAATGCCATCATTGAATGAAAAAATTAACATCTAAAAGATTTTAAGTTATTTAAACTGTAAAACTTCACAATTATACCTGAAAAACCGCCAGTCTGCCTTAAGATATCCAATAGGTCTTCACAATATCAAGTTGTATTTCCTTTCAGAGCCCCTTAAGAGACGAAATTGCAACTCATCGGAAAGTTGCCAAAAATAAATGTAATCATAAGTCAGGATCAAATGAGAAGCAAGAATGTGATTCATGTTTGATACAAGAGAAAACGCCATTTCCGGACGTGAGGAGAGTTAGGACTCCTCCAACTACATTAAATCAATTCCTTCTGTAACGTTCTGAATAAACATAGTTACGAAAACTTTACTAAACATTTTAAAACATTACTGAACACCAAAATTATATTACTAATGCAAAGATACAACAAAAGAACAAATATAATAATAAATCAAAACAAATATGAACATAATATAACAATAACAAAATAACAACCAAACATACGATATTTGGAGAATGACTCAGAAGCGTAAAATATCAAATTTGCTCCTTTATCAAAATAAATTTTCAAAATTTTTATTTTACAGAAACAAATGTTACAGAAAAGGGCAATTAAATAAAAATGTTAGTTGTTAAAACCTCATAAAACCTATATTATATGTAAACGGATGTTTATTAATCAACTATATACAGTAAACACAAGATAATAGAAAATAAATCGTAAAATCGAGTGGCGGAGTAGTCTCGACTCACCCATAGCTTCTCCATAATCGTCTATCATGAGCTTTGTACACTAAATCGTTGAAATTACTTAGACTAAATCTTTTATTCACAATCACAATAATGTTCTTTATCATAATGTCTTTTAATAATAAATCAAATAAATTTGAACGAGGTCTGCCCCTCCTTCCTTTGTAGTCAAGACATCCTAAACATGCAAATCTGAAAGATAAGAAAGCGGGAGTGTCATCACCGCTTCTGAGAACGTGCCCAAGCATCTTCCATCTTGCTTTCTTGATCCTTTCAGTAAGGGGTCTGACATTACATCTCTTATATAAGTTCTCGTTACTGATAACCGTAGGTGTTGCTTATCTGTCTCAGATGCTTCCTTTGAAGAACGTCGACAGATGCCATTACGGTTCAGGAGCAGCCAAGCTGCTACAATTATACAATTGAGCTTCGTACAGCTTCAGCTTTCTACTCTCACTGATCTGAACAGAACTATTCAACCAGACTTTCTTGTAGGTGTACAAGGCAACATTGGCTTTGTTGCGTCTGTTGACAATATCTCTTTCTGAACAGAGCTTTGATTCTAATAGCACTGACTCTCGCCACTCTTCATCTCCTCTGATTTTATTGCCATGGGCATCTAAAGCATCTGTCTCTGCCAAATACACTCTTGTAAACACCGTCTTTGATTCGTTAACAAAGAGACTCCAATCCTTTAGTATGTCACTGGCAATCTCTAGTATCTTCACCAGGCTCTGGCCATCTTCACTCAGAAGCTCAGCATCGTCAGCATAGGCGGACTCTAACGGGAGGCCTCTATCAGAGACTGGGGGGTTCGGTCTAGGAATCGTGACACTGATCACGGCTCTGATGTGATTCAGGGCACCGGCAAGGGTCAATGTAAACACTTTACCTGCCAGACTGTCTCCCTGGTAAGCTCCAATATTAATCACAAATTCACCAGACTCAGCTCTGTTGACCGTCACCTTGAGAGCTTGAGCTTTGTATTTGAGAGGAGGTACTGAACTAGGCGAATTTCGTCTCTAGAGCATCCTGCATCAATGAGGAGGTTGATGATGGTCTGTCTGCGGATAGTATTAAACGCAGCGGTCATGTCAATGTTGATTTTACTATACTCAAACTCGCGCCTGGTAACCACTGATGTCAACATTCTCTGAGACCAAACCAGGTCAGCACAACTGCGACCCTGCTTGTATGCCGCTTGCCAAGGTCCAGTGTACATATCAACGTGGTAATTGATTCTGTTCAAGGCTACGAGGGATAGGACTTTTCTAGTTCCATTTAGCAATGTGAGGGGCCGGATAGACTTTACCGGACCTCGGGGTTTTCCTGGCTTCTGAAGGGGTGTCAGGATACCTTCTCCAATAGCTGGGATGTATGTGTTGGTCTCAAAGGAGAGATTGTAGATCCTAGCCAACTCACTCCTCCCCTCCTCAGTCCTCCTCCTACTTCTCCTCGTCCTTAACAGTCCTCCTCCACCCCAGTCATCCTCCTCCTCCTCCTTGGCTCTTTTCCTGGGTCCTCCTCCTGGGTCTTCCTCCTCCTCCTCCTTCTCCTCTTCAGTCGTTCTCCTCCCCAGTCCTTCTCCTCCTCAGTCGTTCTCCTCCTCAGTCCTTCTCCTCTTCCTCCCCCCCCTCAGTCCTCCCCCCAGTCACCCTCCTCCTCAGTCCTCCCCCCAGTCACCCTCCTCCTCATCCTCATCCTCCTCATCAGTCCTCACTCCTCCTTCGCCTTCTCAGTCCTCCTCCTCAGTCCTCCTCCTCCTTTTCCTGGTTCCTCCTCCTCAGTCCTCCTTCTCCTTCTCAGTCCTCCTCCTCTTCTTCCTGGTTCCACCTCCTGGGTCCTCCTTCTCCTCCTCAGTCCTCTTCCTCTTACTCCTCCTCCTGGGTCCTCCTGATCCTCCTCAGTCCTCTTCCTCCTTCTACTCCTCAGTCCTCCTCCTCCTCAATCCTCCTCTTCCTCCTAAGTCCTCCCCTCCTCAGTCCTCCTCCTACTCCTACTTCTCAGTCCTCCTCCTCATCAGTCCTCTTCACCAGTCCTCCTCCTCAGTCCTCCTTCTCCTCATCCTTCATCTCCTTTCTCCTCCTCATCCACCTCATACACCTCCTTCTCCGCATCAGTCCTCCTCCTCACTCCTCAGTCCTTCTCCTCCTCCTCCTCCTCCTCCTCCTCCTCCTCCTCCTCCTCCTCCTTAGTCCTCTTTATCAGTCCTCATCAGTCCTCATCAGTCCTCCTCCTCCCCAGTCCCCAGTCCTCCTCATGGGCCGGGGCCTTTTCCTGGGTCCTCCTCCTGGGTCCTCCTCCTCATCCTTCTCCTTAGTCCTCCTCCTCCTCAGTCCTCCTCCTCTTGAGTCCTTCTTCATTCCTCCTCCTCAGTTCTCCTTCTCAGTCTCACTCCTCCTCAGCCCCCCTCCTCTTCCTCCTCAGTCCCCCTCCTCAGTCCCCCCTCCTCAGTCCCCCTCCTCCTCTTCCTCTCTTTCATCTCTCAATAATTTGTTCAATTTATAATTATTGTTGGTGTTATTGTTTACATAATTTATTGTTACATATACTAAAATGTTTTTAAACGCATTTGAGTCTGACTCAAAATGTGCTCGAAAGAATCTTTGTGTTTAACAAAGTTTTACTCTCCAGTAATAAAACTTTTCATCCCTTTTTATGTTATTAAAAAATGTGTAGACTATTCTTTGTGCCTAATTGAGGATTAAAAGTTTGAGAAAGGACCATGGTCATTAACCGGGCTACCCATTTCTACAGATAGCCTGTTGCAAATTGTGGAGAAAATTTAAATCAAAAGTTACAATTTTTGTCCGTTTTTGTCCGTTTTTGTCCGTTTGATACCTATATTTTCAAAACGGACAAAAATTAATGGACAAAAACGGACAAAAAAATATCATGATCCCCCCGCCCCCCCCCCCCCCCCCCCCCCCCCCCCCCCCCCCGTTAGTGGGAACTAGGTTCAATTAGATTCAGTTGTCGGTCACCCGAATATATAATACTAATTTCTCTCCTCTGTTGAACTGAAAACGGGTCTCTAGACTCTAGAGCATTAAGTAAAACAGTGAAGTCGAAGAGAGTAGGAGCACGGAATCGGAGAGCCATTATATGCTCACGAGATTTGTCTAATTGTTGTGCTATTGTTACACTGTTTCCTTGTAGCGTAATATTGTTTGACTCATATTGTTTTATGAAAGATTATGTGATTAACGTAGTAGCCAAAACTTTTGTATACCATCACAGAAAATAGCTACTACTACTATTGGTATAGTTAAGTTTTCAATTATTGGACTCATACATAATTGCATGACGTATGACATATGTCTTGCATTTGCAAGTGTCGATAAGATGTACAATACCATGCCAGCATGAGAGAGTAAATCAGTGAGGTCGATGAGAGTGACACAAGTCGCCATCAAGGTTCTGGAAGCTGCTCATCCGGAGAAAACTTTGATGGAAGGTGAAAATTTGAAAATGTCCTACCGGTAGGACATTTTCAAATTTCAGCTTTCCGCGACCCAAATTTCACTGTTTTGACTGAATGATTCTTGAATGACCATCTAACAAAAATTTCGCGGTTCGGACAAAATTTTTGACCAGTGACCAAAATGAGCATAATATACTCACTAGATTGCATTGGCTTACTTTTATGAATAACCCCTTTTTAGTATTATGATAAAAGCCCAAACATATGGCAGCTTCCTAACACCAAGTTCTGGTCTGGCAAAATCTGGCAAACTGGAAAATAGATTGATATCCGGCCGCGGCCGTTTCCGGTCCGGCAGTCATAACTCCAGACCGGTCGGTTCCTATGGGTACTTTATCGGTCATCGGATTATTTGAAGGGAGGACATCCTTCAGCTTACTGAACAGATGACTCCACGTTTTACATAACAATAATATTACAAAAAAGCTGTCATAGAAAACGTTGTTCAAAAGATAAACATTCTAGTTAAAACTGGAACCTCCTGTTCCTTAAAGCCGGGGATATATCAAAATTAGTGACAACCTAGCAATTGCTAAGTAAAAGGTAGTTGGTACTCATAAAAAATGTTGGTATTCATTTCCCACCTTATTATAGATACGACTCATTAAAACTATCTTACTCGTTATTAAACTATCTTACGTAATCAGTCCCACAGTTCATAACTTCAAGTCCACCATAAAAACATTAAAATACCACCAATAACCAAGCCCACAGCCCGTTCCGATTGGTCCGCTGCTGAAGTTGCAGCTACCAGGACACACTCAGGTGAGAGGTTACTCCACTGGTAATCGCTGGTGCAGGTCGTAGTCTTGTATCCTACTAAGTGGTACCTGTAATGGTCAATGTTGATCACTTTATATATATTAGGGGCTACTGCCATTTTCAGCTTGATTTCATGAAGAACTGTAGCAAATAAAAAGTTAGTTGTTATTCATAAATTCATGAATACCACATGTTTTCAACTTTTTACGAATAGGCCTTAACGTTCAAACTGTTCTATTGTCTCTCGATTTGAGTTTCCAAATTGGTAAAGCTAACCAACCCTGATCTACTAACCCGGCGTTGCATTCGAAAGGTAGAATGTTTCCTATTGTGAAGGGAGGATCTCCTTTTTGACCAGTCAACTGAGCTCGAGTAAATCTGGAGTTTAATAACAAATTGTTTAGCGATAAAACTTGATATCGATCAACTTAATTTCAACTCATGTAATAAAGTTCTTACTTTCACTGGATTTGCGGCTGGTACACACTACAATGTACAATGTACAATGTACAATGTACAATGTACACTGTACACTGTACAATGTACATTGCTGTCCTTACCCATTGGTTATGTTCCTTATGTCTGGACACCCGTTTACACACTTAATAAGCTGTTCAAAGCTAGGACTCCACCCGCTGGCACCCCCTGAATGAATCGTGTGAGAAATTAAAAGTTGGCTGGAAAAAGCGAAAATTCAAATTCTATTTATGTTTCATTGGTAGATAAAAACTAAAAACTGCATTAGTTTTAGTATGCATAACTTCAAGTAAAGATCGTATTAAAACCTGTATTGCATTGAACCTCTGTTTTCCCATCGTCCCCGATAGCTTGAGCAAACTTGGGAGCACACGAAACCTTTACTTTTTCGTCACTTATTCGTATTGGAGGTGAATTGGCCTCGTTACCTGTGTTTTGCGATTTAAGTTTGATTTTAAGATAATTTCTATAGTTGAATTTCCATTTTTGGGTAGATTGCGTAGAGTTAGACAAAAGCTCCTTTTTAATAATCATATTTATTCTATGATCAGCGTAATTGAATATAAAATATATGCTAATGATACACTTATAAAAGTTAAATTGTTTTTTACCTAACATTATAGAAGGATATTTGATGGTCTGACCAGCGGCTCTCATAGGGTTACATCCCCGAGCACAATAGAACTTTCTCGTACCATCGTTATACTCATTATTTACCACATCTTTAACGAATATGTTCGGTATCATGTTGTTCACAGTACATGTTCCTGGTTGGGTACAGGTTAGTTTCATGTAATGTTACTGCACGTTTTGGACGTGCAGACGAGAAATTGGTTGGTAATTCCAGGTTAGTTTCATTTAATGTTACTGCACATTTTGGACGTGCAGACGAGACATTTTAACGAAAATGTTGACCACCGTTTTATCTTTGCGTTATTTCACGATCCCCATAAAATCTACAGGATCTCAGAAAGCGTTGTTATCAATGTTATTTATCAAAATATCCAGTATAGGTGATTGATTATTTATAATTATCAAACCAGTTATTTTGCCATCAATATCCAGTCGGGTAATGTTGACGTTGTCCACAGCTCTCACACCGTTAACGAACACGTGATTACCCTTAGCACATGTCATTATGAACTCTTTGTCGTCCTGTAAAACCGCTATCATACTTATACAGATCTGGCAAAACATATAGATCTGCCTGGCAAACATTTCACAAATTTCCAGCTTTCTTCAGCAATTCTTAAATACTGCATCTCAACAAATGTCCAGAAAACTAGCAAAATAAAAAACAGTCCTGAATCTCACCAGTAAAGTAATTAATAATTATAAAGTTAAAACCAAACCAGAGTTTCTTATCTCACCAGTAAAGTAATTAATAATTATAAAGTTAAAACCAAACCAGAGTTTCTTATCTCACCAGTAAAGTAATTAATAATTATAAAGTTAAAACCAAACCAGAGTTTCTTATCTCACCAGTAAAGTAATTAATAATTATAAAGTTAAAACCAAACCAGAGTTTCTTATCTCACCAGTAAAGTAATTAATAATTATAAAGTTAAAACCAAACCAGAGTTTCTTATCTCACCAGTAAAGTAATTAATAATTATAAAGTTAAAACCAAACCAGAGTTTCTTATCTCACCAGTAAAGTAATTAATAATTATAAAGTTAAAACCAAACCAGAGTTTCTTATCTCACCAGTAAAGTAATTAATAATTATAAAGTTAAAACCAAACCAGAGTTTCTTATCTCACCAGTAAAGTAATTAATAATTATATAAAGTTAAAACCAAACCAGAGTTTCTTATCTCACCAGTAAAGTAATTAATAATTATAAAGTTAAAACCAAACCAGAGTTTCTTATCTCACCAGTAAAGTAATTAATAATTATAAAGTTAAAACCAAACCAGAGTTTCTTATCTCACCAGTAAAGTAATTAATAATTATAAAGTTAAAACCAAACCAGAGTTTCTTATCTCACCAGTAAAGTAATTAATAATTATAAAGTTAAAACCAAACCAGAGTTTCTTATCTCACCAGTAAATTAATTAATAATTATAAAGTTAAAACCAAACCAGAGTTTCTTATCTCACCAGTAAAGTAATTAATAATTATAAAGTTAAAACCAAACCAGAGTATCTTATCTCACCAGTAAAGTAATTAATAATTATAAAGTTAAAACCAAACCAGAGTTTCTTATCTCACCAGTAAAGTAATTAATAATTATAAAGTTAAAACCAAACCAGAGTTTCTTATCTCACCAGTAAAGCTAGATTGTTATCATCAAATGATGCGGTGGCAAACTTCACATTTGATTCAGGTACAGCCTCTTTCTGTAAAGGGCATGTCTCCAAAGTCCCCCTGATGTGTGTCAACACAATTACTAAAAATAGAAACATACGCCGAAGAGATAAGAAACAGTTACCGAAACGAAAAGGTACAAGTAGTGTTAATCAGCTGGATTTGTACGTATACCAAGACCAGGAAATGTAGACACATTGTATAAGTATTGAGTACTGGATTTAACAATGACTGGTATTGTACTGTTACATGATCGTAAATATTTAAGGCTGCAAAACAATTTCTGCTTGTATCGTTTTGTTTATTTGATAGTGTTCAAAGTTCAAACTCATGTTACAAATTTAAAGATAGTACTTTTAGATTACTCGAATTGGCAAAATAGAATGTTGCGTCAGTGTGTGGATTTCATTGTACATATCTGAAAGAATTTGCCAGGTTGCACTAAGATGAGAAGTACGTACCGTACCCGGCTTAAAGTACCGTACAACCACTTTAAAGTACGAAATTTTACTTGATAACCAATTTCATAAGTACGTACGGTACAGCTATTTTCAAAAGTACGTATGAAGTTCTCATCATAGAGGTTGCGCCCCTGTCTCCAATATCAGGATTCAGGATACCTGCATTACAGATATTTTGTCACAAATTATGGGGTGATATTTTACTAATTTCTACAAGATCACGAAAAAGTAAACAACCTTTTAGCATAAATAATGAAAATGAACAGCTTATCAATGAATATAATCTACAAATTTAAATCAACCCGGTGTACAATTTGGCGACAATGAATAACGGAAACACAAACATATTGTCAGCTAAAACCGGCATGTATAATATAATAAAATCTACGAAAAATCTTATTAATATTCACTGTTCTGATAACATCAATTCAATTTGTTGTCGAGAGTTATGATTCCCTTTTCCAAATTCCAGACTGTTTTAACGATGATTTAGAAATCATAATAAATGCGTCTCTGCATTTTCGGCTCACCCATCATGAGTTAGTTTTAGACAAAAGTTCCTTCTTCTTCTTTACCATATATTCTGAATACAATTGATAGGTGGTCCAACCTGCAGGCCCAAGGTTCTCACCATTCCCCCTTATCACAAGAATCAAAGTCCTCTTCAATCATGATTGTTATTCAGCAAATTTTAGTATATTGTATGAGTTTCCGGCCATTATGCGCCCCATCCTTTTACAGCTGCGAAGCAGAATTCTACAATACTAACTAGCAACTCCATGATTCTGTGGAGATCATTGAAAACTAGCAGCACAATATCACGACAACAGATTTCTGAGAGTAGACCTGATGTTCCTGTGCATGGTGCCATATATGATCACGTTGATGGACGAACTGATGAACGCCAGACAGACGCTGGAAAAGACGAACCGTTTAATTCCGATAGAGAGCATTCCTCTGTTTGTTAGGATGAGAACCTGCAGATAATGTCGGGTATAAACGGGTATAAACATTATTTTCACATTATCCTTTGTACAGTTATTAGTGATTAATTAAGTTATTAATTAAGCAATTAATTAAGTTATTAATTAAGTTATTAATTAAGTTATTTATTAATTTATTAGTTAAGTTATTAATTAGCCCCACGAAAAACCTCACCGAACCTCCACGCGGTGTGGGGTGGGTGGCTCGAACGGGAGGTGCATGGGTGTTTCTAACCTATGCAAAGGAAGGGACTAGCCATCTCTAGAACAAGGAAAGGCTCTAATAGCCTCTACTAACCTTAGAACCGCAGCATAACCGCTTTTCCCACAGGCAAATAACACCTTCCGCAGGAAACTAACACGCTCACAGGCCCCCACATGACGTGTAACCCCAGGATTTGGTTTTGGATCAGACACTGAAAACAACGATAGAGGAGCGGTCTACACGCTCACAGGCTACCATGTCTCGTGTAACCCCAGGATTTGACACGCTCACAGGCTACCATGTCTCGTGTAACCTTAGGATTTAAACACGCTCACAGGCTACCACGTCTCGTGTAACCCTAGGACCCTAACACTTAACAGACTCTAACACGCTCACAGGCTTCCACGTCTCGTGTTCCCTAGGATTTGGTTTTGGATCGGACACTGAAAACAACGATAGAGGAGCGGTCTATACACTCACAGGCTACCATGTCTCGTGTAACCCCAGGATTAGACACGTTCACAGGCTACCATGTCTCGTGTAACCCCAGTATTTGGTTTTGTATCGGACACTCAAAACAACGATAGAGGAGCGGTCTACACGCTCACAGACTACCACGTCTCGTGTAACCCCAGGATTTAACACGCTCACAGGCTACCAAGTCTCGTGTAACCTTAGGATTTAACACGCTCATAGGCTACCACGTCTCGTGTAACCCTAGGACTCTAACACTTAACAGACTCTAACACGCTCACAGGCTTCCACGTCTCGTGTACCCTAGGATTTGGTTTTGGATCGGACAGTCAAAACAACGATAGAGGAGCGGTCTACACGCTCACAGGCTACCATGTCTCGTGTAACCCCAGGATTTTACACGTTCACAGGCTACCACGCGACGCCTCGTGTACCCTAGGATTTTGTTTTGGATCGGACACTCAAAACAACGATAGAGGAGCGGTCTACACGCTCACAGACTACCACGTCTCGTGTAACCCCAGGATTTAACACGCTCACAGGCTACCAAGTCTCGTGTAACCTTAGGATTTAACACGCTCACAGGCTACCAAGTCTCGTGTAACCTTAGGATTTAACACGCTCACAGGCTACCATGTCTCGTGTAACCCTAGGATTTAACACGCTCACAGGCTACGACGTCTCGTGTAGCCCTAGGACTCTAACACTTAACAGACTCTAACACGCTCACAGGCTTCCACGTCTCGTGTACCCTAGGATTTGGTTTTTGGATCGGACACTCAAAACAACGATAGAGGAGTGGTCTATAGTGACGTTACAGGAACATTGCATACTCCTACGAGTTGCATGTAGCAGGCCATGACCGTCCCTGGAAGTCCCTGTCTCCTCATCGTTAACCCGTAAGGGGTTGCACCAGGGGCGGTGGTAACAGAACTTCAAGACTCTCGGAGTCTGTTGTCGATATCTATGTATAATATAATTATGGTATATAACTTGGGAGTCTCTCTCTCTAGCAGCAGGAGTTGGAGAATGGGGACGCGTTGTGAAAGCCACCGCAAGGAAGGCTTACAGTCGACGCCGACCAATCAAAAGAAGAAAAGAAGTTATTAATTAAGCTATTAGTTATTAATTAAGTTATTAATGATCGAGGTTTATAAATCATGATCAACCCACTCAAGAGAGCGAAAAACATGTAATAGTACCTTCATATTATGAGCAAAATAGCTTGTTTTATACATAACACTAACCTGACTAATAATAAAAGGACTGAAGCATATGAAGAATGAAAAGTAAACCACAACTGTAGTTCGAGCTATTTTCTGTTGATATCTGCAGGAGATTGGTTATCAGGAAAGGGGAGGGTACGGGTTCACATTTATTAGTCAATAGTCATTACAATTGTCATTACTATTAGAGAAACCTTCTTTATATTATGACCATTGGACAAATTTATTTTTCGTAACCAGTCATCATATTAGCCGGCGATCAAAAATGACTGTAATGATATCTTGACCATAACCAAATTCTATGCTGACCATTATTATTGCATGTTATTCAAACGGACAAATTTCCACCCCAGTTTCAAATCGAGTTTAAAGACTCACTTGCTCATTTTGCTGTACGCATTTGAAGCATGTGACAGTCGTTTAAGTTGATGCATGACAGAGTTAGTGACTGCAGTGGACATCTTCCTAGCGCCATCCTTTATTGCCGCTGCTGACTCCTCCGTCCACGACCTGTAGGGGATACTGGTTTTGCAGTTCAGGTCACCCTTATAAACATTCTCTTTCACTATTAGTACTAATAGTAATAATAAACAGATTACTCCTCCGTCCAGGACCTGTAGGGGATACTGGTTTTGCAGTTCAGGTCACCCTTATAAACATTCTCTTTCACTATTAGTACTAATAGTAATAATAAACAGATTACTCCTCCGTCCAGGACCTGTAGGAGATACTGGTTTTGCAGTTCAGGTCACCTGCACCCTTATAAACATTCTCTTTCACTATTAGTACTAATAGTAATAATAAACAGATTACTCCTCCGTCCAGGACCTGTAGGGGATACAGGTTTTGCAGTTCAGGTCACCCTTATAAACATTCTCTTTCACTATTAGTACTAATAGTAATAATAAACAGATTACTCCTCCGTCCAGGACCTGTAGGGGATACTGGTTTTGCAGTTCAGGTCACCCTTATAAACATTCTCTTTCACTATTAGTACTAATAGTAATAATAAACAGATTACTCCTCCGTCCAGGACCTGTAGGAGATACTGGTTTTGCAGTTCAGGTCACCCTTATAAACATTCTCTTTCACTATTAGTACTAATAGTAATAATAAACAGATTACTCCTCCGTCCACGACCTGTAGGGGATACTGGTTTTGCAGTTCAGGTCACCCTTATAAACATTCTCTTTCACTATTAGTACTAATAGTAATAATAAACAGATTACTCCTCCGTCCAGGACCTGTAGGGGATACTGGTTTTGCAGTTCAGGTCACCCTTATAAACATTCTCTTTCACTATTAAATATTAATACTAATAGTAATAATAAACAGATTACTCCTCCGTCCAGGACCTGTAGGGGATACTGGTTTTGCAGTTCAGGTCACCCTTATAAACATTCTCTTTCACTATTAGTACTAATAGTAATAATAAACAGATTACTCCTCCGTCCAGGACCTGTAGGGGATACTGGTTTTGCAGTTCAGGTCACCCTTATAAACATTCTCTTTCACTATTAGTACTAATAGTAATAATAAACAGATTACTCCTCCGTCCAGGACCTGTAGGGGATACTGGTTTTGCAGTTCAGGTCACCCTTATAAACATTCTCTTTCACTATTAAATATTAATACTAATAGTAATAATAAACAGATTACTCCTCCGTCCAGGACCTGTAGGGGATACTGGTTTTGCAGTTCAGGTCACCCTTATAAACATTCTCTTTCACTATTAGTACTAATAGTAATAATAAACAGATTACTCCTCCGTCCAGGACCTGTAGGGGATACTGGTTTTGCAGTTCAGGTCACCCTTATAAACATTCTCTTTCACTATTAGTACTAATAGTAATAATAAACAGATTACTCCTCCGTCCACGACCTGTAGGGGATACTGGTTTTGCAGTTCAGGTCACCCTTATAAACATTCTCTTTCACTATTAGTACTAATAGTAATAATAAACAGATTACTCCTCCGTCCAGGACCTGTAGGGGATACTGGTTTTGCAGTTCAGGTCACCCTTATAAACATTCTCTTTCACTATTAAATATTAATACTAATAGTAATAATAAACAGATTACTCCTCCGTCCAGGACCTGTAGGGGATACTGGTTTTGCAGTTCAGGTCACCCTTATAAACATTCTCTTTCACTATTAGTACTAATAGTAATAATAAACAGATTACTCCTCCGTCCAGGACCTGTAGGGGATACTGGTTTTGCAGTTCAGGTCACCCTTATAAACATTCTCTTTCACTATTAGTACTAATAGTAATAATAAACAGATTACTCCTCCGTCCAGGACCTGTAGGGGATACTGGTTTTGCAGTTCAGGTCACCCTTATAAACATTCTCTTTCACTATTAGTACTAATAGTAATAATAAACAGATTACTCCTCCGTCCACGACCTGTAGGGGATACTGGTTTTGCAGTTCAGGTCACCCTTATAAACATTCTCTTTCACTATTAGTACTAATAGTAATAATAAACAGATTACTCCTCCGTCCACGACCTGTAGGGGATACTGGTTTTGCAGTTCAGGTCACCCTTATAAACATTCTCTTTCACTATTAGTACTAATAGTAATAATAAACAGATTACTCCTCCGTCCACGACCTGTAGGGGATACTGGTTTTGCAGTTCAGGTCACCCTTATAAACATTCTCTTTCACTATTAGTACTAATAGTAATAATAAACAGATTACTCCTCCGTCCAGGACCTGTAGGGGATACTGGTTTTGCAGTTCAGGTCACCTGGTGTTGCTAATTTAATAAGGGTGCATTTTATGGAAATGTGTCATGATTATGGGACAACATGACGGATGGAAAATATGCCATTGTTAATCATAGATTTATTAAATGTCGACCATTTGTTAAATGTAGACTATCTTCGATTTTCACGTATGAAAAGACATAGTAGTAAAGATATTTAAGACGGTGCCATGTGTTATTATGTATCATACCCTCGTCTCGATGAGTCATAAGAGTCTGTTTTAAATCGCGGCAGAGGGGAGGGGTTGACGGAAAGACCTGTTCTCTTGTACATGTCCTGTATATTAGTGGTCCTCCTGTCCAGTACAGGTGACGGTCTGGGGAGATAGGTGTGTAGTGTTAGTAACCATGGCAACACTGGTAGTGTAACTGTATAAGAGATAGATTTGTAGTGCTTACAAAACTTATGTAAAATTATATTTATAGAGTTATTTAAGAGTTATAACTTATTTATATAACTTATTTAAGAGTTATAACTTATTTATATAACTTATTTAAGAGTTATAACTTATTTATATAACTTATTTAAGAGTTATAACTTATTTATATAACTTATTTAAGAGTTATAACTTATTTATATAACTTATTTAAGAGTTATAACTTATTTATATAACTTATTTAAGAGTTATAACCTATAATATAGCTTATGTAAATAAAAGTGTAAATGACAATTATAATTGTTTACTTCTAGAACAGTGCGTTTGTAAGCACTAAGTGCTGCTTTGAAAGTTTTCATTAGATAATTACAAGTTCTATGCAGATTATCTATCTAAACTTACGTTGAGTTGTCTGATTCGAAGTTGTTGTTATTGTTGTTGTTGTTATTGCCATTGTTAATGTTGTTGTTGTCGTTGTTAGGTTTGAGTGGGATATCATCACAGTGCTTGGTAACCGCTGGTAGCTCTATATAATCGTCATCGCTTGACTCGTTAGACTCACAGTTGTCCACTTTTATTCCTATACCACTCTGAAGATTGCTCTTATCAGGAAAGGAATTACTCAACGTTTCAATGTTACAACATCATATCAATACAAATTTACACAAGAATACATTGCAACCATGCGACTCATAAACAATATTCCTATCCGGATTTTACACTACTAGAGTACTAGGACGGCGAGACTAAAATCCTGCAGCAATTTCAGCCGACAGAAAGTGGTTTAGTAAAATATTTGGCCGTGTAAAAAAAGATTCTGACATTGTCTAATGTCAATGTAAAATGTACATTGTAAAGCTAAAAATGTCCATTTCTCAACTTATAATTGACATCACTCACGTCCTTTTGTGCCCCGTATCCCCGTGACTTGTCCAAAACTGAGCCGCTTTTTCTCAGAGACCTGGATGTGCTTCTCATGAACTTTTTTATCGTGTTCCCCATCCTGAACCAGTTAGAATTTATTGTTACCCAGTTAGAATTTATTGTTACCCATGCAAAGATAAACCACACTTATTGTATCCTATTCTGAATCGCTATCACACGTATTTAATTAGTGACTGCTCATGGTTAAGCCAAATAAGGTTTTCATTTGCAGCGCAAGAATATTAGATATAAACGTGAATATAACCGAATTCTGGCACTCACTGTTTAGGCTTTAAAACTTTATTCGCTATTTTTAAGTAGCAGAATGTCATCACTGAGAGAGGTGTGAGGAAATTGACAATTACATCAATTGCCATGAATATCTGAAAATGGAGAGAATTAAATATTTGTTGAGATTCCGAAACCTTAAATAGCTGAATTAATTAGGAGATTATAAAATTCAAGAAAATTCTTCTAATGGCTGCTCAGACATGGCTTTTAGTTGGGAGTCTAGTTATCGAGCTAAAGTAAAGAAACATGTGGTCACTCTACATAAGTCTACAGTAGTAAAGTGATCGCGGGGTCATTCGTAATGTAATGCTGTAATAGCACCACCAGCTGAAGGAGTATCACATTACCTGCTCACATTTCACAAGAGTTTTAAACCTCAACAAGATAAAGAACAGACATTAGATCTGCAATTATAGTGTGTACCTTGTGCGTGTGGGTTTGTAGGTTAGTCTGTATGGTGCACATGTTGTGTCCTACACTGAACACGTAGAGCTGGTCTGACTTTAAGTGGCCCACTATCACTGGTAACTGAAACAGTTGGATGTGTTAATGGTATATTTCAATCATGGCAGTCATCACCTGACATGTATATAACTATATAACTAAAGAAGTCTTTTGAATTCTTAGCCTGATTGAAAGAAGTTTCCGGTACTCAGAAAGTGTGTAAATCGAGCTTCCTGTGACGTGATTACAAAACAAATCATCAGAACTACATTTAGGAAGTAAATTTTAGATGTTGTTGTAATTTTACTTCACAAGTCACAGCACAGTATTCGCTTGAGTTTGCCCACTAGATTTGCGTTTTATTTGCAGCATTCTTTTATTGTGCCATTTTTAAAATTTAATCTAGAGCATTCCTAAAAAATTCCTATATTTTAGTATTTTGAGGTCGGCTTGCGGCAAAAATTAGTACGGATAATTTTTATGTAGCTGCTTACGAATCTAACTGAGCTTGATGCTTTGATAAGGGCTCCAATGCAGCTCTAGCTTATAGTGGTCATCTTGACCATAACCACAACCTCATACGAAGAAGATACTTCGATATAAAGCCGTAGTACATACATTTACTGGGCCGCGCTCAGCCTGTCATTCCGCCAAATCTTTATTCATTATATGTTAATGAACATAATAGCCTGGGGTCCTCAGGTAATACATACATATTACATTACACTGGATCGAGCTTACACAGTGTAATTTCCTCCAGTCTGCACCGCGCGCCTATATAAACGTACGCGGCGCAGACTGGAGGAAATTACCCTGTGTAAGCACCAGTGTAATGTAATATGTTTGTACTACGGCTTAAGATTACTTAGATATAATTGAAACTGTGTCAGTGCATCACTTCTCTGCCTCATTTATACGACACAACCCCAATAAATACCAAATTTGCTCATTCCATAGCGAGTTTCATCACTCAATAATGGTAACTTAACACTCTCTTCCTTGCAGCTTCATTTTTTATTGTTTTGGTCAGCTGGTGTGACTCCCAGAGCAACATGGTTAACATTACACATTTTCAAATATTTTACTTCTAGGTCCTTACGAAGGCAATGGCAGGCCTACAAGTCATAGGAGCTGGGCTTGGTCGAACAGGAACTCTCTCAATGAAATTAGCTCTAGAAGAGTTGGGTTTCAATCCTTGCCATCATATGGCTGAAGTAATGCTGGTCCATACGGACCGAAATCACATGTTAAAGAAGATATACCAAGAGGAAGACAACATTGATGCAATCAAAGAGTTGTTTGGTGGCTACGTGGCCGCGGTGGATTACCCAGGATGCATGTTTTACGAGGAATTTATGAAAATAAATCCAGATGCCAAAGTAGTTTTGACAGTAAGAGACTCACCTGAAGCGTGGGCTAAATCAGCTAGAGAAACCATCTTTATGTTGAACACAGTGCAATCTTGGCTCAAGTGGAAAATTATGATATTTGTTCAAGTGGCTTTGAATCCTCATATGTATTGGATTCAACAGATGATGGTCAAAGTTCACGGAGTCGCTCCTAATGAACGAAAAACAGATCTAGCTCAGATGTACACAGACTGGAACAAAAGAGTTATTGAAACTGTGCCTGCTGAAAAACTCTTGATATTCAATGTGAAGGAAGGATGGAAGCCACTGTGTGATTTTCTTGGGGTTCCAGTTCCTGATACACCGTTTCCCAGGGTGAACAGTACTGCTAATTTTAAGGAGATGAAGGGTGCACATATGAAAAAGAAGATGGGCGTCCTTCTCTTGAAATTTGTGTTGGTTGTAATTTCCATCGGTGCCGGAGCAGCTGTTCTGCTGACCCACTTTTGATGAGAAATTCTAAAATCATGCATTTGTCATACTCATAATAGTTTTAGTTTGTTGATAATCGCTCCCTTTTTAACCTAAATTTTTCCGAAACTTTAACCTGTTCAAATGATGGATGTTACATGTCTGAACTTTCGTTACGTGATTTACAAATGTATTGAACAAAAATTGATTTTATTTCCATAATTATTTTCTATCTTTTGACGCAAGTAAATATCAAGACGCACACCCCGAGTCCACTTTTAAATTCTCATGAGTCATTTTCCAGACTAGCTCAAATAACAGAGAGAACCATTATGACTCATAATATGACTTTATGACTCATAATATGAGTGCAATTTAATAAATTAGTGCAGGTATTCGCCGTCTAATTACTAATATTTGACTGGATAACCAATGGGAGTTGTGATGTTCCAATGAGCAGGACTAGACCAATTTGGCCAATCACAACGTCTCCTCTTTTTGTAAACCATAACTATGTCTCGACCTTCACAGTATGACTTTGGTAAATTTAAACATTCCCGGTCCTTGACCTTGGATGTCAAGTTTCGGACAAGAGAACCGGTCCTTTTTAAACTTGAAATATAAAATAAGTATTTAATTTTTTTAAGAGGGGAACTCACAGTGCACCAACAGATACAGTAGGACCATATTGTTGTAAAGTAGTATTGTTAGGTTCTCGGATAAATTAACTTTGTTTACGGCGGAATATGTAATATTAGGAGGGTTGCGTTTAAAGTATTTAGGAGCACTTTATTTGTAAAATGTTTGGTAATAAAGGGACCGTTACACATTTCCGGGTAGTGCGACATTTCGTGTAATAGTTTAAACTGTTTAACAGTTGGTTTAGTATTTAGAAAGTTTTGGTTTGTATTTCATTTTACACGAGTTGACTGTATTTGGTTGACTGGCAAACCTGCTGTCAGACATTACTGCCATATTGTGGTTGGCCGCGCTTGTGCACCTGACTTACAGCTAGGCCTGTGGTTGGTTCTCGCGACCACAGGGTGACTGTCAGTGGAGTGCTCAGCGTCTAGACAGTGTCTAGACGCTAGTGCAGGCTGGCTGCGTTAGGCCGACACGCGTTGTGGCGTGACGTAAGTTTTGGGAGCATATCAGGAGAGCCGGAAGTGGAGAGCTCACTTCTTAGTTGCCCCTTAATCATTTTAAGGGATTCGAATTGACGATAGCCAGTCTGACTGAGCACTATCTTTTGTGATTAGACACGTCGAGTGATCTATAGTCACGTCAATCGTTTGGAGCGAACACTTAGAAGTTTTATCTGTTGACGTTCACTTTGTATTACTTTTCCATTTAATTAATTATCCATTTTAATTTACTCGTTTCCTTTCTACTATACGGTACGCCCTGCCGTTCGTGATTCGTGACTAGAGCTTGACTAGCATACACTAAATACCTAGAACTCGGTTTTCTATATCTGGAGGCCACGGTGGGATCCGAAGGGAAGTAGAGAGTTGATCATAGTCCCCGAATCCTTGCATGAATCTGTCCTGGACATGGTGCACAACCAGGAGACCGCACATGCTGGAGTAGAAAATTGTCTTGAGGTCTGTAAACGACATTTCTACTGGCCGAAAATGGGTGAATGTTTCAAATTGTGGATCGCAGCGTGTTGCAAGTGTGCAGCAAGTAAGCCACCTCAGGCGTACAATAAGGCACCCCTCAAGCACATATTATTCCACTCCTTTAACTCAGCAATTTGTTTCGATCATATAGTTCCTGAGAAGGTTGGTGCTACACCTAGAGGTTATAAATATATTTTGACTATAACTGATTGTTGGTCAAATTATGTGGTAGCTATTCCTACTAAGACCCAGACAGCTAAGGAGAGCGTGTCCTTGATTCGTAGGTTTTGGATTGATCGTTTTGGCCAGCCTAGGTTCATGATGGCTGATAATCATCCGGGGTTTAGAGCTAAGTATTTCGAGACCATAGCTCAAGCATTAGATTGCAAGTACATTCATGGCCAACCGTACGTTTCTCGTAGTACAGGTAGAGTTGAGAGAGCTAACCGTCGGTTGAATACTGCACTGAGAACCAGCTTACCACCGGGACGCTACCAGGATTGGGATCTTTGGTTATCTAGAGTAGTCTTTGTACTCAACTCATTGCGGAATCGGCACACAGGTTATTCTAGCAACAGGTTGGTGTTTGGTCGTGAGTTAAACACACCGTTAAGCCTGCTAGCTGAGAATCGTAAGGATTTCGAGCTAGAGCCTATGAAGGAGAATGAGTTTGATGTTGAAGCATACGAGCTGTACAAGAATCTCAAGTTTATCACCAGGAAGGTGAGGGTCCAAGCTGAGCGTGATTTTTGCTATGCACAGAGATATCACGATAAACACGTTAAGGGACCATTCTTTGAGGAAGGTGAGGAAGCTTTTGTTTTGATAAATTGTCCTAAGCACAAGTTCGGTCCCCGTTGGGTTGGCCCGTATAAGATCTCTAGGAAGATAAACGATCACTTGTACTGTCTAGATTTGCCTGATGGAGAGAAGAAGGTGTTTAACATTGGTAAGTTAAAACGATATGTCAGGAACAGATTTTCTAAGAAACTAGAGACTAGTCCAACAGTGCCGAAAACTGTGAGCAAGGGAGCTGAGTTGAAAATGGAATCATCGGACCGATTTGTAGATTATTCCGATAGTGACAGTGAAGAGGAGATAGATTTTCAACTGAGAAGAGCACCAGTTGTAGCAAGGAGAAGAGAGGTTCATCCGAAGAGGTTTCGTCCGGAGAGGGATGGTGCAGCTAGCATTTATAAACAACCTAGTTTAAGTTCCACTCCTAGGGTTGTAAATAGTCCTGTACAACTAGATATGAATTCTACTAATCCTAGTTTTAGTACTGTAACACCTCTCACACATAACATTCCCTCAGGCGATAGTGTAGAAACAGTTGATAATTCTGCAGAGTTCTTTACTCCAGCTAGAGAGAGATCGGCCGCTAGAAGATCATCGAGTCCGATTGTTAGTGAAGGAACGATAGGTGCTAACAGTTTTAGGTCACATGATGCTGAGGAGCACGACATTGACACAACAGGATCGCTTTCTCCTATAGATCTAGGGAGACAGAGCCCTCCGAGGGAGGAGCGCAGATATAACACTAGGAGACCTGAGGAACGGAGAGAACCTGAACGTCTAGGAATCGATAAAGTTAGACTTGTTACGGATGTTCTTATGAAGCTCTTGAACCAGTAGAAGTCGGGGAGATGCCCGGTTAGGGAAGTAACTAATACCTTGGAATCTAGTCTAGTACAGTAATATCTTACGCACTTAGCTAGGCTTTCCTCTTAGTACTTAGCGGTGATATTAGTACCTTACTTAGGCTTAACACGTGTATCTTTCAGAACAGTACTGATAGGGATATTAGGATTGTGCCTCGCAACACGAACCGTTCAGGGCTGCCATTTTGATATGTCGATAATTTCTTTTAGTTTTAGTTATTTCAACTCCTTTCACGTTGATCCTTTTACATTTTACTAGTAAGCAGTTTGGTTTTCTACTTTTAGATAAAAAGTTTTCTTAGCTTTATTTTAGTTTTTTTTTTTTTTAGCCACTAATCCTAGTTTCCCCCTCCAGACCATGAGCAGCCCCGAGTTTGAAGGTTTGGATTTCACGGACGATCAGAAGATAAGGATGGAGAAGATAGAGGAGGAGAAGGCGAGACTCAGGCGGAAACTGGATCGCATCACAAGGAGGATCGAGAAGCTTCAGCGACGCAAGGAGATTCGATCAAGCGGCAAAACCCCCCTCAAGATGCCGAACTGGGAGCATTTGGACACAGCCACCTTCCCTGCCACGAAGGGAGCCATCAACCTACTCCTCCAATACCCTAGTCTCAATGAGTGGGTAAAGCAGTTGGTGGATGAGACTGTAGGGAACTTTTTGAAGAATAAGGATGCACAGGAGGTACTGAAACAGATGAGGGTGATACGTGACAAGTTGATGTCCAGCAGCACGACCATCTGTGGGAGAAGAAGGGCAGTTTTCCAGAACTCTCGAGAGTACCAGTGGGCGAAGATCGCCAACAGGCGAGCAGTCGCGGTGAGATTCAGCACGGCAATCCGCAGGATGGGCGAGATTCGCGAGAATTCGTCCAACACGCGACTTCAACGGGCACTGGACAGCCTGGTGAACCTCAGAAACATGGAGAGGACTTTCTGAGGATTCCTTCTTTCTGTTTTGATATTTTATTGTATTTATTTATTGTGATTCACGAGTTTCATTGTTTAACTTCAAATTTGTTACTTGAATAATATTTTTAGATTTATGTTTTGATTTTGTATTCCCCTTTCACCTTCTATTACCTCCCTTATCCGCTTGTCTAACCTTCTATCACTTTTCTAGTTACAAGCATGTCTTCTTCAAAAGACCTTATGAGAGCCGTGAGTGCAATAAGTAGTGCCTACACGGACGATTTGAAGGAGCTAGATGATCTAAGGAAGCGCCTCAGGAGAGCGGAGAGACGGATTAGAGACCTGACCGTGGAGCTGGAATATTTAGCGGACCAGCAGGCGACCAGGATGGATACTCAGCCGGCGCCCCCGCCATACTTCCACAGCCCCACCTCCCCCAGCACGGAGCCTTACAGCAGCCCCCAGTAGCTCGGACTGAAGGACGATTGTGTCTCTGGTTGTCTTCTCATTGTTTTTAAATATTGATTTTATTCATTTCGTTATTTTTATTTATTTTTATTTAAAGTGTTTTACTTGTACTCATTCGTATGGAATGGAAATGAAGATCTAAAGGAAAAAGATCTAAATGGAAGGGAGAAAGACGGGGAATAGGTGAGTATTGTAAATTATGATATTGGATTTGGAACAGGGTTAGGCGTTTAGTTTTAAGGTTCTTTCGGCTTTTTATTTTAAGGCGCGCAGGGCCGTGCTAGGGAGTAGGGTTAAATTTAAATAGGTTGTGCAGCGTAAAGACTGTTGGCGAATTTTTAAAGGGTTTTAAATATTCGGAAAAAATTTTGGGTAGAGATGTTGTAAAGTAGTATTGTTAGGTTCTCGGATAAATTAACTTTGTTTACGGCGGAATATGTAATATTAGGAGGGTTGCGTTTAAAGTATTTAGGAGCACTTTATTTGTAAAATGTTTGGTAATAAAGGGACCGTTACACATTTCCGGGTAGTGCGACATTTCGTGTAATAGTTTAAACTGTTTAACAGTTGGTTTAGTATTTAGAAAGTTTTGGTTTGTATTTCATTTTACACGAGTTGACTGTATTTGGTTGACTGGCAAACCTGCTGTCAGACATTACTGCCATATTGTGGTTGGCCGCGCTTGTGCACCTGACTTACAGCTAGGCCTGTGGTTGGTTCTCGCGACCACAGGGTGACTGTCAGTGGAGTGCTCAGCGTCTAGACAGTGTCTAGACGCTAGTGCAGGCTGGCTGCGTTAGGCCGACACGCGTTGTGGCGTGACGTAAGTTTTGGGAGCATATCAGGAGAGCCGGAAGTGGAGAGCTCACTTCTTAGTTGCCCCTTAATCATTTTAAGGGATTCGAATTGACGATAGCCAGTCTGACTGAGCACTATCTTTTGTGATTAGACACGTCGAGTGATCTATAGTCACGTCAATCGTTTGGAGCGAACACTTAGAAGTTTTATCTGTTGACGTTCACTTTGTATTACTTTTCCATTTAATTAATTATCCATTTTAATTTACTCGTTTCCTTTCTACTATACGGTACGCCCTGCCGTTCGTGCTTCGTGACTAGAGCTTGACTAGCATACACTAAATACCTAGAACTCGGTTTTCTATAATATCACAAAAATGATAATGAAACTCCTCTTCTCCGACATTATGCTAGGGTATCGTACCGCGTGTATCACAGCCAGGTATCTATCAATCGCTACTGCTGTCATTCCTGCAGTGAACATAACTGTTGTATAATCAAGAGGCTTACATATGAAAATATTGACATGGGTGTAGAGTTGAGCCTGTACGGAACCTAGTAGTTTCAGTTCCTTGTTTAACTTGCCGTACAGCAAGGACATTCACTACTTTAGCCTGGCGAGGCACATAGCTCACTCCACAACTCCGTGTCAAATGTTTCGAGGAATTATCATTATCATTATGATAGATTGTGATACTTATGATAATTGTCAATATCATCACATAAACTATTGTAAATTAGCATGATTGTTGCATACTTCAAATTATCATAACTTGCTACTTGACATGCACTGCTCGGCTCTATCATTATCTTATAGTGGCCGACTGACACATACTTAGTAGTTTGTTGTACCTCATATTACATTAAAATTTGCCAAAGTCATATCATGGTATTTTGATAAACCAACCAAACGTACGCAATAAAGATACAAAAACACCAAGAAAACACTCTCATTTCTTACCTGCTACGACGATCCTAAACGCAAAGGAGTCTGTAACCCCTACCCCGGAACACACGTGATTATTGGCAAGTATCCAAGGGTCCCTCTTGGCGAGGGTTATCAGGAAGAAGAAGGGTAGCTTTAGTCCTAGGATCAAGTCACACAACGCAAGGTTCGTAAGGAATCTGGGGGTATTGGTTGGGTTGTGAGAATCTGGGGGTATTGGTTGGGTTGTGAGAATCTGGGGGTATTGGTTGGGTTGT
The DNA here is from genome assembly GCF_026151205.1 of Bolinopsis microptera. Lineage (NCBI taxonomy): Eukaryota > Metazoa > Ctenophora > Tentaculata > Lobata > Bolinopsidae > Bolinopsis > Bolinopsis microptera. Next base: position 3,237,399 of record NC_087080.1, on the reverse strand, counting down.
GAGAATCTGGGGGTATTGGTTGGGCTGTGAGAATCTGGGGGTATTGGTTGGGTTGTGAGAATCTGGGGGTATTGGTTGGGTTGTGAGAATCTGGGGGTATTGGTTGGGTTGTGAGAATCTGGGGGTATTGGTTGGGTTGTGAGAAGCTGGGGGTATTGGTTGGGTTGTAAGGAATCTGGGGGTATTGGTTGGGTTGTGAGAATCTGGGGGTATTGGTTGGGTTGTGAGAAGCTGGGGTATTGGTTGGGTTGTGAGAATCTGGGGGTATTGGTTGGGTTGTGAGAATCTGGGGGTATTGGTTGGGTTATGAGAATCTGGGGGTGTTGGTTGGGTTGTGAGAAGCTGGGGGTGTTGGTTGGGTTGTGAGAATCTGGGGGTATTGGTTGGGTTGTGAGAAGCTGGGGGTATTGGTTGGGTTGTGAGAATCTGGGGTATTGGTTGGGTTGTGAGAATCTGGGGGTATTGGTTGGGTTGTGAGAATTTGGGGGTATTGGTTGGGTTGTGAGAATCTGGGGTATTGGTTGGGTTATGAGAATCTGGGGGTATTGGTTGGGTTGTGAGAAGCTGGGGGTATTGGTTGGGTTGTGAGAATTTATAACTTTAGAATAATGTTGGAAATTGAAATGAATGTTATGACTTGACTTTAATATTGTCTCAAGATGCTCTAAGTTTTTAGGCGAAAAAAGAATTTTTCCCTCATTTTTAATTTATTTTTATTCTTTTAATTAAATTTTTTAAATCAATTGTCACCTAACACTATATGACCAAAATATATTTGACTAGGGAGTCGAAAAACTTCATTTTTAAAGATAAGTAAATTAGAGACATATAAGCTAAAAGGTTAAGGGATGCACAATTATTAATCATCCGATTCCATACCAGATTCTTTAAATACCGTACAATTACATTTAATTGGCAAGCTTCCCTCTACTTACAGGTTCATTCATTTAAACCAGGCAGTCGTAACGATATTTCACTCAAAATTTTCGTAACCATAGTAACGATATTTCACTCAAAATGTTAACAGACAAAAGACTTGCATCTTCGCTTCTCTTAGTTAAACTGCTATATAACTGTACATCATCTCATTTTATTATCCTTAATAGTTCAATCGTCCTTCCATTAATCTGTCCATAGGCGATTTTATTTGATTCAATAGTTCCACTATGAAAAACTAGTTTATATCAAATTGTCAAATCTTGATAAAAACTTCTTCGCTAGCCATTATAGCCTTATGGTTTACACTGTCCTTATACGCGAATAATGTGATTCCACCGATCATGGATGAAGGAATTGCAATGTGTTTCATCCCACAAGGAATCCTGAGGCTATGCAATCGTTTCTCCTCCCTCTCAATAACCTCAATTTGACCCAGAACATTCATTTGTCTCCACTCAGGGAAGTTTTTCAGTATATCGTAGTTAAGACCACGTTGTAACCGGCCTAACACCTCATCTCGTGGTATCAGCACCACTGATTCGCTCTCTATGCGCTGTTTAAAGTGTTCCGCTTTCATCTTGGAGATTGGGTTAGATAGATGGATTCCGTGGTAGCTAACAGCGTATATCATGTGATGGTGCCAATCTTTGGGTAAACAACTCCTTTCTTCTTCTGACACATTCCTGACTGACTTCTGATAGTTGAGTGTGGCCAGAGGGACCACGCCCCTTTTCACCCAGCCAGCTAACCAGTACCGTATATCTACTCGTCTTTGTGGGTAGAACTCGAAAAAGCGTCCTGCTATTCTGTCGCTACTGAGGGTTTTCATAGCTTTGAGAATATCATAGTGCGTCATCCCATGTCGAGAGCATGACATGAGGTATTGTGGAAGAGGTGAGGTGTCGTCCTTCTTCCGATAAAACGACATCTTCTGGGCCTCCTCCATGGTGAGCTTGGGAGTGACACCCAGTGTCAACATGACCTGCCACACCCCAACTAGACCACTCTCTTCACATTTTGGTGAGCCGGCCTGCTTTTCCCGAGCTTGTGTTTCGTTCCATAGCTCGACAGGCTCAGCCTTTAGTTTCAACCAACCTTCCAGCTTATCAAAATCTTCTTTTTTTTATAAACTTTCCTGTAAGCTGGGTAAACGTTAGGGCAGGAGATGTGTTGAGCAGATCTCTGTCTCAATCTCTTTGTTAAAGACTGCAGAACAAGCAAACAAGTAGGACACTAACAAGGTGCTCTAGAGTAGAGTCCACTCAAATAATATAACGAAGTATACGCTTCAGAGCGTGCTCATTAAATGTAGCGGTGTTGTTTGTTACACGAGATGTATTTAACAGGACGGGAAACCACAGACCAATCACCTACAAGCAGCGATTGCCCACAACCAATCAAACTGCTGGATAAGCAGCTGAGCCTAACCACTTCCCACCAGTGCTGCATTGCGCATGTGTTTAAGCAAGGAGGAGGACACGTCCGACGACACGTCCAACGTTCAACGTAGTCGGTTTAGAATGCAGCACGAGACAAATTGTGTAATTTATGAAGGAGCAAATTGTCAAATATTTGACGTCGTGCAAGGTCGCCCCTTATGACGGTTATTTCATTGTCACGTGCATAAACTATTGGTTTAGTTCACGCTACTTTGCGCTGATTGCTTAAGTGTAGAACAATTGTCAGCGCAAGAAACGGGCATGCGATACGTACTTACTTACTTAGTTTTGTTGAGAATGCTTTTAATTTTGTTCATCAAGAATGTGTTTTTAATTTTTTCACCGAGAATATGTTTTTAATTTAGTTCCATATCTTTCGCGAAATTTCGCTGACCATTTATGATTTAGGACTTTGTTCGTTTTTCATACGACCGAACTATGCTAATAGTATATATACTCCAGGCTAAACACATGAAAGATGATTTAATAAGAGCTGTATAACTATAAGTAATACATGAGTAATAATAATGATAAGTAGTTTTCTATACTCTCCAACTTCTAACGTAATCAGTAGTGACTAGTGACTGTGAGTGTGAGGACCTTTTCAACTGTCAACCTCTGTCACATGTCTCACAAATACTAATATTATAATTGCCTGAGGCGCACTAAGAATTTGTCATAAAATGATTTTGTCAAAATTTTTGTGCAAAATTCATCTCAATGCCTTCAAGTTTAAAGCTAAGTATTTATCTTAAAATCTTGTCTAAATTTCCGTGCTCTCCACGCTTCAAAGTAAGGGGTTTGTCATAAAATCATGTCTAAATTTTCAAGGAAACTAGCTACAACATCTCTGTGCTTCAAACTTTCAAAGTAACTCCCGTAGTGTAATAACTGACGGGGTTTGTCCTCAATACTCAATAACACGCTGTGATTCAGTGAAGCTCAACCTACCTCTAGCCTCTCACTCTCTTATTGTCACACGTTAAGCGCAACCAAGACATCCGCACTGAGAGAAGTGACTTGTTGTCACATATTGTCACATATTGTCACTTATTGTCACATATTATGACATATTGACATATTTTCATTGGGCTGATATCTTAACGGTTAACGGAGCAAGAAATGTTGCACATGTTGGAATTTTGTGGTGTTTACTTCAATGGTCACAATAACTAATAATGATAAATTGCTATAATCATAGCTATAATAGCTATAATTGATAAATGTCCTAACTGTACTGACCACTGATCCATTTAATTGCACCTGCATGTGTTAGCTCTTAGGCCGGTTAAGGGGACATATCCTGTGTAGAGCGTCGTGATATGATTAATCATAAATAACTGGGTGTTCAATAATACCACAGCGCTATAACGGCTACAGCAGGGTGTCAGAATTATTGCAGCCGAAGGCTTCAAGTCCAACAATCCAAATTTTTCTCTTTCGTCGTGATTATCGACGAAATTTAACTTCTTTCGAATTCGGACTTTGTTTTTAGACTGAACTGTAGTATGAAGGATTATCTCTCAAATGATCAAGACTCCATAGGAAACTGACCCTCAGAAGTCAAGTAATGATCGTTTCTAAAAGCTTGGGTAAGCTAAAATTTTATGCAAAATTGTCTGCGCGCCAATAATTATGACACCCTGCTGTAGACGAAGATTAAATGATCCCGTAATAATATAATGTAAGTTACTCGGGATCTTAGACAGCTTGTAACGGATTGCTGAACTTTGATGATCAGAAATAGCTGCTTCAATTCCATTGAGTTTAATGAGCTTTCTTTGAGATTGTAAAAAGTACTGAAGTGAGCCTCTGCAGATGTACTAAACAGTCAACTTGGACAGTACAATTGTATTCATGCTGCTGTCTACAGCTTGGGTAGTGTAGTTCACAGTGCAGAACCCTGCTACAAGGTGTTCACAAAGCAGTGTTACTTTTTGAGAATACCCTATATAATAGTAACACATAATAATGTCAATATGTTAAATATCCAGCATATATATTTAGCATATAACGTCAGTATAGTCAGCACTTACATGTGAGGGGTTAGTCTAGCTACTCTCTTCATCCTCAGGAACAGTATGATCACTAATAGGTTACCTGCAAAATAGCCTCATTACAGGTGCACTTCTTAAACAGTTGGTGATGGCTTTTTGTTTGTAGTCGGTGTTGAAGAGGCTCACACACGCACACGTTTTATTGTCAACGGTGCGGGTTGTGTTGATATTTCTTTACTCAATCTAATGACTCTGTAGCCAATCAGCTCGATACTTTATTAATAGAATGAATATATTGCCTTTTATGCAATAAAGAAGGAATTTTTTCTAAAAATGCCATTGAAAGCTCGGACCTTAGGTATTGATTGAATATTCAACATGCCTAAATATTATATAATAGTTAATACATGTATTGTAAAACTGTCAGTACAAAGCAGCTTAAAAAAACTTTAACAGAACAACTAAAATTTTAAATAAAAAGTTGAATTTAAGTTAGATTTGAGTTAAATTTAAGTAAAAGACTCACCAGCTATTGCTATGACAGCGGCGGTGCACATGACTGCCACCACCAGGTACAGGTGGGTGGTGTTGTCCAGGTACGGGAATACTTCAACCTCGACATCTTCTGTCATTTCACCTTACTGACAATATCATACGTTAGTTTAAAGAGTTAAGTTGTAATAAATTATAATTATTGTATTAACAAAGACTACTGGCAACATCACGTTACTTCAAGGGGTGAACTATTAAAAAATTATTCTCGTATTAATAAATATAGGGCTTCAAAACATCTTACAGAACTATAAGTTGTAGGTTGGGAAATCAAAAACAAGAAAACAAGAAAACAAGAAAACAAGAGGTTTAAGAACTAAAACAAATGTATAAATATAAAGTAATGTCTGTTTAATTTGCGCATGAAATGATATCTAGACTCTATTGGACACGTACACGAACAACAAGAAAAAGCTTGCAATCCAGACATGGGATTCTTTAGGCTCAAACATAAGCTGTCACATTATGAAACTGGACATGCCAAATGTAAACATCAAAACGGCGAGAATGTTATTAAATATCAAAGCCTGACAAACTAAAATATGCACTTTAACAAATTAGACGGCTTGCTCTGACTGTTTATGTGTGATTTCTTTGATACGGAACGATCAAAAGTTTGATTATAATTAGGGGTTTTAATTTGATCAGCTTGTGATTAGTGGTGGCCTCTAGAATCTAGAGTCTAGATGTGGGCGTTTAGGCAAATGGATTGTAAGCTTTATTCTATTGCGAATGTAGCCAGATTCTAATACATCGACGAAGGATAAAGAGAACCATCGATATATTAGAATCGATATAGTAATAACTTAAAAGTTAAGAGCACTGTTAAGAGCGTCAAGAGAAACTATGCAGCGTGTAGTTAGTGCCACTAATGTGCTTAATTGATACATCGGATTGATAAAGGAGCTTAAATTGGAGTTGACGGCTAAATATAGCCGTCCTTCGCACAAAACTGAGACCTGGACTCGGTGATGGTTAACAGGTAATGATGCGAGACAGGACCAAATTTAAAGTTGTTTAAAAAAGACAGGAGACGGTCAAAAATGTCAAAAGGTTCAGGCAATTGGCTGGCACGTAATTTGCAGCAAATAGACTAATCGCTTAATTGTCACAAAACATATACTGCTGCTGTAATCAGTAAAGAGTAGAAAATCTGTAGGCTAGTGGAATGTGAAAAGCCAGAGTTGGGCTAACTGAGAACAATCCAGGAGGAGACATTCATTTTAACACCCACCAGCTCCTGCCATAACTTGGCTACCATGTGCACGACTTAATGGATTAATTCTCTTTCTGACGAATTATCAGCCAGCCTGGTAAGAACTAAGACCTGGTTAGAAAGTTCACTTCTATAAGTTTATTAGAGTTGTTGTTTTCCAGGAGGCGATGGTACCAGGCTGTCATGAGTTCTAACTTTATACGATGCTATTTAGATAGTAATATAGAGAAATAGGTCATGATATCCTTTATTAACTAATAGGTCATACATCCGGATCCCGATGGCACTGTCCAGGCACTCTCGTGGAACTATGGCGGCACTTTTAGAATCTGGATTGCCACGACAGTGCCACGACAGTGTCACGACAGTGTCACGACAGTGCCACGACAGTGCCACGACAGTGCCACGGCCCACGAGAGGGCCGTCGGGATCCGGATGTATGACCAACTAATAACTATTTAACGACACATCTTCGTGCATGTGTCAATAATCCTTAAATTCCTTCGCTAACTTATAATTTAGGGTAAAGTAATATAGTAAGGTAAAATAAAGTACGACAATAGATTAATGTTACGACTGTTCAGGAAGTTATTATGAGTGTGTCGTATTGGTAGCATTAAAAATAGATATTTATTTTCTGCTCTCAAAATATCTGGGCCCTGGTTAGTCTTCGGATCAAAGGATCTGGTCATTCTTTTTGGCCATTCCTAAGTTTTATAACTAATCAACATTTCAATAGAACGGAGAAACCACGAACAGAATGCTCCCTTTTTTCGGGAACAGGCTTGCCAGTTGCCACATAGGTCCGGTAGTCTTTTGGTGTAGGTGGTTTATGTGGCTAAGGGTCAAGGGTAGTAGCAGGAGGGTCATCAAATCCGAAAAGGCAGTCATGAGTTAATAGCACGTGTACTTGTAACTGTCTTCTCAATCTGGTATACGTTGTCTCAGTCTAGCTAATGTCCGCCACTCTTTCCTATCTCCTGCTGAAATGATCACGTCTCCGATGTTGGGGATTGATCCAGTAGCGGTCGTGTAGTCCTCTTTAACACAGTCGAGCCAAGACTTTAGAGGTCTACCTCTGGATCTTTTTCCATGTGCTGGTTTCCACTGGAGTAATTTATTGGGCATCTGTTCTTAAGGCATTCCTGTCACGTGTCCAAACCACCGCAGTCTGTTGCTAGAGATGAAGGTTGCAACATCTGTTTTAGCAGCACGCTGTAGCTAAAGGTACGAATGGCTAAAAAATATAAAAGACTAACCAGTAACCATGCCTCAAGATATAACAAAATGCGAGGGTCTAATTATCTAAGTGTGCTGCAAATTAAACAGTAAAAACAATAATAAATATAAGGAATAAATACCTTGACTGAAAAAGTGTGCTGAAGAAACGAGTGAAGAAAGAGAGACGATATAAACCCTACACGTGATACGACACGGTATGCTGAAAGAACGAGTGTCTCCCTTTACGAACTTATTAGATCATTAGTTAAAGTAAACTAATGTTAATAACCCAAACATCGCTCGACTAGCTCCGCCAAAGACTGCAAAAATATAAAGCATTTTACCCCATCTCAGCTGCTCTGCCTCTATACAGTTACAGCACCTTTTCTCAAACACAGAACATCATGGGAAACTGCTGAACGGAATGTAAGAAGTTTTTATGTACAGAGTTTCACAGATCACAGTCTGTACATTAAATAAACACTGTGCTGGACGGTCACCAAGTCGCAAAATTGCACCATTATAACAAACCCAATTATCTGAATTAGATCTTTTTTGAATTGTGTGACGGGACAACCCGAGACAGGTCGAATTACCTAGTTACAATTGAGTCAAAAAATTACTATTTTACCAACAGTTCTTTCTCAAGAATAAAGGTGTGGAGATTTCTAAATGTATTTTGGGACAGAAAACATTTGCTATGGCCTATGATTAGAAATGTAATATCAGATGGCGCAACACTATAGTTATAGGATTTCTTAGAAAATTGACAAATATTAAATGGGCATAACCATATTATGCTCAACGTTTTTATTCTGTAGATAGCATATATTATTATTCTAAAGATAGCATATATTATTCTAAAGATAGAATTAAATAGATCTATAGATAGAACAGTATTTTACTAAAAGTACTGTACTATATAACTAAACGTCATAATGTTTGTTATTAAAATTATTCCAAGAAGTGGTATTTAGCATTAAAGAAGTGGTTAATGTTTACAAAGCTGCTACAAAACGACAATTCCAACTATTGATGTCTAGGGCAGGTCAGACCAAATTGCTTGCTCGTGCAATAAGACCATCAACTGAAACCGACCTAGTGGAACGGTTGTAGATTTAATCTGCCCAGTCACAGGTGTAATTAATGAAATATTAGAATATTGGATCGAATTTAAATTAATGATGTGGTGGAACCTGTAGATCAAGGGTGGAACCTGTAGATGAGTGGTGGTGTGACCGACATATTTCTATTTGAAGGTGAGTGGTTGTATTTGTGTCAACTGTCCAACATACGCAATCACCGATCCAAATGAGCCATTATACATCCATGACAAAGGTCAAAGACCAAGCAATGTTTTCGATTGAATGAAGTAGACGATTGTTATTGTTGAGTTGTGGTCAATGAACTCTGGGTTTGTGTATAATAATAGCTTTGATAGTATTGTTATCAACAGTGTCGAACTTTATATTGAGTATGAATGGATTCATCGGATCATCGCAACAATAATGCATTAAGAATCAAAATGGGAGCGCACTATAAGTATGTATATCTCGCGATCAGCTGAATAATTTAGAGATCACATAGAAAACACGGTGTTATAGTAATCCAGATGCCCGGTAATTACAATTCAACAGACTCGTTCACATAACGAGGCTACCGGACAAATGTTAAAGTTCTGAGTTGTCAACAACAGGACAACGAACACTATGAATACCAAAATTATAACATTATGCAACATTGTACTACAGATTTATATAATACTGGCTATAAATAACAAAAAGTATGCTCGTAATTTCAAAGTATGCTCATAATTTCCCCGATCTGGGGATAGCCGAGTGATAAGCAAGCTTTACGCTCCTCGGGTAATGTCAAATGTGGACAAGTGTATAACTATAAGCAATATAAGCATTAGCTAACCTCCCACTCCCAAGAGTACAATCCCCCTTTATAATGGCCACAAAACATTGCCCTCTTAGGGTGAGCAAACTCATCCTAGTGTTCAGTAAGCTGCGCCTCATCAGTAATACTCATGAGTATGCTTACCATAAGTCGTTCACCAGGAGAACGAACGCAAAATGTAGGGGTCACATTTTGAGATTCAGTGCAGGTTTGAACAAGTTATAAATTAAATGAACTTTGTAATATATTAACAGCCTGATCCTACGCTCCGGTGTTCAACTTGCTGGACGGTATTACAGGACTCACACGACACGGTTACTACTTAGTTGTAGTGAACGACAACATGGTTTTATCTCATTGTATCCATCTAAAGTTAAAAACTATCGGAAAAATTATCAAAATATTGACTAACGTTCACTAACGTTCACAAACGTTCACTACAAAATGATTGGAACGTACAGTAAGTTTAACTTGCTGGACGGTATAACAGGACTCACGCGACACGCTTACTGCACCCAGTTTCCAAAGATAGAATTAGATCCAGTTCCCAGACGAGACTGGGCTGAGTGGGCTCGGTGGTTACCATGGTTACATACTGAGTGGGCAGGGAATAGTATTATATATGCGTAAATGCTCCTATCTGCACCCCAATTATACCCTGAGTTTAAATCTGAGACACATTTTCGCATATGGATGGTTAGTAGTTAGTAATTATTATCCAGCTACACCATTGGGGAGTAAGTGAACTGAGAAGCATTCTCGCCAGCTGGTGTCGATCATAATCCAGACATTATAGAGCAACCTGTTGACTCAGTAAATAGGTTGCATATAATCATAAATACTTCCAGCATCAAGATTTAAATTGCTCATGAAAACAGCGCTGTTACTTTATAATATACAGAACTTTTATCCGTTCTACGGAAGACGTCGGAGTTTAATAGTCCAATTTGTTGGTAATTTTAAAAAGTAATTTATAGGTAGGTGGGGTTTGGTGAAGAATACACTGATAGCTGTTGAGTGCTATGAATACTGTGTTGCAATTCTTCGTGTGCAGTTTAAATTAGAAGCAAAGTTCATCTCGTCAGTTTAAAATTGTCTGGTTTAATAGTTTTACAGATAATCATAAACGAACTTGATACTTGTTAATGTATATTTGGCTGTTTAGAGTTCAGCTGGGATAAGCAACAACGTTTCTTTAACCTTTTAACTAAGAGCGAACATCTTGCTCTAACATGTTTCACTTTTCTGGAATTAAGTAGAGGATGCGTAGCCGTAATTATATTGATTTCAGATCAAAGCACTTCATGACCTATGGCTATTGGCCATGGCAGAAATAAACACAACGTATAATATAACACGTTAGCACACAACAACAACAGCACACTATAACTATCTCAAGGTATTAAATTTTAATACCCTGAGATGGTTTTAATTTAAAACACCTGCCATCGACCTAAACAGAACATTTATCATTATTATTTGACGAAAAGTTGTGGCGACGCAGGAAGTGACTTTGCGAGAAAAGTTGATTAAACTCGTGGGTGACAAGGTAGATTGCTTTCAGAAGTTCAAGCGTTGTCGGGCGAAGTAGAACTATTGGTGGGGGTTATTGTAGTTAGACATCCAGAGCGAGAGAGAGCGAGAGAGAGCGAGAAGAGCGAGAATAGCCGGTTATTTGAACGTCACACCCCCGTCAACCCCGCTCTGTGGCAAGTATTAAACTTTGCCGCTAGTCCAAAAAAGGTAGATTAAATGGGTTATGGTATGAGAAGTGATGAAGTGGGAATAGCTTGCACGCTGTGGGGTGATGCTAACTGGAGATTTATTAATCCGGGATAGAAACCAACGTTCAAATAGCTTGCACGCTGTGGGGTGATGCTAACTGAAGATAAATTAATCCGGGATAGAAACCAACGTTCAAATAGCTTGCACGCTGTGGGGTGATGCTAACTGGAGACTAATTAATCCGGGATAGAAACCAACGTTCAAATAACTTGCACGCTGTGGGGTGATGCTAACTGGAGACTAATTAATCCGGGATAGAAACCAACGTTCAAATAGCTTGCACGCTGTGGGGTGATGCTAACTGGAGACTAATTAATCCGGGATAGAAACCAACGTTCAAATAGCTTGCACGCTGTGGGGTGATGCTAACTGGAGACTAATTAATCCGGGATAGAAACCAACGTTCAAATAGCTTGCACGCTGTGGGGTGATGCTAACTGGAGATAAATTAATCCGGGATAGAAACCAACGTTCAAATAGCTTGCACGCTGTGGGGTGATGCTAACTGTAGATTAATTAATCCGGGATAGAAACCAACGTTCAAATAACTTGCACGCTGTGGGCACGGTGAGAAAGCTTCCCTATTAGTATTACCGTGGGAGGCCAGAAACCGTTGACCGTAACCGAGAGAGAGATAACTTAAGACGTAAATGGTAAATGAGATAGTAAGGATACAAAATTTTAAAACCGTATATCCTACAGGCACAATGCGGTGCAAAGTTAAGTAACTTAAGTAAGAAATTCGAGGAAGCCAAAAAATGGCAATTTGGACAATGGACTTGGGAGAAGTTGTTAGAATTGTAAACATCTCAAGAACAGGGCATTACAGAAGTTTGGAGTATTTGCAGCCTGACAAGTGACTGAATACTTCCCGTCTTCTGGTATGAAGACTTCACAAGTGTCGTAGTTAAACGACTGACGCTTAATTTTCCAACAACAACAAGAAAATTGGGTATAGGTTTTTTAAATAGACAACAAAGGATTCATATTAGCACTCGCCATTATCTAGCTCTCAAATGTGAGAAAAAACAAAACTCTTCACCAAAATATCCGCAAAAAGCTTCAACTTCTCTGCCGATCACATTGACTTTGATCTCGGCTCTCGACTTGTCGCGACACTCTTTACAAAGGATTAGGGATGGGATCAAACGATTACAAAAGATCTCGAACCTGGAGGTGACGAGTAAATCGTAACGATATCGTTGGCATTTAGACGAAAATCGGTCTTGATTCTCTAATTTGATAGGTGTTGAAGCAATATTTATACATAATGGTAAATGGCACTGCCATCTTATAACCTCTAGCAGTATTTACGACTTACTGAAGAGTTGGGTATTTATGCTGTTTTGGAATTTGGCTGGAAACAGTTTAAAGAAAGATGATCGGTAGCTTTGGCATGCTCGTGCCCCACACCAATGCAGTCGTTTTAACAGTGCAGCGTGCTAACAGTGCAGCGTATTAACAGTGCATGGCGTGTGTTCACGGTGTAAGCAACACTATAAGTTATCTGCATAATATGTTAACCCTATAGCTGTATAATATGTTAACCCTATAACCAACTATAATACCTGCACGCTAACCCGCTGTGCTATTTACCACCTCTCCGGCTAAGTCAACGGCTGGCTAAACGGTTCCTCGGCGGCTAAATGCTTGCGGAGGTTCCTCGGCGGCTACCTAAATGGCTGCAGCGTTGATATACCACCTTGCGGAGGTAAATGCTTGCGGAGGTATATCACACAACATGTTGTGTAGCTAGTGTTATTACTCTCTGTCCAACCACTAGGATAAACTCTTACAAATTACGAGGTTGTCTGACGTTAATTGACCCTTGTTAAGTTAGCCGAAGTATTGTACATTGGTCTACGTGTGTTGCATAAGTTACGATAATATTCATGATAAGCTTGTTATTAAGGAAGTATCCTACAATATTTAGTCTAATCTGTGTGAGGTGTAAGCTGCAGTTACATAGGTACTTGGGTAACCAACACAAATCAACAAACTCTTATTTGAGCGAGATGTCTATTCATTGGATCTGGACGCTGCAGTTTGTAAATTATGGACAAGTGTGTGGCCGGCTGCTGACAATGGAGTGTCCCATCCGGAGTGTGCTTATAGATTAAACAATCAAATTTGTTGATAACTGGTTTATCATTGCGTTTCAGGTTTAAATATATTGAAAACAACACTGAAGATTTTTGGAAATTTTCAAGCAACGAAAATGGCCGTACATCAATTATTGCAAGTGGCTATTAATTATTTGACAATATTAAAGTGGAACCTCTGGTTAAGAATAAATCACGACCCAGCACTATAACTATTGACTAAGTAAGCTCATAGTGAGGTTAACATATTTAGAATCTACATTCTGATGAAAGGTAAAATTGCTCACACTCAAATTACCGAGGACGTGTCGTAACATTCAAGCTGTAAAAGTGCACGCGCCTAGCTGCACAAAACGTCAGGGGCTCTAAACTGCGATGGATATTTAACCCTACCCCGGAATGCAGTATTATCCCCGTTATTAATAGTTCAAATCGAGACATCTGATTATGCTTGGAACTATACGTGGTAGCGAAGTAAAAGTATAACTGCGTCTCTGCTTAAGCTGGGGCAAAAATGAGGTAGATTTAGCTGGATTTCTGGGTTTCTGGGTGCTTTAACTGGAGGTGAAATGAAGATTAGCAAATTAATTGGGTCTACTAATTTCAAGCTAGGAGAAAAGCTATACAGATTTAGCGTATATGGTTGGAGCAGGTTGTTCGGCAGGGTGATCATGTGGCGTCAACAACTTAAGTAGTATATAATTTGATGTAAGTCTTCTTATAATGGTTGTAATTTCGCAATATATCAAGCACGTACGAAAGCAACGAAAAATTCATTCGTTAATGAATAAAATCATTGTTAGTAAACAAAATCAAAATAAGACAATTAAAACATCAAAGCTCTAGTTTTCTGTTCATGAGTCGAACTAGAGGACCATGTCTAGAACAATGGTCTGTTTGGTGTTTAAAAGATAACTGAAGAGAGAAGAGTGAAGCCCCCCCCCCCCCCTCTTATATCACCACATCTAACAGATCACTCAGGATCCGAATTGAAAATTAAAGGTGCAGTCTTATATTATATTATAACAACCCCCTTTGTATGCTGGCAGAGAAAACCTATTAGACTTTATTTATATTATACTGTGACTAGGCAAACACGTTGAATAACAATCAACTTGAGGCAATAGAGCTCGACTTGTTTACAAAACAAGCTCTCTATAAGCTCTGACCGCTGCAGATTGAGTGCAATTAATTAGAATGAACTGTATGGGAATCCCAGTGAAGCAGATATATAGAGCTCTCCACATTACTGTATAAGTTTCATGTACAGGTTATAGTGAAGGTCCTCAGCCGGCCCAGCTGCGCACATTTATGGGGGGGGGGGGGGCTGGGGTTAGGGGGCTTGGGGGGGGGGTGGCTCTGGGGGGGTTCAGATGGGAGGCTATTAATGCTTTTCAAACAAAGTTTCAACGAATTCTTCATGTAGTGCATCCTGGGTTTGGACAGGATATGCCCGTTTAAAATATTTCCATCACGTTATATTACATAATTCTCAATAAATGTAATAGATTTGTGTTGTAAATAAAAAGCTACAAATGTGCAAAACACAAATATAATCACCTCATCCACACGACAAAAAGTATTAACGTAAAAGTTAGTTAAAATCAGAAAAGACCCGGCTGGGTAGATTGCAGCTGGTCCGTACGTTAAACTGTAAAACATAGGAGCATTTCCCGTCTACCATTAAGGGTGAACAAATTGCACTGCAGTTGATTAGAAACTCATTAATTGCGTATATGCGTGAAAGTGGTATGTATTCCAATTATGGATAGTGCAATTGTGCATTCAATTAAATTGCAGTATATAATCAAAATATATCACAAACCACGTTACGTCTACCAACGTCCAGGCAACGCACGAGGGATCTGTTGTCTCGTGTGGTTATATTACTATATATAAAGCGAGACGATATATATATATTTATTTATCCGCACCATTTTACTGACACCACGGCATCAACTTTAACACGGGTTTCCGCAAAAACCGTACAAGATATAAAACTGAAACTTTTTGAACTGATTCAAATGTTTTAATGGCCTTCAAATCAGCATGAAAAAATCGAAAATCGGCCAAGGAATAAGAATTTTAGTACCCAAAATTTGGACCCCAAGTGGTGTCAAAAACGCGAATTAAATAGGTAATAATTATTTTTACTGGGAGACTTTAGGGTAGGAAACTGATCCGGCCACCAAAGAGCCTTGACACCAGTCTTAAAGGTTTGACGGGTTCCTGCTAGTATTTATAACGGGGTCCCATAACTCATTAGCGTAGTTTGACTATAAGAGTATAAGCCAGAAGCCTCATGGAGTGTTATAAAGTTGTTGTACTCTATAAGTGTATATTCACCTACAAGCATAACTGCTTGGCGTGATGAGGTACATCTTTGATTGGTCGAAGGTCTTTCAACAACACAGCATCATCACTTTCATAGTAGTCCCCGGCTTATGACGGGTTCATAGCGGTATTAAACATGTTTTTCTGGGCCCAAACATTCTACGCTCCTACTATGCTATTACTGGTCTCTTGACTAACTCCCAATCATCTGTCCATATGGTATTGTTTCTGGACAAATAGATGGTATACGATGCCCTCAGGCTGATCTCAGCGATCTTCATGCAGGCCTTCTTCTTCTCTTTGTTGTTTACGTTCAGGTGGTTCATAAAGGTTGGGAGGCTATAGTTGTAAATGCCTCGAGCTCCCACTTCTACTGTCTGGAGCTTGCAAGCCCATCCGTTGGCTTCTATCTCTTCTGTCAGCTGCTGATATCTCTTCATCTTTCGCTTCTCTTGATCAGCAAAGTTCTGCTCATTTCCACAAGTCAGCTCCATTAGATAAACCTTCTTTGCTTTATCTGAATAGATCACTACATCAGGTCTTAGTGGTGTAGCTGCAATGTGCTGCGGGAAGTTCCTCTGTCTATCATCCTCATCAAATAATATCTTCCAGTCGTTGGCATCTGAAAAGAAATATCTTTGGGTCTTATGATGAGTTGGGTCAGCTAAGGTAACCTTCTCGCGCTTATTGCCTGCCTTGTGAAAGACCGACGGTGCCCTCTTCGATTCCTTGGCGATGTCGGAATTAAACTCTTCAATCTGTGATGAAACAGTCTTCATGATTTCACGTAGGACCTGATCATGGCGCCAGTTGAAACGTCCCTGTCTTAGTGCAACCTTGCAGAACGTCAGGATATGATTGAGTGTCCCTTGTTTGCTGCAGAGTTTACAGTTTCCTGAAACAGCTTTATTCCAAAGCTTTAGGTTGCTAGGTGTTGACGCAGTGTCATGAATAGCATTGACATGAAACTTTAAAAGTTCCGGACTAAGTTGATAGATCAAGTTATTCCATGTGGTGTCAAATGTCATTGTATTTTCCCATGTGAGAAAGAGGTTTTGCCGCTTTTTGTCAAAAAGTGAACAAATAAGTGTCTCTTCATCAAATGTCCTCACCATGTTGGTTAGCAGTTTCCTCTCTGATGTGTCCTCATATCTTGTCCCATACCCGAGGCCAGTTGTACCAACTGCAGGTTTTCCAACTAACTCTTGGAAGTAAAGTTGGCGCTGACGGTCTTTCAGCTCTTTGGGATAAGACCACATCTTCTGTGTGTCTGCAATAGCCTTATGGTTAGAGTACACTTTTTTGATGTAGGGGTCACTTGAGTTACAAAGTTGGTGTCCCTTAATAAGTTGGATGACTTTGTACTCAGTGCAGATGTTTTTCAGCTGCAATCCTTTCTGGTCTCTACTCCTGTAGAGGACGGTGGTGGTACAAGGATGCGCAATCCCTAGCCACTTCTTAAGGTATCTGTTACACAGTGCCTCAAGCTCTCTCACAAATGTGATGGGTAGGTTATAAACAGTAAACCCCCATGACATCTTACTAATGATGAGGTGGTTATACACCCACGCCTTCATTGGACCGGTGATTTCATCATTAGACGTTGTTTCCAAAAGGTCCTCTAACTTCTTCTTGATCATGGACCGAATTTCCTTTACCTCAAGATCTACATACATGTACATTCCTAGGAACTTCATTGGTGCTTGGATAATGGACGGCACCTGTTGTTCGCTTAGTACAAACTCTGCATCATAGGTATTGTACTTTCCTCCAGTACACTTCATAGACATAGACAGGCACTTCGATGGTTTAGCCTTCATTTTCTTCGACCAGTCCAGGAACTCTTCTACTACCTTCAACATATTCTTCATCTCCTTCTCGCTCTTCGACAACAGGGTTAGGTCATCAGCAAACGCTTTCTTTGAGGTTTTGCTATCACTGAAGCTTGGCTCATACCCAACTTGACTGCACAGTACAGCTAGAAGTTCCAGTAGGATGTTGAATACTATAAGGAACAGGATCACGGACAGTGGGTCTCCCTGGAACAGGCCTAGCTCATACCAGAATGTTCTGGATGTCCATTTCCTGCACTTAACTAGGACACTGAGGCTTCCATAATACTCTATTATAAGCTTAATGAAGCTTTCAGGTAGGTGGTACCGGCGTAGGGCATAAATAATAAGGCTGTGCGGGACTCTCCCATACGCATTCATAAGGTCAATCCAGATCACGTGGACTTGTCTTCTGTGGCTTTTAGCATCTTTAATCTCTTCAAGGAGGGCTTGAGTGTGTTCTAGGCAACCAGGGGTTTTCTTCATGAAACCTTTCTGTACTGAGGTGTCAATGAACAGATTTCGTGTCATGTGCTCAAGTACACGGTCTCCCCAGATGGCAAAGAACAGCTTCCCACTACAATTTTGGAGTGTGATGTTACGGAACTTGCCAGGATCTTTTAGATCATCCGTTTTAGGAATTAATGTACTTACTCCCACCTTCCACTGTGGGGGGACAACTCCTGTTTTCCAAATCCTGCATATCAGATGGTGTAGATGGTGACTGAAAGTTCGACACTTCTTGTAGATCAGGTAGTTGACACCATTTGACCCAGGTGCTGACTTATTTCTCCTTGACTTTAGCTTTAGGTGGAATTCATCCCATGTGGGTGGCGCTGTACTGCAGATCCAATTAGGTTTGTCAAGGTCTTTCAGTCCTGTGGGGTTTACATAGTCACGCTCTCGGTCATCATCTTTGTACTCCTTTTCAAAGAACTTAGATGCTTCTTCACTGTCGAACTCAGGCTCTTTATCTTTAGTCTCTTCCTTCGTGAGCAGGTTCTTACCATACTCATAAGGGTTTCTTCTAAAGAGTTTGGAGCTATTCTCTTTCATCTTTTTCCTTTCTTTCTTCTGGGCGGTCTTTCTTGCTTTGTTATGAAGTCGTACTAGTTTCAGGTAAGAAATCTTCTGTCTTTTAACCTGTTCATCATCATTCGAGTCACATACTCTCTTCCATTCCTTTCTACTCTCTTTCTTCATTTCCCTCAACTGTCTGCACTCAGCATCAAGTCTCGGTTTTTTCTTCGATGGTATAATGTTTGTTGAACCAACTTCGCATATCAACTCGAGGTAGTCATAGGTGGTGTTCTCAAGTAACTCCAAACCCTTACTAGGGTATGCAATTGCTACAGTGTAACAAAACGATTTGTTACCTTTCCACAGAAGGGTTGTAAACTCTACCTGGTTTTTATCTAGGATGGACCAGAAATAATTGAACTGTAACTCTTACTTAAATACCTTAAGGCCAATAAATTTGGTTCACAATAAATTGGTTTAAACTTTAGTCTCATGAAATTTGGTTTACAAAAATGTTAGTCAAAAGTTTGACTAAATTTATGGTTTGTCGATCTTAAGGTATGTGTATTTCATATGCCAGGAGATCTGGTATATCGTGTTTTTACAATACTATTTACAATACTATTGCATAATAGTAATACCTTCGGCAATGACGGCTGTGCGCAGTTCAGAATTATAGGGAAGGTTCATGTAGTTATATGTGCTATATAATAGTGAACGGTTTTTATTAGAATTTATTGCGCACAACTGAAATTGTCAAAATATGAAGTGTCCCAGAAAAAAGTGCAGGTCGATTATAGCTGGTCACATGGTTGGTTTATCACAGTTTTTCATTATGTGACACGCATTTACTAGAACCATATCAAAGATATAACACAAAACATCATGACAAATAATCACAAAACACAACACATCCCTACTTTGTGGAGGGATTCCATCGGAATCTTCCTCCCCAAACCCGGCAAAACCGACTACAACAAGGCTAAGTCTTTTCGCACAATCACTCTCTCACCTGTGATGCTAAAATTACAGGAGAAAGTGATTCTGTGGCACATGCAACACGACCTCAACATAGCAAATGACATAAACAAACGTCAATTCGGCTTTAGGAAGGGCTGCTCAACAGAAGCGGCTCTTCATAAAGTTACCCACACCATTGAGCGCAGAATAGCTAAGAAGGGATATGTCCTAGGAGTTTTTCTTGACATAGAGGGCGCCTTCGACAACGTCTCGTTCTAAGCTATTTCTGATGCAGTCAGGGCCACGAAAGTGGACCTAGCTACAGCGCAATGGATCATCAACATGGTCACTAATCGCTTTATCAATCTAAGTCATAAGGATAAGTCGAGAAGGGTACAGATCAGGAGAGGCTGCCCACAGGGAGGCATCCTTTCTCCTTTTCTATGGAACCTGGTAGTCGACGATCTCCTCTCCTTTACTGCGAAGGACATACCGGGTTACCTGCAAGCCTTCGCAGATGACCTGGCATCACTAGCAGAAGGAAATGACCTGGACATCATCTGGAACCGCACATGCAAAACCATCAATACGATAGAAAAATGGTGCCAAACCAAGGATCTATCTATCAGCGCACTCAAGACTCAGATAGTAATGTTTACCTGGAATACTAAGTGGACTTTGAGACCAATAAAAGTTGGCAACAACATTATAGGTCTCTCGAAGTCGGCTAAATTCCTAGGTGTGACATTAGACAGCAAACTCAATTACAATGAACATATCATCAACATCACCAAAAAAGCCACGGCATCCCTCATGCAATGTCGAAGAGCTGTCGGCCCCACATGGGGTATGAGCCCTAAAACTTGTATATGGATGTTCACAGCGGTCATTCAACCCATTCTGTCCTACTGCTGTAGTATATGGATCAGGGCAATTGACACGGACTACAATGCGAGGAAGCTCAAACGTGTGCAGGCATTGGCACTGAGAATGATGTCTGGTGCCATGCCAAGTACACCCTTTCTCGCATTGAATCACCTTACTGACACCCCAGACACCATACTATTCCTGAGGGGCGAAGCAGCGAAGGGAGCAGCAAGGCTTCAAGCCTACGGCAGCCTCACTCTTGAAACTATCGCCCACAGGAAGGGAACTATCAAAAACCACACCACAATCAACAAACAATTCATGGAGGATCTCAACATACCACCTAGAGCCACAAGAGACCTCACAGCACCAACCATGATGCTGGGACGGCACTTCACCGTCACCACTCCTGGAACTAACAACACTGAATACAGAACCGCACTCCAACACACCATCGACAACATTACCAGTGAAACGATCACCTGCTACACAGACGGGTCTCTATCAGACTCCGGAAGTGGGGCTGGGTACATCATCACGACTGACAACAACAACACCATCCTGGAAGAGAGATCATTCAAGCTCCCTGATTATTGCACTGTCTACCAGACGGAGCTTACTGCAATCATTGAAGCCTGCAAGTATCTCTCATCCTACACCAATTCACACATCATTATATGGTCTGATAGTCTCTCCTCCATACAAGCTATTTCCTCGCTTTCAACGAGGAGCAGAACTACTAGAGACTGTTATGACACCCTTAACGCACTCGGATCGAACAACACTCTAGAGATCCGATGGATCGCAGCCCATATTGGGTTGTGGGGAAATGAAAAAGCGGATGAGCTGGCCAAGCTTGGCACGACCAGCGAACACGTTTTGAAATGCCCAATCCCTCAATCTTACATCAAACGACAAATCAACAACAAAGTCCACAGACTGAATCAGGATATCTGGTTAACGGATGGTCTTAGACACACCAAACTAACACTTGGCCAAAAGCACACCAAAATAATCAATAATATAAACACGTCACTCATCAACAATAGACAAGACTATAGAACCGCAGTCCACCTAATCACGGGCCACTGTGGCTTAAACAAACACCTTCACACCATCCGCAAATCTAGCACCAGTGCTTGTCCTATGTGCGGTGACGGAGAGGAAACTGTCTCACACTTTCTTGGACAGTGCCCAGCTATTGCCCAACTAAGAGGTCAATACTTTCGGGACTACTACCTCTCGGTCAACGACATATTCGACAACCACCACATTACCACAATCGTCAACTTCACAAACCGCACCAAACGCTTAATAGTACCAGAAGAACTGGATCAGACTGGCGTAACTTAGCGCATTAACACATCACATTTGCAGCCTTGCCTAACTGATCTATAAACTCATCTGGTACCAAAGCGCGGTATTCCCATTCAGATCATTACCACCACCGTCCTCCACAATTCACACTGTTGTCTCCAATAAACCCCCCCTCATCCCAGAGGTAGGCAAAGCATCTTAATGCTATCCTCTAGTGGGCTTTCTATGCCCAGCCTCTCTTAAAAAAAAAAAAAAAAAAAAAAAAAAAACGCATTTACTAACGCATATTGTTTCCTAAAATTGTTAGAGTTCTGGATCGCACTAACAGTAATACTCACATTGGCCACGCAGCGGCTTATGATTATGATTATAATTTTGGTAATAGTTATAATTTTGGTACACCTTATACAAAGTTATAGATTTAAAACTTTGAGAGTAGGATTTTAATGCACTTCTAATTATAAGAAAGTGGTCACAAACAAAAGAATATTCAGTCACACGTATTATAATGCACCAGTTAAACGGTCCTAACTCGACCTAGCAATAAAGATGTGAGAGAGAGCTGCACGGCCTATAATAACGGTCACAAAGCACATGAGTAAACCAGAGACACTGCTCTTTGGGCCTGGGCTCGAACCCTTCTTATAGACATTACACTTGCTACCAGCCTCCAAACCGCAAATTATCCATTATGGACTTTCAGAGTTTCAGGATGAGCTGGGTCACGAAACCGAGCCCAATCTATTTAAGTATTTAGGAGTTGGGAAAGAAGAGCGGGCTGGGCCGTGGTAACCGTGGTGGTAACCGTTCTCAGTAATTGCTAATTTTAGATTTCTTAGGCCTGTTTCAGTCTTCTTACGGTCTCCCAGCGCCCCTTTCAAATATCCGGCATGATATTAGGGTAATTACTTATTACTCACAGTCCAGCTAACCATAGCAAGTGGTTCCTCATTTGTGGCCCTCCTTAACCACTTTCCTAATTATGATTACACCACGGCCCCCTGCGCCTCATAGCCTGCCATTTTAGAATCGCACATTTTTCTTGAACGAACCTATGCAAGACCTTTGCAAGATCAGTGAGATCTAGAAATTCGGCTTTTTTAAACTATTCTGCAATTAAAAAAGAGCGAATTATTTACGAATCTATCTTCTACTGTAGAAACGAACGAAACAAAACAGATAATGATACAATGGGATGACCTTGCTAACACCAAACTTAGTAAGTAACCAAGGACACAAAATAAAGTCGATACCAAAAGTAAGATCGAAATAAAGATCTAGCTACTACCGACGGACAGTGCTCATTTTAGTATTCAGAATCATAATAATGGAAAAACCAACGCTCAAATTAACATTTCTTAAAGATTACTCATGTTTCATAGGCCGGCATGAAGTTGTGGTTACAACTGGCATTTAGTTGGTGCATAGACACAATTCTGAAATTTAGCGGTACAGGGAAGGGGGCGAAATTGATTATTGAGATTTGCGCTCGATTTAACATCGGCGTTTACTGATTTAGAGGGGAGAGGTCCGGATCTGCCCGGGCTTCGGCGTGGTTATTGTTAACAAGTCCATCTTTAATGACTGCTTTTCACTTCTCGTTTGTGAGTTGGATGCCTCACTTGCTATCGTTAGGATATAACTTGGATCCTTAGTATCAAGTTATACGTGTGCTAGGTTAGACTGTATTTGAGTCAGTAGTTATACTTATAGTATGTCAATGTGATATTATTCGCGTGAGCTGCGAGTAAAGCTACTATATATATATATTATGTTGCTCTCCCTTTTAAGTGGATATCACGTAATATAAGGATATATTATGTATTATATATAAACATGACCGTAAAGTAATATTAATAAATATTGTGTATATTTATAAACATGACTGTAAAGTAAAAGTAATAAATATTATGTATTATATATAATCATGACCGTAAAGTAAAAGTAATAAATATTATGTATTATATATAATCATGACCGTAAAGTAAAAGTAATATTGTCCAAAAACTACTTTAAATGTAAATAACATTATAAACATTATAAACATTAGGTTTATTGAGGAAACGATCAGCCATTAGTCCTTAAATTGGTGCTGCGATTAGGTCAGAATAAACACTGAGATAAAATAGAGAAAAGTGAAAACAAGTCAATTTAACACAATTACACACGCTATAGTTGATCATATTAGGTGGTTCTCTAACTTTAAGTGGCTCTGAAAAGATGCAATGTTCTCAATGGTCTCAATAAATAAAACCTTCTTGTCAGCTTCAAGTTGGGTTCAGCCACTTTTTTTGTAATTTGCTAACAAATGAAGACAGTCAAATATAGTAAACAAGATCGAATCCTAGTTGATCAAGTGTTTTATGGATTCTTTAGAGAACAGTATTCAACTTTAGTTACCTCATAGCAAAAGTGTATCTGTTTTTACATTTACAATGTCAGTTTAAAAAATGTAAAAATGCAAAAAAGTAAAAGAGAACAAATTAGGTTATTTGAAAGCGAATGGTACTCTATACTTAATATACTTCTACAGAATAAAGATGATTTAAGATTCATGATGGAGTGTAAACGACAGTACAGCAGGAATCGTATGATTTTATTTAATTTAATAAAGCACGTTAAATTCAGCAAATAAAAATGTAAGGCAACAATTTTTTGCGACTAAACTTCAGCAATCATAAGGCTGTCTAACTTAACCTAAGGCGACTCAAAGTCACCCGAAGCCTTTAAATTTGTCATCAAGTATTGGCTTGTTGAGAAGCTGTAACTCACGAAATGCATACTTAATCTTGATGAATTAAAACTTAAAAGAAGAAACTTCATGAACATATCGTACTTTGAAGTTTGATCGAAGGGCTTTACCTTGCATAAAAACCGCCGTCATGACCAGTGACGACAAACTGTAACAATAGAAACTAAGGAACTTACAAGACGTTGACAGTTTACTGGCTCCAAAATCCTCAGATACCAGTTAGACTTAGTACGAAGTATTTTAAGTAAACCGGACGAGAGGCGAAAAGAGACTTATGGGAAGCTATTTTGAGTTAGGGAAACTATTTGAAGAATCCCCGCAGGCTGGGCGGAATTGAGATAGTTCTCTCCAGGCCGGTTAAGTAGTCTGGGGGAGTAGGGTGGTGTCAGTCGCCATTATAATAATGGTTATGAAGTAATAATGATTATTAAGTTAAATCATCGGGCAACTCGCACGTCAATCAAGCTATAAAGCACAAGCCATATTTGACTCGACTTGGGCTACTTTGAAAATCAGTAACCGAGAACAATCGTCATGATCGTAAAGTGGGATAAGATCACTCAGAATCAGACCAACTGTTAATGGGCTCCGGGGATGGATGGTAGACGTGACCCTAAGATCACTCTGCTTTTTATAGGTCGCACGAGATTGTCCTGTGACCTGTTTAATGCGAGCTGGTCCTGTACCACAGATTGCACAAAAGAGGCTAGACTCGATTGCGTTCTATAATCGCTGGGCTAAGTATTTTAGTATTTCAATTATAACTTTATGAGTCTTACTGCATTGCCTTGCGAATGGAAACAGGAAAAGTACGAACAGGTTGATCATGTGTGGACTGTGTGTTACGTACGCTTAACAATACCTTGCAATTAGAATCATGAGCCCTGAAACAGGCTATAATGGTGTGTTACGTACGCTTAACAATACCTTGCAATTAGAATCATGAGCCCTGAAACAGGCTATATGTTGCCTGGATAATATCTATTTCCTACCCACAGCAGAAGCAGGGTATTCGGGGCATGTTGCATGACGTTGTATGGTACTAGGCATTACGCGTCACGCTAGTTTTTCTGTTAAAATAGCAGCGAAAAACTGTCCTAACCTCAGCGTAGATGTAAGGTAGCCCTGAACTCATTTTTGACTCTTCACCATTGGTGTATATATATCGATTATCACCTAATGGTTCATTCTATGGTAGGCATATCGTGGTATTTTACTAAGCATTAAAATACAAAACAGCTTAGTCAAACCCAGCAGACTGTAACCTGATAAAAGACAGCCTAATGAAAAATAACGGGAAAAATAGTACAGCGATATATTTGCAATAATATAAATACGATATCATGCTCGATACGACTAAATAACACGATTTATCGCCAACATGGGCGGGCGTCAGACACTGACTTAGCATAGACCTTAATTCCTGTTATTTGATAAATTATGGGTTACTTATACCCGCCGATATGCCCCTATTAGGAAAGATTGTTCCATGAAACATTAAAATAGTACCATAACGGCCAACGGGGTGTCGGACCGTTTAAATCCTATGTGGATTTGGATATGGCGCCCCTTTAATTTTCTATCGAAAGCATACTAATAGTGCAGCAGAATGGTGCCCATGTGAGGCCATATAGCGCTCCTAATTGTATAATTTCGGGCATTTCCATTGTCAGCTGGATACTCATGTTTGGGCCAGCAATTGTGGAGAGATAAGTACGATTTATTCTCTAATTTCGGACTCTTCATTTGTAGGCCGCCCAAGCTGTCTAAAGCTTTGCTTCGTAATCCAGCTGTCAGAGGGGGCTAGACGAACATTACGTCACAGAAATTATACTGTTTACACAATACTGTCGTCTACTTCTAGATGGTATGCAAATCAAACTGCTAAGTGAACCTACTGATACATGTGTCTGTATTGTGTATATTCATGAAGATATCCTGAGATTCATGTAGTGGTATTCAAGTGGTATTCATGTAGTATTCAAGTATGGTGATATAAAGGTGTATATAATTCAATGCTAGACAATGCACCACCAGGATTTTAAGCTAGTACCTTGTGCATTATAACGTGATATTCTGGTAAAGTTCTACTGAATAAGTGGGCGGAGAAATGAAACAAGAAGTTAGGAATGTAGGCAAATTTTCGGCGTCAACGCCATCTTCAGGCTCTAATTATTTGTTATATAGTAGTGTTGAAAGTATTAAAACCAACTATCAGTATTTCAATCATGAGACTAATAAACAGCGAACTCCATCATTTAATAAGTGGGCGGAGCAGCTCTTTGGGCGAGAAAGAAACAAGTTGATAATCTATTAGATTCAGAATACTATAAGCTTATAAGTAGTGGGCAAATCTCATGTTTCAGTGAGCTATATACACAAATTACACATTACACAAATATAATAGTAAATAGAGCAATATGAAAGGGCAGCTTACGTCTCAACCCTGAGCATTTTCATTTATCCTCATTTTTATTCTTATAAATATAATTATACTTAAACTTGCACTAAGTGAGCAAACGTTATCAATTATTATGAATACCCAATTTTACAGCAAACTTAACCTACCTTAAGAACGACAAATATAGTCTACCATAAATTTAATCAAACTTTTGACTAAAATTGTTGTAAACCAAATTTCATGCAAGACTAAATTTTTCGGCGACTATTTTTAAAGGAGACCAAAATTTTTGTAGAGCATATATGACATGAATATTATTGAGCTTACATTGTTTAAGTATTATAATGACATCACCGTTCCTACTGCTGAACTACTTTGTTGGGAGGAAAGAATGTTGTGAAACTACGAAGCGCAAAACTGTACCAAAGTACCTATTGCACTTAGAGCTCTTCTTTGACATTACATTGGACATTACATTTTGAATCGATCCATCCCAACATGTTCTGTTGAAACGACTGAAGGATCATATCGACATAAACTACGTCGTACCGACAGAAATGGTAAAGTCGAAAATGGTGAAAAATAACCCGAATAGCGTACTGAAGAACTTAGTGATAGTGATACAGAGTCACAGACTCTGGATCTGATGTTATTGAAATTCCTGAGTAATGCATTGCAGCTTAATCTGTATATAATGCTCCGACGGGTGCTCTAAATTTTCTTCCGGGCAATAATAAAAAGCAACCTACAATAACATTAACAAAGTAGCTAGGCTATGATATTGTTGAGTTCCTCTGAAGAGAGAATACCGTGTCGACTGCTCGCACACACCGCGCGTTAGTCTCATTGTTAAGAGTTCCACTCGTGTGGAGGTAAATTGTTGTGAGGCAGATCTTGGAGGCTGTACTAACGTATCTTATAACCCGGTTTACATGTTCGTATGATGTACGTTTGACACAAGAAGAGAGACTAATATTCATAATACATTGTTTCCTCTATGTTTGACACAAGAAGAGAGACTAATATTCATAATACATTGTTTCCTCTATGTTTTTTCGACCCTCACGTTTTCTTTTTGGTCTTGAGAGGAGACAGTTTAGGCCGGAAAAAACCTAATACTAAATTTAACGCTCAGAAAACTTAGGGCCTAACTGATAAGCTATAAACATAGTGTTATAACCAACGAAAGTGTGTCTTACAAAAGTACAAAGATCAGCAGATCAAAGGTCGACCAATAGAAGCCTGCCAAGGATG
The DNA here is from genome assembly GCF_026151205.1 of Bolinopsis microptera. Classification (NCBI taxonomy): domain Eukaryota; kingdom Metazoa; phylum Ctenophora; class Tentaculata; order Lobata; family Bolinopsidae; genus Bolinopsis; species Bolinopsis microptera. The sequence continues at coordinate 3,209,509 of NC_087080.1, read as the reverse complement.
AACTTTGAGGAAATGTGGACCGTTTAGTCTCCTTGGATGATGAAATTTGAACCATTTAGTACTAGTATAACCTTGTACATTGTTTCGCACACCCATGCAAGCGGACAACATGATTATGCGAGTGTGCCCCAAAATCTCTTGAGTAAGCATAAGTTATTGAATATGGTTATATGTTAAGGAAATTTAGTATTTCTCATCTAAATGCAGAGGGATCTCAGTTTATCTACTGCTCTCTTTGACATGGTTTAAAATGTAAGAATCATTGTTCAGTGTTAAGCCTATCCTCTAAGATTGTCTCTAATGTACAAAAAATAGGCCCCTCGTATAAAATATCATATCTATGTGACAACAAAATTCACTCGATACAAAAGAAGGAGAACAAAGCGAATGGAGCAGGTCCATGCCTGGAGCAGATGCTAAGTAACAAGTATCTAAACTGCATTGAATCCTAACGACCATTTATACCCTACCACTAACAACTTACCCACCCAATCCTACGCTTTCAGATAACCCTTTAAAGCTTTAATCACACGCGCTGCCACAAATAATCACGGAGCGTATAGGGCCTGTCGTGATATCATGGACCGCTTAGGTTCCACCAGGATCTGGTAGTCCTCATAATTCTGCGGCCTCTATGTGTCGTCATCTCGCACAACTCCGAAAAACCGTTGTGAGTTTGGCATGTGAAAATTTGCAGCCTTCCAGACATCGATTGGGTTAACGAGTTGTCGTACGTCACCTCAAGATCGGGTGACAGGGGGCTGAACAGGCCAGAACCCAATTGATTGGGTCTGAGGTCACGTGATTATGAGCCTGAGGTCACGTGACTATGACGTCACCAGAGCTCGTTCTCCGTTTCCCGCTCTTTGGACCAGGTGAGCTTGCATGCATGTGAAAGTGGGTGTAAGTACAGCTGTACTGTAGTTACATCCAATTACCCCTAATAGAACGAAGATTTATTTTCTGACAGAAAGCTAGAAATTTACCAAAATATCGACTTTGTTCAAAATTTATTTTGATGACCACTCCTGACCTAAAATTGCACGAGAAATCGATTAAACTTGGTTTCAGAACTCAACAATGCTTCCTTATGCCTTAAAATCCATGTTTTATCGATACAATAAACATTTTGATCCTGTGGATTAATTAGTAACAGACAAAACCATCGCACTTACATTGCATTCTTAACGGGTCGATTTCGAGTGACCAATAATCGTCGTGATGATATTTATACGTCATGCGTTCCTGATCATCATCAGCAATCAAGAGACAGGAGCGGCAGTTGCTTTAAATCAATGGTTTACGTTATTTTTGTGAATTCGACCCCTGTTTTAACGGTTATCAGACTTTGTAATTGAATGTATTGAGGATATCTTTACAAATAAGAGGACCAGTAAATAAAATTGCCACAAGTGTTTCTCTCACTCACTTTCGATAAGACACAATGAAAATTCTTACTTAACCATAAGATTCGGAATTTTTCAACCGTTGAAGAATATCGGAATTTTATAAAATGTAAGTTCAATTTTTACAAAAAATCAACGAATCGTACAAAATTCCATCAGCAGTTAGTTCTTCTGCTTTTTCGTTTCCTGTCTGTGCTCTGCGACAGCAATTTGTTGCCCAGACTTCCTATCCTCCCCTACCACTTTCTTACATAAGAGCCACTTGCCTCTCAACGGCTTGATTGTTGTTGACAAATACCGTTTTGAGAGGCATTCTTATATAGGAGATGATAGCGGCTCTCGTCAGAAATAACCGTCGCGTCATTCTAACAACTCATTCCTCATTTAACTGCCACCTAACGCAAGGTTTTTATACATATAACTGATAAAACAATTGCAGCGGTATCATTCACAATTTTTCGATTAACCGTTCAAAGGTTGATAAGTGTGATTACATTTTATAAAATTCCGATATTCTTCAACGGTTGAAAAAGGAACGCATGACGTATAAATATCATCACGACGATTATTGGTCACTCGAAATCGACCCGTTAAGAATGCAATGTAAGTGCGATGGTTTTGTCTGTTACTAATTAATCCACAGGATCAAAATGTTTATTGTATCGATAAAACATGGATTTTAAGGCATAAGGAAGCATTGTTGAGTTCTGAAACCAAGTTTAATCGATTTCTCGTGCAATTTTAGGTCAGGAGTGGTCATCAAAATAAATTTTGAACAAAGTCGATATTTTGGTAAATTTCTAGCTTTCTGTCAGAAAATAAATCTTCGTTCTATTAGTAGGCAGTGCGCCATCGACAGTAAGACGCGCGCGCTGACCATTGAATGGTTTTTTAGCTCTTATTTCGGCCAGCACATTATTTTGGAAACAATCGAAAAGTTATGATGCTTCCCATATAACAATTTTGTTGAAATTTGGTCAGCTTACGTAAACACTTATGTTCTATTGTTCTACTGAACCTAATTTAGTTTGAGCAATTTCGATGGTCAGAATTTGAGTTATCAACGAATTTGTACCTATTTTGTCATTTTTAGACCTCTAAATCAAGGACAATCTCTCCCAACTAAATTAGGTTCGGTAGTTAAGTATGATTGGAAGGTTCTGACAAATTTTCAGCATGATTCATATTCAGAAACCGAAGATATGACGGAATAATATGACAAAAATCAACGAATTTCGTCAAATTACGCGACTTTAACACCTAATTTTGCTCCAAAAGCCGCGCACCATCAAATATGGCACCTCGGCGAAGCTCACTGATCATTCCAAAAAAGTATAACAAATTTGGTACTGTGAAAATTCTCACAGTCTCTAGAAAACAATGGTACAAAAATTTTGAAAATCCGAGCAAGTTTATTTTTATCGTGCACCCCCTACTATTAGGGGTAATTGGATGTAACTACAGTACAGCTGTACTTACACCCACTTTCACATGCATGCAAGCTCACCTGGTCCAAAGAGCGGGAAACGGAGAACGAGCTCTGGTGACGTCATAGTCACGTGACCTCAGGCTCATAATCACGTGACCTCAGACCCAATCAATTGGGTTCTGGCCTGTTCAGCCCCCTGTCACCCGATCTTGAGGTGACGTACGACAACTCGTTAACCCAATCGATGTCTGGAAGGCTGCAAATTTTCACATGCCAAACTCACAACGGTTTTTCGGAGTTGTGCGAGATGACGACACATAGAGGCCGCAGAATTATGAGGACTACCAGATCCTGGTGGAACCTAAGCGATCCATGATATCACGACAGGCCCTACGGAGCGTATGTGACGATCCTGAGTGCTGCTGCATTTCCAGCAGTAATAAAGCTGCTAATACTTCAACGGAGATGTTCAAAAACTCCGATCCTAACTATAACAGATGATGGTCCCGGCTGGTGATTGGTCCCGGGAACCCCACGTGACTGTTACTATGGCAACACGTGACTCTCTCCAGAGTCTCCGTTGGTGCAGCCAGAGCTTTGAGCTCTGACAATCGTGATAAGTTCTCTTTCTTGGACCATGTGTTTTAACATTATTAGTTCAGTTATTTTCATCGCAGCTGTATCGCATTACGGCAACACCTGTGACTGTTACTATGGCAACTCTAAATGTCATAAATGTCCTTTAGTCCTAAACACCCTTAAGATAAGTAGTGATAAGACCATCATGTTACCTCGGACACTCGTACAACTCAAAAGTATTTCTCATAGAATTGTCTAGACATGCAATTTGAGGTCTACCAGTATAGGTCGGATCTCAGCGTCTACATAAGATATTTGAAGTGATTTCAAACTGCGAAAAATCCAGCTGTCGTATGATTTCTACTCTTGTGAAACAAGCCCCAGGCCCCTGAAAATACCGACATGCCCCCTGTTGGCTTCAACTCTCCACAGAGAGCACTCGCCTAAAGAATTTAAATTTTTGATGCATGACCAATTGAAAAGGCAAACTGAAGCATAATAGTCGCGTAATATTATCCACTAAATCATTCTAAATTTCAGGTTGATAAGTGATAGTAAAAAGGAAAATCGGACAAGACGTGACCAGGTGCTGTGATCCTACCACTATAACGATTACCCAGGTTAGTAATGCAAATGTACCGCAATTATACCCATTGAGGCTGCGTACATGCCATTAGAGAAACCAAGCGACTAAACATATTTATAATAAAACATCTGCCCATTAGTGCAATAAAAGAGCAAGAGTACATACTACCGATTAGTAAATACATTAAATAAAGTGCAATGTAATTATGGAGAGCTATAAGAAGCTGGAATGTTGTAAGTCAACATTTTAGTACGGATTCCGTCTCCTGGATCTGGATAATATGTAGAGTAGTAATATGACGAGGAATTTTTAAGTAACAAGGAATTTGTTCCTTAAACTCTTTAAACTATAACACTCACCAGCTGTTTAACTATAAGTCTATCAAATCGTCTGTTCAACGTTGGAACTGACCGCTAAGTGTGGGGCGAAGTTACGCGAAGAAAGGTATCGTGCGGATACGTTGTAATGTGATCATATAAGTATAACGAATTGTGATTTACATTTCCGGGTTGAGCCTAGAAAACTGAGAAATAAATTCCCGATACTCAGTGGCACCGAATAGAAGGAGAGTCGAGAGATAGTTGGAATTTTTGGAATAGTTGTCGTGATTCTTAAAATCTAACTTTTTTATTTTTTCCCGACTTAACAATAATAATTTTACATTTTCAACATTCGTTTTGAAATGATGTATTCAAACTATTCACATTCTATAACAGTAACACATTGTAATGGCACCAGTGCAAGTGGCGAAAAGCTACAATTTGCTGCTCGGCTTCTTTGGTTCCCACCGAAATTGTTTTACAGTTCCCACGTCCTACCGATTATAAATTACCATAAACACGTACTACGGTTTATTCGCAGCTCCTTCTACTTATTAATCCAGCAACACAACCCATGAAGAAGAAGTTAAGAATTTAGAGGATGTCTATTTAAAGGATGCCTCACTCTACAACAAGTGAATAGTTTAGCAAACTAAGCAAGCTCAAGGCAGCAAGACCATCTTCTCAAAACAAATCTCGTTGAACAAGAATAATTACAATGCCATGGTGAATGGACGCAACAATACGATGCGAAGATAGAAAATGCACGTTTCTTTACTCTTATTTTTAATTGCATTCCTCTTACGTTCTTACATCGGATCATTCGGCATTCCACCGCATTGTTTCAGTGGTTAATTGAATTATTAACCATCTGTAGCGGACCGTACCTACTGTCTACCCATTTCATCGCTCAAGTGACGCAATCCTTTACACTATGACAAAGTAATAGCCAGACACTGCCAAAATAGACGTTTAAAACGGGTCATATCAGGAGTCCACATCCCGCCAGACGCAAATAGACGCCGCCAGACGCCGCTACGCCGATAGATTGTTACATTTTACATGCTGCCACGGCCCACGCTGCAAGGTCTCACGCCGGCGTGCAAATTTTAGCGGTATGACATTTGTGACTTGACAGATAATGATGTATGTCAAAAGACAAAATTTAATAGCGGGAATGATTAATTGAATTCTTATAATATGCGGTTGTAAAAATATTATTGTTCAGCTCAGACCTGGGATCAACTTGTTAAAAAACATTTGTACTGTAATGGAATTTATTAATTTTTTAAAATTTTATCGGCGAAATTTTGGACTTTCACGCCGGTGCCGTTTTATACACACCGCTGCCGGAAATTGAACGGGCTAGTGTACCCCTAGAACAGATCAAGACAAAGAGGAAATCGAGAAGGATCTGAGAACACAAGTAAGTCACAAGCCATACAAGTAGATAAACTTCATGAAAGATAAATTTTGTCAAAAAACTAGGACGTTGACTAATTGATCTGTCGACAGAATACTGATCGCTTGATGGTATGTATCAGTGACTCACTACGAATGTCGTGATCAGATCTTTAGCTTTTAAATGGAAGGAGATTGCTCGGGAAATATACCCTGTAACCTGGGAAGTACTATAACTACGTAGAATGCATGATAATAAATTATCATAAAAGGTCTTTTATTACTAATATTAGGTTTATTTACTAATATTAGCTTTAATATTTTAATTTAAAATATTTACTAATATTAGCTTTATTTACTAATATTAGGACGCAATGAAACTACCGGACCACGATGTATGGGGACTTGCCACCCCATGGCAACATTAAAATATATCGATTCTGTTACATCGTTTCCTGTTAATATAAAACTCCGTTACAAAATGAACTTGGATCTGGCAATTATACACCTATTATGTATTAGTTCGATAAAATATGATAAAGTAGATAACTAGACTTCAGTAAAAGTCTGAATGAATATAGAAAACAAAATAATATATACTGCTTGAAAGCTAAATAATAGACTGCGAAAGAGTAGTCAACGTGATATAAAACTATGTTTGCTGTATTAAAATTATTTCACAATCTATTCACGAAAGTCGGACCAAAATAAATCCGATTTGATAGCATTTGTTCGTGATTAGTTTATGGCTTTTGTTCACCAATTTGTTCGGTGCTGGATTTTAATAAAGAGCATTATTTGTATTTTATATCACACAATGACACTCGAAATCAGGAGCTGACAAACGGATAGTTTCATGGTTATTGGTATAATCGATGCTATAAAATACCAACCATCGATGCTTTGTATTAATCGGTTTTGTTCAAATTCGTGTCGAAGTATACTCTAGTCCAGGTTGCTTACTTAGACTGAGTCGATCTTAAGGGCTTGTCGAACTAGAGTACGTGTCGAACTAGCACTTATACGTGTACCGATACAACCTACAATTGACGACTTTACCAATACCGTATGTCCGTAATATGGCAAACTTTTATAAAACTTACATCGATTAAATTTAGGCCTAAGCAATACTCCATTGCAGTGTAGTGCTTCGAGACGGATCATGGACACAGATAGCTTTTAATATTTCATGTTTACATAATATTCGTTTTCTTGTCAGCAAACTTTGAACCATGTGTCAGAAAAGAACACCTATCTATGCATTCCATCTCAACAACAGCAGTTACAACACCCTACGAGTGAAAATGCCCCTGCCTTTGCTTTCAAATGAAATCAAGCTATAACTTCTTAAACTTCGCAACTCGTCCACGATGCTAAGCAATAAGCATTAAGCATAATATTTAAACTCATCTTCCTGCTGTTTATGAACCAAGAAAATGACACTTATAATGGTTATATAATACATATTATCGTGTGAAGCAACATATAGCAAATATCTGGCTGTTAATCAATTCAGTTTAATGTCCGTATGCTCCAAACGGTAAAGTCGACTTTAAAGCCCATTTAAAGCTCAGCTGAGCTTTAAAGTTGTGTTTTGTATAATTTCGCATGCAAACCAAATTTTAACGCAATTTTTTAAAATTTAAAGAGCACCTTGTAAAGCTGACTTTAAACCGGTATGCTCCAAAATTATAAAGGCCAGGTCACCCTTAAAGTTGGACTTTAAACGAAGAAAATTTAAAGTAGGGTCCCCATGTACTTTAAACGACAAGGTCGTCTTTAAATGGCACTAAAACTGTGCCTGATAATTTACGAAATGCGATGCTCAAGTTTTTGTCATACCGAAGGCCATATTTGTCAAACAAAGGAATAAAACTGTCGTATTGTGCAGTAAAATCTTGTCAATAAAAATTGTATATAAAATTGTCAAAAAAATTGTAGGTAGAAATTGCAGTTGTGTATAACTGTACATATCATTTGCATATATTATCAGGTACTAGTATAAATTCAGTTGTCCTCAGATATGACCCCAAAACTTTGGGTGATGAGGTCTGCCAGCTGAGTGTTTGTCTCCAAATCCTGCAGCTGGCTGTGCTCTGGTCTCTCTTCACGCAACCTGGAGGTTTCCTTAGCACAGGTTTCCAAAGTGTCCATCAGCTGCATATATCTCTGGTGCCGTTCTAGCAGCAGCGTCTTCTGTAGCTCCATATAGTCCATTCTTAGCTGGTTTACAGTCTGTGCCTGAGTCTTGGGTCTTTTAGAGGCGGCAGTCCCACTGTTACCTGGTGTTTTCATCACGTCAACGTCACGCTTCCTTGTTGCCGTCTCCATGTCATCTGTCTCTTCCAGCTGACCCTCTGGCCGGGAGTCCTCTTCCAAATCAATCACAGTGGCAACAGGGCTCACACAACCAGTCATCTCCACTTTAGTTTCCTTCTCCTCAATTGCGTTATCGCTGTCGTATTCGTTCTTGATTGGATCAAAGGCCCCCATCATGATTCCCAGTATCTTTTCTTCATTCGGGCTCAGATTCAGTTTAGGATTGGGGGCTGCTCCAGTCTGATTTAGATGCCGTTTCAGTGCATCACTCCTTTTCTTGGCAGAAGTTTTCAGATTGTCCCATTTGCTCTTGAGCTGCTCTATACTGCGGTGATTAACACCCAAGTTATTGTTGTATAATGCAAAAACCTCTTTCCACGCTTGATTTTTCAGATTTAAGTTTTTAAATGTGCGATTAGTGGCTTTTGATTCTATAATATCCCGCTTGTCCGCTATCAGGTCCATTAATATCCCTTCTTCTGACTTAGACCAATTTTTCCCCTTTTTCTTACAGTTACCATCAGATTCACTTGGATAAAATTAATTACAATTTAGAGGGATGTTATAAAGGAACACGGAGGAATTACTGAGTCAACATGCCTACACAGTCAGGCTGAAAAATCAAAGAAAAGCTGCAGTAAACCATACCTGAGTGAGAGGAAGTGTGACGGATGTCCCGGAAGGTGTGAACAGGAAGTAAAACTGGGTCTGCCTTATTTGGTCAATTCTCACTCCAAATATGGAGATGACCGTTTTTTAAGAGCAGCTCGTCTTCAAATTTTGGAGCATACCGGCAAAGTAGCTAAAGTTCAGGTCCCCTTTATCGATAAAGATGACCTCGTATTTAGATTTAAAGGCGACCTTTAAATTTTTGGAGCATACGAAAAATTTTAAAGCCCCGCTGTAAAGGGGAGACCAGCTTTATATTTAAAGCCAAGGTCGTATTTAAAAGGGAATTTGGAGCATACGGACATAAGACTTGTGAATTTCAAGATTTTCACAGTTCAAAATACGACGTCGTATACTAAACTAACGAAAGATAGCAAAGAAAATAAATTGTCAAATGGCTGGATGATCATAAGTTTTACGTTTAAATATTGGTCATCCATTAATATTATGAAGGAGCATTATGTCACTCCTGCTGACAATATGGCGAGGGCATGAGTAAGAACTGTAAATAAGCTATTAGCCACGAGGTCTCAAATATGTCATGTGAGGTAAGGCTTAACCGCTTATTAAAAGCTATCAATAACCATTAGCTATTGTGTACGACTTAAGCCGTGACACTTTACGCACTATTCATTACATTACTTCCTTGGATATATTGATTAACTTAATGATCACCTCTAACTTGAATCACCATTCTTAGCTAAAACTATCTGTGGTTCTGTTGGCGCATTGCGGTTCTGTTGGCGCATTGCACGCACCACAGTTGTAAAAGCCCACTCATCAGTATGTGCTCATAATTTGTATAATTTTCAAAAAAAAAGACGAGAAGAGGAGATCCTGTGGAGCCAAAATCTTATCACAACACGATCGGAGGTCGGTATGCTGCTCGGCACAAGAAGCAGGTACTATTGGACAGTGTAGGGCCTGTCGTGACCAGGGACAAAAGGATTTCGCGATTATTTTGGCCAAAAATCGCGATTCCGTACATGCCGCGATTTCCTTTTGTCCCTGGTCGTGATCACTTAGGTTCCACTGCAGGATCTGGTAGTCCTCATAATAAATAAAATAATTCTGCAGCCTCTACGTATCGTCTTCTCGCACAACTCCTTCAAAGAAAATAGGTGCTGGGCATGTGAAAATTTGCAGCCTTCCAGAAATTGATTGGGTTAACGAGGTGTCGTACGTCACCACCAATTATGCTTCCTTATGCCATAAAATCCATGTTTTACCCATACGATCAACATTTTGATACTATTTAGGGCGTAGTATAGGCCAACTTATTACTTCAAGTATAGTTATGTGGTAGACAACCTCAAAGTAAAGATCAAGACAATCGTCGACTAAACTGATCGATAAGTTAGAGTAGGGGCCCCCCCCCCCCCCCCCCCCCTAGAGTATGAACTGCAAAGGAACATTAAACAGTTAACCAACAAGCCGAAACCACCGGTATACACGTACTCAAGTTCGACACGTACTAAAGTTCGACAAATAGTTTCTGCTTGTGATCCAACGGCTATTGCCGGGTCCTCATGATCATAGGATCACAGGGTTCAATGGCAGATAAACAATTTTTTGACATCTAGCAACCAGCAGTTAGAAATTCCAGAACCTTTCAGTATAGTTTTAATTCCAACGGCTATTGCCGGGTCCTGTCTTGATCTTTACTTTGAGGTTGTCTACCACATAACTATACTTGAAGTTATTAGTTGGCCTACACTACGCCCTAGTTAATATCAAAATGTTGATCATATTGGTAAAACATGGATTCTAGAGCATGAGGAAGCATAATTGGGTTCTGCAACCAAGTTTTTATCGATTTCTCGTGCAATTTTAGGTTAGGAACGGTTATCAAAATGAGTTTATAACAATGTCGATATTTTGGTAAATTTCCAGCTTTGATCTGTCAGAAAATCGATATGGGTTACACTCACATTCACAAGCATGCGAGCTCACCTGGTCCAATGATCAGCGGGAAACGGAGAACAAGCTCTAGCTCTGGTGACGTCATAATCACGTGACCTCAGGCTCATAATCAAGTGAGCTCAGACCCAATCAACTGGGTTCTGGCCTGGTCAGCTCCTTCTTACCTGGTCTTGAGGTGACGTACGACGCCTCGTTAACCCAATCAAGGAAGGTTGCAAATTTTCACATACCCAGCACCTATTTTTCTTAAGGAGTTGTGCGAGATGCCGATACGTAGAATTATTTTATTATTATTATTTTTTTATTATATTTTTACCCAATCTGGAAGGTTGCAAATTTTCACATACCCAGCACCTATTTTTCTTAAGGAGTTGTGCGAGATGCCGATACGTAGAGGCCGCAGAATTATTTTATTTATTATGAGGACTACCAGATCCTGGTGGAACCTAAGTGATCCATGATATCACGACAGGCCCTATTGATAGTGACTGAAATGAAATGAACCTTAGAAGAGCAGTACGCTTATTGTAAATTCCATGATGATCAGATTAGATCCCATGAATATTGCCAGGAAAGTCAAAAGTAAATATTATATATACGGCATTAAACTCACGCTGCATCTTATTTTTAGAAGTATAGAACAACCAAACAGAGAGGAAATTAATTGCCAAGAAGGAATTGGTAGCTTGGTAGGTAATATGGCTGCGCTTTAAGAGTTAATTAATTTGATGTGCAAGTTGTATCTTGAAGTCTTGAGTAGGTTCACGCTTAGCGGAATAATACTTTATGTGACTCCTGAGAGTTCTCCTGAGAGTTCTCCTGAGAGTTCTCCTGAGAGTTCTCCTGAGATTTCTCCTAAAAGTTATCCTGAGTTATCCTGAGGGTTCTCCTGAGAGTTCTCCTGAGAGTTCTCCTGAGAGTTCTCCTGAGAGTTCTCCTGAGAGTTCTCCTGAGAGTTCTCCTGAGAGTTCTCCTGAGATTTCTCCTGAGATTTCTCCTGAGAGTTCTCCTGAGAGTTCTCCTGAGAGTTCTCGATCCTGAGAGTTCTCCTGAGAGTTCTCCTGAGAGTTCTCGATCCTGAGAGTTCTCCTGAGAGTTCTCCTGAGAGTTCTCCTGAGAGTTCTCCTGAGAGTTCTCCTGAGAGTTCTCCTGAGAGTTCTCCTGAGAGTTCTCCTGAGAGTTCTCCTGAGAGTTCTCCTGAGAGTTCTCCTGAGAGTTCTCCTGAGAGTTCTCCTGAGAGTTCTCCTGAGAGTTCTCCTGAGAGTTCTCCTGAGAGTTCTCCTGAGAGTTCTCCTGAGAGTTCTCCTGAGAGTTCTCCTGAGAGTTCTCCTGAGAGTTCTCCTGAGAGTTCTCCTGAGAGTTCTCCTGAGAGTTCTCCTGAGAGTTCTCCTGAGAGTTCTCCTGAGAGTTCTCCTGAGATTTCTCCTGAGAGTTCTTCTGAGAGTTCTCCTGAGAGTTCTCCTGAGAGTTCTCCTGAGAGTTATCCTGTGATTTCTCCTAAAAGTTATCCTGAGTTATCCTGAGAGTTCTTCAGGCTTTTATACGCGGTAACTAACAGTTTAGTATAAATTTATATGGTGAGATACGTTTTATAAACTTTACGTTCTATTTCACTCCAAATAAAACCGTTAGTCCCGCTTGATCAACATGTGGCATCAAGTTGGGTAAAATTCTAAAAACAAGGAGGACTAAACTCACCCAAGAGACAACAACAACATCCCAGCAAATGAATAAACTGGCGGTGAGAATTTATAACCATTACCACTGTAATATCATAATATCGTCATTGTGTCCCCCCTTTAGAGATCAATGTTAATGATATTATTATTAACACAGTCAATGGTGTATTGTTATGTGTTATATGGTGTTAGGTATATCATTATATAAGTGTTATTATATAATAGACGGCCGATAAACCGATACTCCGATTATAAAATCAGTGGCCATCTAGTTTCAGCCTCCAGACCGCACCCAGTACCTACCCTGATCTCTATGATAAGATTCGATCACTTCAAACCTAATTAGTAATTACCTACATTATCTGATTTTCTTTTAAAATTCCTTTAAAACATCTTTCCGTTGTGTGTTTGTGTTTGTGACCCTCGTATTGAGAAATGATGTAACTCAGTTTTTGAGTGTAAATATGTTCAGTGGTATTTTAACTGTTTAACTTAGTATAAGCAATCTGGAGTTGTCGTTTTAAAGTTAACTACCTTACTCGGGATTATTACAACGGGTTTATTAACGACCGGTTAAAATATGGTTCGGGAAAAATATGGCGAAATTGCTCAAAACCCACCACATTTTCCCGGTCGCCATTTTACCGGTGTCCAACCTTTCAATTTTAGATTCAAAAATTTTGTCGCAGATGTAAATTTCCTTATTAGAGATAAGCAAGTTTAGAAATTTTCGCATTGCTAAAACTTGTGAAACAAGTCGAATTATCAATTATTGTTGAAAGTAGACAGAAATAATGACTCGTGGTTAATCAAACTAGATGGAAAATTATTTTTAACATTTGAAGCGTAACAACCAGATCGATATTAAGATAAAGGGAGAGCTGTTTAGTCTTCCAATAAGTAGTAATAATCTTCGTTATCTTCATCTGGATCATCCCTTTCATCAGTTTTAATTAATTCGAGTTTTAATTTAACTGTTACTTTTACTTTGAGTCCTATTTCATTATGTAGAGATAGTCCTATTATGTATTTAAATCAAATTTGACAATAAGGATATACGACAAGAATTGGGCAAAAAGGTGAATTGTTTGCAATTTTAGCCAAATGAAGTCGAAAAACCTACAACAAGTGTCCCAATAGTCTTCTTTAGTGAATATAAGACAACGATTAAAATATGAGCACCCATACCCCTTGGGAACCCTAAAAGCTGAGTAGGCGGGTTTATTAACGACCGGTGAAAATGTGGTTCGGGAAAAATATGGCGAAATTACCCTAAACCCACCACTTTATCCCGGTCATAACAATCCCGAGTAAGGTAGGTTAACTGATTCAGTTTATAATTAATTTCCCAAGATCTGATATAACGGCATGTTCAATATACTAATACCTATTGTTAGACTGACACAAGAAGTTATATGCACTAAAACTATAAATAGCGTAACAAAAAATCAAATTAATCAAAGAATGACATCGGTAGGATGCACAAGGTATAAGTGAGTGAGTCTATACTTCTATAATAAAGGGCAGCTGTGCTAATAGAAATGAGCTGTAATTAACCTCATCGCCTAGACCTTTTAAACGACCTCTTGAAAACAAAAATGAGAAACTTAATCCTTTACGTTAACTTTACGTAAAATAGACAGTTTATAGATAGCTACTGCAGTATGAGGATGATAAATCGTAAAACCAGTCTTTTTTGACAAAAAAGTTCAAAAATAAAGTAATATGAAATATTTTCAAACGAAGAATATAATCAAATGAGGAACTTTTAAACTGTGTCCCTAACAAAAGCTGTAGTTAGAGGTAACTTAGCAGAATACCAGAACAGTGTCTGTATCAAGTTGAGGGGAATATTGAATAGTATCAAATACAGTAAAATCTCGGTTATTTCTTGTCTCCACATAATGTTAACGATCAAAACACTGATTTGCAGCGATCCCCCTGATTATCCGCAGCTGATTCCTTCCCCCTCAAATTGCGAGGTAAATACTCAAGTAACGGAGATGACCCTTTAAAGGTAGCTGTAAATACTCAAGTATAACAGAGATGACCCTTTAAAGGTAGCTCACCATAACATATTAATGGCAGATGTATGAGGTAACCATAATGTTTAAGATTAATGCTAAATGTTAACATGTATGTGACAATGTACTCCTTCAGGGTATAGGTTAATTGAGGCTTACAACTTAACCCGTGGGTGTGTATCACAATAGCGTGCATGTATCTTTCTTTGTGCCTCAAGATTATTAAAGCATAAAAGCATAAAGTTAAACTAGACTGGTCCTCTTATTGCAGATGTTAGTTAAATATTTAACAAATGTCTTGGAAATTGTCCGGATATGTACGACATTAATCAGACAAATTATGGTGAACTTTCACCAAACTAATTTAACAGCACAACCAAATCTATTTACAAGGTAATTAAGTATAATGCATTGTTGTGTAAAATATCTTACAGCTCGTTACATCACAACGATTATCGGTACAGAGTACGGACCATTAATAATCATGTATACCCTAGCCGGTCACTAGCTTATAGACTCCCTATATCTGATGAGGTGAGACATTTCCAGACTGATTTTTTAAACAATTTTCTATGAAGGTTGGACTTTGAGTACTCATTTTGTTATTGAGTAGTTTTCAAATTTTACAGAGTTCAGCAATAAATGATCATAAAATAGAACCGTTCGAAAATATCACCCTCAGCTGCAGAATATGAAAGAAATACAAACAGGTTTAAACGGAGAGGCGTAAGTCGGAGGATAGTGACACACGTCAACAGACGGTAACACGGTAATTGTGAGAGTGAACAGAGGTTAAACACTATTAAACAGGAAATATAATCCAGTGAAATAGGTTCGTAAACAGACACATTTAAATAGGTACAATGCCGACCGGCTGTTACAGGGCTATTTATAGATGGTATTTGTCCCTCAAAAATAGCCGGCTAATAGCCCTCTAACAGCCGTTTGGCATTGCTTATTAGCCATAAATCAAATAGCCAGAAACTGGGTTCACTAATCGTAGCCTAGTTTACAGTTCATTAGATTTTTTTCTTTTTAGGAGTGACTAGGTAGCAGAAAGCAGTCTCCATAGAAATAGTTGGCTATGAAATGAAAATGAAACAAGCACTTATTTTTGAGATATATCAAATGAAGCTACTAAGCAGATTTTGATAGCAGAAAGCACAGAATTTTGTTATAGTACGTGCCGTGTGCTTTGTTTTATCATGTGGTATGTTCTGCCGACAATGGCTACAAAGCACTTTAAGGGCACGCAGTGTTGGAAAGCAATTATAAAACTTCGAAGGAATGTTTTGTAGACTCAAGCTTGTCTGGATATTCATTTCATGCGCATTAATATTCGCACTGAAGGCCCAAACGCTGGACATAATATTATGTAACTGTCGGACATTGTTATGTTCGATAAGGTTAGTCTTCATGATAGGGAGCCGCACAAAGATTGAGCCCACAAAATTGGTAATGACAATGTTAGTACCGGCTCCAAAATGTAAATTGACATTATTTTAATGATTAATCTGCCAATCTGATAGCTAGAATTATCGATGTACTTTATTGAATTAATTGAAATATCTAACAGGGCTGGTCAATATTATATTCCACGGAATTAATTTATGAACTTTTGAGTTTTAACTTTAGATTCAGTATCACGCACGATGATTAATTGAAATATCTTACGTCAACATGGGTTCGGCAAGACGACAGAATTAATAAATATACGTTTGATAGTTGTAATTTTAAACTTCAAATTCAAACTTATCACGCACGATGACGAAAAATTGACTCCTTTAACAATTTTGATGTTAACCTTTGGCTTAAATTTTCAGTTGTTCATGAAAAGTTTGTTTGTAACTTGGGAAAAGTTATTACACTTTCTAATCAACTTTTAAAAGAATAAAACTGGAAGTTTAGCAGCCTTATTTTAGTGAAAGAGGTGTAATCGTCTTAGAAATTCTAAACGACAGCTCATAATCTCTCTTAGGAACATACAATGTTAAGTGGTTCTTATTCGCCTCTGAAAAAAGGTAATTTGCTGAAATCTTGGGTTTATTTTTTAGTCATTTTTCCATATCCGTGCAATCAACTGTTTTTCTAAATGCACTGTTATTCCTCTCATTATAACCATTAATGATTGATTTAACCACTGCAACATTACACGCCAAATTTGTTGCATCGATAAATGATCACATTTCGGATGCTCTTAAAAGTTTTACATTTTACTGTCGACCGCACGTACAGTAGCTGTAAAATTACAGTCTAGATGGTTCGCGTAAATCGCAATGTTTTAGAGTAGGAATTGTGTCATGTATGAATTATAGCACTGTTTATATTAACAGTTATCATACTGATACTCCATACTGTTCAATCAGATCAGCTGTTATATGTCTTCAACTCTGTTTCTGTATTTCAATTTCTCTGTCGTGGTTCTAAATTTTCTTCGGTTCTAACTCTAGATCTCGTAAGGCCGGGCGTTAGTTTTTAACATTTTAGTGTTTAGTAGGGAGCATCACGGCTCTCAACAGACAGAATGAAACAAGGCAAATAACTGGTGAACACTAAATGAAAATAGTTTGATACATGTTATCATCGAACATAAATTAGAATAACATATTAGGACGCTGATTAGGATTTAGGCTACCTAATCAATGTCCTAATTTGTTATTCTTTCAAAACTACCGTGTATGACGCAATAAAAGGCATAGTTTTGATCAGAAGGTCATGACTTCCAGACTTAAACTACCGTGTATGTTTAGCCAATTTGGGGTCCACCTTATATGCTGTTTACTTCCTATAATCGGGTTTGTTTATTTAAGTGATACCCTTGTAATTTTTAATCAGTAATCTGAGGAGAAGGCCAATGAATACCGATACGTAGATTATTTTTTTAAGTATTCACCAGTATTTGTCTTGTTTTCCCTGTTTTACTTTGTCTATGGAGAGCTGTGATGATCGCTACTAAACACGACAGTAGTCTAATAGTCTAATATCTTCATTTAAAAGCTTTGTGTTTATGTTCATGAACATTTGTACTTCTAATTAAACCTATATTACTGCTTACAAAAGAGAAGTTAATGCTTACAAAAGATCAGTTTGAAATAACTCTGTCGCGGTTCGATAATGACCCACAATGATGTTCCAATTCATATTACATATTTATGAGGTCTACTACAAAGTCACAGTTACAATGACCTAGTTTTATTTAGATATCAGAGGAATGTTTAGCCGATGGGGCTTGAATAAAATATGTGTGTCAATCTTCCGTAATCTTTGTTGTTTTTTATCGCGTGGCTGTGTACAGGAATAGAATGGGCATTATTAAATGAAGTTTAATTAAATACAAATCACAAGTACTGATTGTTAGACAGATATTGACCTAATTTAGGTTTAGATTAACTCGACCTAGGCTTGCGAAAGTCAAATGGTAACTTGTGACCGAAAATGGACAACTCGAAGCATCCGCCAAAATCCAAATTAAATTAAGTTATTGTAGTATTGTTAATTAAAGTAATTAAAGTAATTGTAGTATTGTTGACTGATTTGATGTGAATTGTAAGTTTTTTGCGTATGTAATTATCTGCCATCGAAACCAAAGTTTACAGAATCAAACTTTTAATTGTTTTGAAGACAAATGACTACAAATAATATTTATATTATACATTATACTATATATACAAATGTTTTGTATGGATTGAAGTGAATCCTGCGGAGTGCTCAGGTACACCAATTGCAACTTGTTTGATATTCTTGCATACTTCCCCTATATGTTTTATAATTCAATTGTCCAGCCTTAATTTATATCGCTCTCGGAATCAGTATTGATCATTGAATTTACTGCATTCACCGCGTCTTTAAAAGGCTGACAAATTTTTGGTTTGGGCCTCTGGATTTATCACAGTTTAAAAAGTCCTTGAATATTCACGTGGCATACTTCTCGCATGCATTGGGTAATCCTTGATTACCACATACCTTCGATCGTTGTTAGTTCTGTATTTTAGTTTTAAACGAACAATTCTCATCTCAATCTGCTTATTTGCCTCCATTGTTTATTAGTTTATCTGTTTCAAAGGGCAGACATCACGTGACAATAATGAACATGGACCTGTGATGAACTGCCTCTCTATACCGGAAAACTATATCACATACCAGCTGCCAGACCACTGCTGATATGACAGATTCAGGAGCATATTATAATCGTGTGGGTGAATATTGTGATATCCTAACGAAACAGCCGGGACCATGGTGAGTTATTCATTTTCTAAATTTTTGTCTTGTTACATTTTTAGAGTATTTTGTGTACCTACCTAGTATTGAAGGTTTGGTACGTGGTTACCGGTTGCTACGACCATGACTCGAGTTGATGTGGTTACGAAGATAGGACTCCTCGATTCGTCATCACTTTTTCAGTAAGACTAAACGTTTTGTATTTTTAACAACTCTTTTAGGGTTATAAAAACAAATTTAAAATAGCCATGCTCGTCTCGCTCGATCGCCAACAAACACATCGATAAAACCGGTAAACCGGAAAATTAAAATGGAAAATTTATTGCAATAACATGATCCTTTAAATCTAATATATGAAATATGGCTCACTTAAGAGCAGTTTATTATAAAAGAATTAAGAATGTATATATTATGTAAGTATTCAGTCATCATCATAACCTGTCTTTATACTATGATGTAGTTATTTCCACATCGGAAAGCGTCTTATTCCCATTGAAGCCGATACATCTCCATTCTCCCCATATTTCCAACCCTTAATACTTTAATATCATACATTTTTCCAACTTTTCTGCCATGTATATTGTAGATACTTCTGGATCAGAAGTATGTTAAAATCAGGAATTTTCAAGAGGTTTTCGAATCTCCCGGAAAGAATATGCTTGTTACAATGAAAATACGTGCCATGTATAATACTGTAAAACTATTAACGTGCAAGCTGCATTTTCTAATGTTTATCTTGTTACATTTTTAGAGTATTTTGTGTACCTAGTATTGAAGGTTTGGTACGTGATAACCGGTTGCTACAACCATGACTCGAGTTGATGTGGTTACGAAGATGGGACTCCTCGATTCGTCATCACTTTTTCAGTAAGACTAGTGTTGTAGGGAACGTTTTGCATTTTTGACAACTCTTTAACGGTTATAAAAGTAAGTTTAGCCATGCTCGTCCCGCTCGATCACCAACAAACACATTGACAAACCCAATAAACCGGAAAATAAAAGGAAATATTGATTATAATAACATGATCCTTTAATCTAACATATGAAATATGGACGAAAACAATATTCCCGCACAGCAAAGAAACCGTGCAAATACTAGCTTAAACAAATTACCCACTGAGCACTACCAGTAAGCCAGTATAGTAGTTAACCAGCTATGCTGGAGAACGAACCATCAGGAAGTGGAGAGATCCTTGCTCTCTCTCTCTCTCTCTCTCTCTCCCGACCGCCAGATTACTTTAAACTGCTAATTCTCCCAAACAACCATGTAATCGGTTTCTACCATACCATGGCTGGGACTGACCAGCAAATCAAGCTTATCAGACCTGTTATGCAGCTCGATAAATACCATTACTTATGTTAATCATTCACCATTAGTTATGCTAATGGTACAATCACATTTATTGCATGGTTAATGGCTAAATAGACGCGAATGACAAAGTGTTAGAATGAACATTGGTCTGAAGATATACTGAAGTGGTATTAGGGTGGTACATCCGCTCTCTCTCTCTCTCTCTCCGCTCGCCGTGTGTACTTCATGTATCCAGGGTAATTGCTAAGCGGTATTTGATTTGAACTTCACAGCAATTTGCTTCTTCGTTCCTTCCGTGTCACAGTGTGTCTACATTTTACTTTCTTAAATTTCAGTGCGTTTATCAATTTTTGCGTTATTCATAAAAATATTGTAAAAAAATTTAGAACCCTTGATATTTTGAGAGCATCTAGAACTGAGATATGGCGAAATATTTTAAGTTTAGTCTCATTCAATTGCTTTTTTTGTTCGATTTGGATAGAAATTCGTATACGAACTCAGGGATTCAGCTTTTTACTTTTTAAAGACAAAAATTGCTGTGATCCGGTACCCCTTGTATATTAGAAGTTTGTTGGTCTCGAAATTGAATGTTGCATAATCTGGCTGCACCCTCTTAACTAGATCACATATTACATCCTATTCCCAGCTTTGTAGCTTCTACATGAGATCACCAGTTCTGTACCCCACTTTGTACCTCACTTTGTAGCTATTAAATTTTAGTGATTGAGACCAGTTTATTATATACCTTAAGTCCAATAAATTTGGTTCACAATAAATTTACAAAAATGTTGGTTACCATAATTTTAGTCGCAAATTTCGCACATTTCTAGTCGGCAACAATTTTAGTCACATTTTTCGACTTTTTGAGACTGCATTTTCCATTCCATTTGCTAGTTGTTTTTCTTCATATTTCGCACATAATATGTTCATATGCAAGCCTCTTGATTTATATAAAGTCATAGTCATACTTTAATGGTTTACTATAACATATAGCAACGGTTTTAAAGGCTAAATTCTAGAAGAGGTCGTTTCACATAATTACATTATGAGTTAAAATAGATGCAGATACTGCCTGATGGGAAAAGGAAGTAAAAGAATAAGAAAGCATGTGTAATAGTCAAACTTCAAAGTAGTTCAGCAATAATATTCATGTCATATATATGGGTACACGTACTCAAGTTCGACACGTACTCAAGTTCGACACGTACTGTAGTTCGACACGTACTGTAGTTTGACAAACACTAAGGTTCGACTCTGTTGAACTAAAGTGCGCTACCTGGACTCAAGTTCGACACGTACTAAACTTCGACAAGAGAACTTCGACTGTCGAACAAGAGTTTTGAAATCTGCGATCTCAAGAACGATCCTTTATGAGCTTGAAGTCTATTCGTTTGTTTGTTTTCCACTTGTCTCATGATGTTCAACTATGTGTGAGTGTAATCTCTATAATCCATATCTGTGGACATGTAATTGACCTCATACTCAATTGTTAGTTAGCATAATTGTAGACGGAGAGATAGACTATCGTGGTAACTCGTACTTCGTTTTATAGATCTAGATTGTAGAGTACGCTGTATAAATATCTACCACATACCACACTTTATATGATCACAAACGACTAGTTCCAGATCATTCTCCCCCATATTTACAACCCTTAATACTTTAATATCATACATTTTTCCAACTTTTCTGCCATGTATATTGTAAAAGTTAAATGTTTGCTGTTGGACCATGGCTGCTCCATGCTTGCTCGGAAGATTCTAGACAACTTCTTCCCATTTTATTTCCTGTCAAATCACAACTTCTATTAAATAATCTTTGTCTGGAAAGTAGATACTTTTGGATCGGATCAGAAGTATGTGAAAATCAGGAATTTTCAAGAAGTTTTCGAATCTCCCGGAAAGAATATGCTTGCTACAATGAAAATACGTGTCATGTATAGCTATTAACGTGCAAGGTGCATCATCTTAAAATTAATGTCCATCCTTGATTTAAAATCAGGAATATTTGTGGTGCATAGCTTACCAGTTCATTGTGTTTATCATGAAATTTATAGTCTACTTCTGGTTATATAGGTATACTCGTTTGATTTGATTTCACATTCCAGCAAAACATGTACCACATACCCGCTCTTACTACAAAATATTATGATATGAATTTTGAATATAATTTTAAACTCGCACAATGAATGCTGTGTAACGTAATTGTATTGTTAAGTTACTTAAAACATAATCATTAAACAACCCATCCTAACTGTTGCCGCCTGCTCATATTTCATAATTTAATTTTTGTTGCTAGTCTTAGCTTAGAGTTTATTGAAACGTATTTCTACCAAAACACTTACACGTGTTCTTTTAAAGCTGTCTTGCTAAGCTGAGTGACCTCTTCAATCTTCATGATATTGAGATATCATGAGTGAAGCTGATGAGTATGATGGATATGAGTAAGTGTTCTCAACGCTCCACTATGTTTTCTCCTTGAAAAGAAAGAGGGAAAATATGGCATGTCTATTTCCGGCCGTTCTGTTTATCGTTTGAAACAATCCTAAACATATATTTGAGATGTTAAAAGATAATGTTTAACGAAACATCACCTGAATTGTGACTGAAGGTATTCCTTTCAGGGGACCGTTTGAGAGTACAGACCGTAATCTCTACTCAGACTACAGTGAAATAAGCCCCTGGAATACCAACTACCAGAATCGTTTCAAGAGAGCCTCTAACCCTACATGGAAATACCTTTCTGGCACCATGCCAGACTTTCATCAGATCATTAGGGGACACACCACTCTCACGTGTGAGCCAGCTTTCTGTCCATTTTGGTTTTAGAAATACAAATATTGTATCATAATTACAGTGTGACCCTATATATTCTGCTTAGCCTATTTCATTGGGATAGTTCCACACATTTAACTATCTAACCTGAACATTTCTAATTTCAGTAATATTCTCCTTCCTGCGGTCTCTGGGGATGTGGTTAGGAATCAGCAATCCTTTTCTCGGTCTCTGTGTGTTCGTTGGGATCTGTTTAGGCTGCTGGTAAGGAACACTGTATATCACGTGACCTGTCTGCCTCAGGGACAAAAGGAAATCGCGGATGTGCGGAATCGCGATTTTGTCCCTTTATTTGCGACAAATTTTATGTATAGTCTTATGTATAGCCTGTCAAAAATCGCGGTATCGCGATTTTTGAGCAAAATAATCGCGATTTTCTTGTGTCCCTGGTCTACCTCAGTTACCTGACAACACATTTTATATAATACTTGATCAGCTGGTAATGTTACCTTGTGCTTAATACTGACTACTTAGATTTGTATTTACTTTCTATATCCACAGTGTTATCATGTGTTTATTAATGACTACTGAGATTTGTATTTACTTTCTATATCCACAGTGTTTTCGTTCACACCTCACTTTCCAGGCCGTATGGTGTGATATATGTAACTTGGTGTGTGTTGTGGGTTGGAGTGTGGGCCTTCTATCTGGGAGTTCCTGACGAACAGATTTATAACGGTCTCTATCCCTCCCAAGGTATAGTAGTAGTCTCTATAGTCTCTATACTATATAATAATATAGTATCTATAGTTTCTATATTATATAATAATATAGTCTCTATAGACTCTACCCCTCAAGGTAAGCGTGTCAGCTTCTCTTGAGTTGAATTTAGAAACAAAAATACTTAAATCTCAAACTATTTGAATGTTTGAAACTACAACTATTTTGAATGTTTATAACTCCATTTTCAGGGGTACTGTTGGGTTTTATAGTGTACAGAGCTAACTTAGAAGAGGATCATGTCAGTCAGTTACCCCAGCTAGTGCTACTAATCCCCTTCACTTTACTCACTCTACTCCTCTTCCAGGCTATTGGCATCTTCCTTGTGAAAGTGTTAGTCTTCTTTTTTATTTGTCTATTTATTTGCGAGTTTGGAACTATAGTTTTGATTTAAAACTTTGTTTTTACTTCCCGAATAGAGGATTTCTGATCTGAACTACAATTTAAAGGTTACAACCTTTTCAAACCCACTATCTCTCAATCAGATTAAGATGCACCCCTTTGTTCTTAGCCCCAGCACTGGTGGGGTTCATGGTAGTCACTCTAAAGTCACACAGCACCTACCTCTTCACAAGTCCTGCTCCTACCCTAGACCTCAAACCAACCAGTGTGGACGCTGACAATATTATGTTTTTTGTTAACTGTGATAATCCTGGTAGTGCCGACTGCTCTGTTACAGCGTGAGATAATTATTGTGATCAACTTGCTTTTATATAAGTTCTTTCAATCAGTTTTCACATTTCTTTATTACTTTATGACTTTATTTCCTAGACCTGTTTTGTTCAATTGTTGCTGAATAAGTAAAAGTTATCTAAGACTAACACATAATATTCCATTCTAGGAGCCAGTTTGGTATTGATTTGTATAAAGGAATGTCGTATGTTCTATTTACAGATAGATGGGAAAGCATCATCCCACTCACTATAGGTTTGTCAACATTTACCAACACTTCTAGTTTATCATCCCACTCACTATAGGTTTGTCAACATTTACCAACACTTCTAGTTTATCATCCCACTCACTATAGGTTTGTCAACATTTACCAACACTTCTAGTTTATCATACCACTCACTATAGGTTTGTCAACATTTACCAACACTTCTAGTTTATCATCCCACTCACTATAGGTTTGTCAACATTTACCAACACTTTTAGTTTATCATACCACTCACTATAGGTTTGTCAACATTTACCAACACTTCTAGTTTATCATCCCACTCACTATAGGTTTGTCAACATTTACCAACACTTCTAGTTTATCATCCCACTCACTATAGGTTTGTCAACATTTACCAACACTTCTAGTTTATCATCCCACTCACTATAGGTTTGTCAACATTTACCAACACTTTTAGTTTATCATACCACTCACTATAGGTTTGTCAACATTTACCAACACTTCTAGTTTATCATACCACTCACTATAGGTTTGTCAACATTTACCAACACTTCTAGTTTATCATCCCACTCACTATAGGTTTGTCAACATTTACCAACACTTCTAGTTTATCATACCACTCACTATAGGTTTGTCAACATTTACCAACACTTCTAGTTTATCATCCCACTCACTATAGGTTTGTCAACATTTACCAACACTTCTAGTTTATCATACCACTCACTATAGGTTTGTCAACATTTACCAACACTTCTAGTTTATCATACCACTCACTATAGGTTTGTCAACATTTACCAACACTTCTAGTTTATCATCCCACTCACTATAGGTTTGTCAACATTTACCAACACTTTTAGTTTATCATCCCACTCACTATAGGTTTGTCAACATTTACCAACACTTTTAGTTTATCATCCCACTCACTATAGGTTTGTCAACATTTACCAACACTTTTAGTTTATCATCCCACTCACTATAGGTTTGTCAACATTTACCAACACTTCTAGTTTATCATACCACTCACCATAGGTTTGTCAACATTTACCAACACTTTTAGTTTATCATACCACTCACTATAGGTTTGTCAACATTTACCAACACTTCTAGTTTATCATCCCACTTACTATAGGTTTGTCAACATTTACCAACACTTCTAGTTTATCATCCCACTCACTATAGGTTTGTCAACATTTACCAACACTTTTAGTTTATCATACCACTCACTATAGGTTTGTCAACATTTACCAACACTTCTAGTTTATCATCCCACTCACTATAGGTTTGTCAACATTTACCAACACTTCTAGTTTATCATCCCACTCACTATAGGTTTGTCAACATTTACCAACACTTCTAGTTTATCATCCCACTCACTATAGGTTTGTCAACATTTACCAACACTTCTAGTTTATCGTCCCACTCACTATAGGTTTGTCAACATTTACCAACACTTCTAGTTTATCATCCCACTCACTATAGGTTTGTCAACATTTACCAACACTTCTAGTTTATCATCCCACTCACTATAGGTTTGTCAACATTTACCAACACTTCTAGTTTATCATCCCACTCACTATAGGTTTGTCAACATTTACCAACACTTCTAGTTTATCGTCCCACTCACTATAGGTTTGTCAACATTTACCAACACTTCTAGTTTATCATACCACTCACTATAGGTTTGTCAACATTTACCAACACTTCTAGTTTATCGTCCCACTCACTATAGGTTTGTCAACATTTACCAACACTTCTAGTTTATCATACCACTCACTATAGGTTTGTCAACATTTACCAACACTTCTAGTTTATCATACCACTCACTATAGGTTTGTCAACATTTACCAACACTTTTAGTTTATCATACCACTCACTATAGGTTTGTCAACATTTACCAACACTTCTAGTTTATCATACCACTCACTATAGGTTTGTCAACATTTACCAACACTTTTAGTTTATCATACCACTCACTATAGGTTTGTCAACATTTACCAACACTTTTAGTTTATCATACCACTCACTATAGGTTTGTCAACATTTACCAACACTTTTAGTTTATCATACCACTCACTATAGGTTTGTCAACATTTACCAACACTTCTAGTTTATCATACCACTCACTATAGGTTTGTCAACATTTACCAACACTTCTAGTTTATCATACCACTCACTATAGGTTTGTCAACATTTACCAATACTTCTAGTTTATCATCCCACTCACTATATGTTTGTCAACATTTACCAACACTTTTAGTTTATCATCCCACTCACTATAGGTTTGTCAACATTTACCAACACTTCTAGTTTATCATCCCACTCACTATAGGTTTGTCAACATTTACCAACACTTTTAGTTTATCATCCCACTCACTATAGGTTTGTCAACATTTACCAACACTTCTAGTTTATCGTCCCACTCACTATAGGTTTGTCAACATTTACCAACACTTCTAGTTTATCGTCCCACTCACTATAGGTTTGTCAACATTTACCAACACTTCTAGTTTATCATCCCACTCACTATAGGTTTGTCAACATTTACCAACACTTTTAGTTTATCATTTCACTCACTATAGGTTTGTCAACATTTACCAACACTTTTAGTTTATCATCCCACTCACTATAGGTTTGTCAACATTTACCAACACTTCTAGTTTATCATCCCACTCACTATATGTTTGTCAACATTTACCAATACTTTTAGTTCTGCGTTCTTCTGTGCTCCATTATTGTATGAACTGAGATTGTGTCTTGAACATCAAGAACACAATTGGTTGTTTGACGTATTAACATCATCTCATCTCAAGGAAACAACTGATACTACTTTTGTAATCCCTCACTGACGCTGATTAACCCCAGGGTTACTGATAACTTCGCCGATCTCCTGCCTAATGGCGTGGATAGGAGCAGTTGCAGGAGCAGTCAGTGCTATCCTCCTTTCCCCCCTCTGGACTACTGTCTCAATTAAACTCCTTATATTCCCCTCGGTCTTCACCATGATGAGCATTTCTGGGCTCTACTTCGTCATTGGAGTTCACTCAGGTTAGTTTGTGCGGTTGTTGTAAAGTTGTAAACTTGTGTTGTGTTCATAACAAAATATATATTCCTTACTTCAATGATTTCAAAGCTCTGAAAACCATGATGAGTGCTAAACTTCCTCAATCCGCATTAAGGTTAAGTTAGGTGAGTTGTTGTTTCGGTCGTTGCGGCATTGTATCGTCCTCTGTTTTCAAACAAAATGTATATTCTTTACTTCATTGATTTCAAAGCTCAGAAAATCACGAGCATTTTGCGGTGCAGTCTTGTATTGTGTTTGGTTTTTAAGAATTAAGATATTACTGTTTTGTTCTAATGTTTCTTTTTCGCGTCTTTGTTTCGTCTATTCGTAAGATTCGTAAGAATCAGGTATAAATATCTAACACCTCTTGTGTCCGCCATAGATCTTAAGGGCTCTAGAAACATGATCTGACCCATCTAACAGCTCAACCACCTGCTGAATGTTGAATGGAGTTGGTTAAAAACATATAGATAGTTTAACTTGTAGAAGCTTTCAATAAACATGTGTTAATCATCGTCAACACCTGCTGAAAATTATTCTGATAAATTATAGACCAGAGCACATAATGCAAGTCATAATACGTTTATCTTTCTAACAAAAGGGCTCTGGACTATACCTCGCCTCGATGATTTCGAACCTGTGTTAACTTGTAACAGGTGCTAAAAACATGATACATATGTTCTGTTAACTATTTTAATAGACTTTTATGATGTTTTTTTTTGTAAATTTCGTTGGCATTTGCTTCAAACAACTTTGACATATCTGAAACATCACACTATGCAGCAGACATTAACTACCAGACTAATGAACTTGACTGACAGAACCATTTGGTAAGTGTTGACCAGCCACTGACGGTGTTGTTGGCCCAGCTGTTCGTTATTTGGCAGCGATTTAAAAGCTACAAAACATTTTAAATGGACTGTTGAGCCTTTCACTCGCGCAGCTGTCCCTCGATGTTTTAAACGATAATTTTTGTAGAGACTAGAATGGATCAGTGGTATAATGTCGGCAATTTTAACAACTTTTTATAGACGGAGTCAGCAATATTGATAACTTTTAATTTTGTTAGTGATCAAAGCTGTTACTGTAGCTCCATTTTCGCGACCTCGAACACATCGTTACAATTACATCTTATTTATTATTTGAACTTTCATCATGCGACCCAGATGTTGTAATTTTATCTTCGTTAACTATAAGTTTCTTGAAATGTTTCAAATTATTATCGTACTCTCATTATTTCTCACTAGATTATTTCAAAGCGCACCAATCATGATCTCCAGAAATACGCAACATCAGATCGAATCTTCTGCTGAAGAATATGCTTGGATCCTGTATTTCCTCATAGCTTTTCTATCATCGCTCATCGGAGACATCTTCATCTTGGTAGCCTCTGTGGGGTACAACGCTTTGAAGCTCAACAGATACGTTGTTGTAATAATCCAGCATATAGCGGTCTGATTTGTTGAGGTCCATTGTGTTCGTCCTGCCAACTACAGTCTCCCTCATCACAAAGAGATGGATCTTCGGAGAAACACTGGGATATGTTGTTTTCTTCCTTAACATTGTCAGTTTCCAGGTCAGTAACATGCTGATTTGTGTTCTAACAACAACTAAAATACTGCTGCTAAAGTACCCTGCACAGACAACTGACTGGCTGAAGAGAAGGGTTCATGTCATGTGCGGTGTTGTTTGGGTGGTATCCTTGTGGTACCCTGCTCTCCGTCTCTCTGATAACCAGACCATTTACTTTAACTACTCAGTTTATCACATCACACTTGGTGTTTCTTCTGTGTGGATCATGATAATAACTAAAGCTTCCCTTGTGTTGACAGTTCTCCTTCCTATATTACTGGTTATTGTCACTACCTCTGCAACATCGTGCTACTTGGTGAAATCTAGGAGGGTATCACGACGCAGTGGAGGGAGAAGACAGTGGCACGGTTTGGTTACAGTTATGGTAACAGCGGTGGTTTACTGCATTTCCATCGTCCCGTTATGGGTAGTGTTGGTGGCTTTTCTGTTTAACATCAACATTACGTCTGGTGTTGATGAAGGGATTGCTTTGAGACGAATTACGGAATTTCTGACCACTCTCAACATAGTGTCCAATTTTTACATTTATTGTCTGACTGTACCAAGCTTCAGGAGTTTCCTTAGGACAAAGGCTTACTCTGTGTCTGCAACATTGGACCACTTATCATCACTGGGTAGGGTACGAGAGGTTGTTGATAGTCCAAGCTAATATACTAATATAAGCGGTGGACTTTAACGGCATCAAGGTGGACTTTAAAGTTTAACGGCATCAAGGTGGACTTTAACGGCATCAAGACTTCGAAATAGTGTACTGGCAGTAGATAACTCAATGTTATCACACGATGATTAATCACTCTACGCTCGATAAGAAAACGATATATTCACAGCTTCAATTCAAACGTCCTTCCTTCCTTCACATTGAGTGTCAGAAGTTTTTCATCAGGAAGGAAGGGAGTCACTTTGTGACTTTCTTATAAAATTCTTTATAAACTGTTCCCTGACTTGGATACTGGTGGGAAGGTGAGACACGTCACTGTGACGTCACTGTGACGTCACATTTACCAACCAATCAGCTTTTAGCAACGTCCGATCATAACCCTGAAGCTCTGTGAAATCAAGTACTTTGTGATGTTGAGTGAATTTGTTAAAATTTTGTTAGTTACAGGATTCTTGGAAAGTGGATTCTTCATTTTCCGAACGATTTATAATGGCATTGAATTTTTGCATCATTAGGACTTTTCGAAAATATGACGAAATAAATTGAGACAATGATTAAGAATTTGTATCCATAATCTAGAATCACATCTTAGGTATGTGCTAGCTGACAAATAGTCAGTGATCCATATCATGATATCAGTATTGACTGCTATGATATTATTTTAAGGATGAGGCCCTCGCCATAGGTTTACGATTTTGGAATGTAATTTAGAAATGAGGCTGTCGTAGTCAAACGAAGTTGTATTAACTAATCCTGGTAGACTTTCTTGTGCTAATAATCATATTACCTTTCTGTTTTCTGAACTGTGAATTATTTTAGTTTCATTTACTTCTACTTCTAAACTGGCTCGCAGTTGTGGAATCGCTAAATCCCACACCTAAAGTAGGAAATGCGTAGCGAGATTCTAAGACGTTGTATTCCCTGTGAATGAATGATTAGGATGATTTTTTCGGACTTTCCTTCTCCGCCCTCCGGGCTAAATAAAACTTGTGACCAAGCAGGGAGATGGATAATATAAAACTAATTGATTATCTGAAAGTCTGAATATCGTGTTCCGCAATTTGCTGCTCAAACGCTAAGTCTACATTAGCTGCACGACTGTAATAATATAGCTCAATAAAGACAATAATGTAATGTCACTGATCGTGTGAATCACAAGACCCTATTATTATATAAAGCTTAGTGTGACCGGCCGCTTCTTTTTCTTTTGATACAGGCCCGATGGTTGTTTGCTGCCGTGTTGTGGTGCATTTAACAGCTGCTTGGAAATATTATCATCCCAAGAATCAAATCGACCTGATAATGGACGGCTGAGCATTTCACAGCAATTGATGGGAGTTCATACATACTTAATTTTATAAAATGAGATCATGCCGTAATAAACAATATTACGATCCATTTTATTTGATCTGTAACTTGAACTTGAAGCTTTTTAATCAAACTTCACTTTCGGCTTATTTGACGGCCACTGAAATTTTTATCGCACCGAATTTTTTTTCGGTGTTTGCTCCTCCAGGCTAACTTTAAATTTTGAAACTTTAGGCCTGAGATGGAGTGCGAATAAAACATATTGCATTGTTTGATTGTTTTTAGAGCGATTGTGAATTGACAGCATCGTCGATGCGATTAAAAACTAATCGCACTAATTATAACACCAGAATTAGCGTGAACTTATTCGCGAATCAAACTGCGTGTATAATACGATAACACCAGTTATCGGACTCTGCTGCGCAGACAATGACAAATTCTCCGAACCAGTGGTGATAGTAAGTCATACCAGAAAGAATTATTTCAATTGGGCACTCAGTGACTGAGCTATTAGGGCCAACGTATGCCCACTGACTTTTGGCCCACCCTGTAAAATAACACCAGTTATTGGACTCGGCTGCGCCTCGTGAAATAACTGCAAACCTTTTCAATAAGCAGGCCAGCTGTTATGGAGAATAATGTGAAGTTACACATTGTAATTTTACACGTAATTTTCTAGACGGCAGAAATAAAAGACAATCTGTGCTCACTAAATATTACATTGTTTTCATGTTTTTAAAAGTTTCGTTTTTTTTTCTGCATGTTATGGCAACAAATATTTGACATGCGAATTTTCAGAATCACGAGTCTAAGCTTAAGTGCAGTTTTCCTGTATTTACCGTCTGAAACTACCATATTAAGACTATACTAGGAAGTGATGTAAATTGTAAATTGAATAATGAGTTTGTCATTGACTTTCTAGTTCCTAGTCTTAATGATAATTGTGTTTGTTTGGTATTTATACGTTTATAAACGTTTTTTCTGTGCGTGTTACCTAATACCTCTCTTTATCTCTTGCTCAGCAACGAAGGCAAAAATATCATATCTTGACATAGTTTTCATTGCACCATGCTTAGTGATGTAATTTTTAATTTTTGGCAACAAACTGGCAAGGGTTAAAAGGGAAGGAAAAAAAACATAATTTTCAATTTTCATGTTCCATATGACAAAAATATGTAACTCCCAAAATACGATTTTATTTGCCAATCTTTATCAAGTCCTTGCTCAATTTCGTCAGCTCAAGAATTTGATGTCAATTTTAATTTTTCGATTTAGTTTTTGTTTAGTATTTATCTGACCTATCTATTAACTTATCAACGTAAGGTATTGATTAACAACATTAAATACCTGACATATTAATTCCCAGCAGCGTTTAAGCATTGACAAAGTGAAAGAATGACAAACCTCCAAGTAATAGGAGCAGGGTTGGGAAGGACGGGAACCATGTCCATGAAGTTAGCTCTGGAAGAAATTGGTTTCGGACCATGCCATCACATGGTGGTCACGTTTGGGCAAGAAGGATGTTTTAAATATTTCAATAACATATTGAAAGACAAGGAAGTCGAGGAATCCATTAAAGCGGTATTCAAAGATTTTGTCGCAGCGGTAGACTATCCGGGATGTATGTTCTATGAGGAGTTGATGAAACTGAATCCAGATGCTAAGGTGATCCTCAATGTACGAGATTCTCCGGAAGCTTGGGCTAAATCTTCAGGCGACACTATTTTCAGTGCGAACCAAGCTAATTGGCTCGTGTCACAACTGAAAGTCTTCATGTTCCAAATGTTTATGCCAATTCACCTCTACTTAATACACAAGATAATGGAAAAGCAAAGTGTCCACGGAGTCGCTCCTACTGATCCGGATACTGATCTAGCTCAGATGTACACAGACTGGAACAACAGAGTTATTGAGACTGTGCCTGCTGAAAAACTCTTGATATTCAATGTGAAGGAAGGATGGAAGCCACTGTGTTATTTTCTTGGGGTCCCAGTTCCTGATACACCGTTTCCCAGGGTGAACAGCACGGAGCAGTGGCAGAATAAAGTTTCTGGAATGATGAAGGGAAACATATTGAATGCTCTGACTAGAGTCGTAGTGGCTGGACTCATATTTGCTTGCGGGTATTACCTTCTTGTAGGATTCTAGTGGTATGGTCATTTTTATGCTCGATTTTTATGCTCGATTTTTATGCTCGATTATAATACAAATTTGATTATTTTACATCCTTAAGACGTAATGCATTAATAGCAGACTAGGAATTAAATTGATATGTATTTGAGCGATTAGATTATCAAAGCCATGACAATTTGTAAAGCTATGACAATTTTTAATTAGGATATTTGCCAAATTGGGCGATGTAAGCCTCTAAAATGTAAACTTATCATACGATTCGCCAGGGTTAAGCAGACTGTCATCCGATAAGTTGATGCAAACAATATTTATCTTTCAGTGCAGACAATATTTATCTTTCAGTGCAATCTGATAGCGTATTTCATTAGGACTAATGTAGCACAACCGAAACTTCACATCTGCTCTTTTTAAGTTTTATACTTACCGACTTTATTTCTATTTTGAATTTCTTCTCTTGAGATTTGATGTTTTTCACTTTTACGAGATGAGCATTACTTTCACAACTAACATCAGGTTGAAATTAATGCTCTGGTAATATGACGAGTATGCAAGTAATCGGGACGGGATTGGGGAGAACCGGTACAATGTCCATGAAGTTGGCTTTGGAGGAGTTGGGGTTTACTCCGTGTCATCATATGAAGGAGACGTCCAATCATCCCGACCGTAATCACCATTTCAGAGCCATTTTGCAGGACGTTGAAAATGAAGAGGCTATCGAAGCTATATTTGAAGGTTTCAAAGCCACGGTAGATCAGCCCGGTAATATGTTTTACCAAACCTTTATGAAGCTGAACCCCAAAGCAAAAGTTATCCTTACTGTCAGAGACTCCCCAGAATCGTGGGCAAGATCAGCCAGAAATACTATTTTCAGCTGCAACAACAGCTCTGGCTGGATTCCGTCTAATATCAAGAGACTTTTTTGGGATTTCTTTGAACCACCACAAATTCAGTTGGTGCATAAGATAATGGCAGATACGAAGTTCCATGGGATCGACCCAAACGATCCAAAAACAGATCTAGCTCAGATGTATACAGACTGGAACAAAAGAGTTATTGAAACTGTGCCTGCTGAAAAACTCTTGATATTCAATGTGAAGGAAGGATGGAAGCCACTGTGTGATTTTCTTGGGGTCCCAGTTCCTGGTACACCGTTTCCGTGGGTGAACAGCACTGAAGAATGGAATGAACTTGTTTCCATAAGCATTGAAGTGAAGTTGTGCGAGACATTGCCAAAAGTTTTACTTGCATGGGCACTCTTAGGTTGCGGCTATGTACTTTATCGCATGTATTTCTGTTCATAAATGTGGCGTTCGATGACGATTTAGAATTTATTTGTGTGTAGTTTCTATTCTATAGTTAATTGTCAGACTTTTGTATCATAATTATTGTCGTTTCCCCTTGCTATAGCGATTCTTTCTTCGTGATTACAGAGTTTTATCAGGAGTTCTTCCTTCCATGAAGTTGTCTAGTTTTGCTACTGTCTAATAGTCCTTCACAATGAAAACAGCTCACATTAATCAGCTGCTTTACACTTCGCAGTAGAAAGCCGAACTACTAAAAAGGGAAAAGTACTAGAGTAGGCAGACACCAGCCGAACTAGGCAGACACAGCCAAACTTGCTTAGGATACTATAAAATTAGATTTGATTAGGAATAAAAACATTCCATCGGTAAATACAGACGATTTGTATAGTTTTAGAATAATAGCCTATCACGGAGCAGGATGGAGGAAGTTGTTTTAGTTTATGTATTAGTATTTCTTTTCAGGCTACTTATCAGATTTTTATGTTCTAGTTTTGATTTGAATAAAGTTATGTAAATACTACTGTATAATTATGTAATAAAATTTGATTATATGATATGGTAATTTTGTTATCTAAGATTACAGTTCTACACTGTAGGATGTAGATATATATTTCTAATCTTTTAATTAATGAGACCACCTCACCCTGTGTTCTCGTACTGTTTGCTCTTTATTTACTGGGCAAAAACAAGCCGTCGTACTTTTCAATAATGACAAGTTTGAAAGTTATCGGCGTGGGACTAGGCAGGACTGGTACAAGATCTCTGCAAGCAGCTTTAGAAGAACTCGGGTTCGGTCCAGGCTATGACATGCTCAGAGCGTTCCACAATACCCACCTTTATCATCTATTTCAGAAACTACACGAGGATGAGGAGGATAACTCTAGTTTACTTCAGTTGCTTCATGGCTTCTCTTCTACTTTATCATATCCCGGGTGCTTGTTTTACGAACAGCTAATGGAATGGAATCCGGACGCCAAAGTTATACTGACAGTAAGAGACAGTCCAGATTTATGGGTCACTTCAGCTCAAGAGACAATATTCAGTGGCAACAAGAAGCAGTCATGGTTAGCTTGGAAAATTAAAAGATTTATATTTTCCTATATGATGGCATCGTACGTTTATTGGGTCATGAAAATTATGGTCGTAGTTCATGGGGTCGACCCTAATGACCCAAAAACAGATCTAGCTCAGATGTATACAGATTGGAACAACAGAGTTATTGAAACTGTGCCTGCTGAAAAACTCTTGATATTCAATGTGAAGGAAGGATGGAAGCCACTGTGTGATTTTCTTGGGGTCCCAGTTCCTGATACACCGTTTCCTAGGGTGAACACCGAGGAGCAGTGGAAAAGGAGAGTCGGAGCGAAAGTCAGTACTAACTTACGACGTGCCGGGTTGAAATTATTGTTATTTGTTGGTTTTATGAGCTGTATATTGTTCTTTTTATTTTTAAAGATTTAAGACAGTTAATGTAACTATGTAATTTAGCTCGGATTATTCACAAATAAACTTCAGGACAATGTTTAGTTTTATTTTAGCAAACTGTAAAACAAAATGATAGATATACATCTGTACAATGTACATCTGTACATTGAACACGCTTTACACGCTTCGTCTCGAGAAACATAAAATCGGTGTAAGAAGTCTTCAATATTGCCTCTTTGTTTTTAAACAATAAAAAGTAGTACAGCTATAACCAGACCCCAATCACTATTGCTGTATTATGTGTGTATCGTGCAGGCGCACAAACATTAAACAAGACGTAGTATGAAGTGCTTTAAGACGAGATATGGTCTTATTATAACTTTTTAACGATAGTAACCTCAAACGTATCTAAAGTTATGCCTAATTTTAAAATGTATTTAACATATTATGAATGAAGTGGCTAGGGTTAAATGCAAGATATTTCTTAATAGATGTATTCAACTATGGGGAGGCTATACCGCTTTGACAGGACGGCGATTAAAAAATCAGATTAAAATTGAATTTATGTCAATTACATTTCTGTTCTTCAGATGTTCAACCTCAACTCACACCCTTAATTTTTTTGGTGTGATTGGTAAATGGTAATGAGTATTGCTCTGTGAGAATCCTACTCGACCTTGGTCCAAGTTAATTTTGAATGAATAATGTTTTGTTTATTGTGTATTTTCATTAGAGTTGCGAAAATAACACGAGTGTATATGCCTGGGGTTGCGTCCCGACTATACTGCAGGGAAATCTGTACCGAAAGGACCGTGGCCGAAATGCAATTAGACAGGGAAATCGGCTCCCCGACTGCGGTCGACCAAATTATTATTATTATATTATTATTGTGTATCTGAAAACATTCCGTTTCAGTGATAATTGGTCTGTTTGCCTGCTTCTTCACGACTTTCCTATCGATAGTTCTTAACTCCTATTTTGAGCTATTTAACCTGGAAACCTCAGCCCCGCTAGCAGCTTACATTGTCATTATTATCCTCAATATCACTGGAGGTAGGAGAAATTTACATTCAGAATGGGAATTAATATGGATTAATTAAGTTAAATGCAAAAAATAAATATTGATGCACTCGAATTAACCTGACGTCTGAACAATATCTCGGACTAGCAGCGTGTTCCACTGAATCCACCCCAGGAGCGTTTAGACGGATACTTCAAGTAGAACTCATGTCAGTGACCACACCAGAGGATCACCTCAGACGTTATTGGCTCTCCCAGAAGATAATAACAGTGAGTCAAGTCACGGTTAAATTACGAAGTTTTATTTTAGATTATATGCAGAAATATGAATTAATAATACCAACATTATCGTTAGAAACTGAGAACTTTTCAGTAACCGACTTTTCGAAAAGTTTTCGAGATTTATGAATAATTAATCAACACATTTTGTAAAATATTCATTTGCACAGGATTTAAAGATACGGACTGGGAAACGTAAAATTGCTCCATCTGCTTATAAAAACATTGAAAAAAGCATTCTGCCTATTTTACTTTGTGCTTACGCAAAACATGGTTTTATAAAGAAGATAAAGGAACTGATTGACTTAGGGGCTGATTTAAACGCAAGGCAAGTTTTCCAACAGTAAAAAGAATACATTTCGGGCCGACTTTTTGGGCCACAAGTAACCTAGAAATAGAATTAGATCTGCTAATTTTATGATAAGCAAGACATTGTCTGATGAGTAAACCTATTCACATTATACATTATACATTATACATTATACATTATACATTATACATTATACATTATACATTATACATTATACATTATACATTATACATTATACATTATGACTATGACTGTACATCTGCAGTGACTATGACTGTATATCTGCAGTGACTATGACTGTATATCTGCAGTGACTATGACCGTATATCTGCAATGACTATGACTGTATATCTGCAGTGACTATGACTGTATATCTGCAGTGACTATGATTGTATATCTGCAGTGACTATGACTGTATATCTGCAGTGACTATGACTGTATACCTGCAGTGACTATGACTGTATACCTGTAGTGACTATGACTGTATATCTGCAGTGACTATGACTGTATACCTGCAGTGACTATGACTGTTTATCTGCAGTGACTATGACTGTATATCTGCAGTGACTATGACTGTATACCTGCAGTGACTATGACTGTATACCTGCAGTGACTATGACTGTTTAATGTTTATCTGCAGTGACTATGACGGGAGATGTGCGTTACACCTGGCCTGTGCTGAGAACAGAGAGGAACTGGTACATCTGCTCCTACAGAATCAGGCTGATATTCACCAGACTGATAATTTCCAGAACAACGCCCTCAGTTCCGCTATTCTTCACGGACACTTTAACCTTGCTAAATACATATATAAAAAGGGTGAGCTGCTCTTCAGATTCTTTGTTATGTCACCAGACATGTGTTATGAGTTTATTTAAAGAGTTTACTAAATTAAGTTTATTTAAGTTTGTTTAAAGAGTTTATTTAATATATTTAATATGTAAATTACATAAATTACAGAAGAGTTCTTCTAAAAGAGCAACTTTTTAATTCGACTCACGTGTCTCTGCAGGAGGTAGACTCAGGCTGAAGAAAAGTCAGATATCTTCCATGCTGTGTTATATGGTCGCTTACGACGACCTCGACCGACTTAAAGTAAGTTAGTAAACTATAAGCTTTTCAACTGCCTATAACTGTGATGGTGAGAATATGGCACTAGTTTGTTTTTGAAACTAGTTTGTTTTTGAACGTAATGTTTTCTAGCATGACGGAAACTACTGACTTTGGTAGCCGTACTTGATAAGCCAAAATAAAGTGTAGTTTCATATTATAGGGAAAATGCCAAGACATGGTTGATTTAAAACTAAAGAAATGCAAAAATTGTTTATTCTCAAAAAGCGGCGTGTTATGATATTTATGTGTGAAATAAATACGTATGATCAATGTCGTGTCATTTTATGAAAGCAATATGACACAGACCAAGTCTTCTGAAACTACGTACGTGTCGTAGAAAACCGTCTCTAGAGGTTCTGCGTTTAGAACGGAAAGTGCTTGACAAAGATCGCCTTACTATAATGGTGAATATAATATAACTATGCATCTCACTCATCACTGATACTTGGTTCAATCACTAGATTGATATTAATGGCTATAGAAGAACAAGATATTTGGAGGAGTGCGTGAGGTTTCCCTGAAATTAAGGTCGGATAACTAAGCCCATTCTACGAACTAATAGTACTATTTGTTCTCCGAATATTGCGATTGGGTTTCAATTCATCACGTGCCTGAACAAGCAATAAACGTCTGGTCGCATGTCTTCTACATCAATTGAAATTGTCCGACAGAACTAAGCAGATGGGAAATGAGATTAAACATATATCTGTTACGAAGGTGACGTCATAACCATACTAGGTCACTGAGTTATTGTTCAATGAATGAAAGGTTGATTTTTATTGGAAAATTGCTCAACCTTGGATATTAAAAACAGTTAATCCCCCAGATTTGGTTAGATTGTGGTGCGGATCCCAACTCGAGTGACTACGACAACAGGACACCTCTACACATTGCGTACTCTAAGAAAAACGACAAGATGATCAATTTCCTCAAACGTTATGCGCCTAAGAAAGAGGTTGAAGGTACAGTTACTATGACTATCACCATGTTATGTGGGAATATAATAGCCACCTCTGACGTGTGTGTCTTTCTAAAGAATCTATGCAGATTTATACAGTGGTATCCACTGTGGGTGTCGCGTACTGTGAGATTATTGCAGAGTTCAGTGGACTGGCACGACATATCGTGATCTGTGTTTGTTGGTTCATTTTACTGAAAAATCACAGCTCAACTTCAAATTAAATATAAAACAGAATTTAATTGCAATGCTTTAAAATGACTACATAACTTCAGACAGATGGGGTAAGAAACCTTCAGAATGCTACGGGAAAACTGTTCAGGACCTGCAGCCTGTTAAAGACGTTAAGAAAAGTAAAAACTTACTGAATTTCAGTTTAACTTGAATCTATTTCGGTTAAGGTTGACCAAAATGGCGTTTTTGCATGATAAATAACCCAGTTCACCTAATCGTGAACCCTCAGATAATCATCATTAATGTCATCATAATGTGGTAAAAATCACTGATTCACAAATTCTATCAGAGATTGATCAAAGCGCCGAACTGATGAGGAACAGACACCAGCATGGCAAAAGGAGTCGTCAGCATATGAAGATAGACCCAGTCATCCTAGAGGGAATCATCAGGCACATCATGAGGACTGATGATAAGGATAAGATTATGGTGAATTTTCTGTTTTATATTCTCACTGATAG
This sequence comes from Bolinopsis microptera, assembly GCF_026151205.1. NCBI lineage: Eukaryota > Metazoa > Ctenophora > Tentaculata > Lobata > Bolinopsidae > Bolinopsis > Bolinopsis microptera. Next base: position 3,169,335 of record NC_087080.1, on the reverse strand, counting down.
TCATTAGACCATGTATGCTTGATCACTCACAATCGTTTGTACCAAACTTATCAAAGATAGGAAGATTACAAGACTTGCAATGTTATGGTGAACTCAAATCATCCGACAAAAGTAATGTAAAATTATGGAATACCTTAGTAATAAGTAGAAGGGCAAATTGCTCAAATCAGGGCTGCTCGCGAGTTTTGATTTGGCCACTATGTAAAAGTTTCAAGGCAGGATATAAAATTATTCCTTAACAAAAGTGCATTCAGACACAGTTTTGATGTAACTTGGCAATTGGTTGCATTTAAACTAAACTAGTAAACTAAACGAACCACAAAATATAAGTAATCATATCCTGGCCAATAAGTTCGTAGTGCATACAATAAGTTTGGGAAAGAAATTTTAACGGATCATAAACGGACCGACTTTATTTGAACGGACATTAAAATAAACGTTATTAAGTTATAAGGGCCTCCAGCGTCCAATAAATGCCCGTTCAAGTAAAGTATGGTAAGGTATACTTATTAGATAAACCAACTCCACTAGAATTAGCAACAAATTCTCCCATACCAAGAAAATATATCCAGAAATTCCCCCATTTACCCCCAGTATTTAAGACTAGTCTGAAATAAAATATTGAGCTATGGACTATTGTATTATATTACTAAAGACTCATTAAAATTAAATATTGTATTATATTGCATAATCATACATGTATGATGTAATACTAGTAACTAGAAGGTCACTGGTCGAAATGCAGCTATACTCAGGAATTTTAAAATCAGTATTATGTCCCAATTTCTCTTTATCATGTAGCACCACCAAGGGTCGACCGAGGGCAGGATTTGCGACCGAGGCCGAGGAAATTTTGCTTTGATTAAACTGAGGCCGAGGCAAACCGAGGAATTGTCTTCCTGACCGAGGCTGAGGACTCGGTCGAGCCTTGAGCACCACTGTGAACCGTGTTTTGAGTAATCACTATACTATTCAATGATCGATACTTTTAACCGCATCCCAAAATATCAATCATAACCCAAGTTTTGAACATCTATAGCATAATTAGCGTAATAGGAGCTAGTCATGAAGGAAATACTGCTTCCAGTACCGCCTTGATAGTTGATGGCGACTTGTGTCATTATCACCGACCTCACTGATTGGTCACTGGTCAAAATTTCAGTAAAAACCGCGAAATTTAGGTCAAAGGGGAGGGCAGAAAAGCTCCTCTTCAAAAGTCTTCCAAAATATCTTATATATTCTAATAATTTTATTATTATCTCAGAGTTTGATTATATTTCTTTGTCTTACCACCCGACTATAATTTTCTAATATGAGTACGATAAACAACGAAATTAGGGTTGGAACAAAGAACGGTCCTAATTATAGGCAGTAGAGGGCTAATTAATCAAATAAGGTCCGTCAATAAAAGGATGGATAATGTATCATTCACCATTCAGCATGTCTCTTCAGGATTTACTACATATAATAAACGCGATTTAGAAAATAAGCTGTGGTATTTGCAGAATGCAGTAATTATAACAATCTCAACTAATAAGACAAGAGTACAAGTAAATTGTAATACAAGGTACACACAAGCAAACAAATTGATTCCAAAATTTGTGAAAAGCTCGAGGGGTGATAGCGTTTCATCACGTGACAAAAAAAAGCTTATTTCCATACATAGATTTTCCCATATCTGATATTGCTTTGTTTTTATTTTTTTTATTGTAACCCCTTTATCTCCAGGCCTTACTACCATCCCTTGTCTGCGAGGTGGTCGCTAAAAAAGAGAGGGATATCATGCACATCCTTATCAAAGAGAACGTTCTCATCGACTTGAATGTAAGTCTACATTTTGCTGCCTTTATTGGCAAAATAAGTTTCGCAGTTAAGTTGACCACAGTGGCCGAGGATTAAGTTTGCGTAACAGTGATCTCAGAGACCAGTTTTTAGTAGGATTCTATTTATTAATTATTAATTATTATTAATTACTATTTACTAATTACTGATTACTAATTAAAAATTTTTCATTACTATTTACTAATTAATAATTAGTATTTACAAATTTCCCATTACTATTAACTAATTACTAATTACTATTTACTATTTCCCATTACTATTTACTAATTAATATTAACTGTTTACTAATTATTAATTACCAATTACTAATTACTAATTTCTAATTACTTATTACTAATTTCTCATTACTAATTACTAATTGCTAACCCCAGGTGGCGGACTATGATTTGCGGACACCACTTCACATAGCATGCGCTACGGGAGACATAGCAACAGTAAAAACTCTCTGCTGGAATAACGCTAACATTAATGCTATCGACAGGTAATTATAATTATAATTATAATCGACAGGTATAAATTACAATTACGCGCTCAAATGACTTCAACACGATAAACCCTATTTTCGACACATCATCATCGCAAAGTTAAACCTATTTGGGCATACATCAACAATATAACCGATCAAATTGTTAAAGCATGAACGTTTTAAATCTATTTAATCTGATCACGTGATCTGACTTACAATCTTGTGACCAGGTTCGGTTACTCGCCCCTACTGGAGGCATGTAAAAGTGAGCACGATGACGTGTGTGAGTTCCTGCTGGACCAGGGAGCCCAGCTGTGTTTACCGCTGGAGATGCAGGTTTATTGACATTGTACTGTAATTTTGACTAACACATGTTTATTGAAAGCTTCTACAGCTACAAGTTTAACTATCGTATCACTTATATGTTCTTAACCCAACTCCATTCAGGTTTCAGAGTTGTGCTGGGCTGTTTTTAGTAACGACTTTGAGATGATTCAACGTCTTGTGAACGCAGGTACATGCTCACTTAAGTAGTAGGGTAACTGTTGGTTGAGATCATTCTTGTTTTCTGTTAGTAGGACATAAGTTTCAATCCTTGTCAGGCGATGAACGATTAAACGAATAATCAATAGTAATACATTCTTAAGTTTGGTCACAGAAAATTCTAAGAAAGATGGTTGTTTATCATTTATTACATATGTTATAATTTGTTGAATGTAAAGATTGTATGATCTGTTGTAGGGATCAACATACACTCGGGAGATTACGATGGTAGAACATGTCTTGCTGTAGCGTTTGACAACAAAAACAAGAACATGATGAAACTGCTAAAACAATACATAGACTACAGTTCCAGTGAGTAGAGATCGGGAATTCAATGAATCTCATTAAGTTGATTTGATTGATATTGATATAAAGAAACTTGATAATTTTATTATGTTTTCTTCGCAGAATTACTATGAGTCATTTAGTTCTTAATTAATAACGATGTAAATTTCATACTTTTAATTTAATTATTTGATAAAACGTGACGATATGCACTTAGCTCGCTTCTCGAAATCCCAAAAACTTTCAAACAAACCTTTTCTGCAGTTTCAAGCTACTGGAGCAGTGGAAGTAGTAGTGGTAGTAGTAACAGTTCGGGTAGCTGCTGCAACAGCCGCACCGCGTCCCCCGTGCCTGAAGAAGAGGGGGAGGAGGGGGAGACCCCTGCCACAACATCTTCAAGAAGTAATGATGTTAGTCTTTGTATCGAAGAAGAGAACAGCGCCCTGATACGACCCAGTGTTTAGTTTTTAAATGATTAAGAATGGGAGCTGATTATAGATTTATTTTATTAATGATTATTCTGTTACACTTACATGTTAGTGTTGATGTTATAAGTTTGAGTTTCAGTCAGAGGTTTTTAGTATCGATAACAGATAAGTTATTTTTATCATAGAATTAAAGCTAAGTCTTATTAAAGGGCGAAATATGATGAATTTTTGTTATGTTTGATATCTTATTCATTATTGAACTTTACCAACTTGTTATCTTTTTGCGTATAATTCAACAAACTGGAAACTCAATACAGAGATCAGCTGTAGACAGGGACCATTGCAACTCTTGCTAGGAATCTTAATCCCATAAAGATAATGATAGTCATGGGGAAGGCAAGCACTACGATTCCATATAGGACTACAAAACTACCAGTTAATCTGTGTAAAAAATTGTAGCCAAAAAAAGCCTTAAAAAGTGTAAAACAAGTAACATTATTTCTCACTAATATAAAGGTATGTTTTACCTTTGGAAATGTACTGCTAGTGCTATAATAACACGTGGCTCTTACTAATTCGCTCGCCCAAAAATTTCACGTGACTTTGGTTTTTATGGTTTTGCAGCCGTACAAAACGGTTTTACATAAACCCTAATCCCAACCCTAAACCTAACCATAACCCCGAAGCTATCCATAACCCTTACCACAACCCTAACCCTAACCCGAGCCCTAAACAATCGAATTCATCTTTTACTAGCCTGTCACGTGACCAAAACGGTTTTTTGCCCATAACTCTCCAGGGAAGCATTTTTACCCTACGTCATGGGGGGTGATTCGGAATCAGCGTCCAAAAAATACACCGAACGAGATCAATTTCATACCCAAAGGGCCTTTTCTGTTTTCACAAGAAGTTTCTTAAAATTTGGGCGAGCGATTTAGTAGGAGCGATAACACGTTGTATACCTCATTTCTTTTGGCGGTCTTTGCGCGTGAAAAGAGGTATACACCGTGTGTTTGCTCTAACCAGAGCCCTCGTGCTTGCAGTAGGTGCGCCCGCCAAGCAGTTCACCTAACTTAACCATGTTGTCATACGTTGTATGACCCGCCGCGCACAAGTGCGCGGCTCCCCCTTGTATCGTCGAAACTCTACAGTACTATAGTGAAGCGACCGTGGGGGTCACCACGTGATACAATAACCATGTGCTTTCGCGCCACTGCGGGCGCGCTTGTTTCACAAGTCAAGAAAAGTCCTTTTACCGCCGTGAGGCGGGCGCGCGCTACTGCAAGCGCAAGGGCTCTGGATAGAGCAAGCCAAGCAGCGACACACCATTTTACTTGTAAAACGTATAACTATCTAGGCTTATATAACCTACCACTCGGCGTGCGTCTTGCAAGACGCTCGTTACCTCAACCTGGGGCGGGGACCTCAGGCTGTCATGTTCATAAACATAGCTAGATTCGAATAGAGATTCTGCGAAATGATGCAGGCTGAGCGCGGCCCAGTAAAACGCACGCCGAGTTGGACCGTCAAGAAGGAAGCGGCGCTCGCTACAGGCTAGTACTTCGAAGAAATTTAAACAATTAGTAACATCCGTCAACTAATTACTACTTGTATGTTGTAGGTTTATAACCTACCAGGACGCGCGCCGAGTTGGACTCGTCGACGGCCCTATTTGGAACAAATATTGCATTAGTATCACCCGTTAAATTACTACACTTTTTAGTATAGTGTATACATGCTACACACCAAAAAAGCAAAAGTGTATATTGTAGTGCTCACTGGGCTGCGCTCAGCCTGTCTTTCCGCCGAATCTCTATATGTTTATGAAAATGATAGCCTAAGGTCCCCAGGTAAAATAGCGTAAAAATGTAGCAGACCCCGTGGTTGACGGATGTTACTCGTCTAAATTTCTTTGAAGTATAGCGCGCCGCTTTTTTCTCGAAATAGCAAATGCATTTCGCCAATCTAACGAAGTTGCTCTAACCAGAGCCCTCTCGCTTGCAGTAGCGCGCGACCGCCGAAGGCGGCAAAGGATATATATTCTACTTGTGAAACAAGCGCGTCACGCAGTACGCGTATAAACATGGCTATGTGAACTAACGAAGCGAAAAGTATTATTAAATGCGCGGCGCGGCCCAGTATATAACGCATTGCGTCGCGCTATAAAAATTTAGTTTCTTTCATCATTTTTACTCGCATATACTGCCTGATCATTTGAAGTATGGGATTTAATCCTCCTCATCAATCTTCACGATCGTTTAAAAAAGTTTAGTTGAGAATTCTCAACACCCACTTTCAAGGTTGAGTATTATCGTTGCTCACCGTCCACTTGCCTTGCAATCGTACAGCATTGTATAATATATTTGAAATGCAAAACTGTGATTATGGGTTAAATCTTCACCTACCCATGTCTTTTCGTGCGGCCACTGCGGGCGAAGGCGCGCCACTGCAAAGGATCTGGATAGAGCAAAATTTTCATTATTTTTAAAAATTTGTTCCATTTTCATCACATTTAATTTATTGTATAGGTTTATTAATTTTTCGAGAGTGTCTATATCTTTACAGTTAGATAATTACCATTGCTGAAATTATCTGTATACTGTTCGAAACGTTCTAAAAAAATCTAAAATCTTCTTAGGATATTATTATTATATTTGGTCTCAATAAGAGGTCTCAACTGCCTAGTCATTAAACCCTGGCAATCGGTCATTTTTCTCTGGCCCGGAGTCAGCTGACCCTAGGGTGTAGGGACCAGAGGATAAAGGCGTAGAGACTGTGTATCTACAAAAGAGGTTGTTTTTACAAGAGACAGGGGTTGCAACGCAAGGGAAGAAAAACGGGAGGAACAATCACAAAGTGTATATTATATGACTTAGCAAATAGAGATTCTAACAATCCTACACTACAATAAATGTTTATTACGTAAACATAATATGTTGTATAAACAAGAAACGGGGCTTGCAGGGCAAGAGATGGGACTCACTAGAACTGGCCACAGAATGTATAATACAGTAATTCAGCAAACACTTATTACCGAAATCTGACCCACAAATTATACTACAATCAATACAAGAACATACAATATACTAAACACAGTGTTTATACAAGAAACAGGGCTTGCAGAGCAAGGGAAGAAATACAACAGAAACAACTGCAAAAATTGTATATCACATAGTCCAGTAAGTAAAAGTAAAACAACATTTTTAAGTAAAACAAAATTTAAATTTCATCAGTAAACAATCATTACACAAATCTGAGACTATTTTCAATACAAAATACATAATAAATACACATAAACTTTCCAATATGTACACTGATACATTGATTGAGTGAAAATATCACTGATTAATTGCGAAGATCACGTATCTGCAATATCTTAAAAGGGTCATAACTCGGTTAAATTTTGAACAACCAACTTGAAATTTTGGGAGTTGGGGGCAGTTACTTCTGGGCCACCCTGTTGCTTGCACTGAACACAACTTAATAACCACAAAACCGATCAAAATGTCACTCGCAAATCCTTATAATAATAATAATAATAGGATTATGGCCACATGGCCATCTCGACAAAACTTGAAACCCAACTGCACTCTACGCTATTGCAGTTCGCACAATATTATCAAAAAGAAAAATGTTCCTATCCGGAACATTTAATGATTAATTATTTTTAGGACGTTAACATGTAGTTCTGAATTTAACAATCAAGAAACATTGATTCCTCGGTATTTAGCAATCAATGGGTTATTAGACATGAAATGTGCATATGAATCATGCTCACATGTATTTATTTTTGACATCAAGGTTTCGCTGAGATCCCAGAAGTGACCCTTTGACGATGCTCCACTCGCTATCAGTTCATTTTTATAACATTGAAGTCGAGCTTTGAATGCGTCTACTGAACTGGCTTCTTTAACCGAACTTGGTACTTTGTTCCAGTAATTGGCAACACGGTTACTGAGGACCTGATTTCCTCTTTTATCTTTTAGGATCTTGGTACCGCTACGTGATATCCTGAAAAGATCTTGTCCATAGTCCACTTTACCCGTCGTTATTTTAAAGGTTTCAATAAGATCACCCCTCATACGGCGCTCCAGTAGTGTTGTTAACTGGAGGATTCTCAGTCTCTCATCGTATGGTAGGATACCAATCCCGTCGATTATTCGTGTAAATTCTCTCTGAACGTCTTCTATCTTCTTAATAGTCCTCCAGTTTCCGTGCTCTGCTGGTAGATTCCACACTTGCACAGCGTATTCGATGTGAGGTCGAACTAGAGTTCTGTAGACATTTAGCATAACAAATTTGTTACGGCAGATCAAACTTCGTTTGATCCAGCCTATAACAGACTTTGCTTTTTTCACGGACTTATCTATATGATCACTCCAGTCCAGGTTTCTGGTAGTTAGAACTCCAAGATCCTTTTCTGTCTTCACTTGTGGGAGGCGTTCCCCATTCATGAAGTACTCGTGCATTGGATTGTTACGCCCAATATGTAGTACCTTACACTTGCCATCCTTCACATTGAATCTTAGGAGCCATTCCTTCTCCCACGCATTGAGTTTCAGTATATCATCTTGTGCAACACTGTGCTTAGCTGTGCTCGTTACTAGCTTAAGATCGTCCGCAAAGAGTGATACGAAGCTCTCAATTCCATCAGGGAGATCATTTATGAAGAGCAGGAAGAGCAGGGGGCCCAGCACGGTTCCTTGAGGGACCCCAGATGTTACAGCAAACACTCTAGAAAATGATGATCCAACCCTGACGCGAAATGTTCTTCCTGTTAGAAAGTCTTCCACGACTGCAAGGGTGTTGCCAGATATTCCAAAGGATTGTAATTTTCTCAGCAATCGTTTGTGTGGTACAGAATCGAAAGCCTTCTGAAAATCGAGATACAGTATATCAGCTGACCCGTCCTTCTCTAGTATCTCACTGACAATGTCCATACATTCCAGTAGGTTCGAGACGCAGGATCTTTTTGGTAGGAAACCGTGTTGTTCATTCACAATCATGGGGGATACGTGAGCTAGAATATGGTTCCTTAAAAACCTCTCAAAGATCTTGGAAAGAACGCACGTTAGGCTAATAGGGCGATAATTGCTGGCTTGGGATTTATCCCCCTTTTTATGCAATGCAGTGACATTTGCCTGCTTCCAGATTTCGGGAATCTTTCCCTCGTTGTAGCATTTTTGGAACAGTGCTGTGACTGAATCAGCAAACTGTTTGTTTTCGGCTAGTGTTTTCAAAAGCTTGGGGTGTATATCATCAGGTCCAACGGACTTCCAGATCTTAACTTTACGAAGTTGATCTTGAACTTCACTTGTATTGAATTTCAGGTCAGGAATCGTCTCCTTTGCGCTGTCTCCGGGTAGTGGGTCAGGTATTGAGGCCTGATCCTCCTTTACAAACGTGCTCTCAAAGAAAATCCCAAGTTGGTTAGCCATATCATGTGCTGAGTGGAGTTCATCCCCACTAGCATCTCTGATTCCAGATATTGCAGCCCTAATCTTGCGCTTGGAGTTCATATAGCTGTAGAAAGCTTTTGGATTTATTTTTAGCTGGGCTGCTGCTTTATTCTCATAGCATATCATGAGCTGCTGTTGCTTCTTCTCGTAAGCACTCTGCTGATGTAGTGCATGATTCAGGTTTTTTGATGTCGGGTCGTTTTCAAAAATAGACCACAGTTTTTCTTTTAGCTTCCGTGCCTTGATTAGACATGGTTTGTCCCAGACCGATCGTGATTTTATTGCACCTGCACGATTTATCCTCAATTTGACGACTGGAACAGCTTCAGCAATGGTGTTGGCATTGGCCTGGATCAGATTCCAGTGCTCTTCAATAGTCAAGTCATGATTGGCACTCCATTGCAGCGGCCCTGCTGTATCAATGATTAGATCTTTGTTTGCTTTTGACCAATTTTTCTTCTGTTGAGTCACATACTCATCATGGTTAGCAATTGACCACTTACTGATAATTCCCACATGGTCTGATTTTCCCAGCGGTGCGGTTATTTGAACTTCCTGAAATATGGCGGGGTCTGAAGTCATAACATTGTCAAGAGTTGACGATTGCACTGTTGTTAAAACCTTCCTTCTGCGAGTTTTAACATCGTCTCCGATAACCCAACTGAGATCATGTTTTGCGAAAAAATCAAGATAGCACTGTTGAATCAGGAATTTTTGATTAATTGAATTATTCGGACATTTAACTACACCTAAATCCCACACAACATCAGGAAGATTGAAATCTCCCATCATGATTAGTTCGGTATTAGGGGCTAGATTTTCAATCGCTACGGACAGATTAGATAACATTGATTGACACTTATCGATTGTTAATGAAGGGGATCGGTATATAACAAATAATGCAATATCAATACAATCAGAATTTAGCATGACACATATGCAATCAGGTACATTTATTGTTACATTGTGAGATTGGATAGAATCATGCACATATATACAAGAACCACCACCTTTCCCCGTTAATCGATCTACTCTATACAGCCTAAAGTTCGCTAATGCTACCTCTGCATCATACACATCTGCACTGAACATTGTTTCTGTAATTCCCAAAACCTTGCAGTCGCTGGATTCGGCTACAATTTGCAGTTCACTGATTTTATTCTTCAAGTCATTTGCATTTGAATAAAAAACTTTCAGAAAATGACTAGCATTGTTTCTTAGTTTAGAGTTATAACTAGAGACAGCTAATAGGTCGCAACGTTGCCGGAGTTTTCCGATTCCGTACCACCTGTCAATAGTCCCTTGGAACCACTGTCCTTCGTCCGCTCCCGTCTTTTTTGCCGCGCCTCGTAGTTCGCCCTTCTTTCAGCCTGGGATAAGTCTGGATTTATCCAGTAGTCCTCACCATCCTTGAGAACCTTGCAGCCATTTCCGTACTTGTGCTTGCTACGGGCAAGATCCGGTGCGCAAGCACAACAACAAGGGGTCGTGGCTTTGTTCTTTCCTTATTAGAGCCAGACCCGAGAGGGGGACCAGCTCTGTAGCAGCGTTCTATCTGGTCGGTTGTGACATCTAGAACCGTGGCAGCTATCAGCTTATCGGCTGCGATCCTGTCCTTTATCTCTGTTAGTGAGCTCTCGGGAACAGTAGTGATCACGACGTTCCTGATACGCTTCTCTTTGTCGAACACATCAGCTTCCTGTCGAGCTGTGGTCTGAGATACAATCTCAGACTGGCTTTCCTTAAGCGCAGATGCTAAACTGTTCTCGAAACATTTCTTCGTCTCGCGGCCAATGATACTTTCTGTATTCTTCACAACGTCAGCAAATGTTTTTGTCATTTTGTCTGTTTTGACTATCGTGGAGACAGTTTCAGTCATAATCTCTTTCAGGTGTTCTTTAACGACCTGCTTCACTTCTTTCTTCATATCTATACCTGATACATCAAGATCTTGCTTCCAGTTTTCCAAAACAGTCTTGACTTCACCAACAACGTCACTATAGGTCCCAATTAGCGTATCTGCTCGGGCATTCAAGCTCTTGTTTTCCGTTTGCAACTCTCTGATTATGAGCTGCAAATCTTTGATCTCAGCCGATGCTCGCACATTCTCCTTTACAATGTAAGTGTATGATGTAGCACCCTTATCAGTGATAACAGGCAGAATGCTTGACTTCATGAGGTTGAAAATCTTCAGCTTTGAATTATCAAACGCCTTTTGACTGTCTTCCTTCGATCTGTTGCTTTTATTTATAGTCGGGAAACTATCCAATATATCGGAAATTTCAGTGTAGGCCGTCTGAGCCTTGGCTATATGGTCGGGCATCAAGTTACAAGTACAAGGGGTGCAGTACTGTTAGTGTTAAAACGAAGAGAGAGAAATTTGACGCAAAACAAAAACAGATTTGCAGGTGTAGCACATGCAACTTCCTATTTCTTATCCAATTTGCATGTGGCTGGTTAGACAGAGAGAAACTTTCGACATTAAAATTTAGATAATTGTAAATAACGTTATAATTTAAAATCCTTATTATAGAAATCCAGCATCTTAAAAAAATTAATGTGCCAATCAAAGATATACGCTGCACATTTAAAACTTCAGCTATAGGGGGCCCAGATCCACGTTAAATAAATGAAGCACTTAATGTTGTATCATCCTCAACCCTCAAAATGCAGGTTTATACGTGCGTGTTATATCACATGACGTATATATCACATGACTGCCATCACACGCAGCAAAATAGTTGCCTTACAGAAAGGGTGTGGTGTATATATAGCAAAGGAGCAGACTTCTGCAGACACTGGTGCAACGTTTTGCCATCTCATATTTAAACCTAATTACTTATTCCCTATGATGTTTTTATCTTAGTAGAGCAAAAATGCAACAGGCATCTAAAACGATGCATAGCAAGAAAGTACCCCAGAATTTTCCTTACTGAAAAAATGTAGTCAAATCATAATTTAGTCAAATCATAAGTCATAAAGAATGTTTGCTATGGCCCCTGTTATAAGACCCATATTTTTCAAAAAATATAATTTTTTATATTAAAAAGAATTTTCCCGTAATCACACTGCATACAATACATTTTCCTCACGATATTTCCCCATGACGGTTATTCCAGCTTGCATCCAAGATTGAAAAGTGGTGTGTTTTTATTGTAGGCGTGCAGAACTCGAATAACTCAGCGGTCATTTTGGGTTCCGTCAAAATGGTACCATCTGTCTTTGGTCTTTACGGAAAAAAGATACGTGAACCTATCATGCCTTACCTCAAAAAGCTCCACTTTTTACCTGTTTGGTTCAGAATCAAGTTCAAAATATCACTTCTGGTCTTCAAGTGTCTTAATAACATAGCCCCTCAGTACTTACAAGGACACATCAATCTAAGGGAAGTACGAAGACAAAGTTCCAGACTAGATGATGACTTTTATTTGTTGAAAGTTCCTCCTGCTCCTCATTTCAGACGAACGGATGCTGCATTTATGTTTTGTGGACCAAAAATTTGGAATGAACTACCCTACTCAGTGAGATCATTATCATCTGTAGAATGTTTTAAAAATACGCTAAAGACGTTTTATTTCCACCTAGCTTTTGATAATATTTCTAATATTTGTCCATAAAGTCTGAACTGATATGAAAGTGCATAATTTTGGGAACTTCATACAAATATTTGTCCATAAAATCTGAACTGATAAAAAGTCCATAATCTTGGTATTTCAACACTAAGTCTCGCTTTAATTACTTAAATGTATTTCTTTGTTGGGTATATTTTAATGTCGAAGCGTGTAATAAATGTTAAAATTTATTTATTTATTTTATCTGTTTGTGGTTTGGAAAAAAATCTTTAGAACTCTAGAAATAGATCTTTGCTACCACTAATTTAGGAAAAGATTGGTTAGATTATACCTTATGGAGAATAGGCTAGACAGTAGAATTGCAAGACTTATTGTAAATTATAGGAAATTTCTTTATCCATTGTTCAGTTAATAAAAGACTGCTGGAACTGTTCCAAGCAATCAAGTCATCACTTTAAATATGTGGTATTGGTTTTATTGTAAATCTAGGTGATTTTTCATGTTGAGCCAAGCAGTGCAGTATAATGTAATAAACCCGGATTTATTGTAATTAGCTCGTCATTTCATTCAATTTCAAAGCTCTATCTGTGTTTCAACTACTCCTGCAATCTAATTGCTCAGAGCATTTGAAATTTAAAAATCAGCCTTTTTAGAATGAAATAATGATAAAACCTTTCAATACGAACACCTGGTCAATGTTCATACTCATCTATAAATACCCTTTTCAACCGAACAACCACCTAAAATATAGAAATATAAAGTCTCTTATCAAAATTTGCATTTTATCTTATTCTAAACCACATTTAGGCAAGGATGTCTGGTGACGATTCAACTGACCGAAATGTTGAAATATGGAAGATCAAGAAACTAATCAAAAGTCTGGAGGCCGCTAGAGGGTAATTCTATTATGAGCTTAACTCTTGCTTGTTAAATCACTATATAATAAAGTTTTAAATGTGCTTTTTTGTATTTCCTGAACTCATGCATTACGTTAAATGTTCAAATAATTTAAACTAGTTTTCAATATGTAATAGATCGTATAATTGTAAATTATGGCTTTAACAACTTTTTGCAATCATTACTATCAAATGTCAATTTTAATGTTTTAATATCATGATGAATAAATAATAAATATATACAATACATTATATAAGCACATGTTTGCTGCACCAATTATTTTCTGGTTACCTCTTTGTAATAATCTACTCGAGGACTGCTCAGGTCTAATGTTAAAGAATGCAAGCAACTGAATCTGCTGAAAAATAAGACTTTTAATTTCAGTAACGGAACCAGTATGATCTCTCTCATTATCCCACCTAAAGATCAAATAGCTAGAGTTAGCAAACTGCTAGCAGAAGAGTACGGAACGGCGGCTAACATTAAGTCACGTGTAAACAGGTAAAGCTTATAAATCTGAATCTGGTTACTAGGTTACTATCTGGTTACTAGGTTACTATCAATATCTTAGAGCTAGCTGCTATATTAGTTTATAATTTATATCATAGAATCTCGGAAATCTGAATTAATACATTTCCCCTTCTTTAGTTTCCATTAACTAACAAGCAATTAGAATTTATTTTTTGAGAAGGAATATGTAGAGGTGCTCGTTACCATCTTACAACATATGCTAGAAGTTGTAACTTTGATTTTGTATAAGTGTTTGGATTGTTGCAAAAAGTGTACTATAATTTTTCTAACGAGAACTACAGTCTGTCACAGTCTGTAGCAGACTGTTAAAGACTGTAACAGATTGTTATAGACTGTAACACTGTAACAGTATGTAACAGTTCCGGTTTGTAACACTAACAGATAACAGACTGTAATTATAATGATTTACTCCGCAGGCTTTCCGTTTTGGGAGCTATAACTTCTGTACAACACAGAATAAAGCTCTACAACAGAGGTGACTATTGTATTCAGTTTATCACTAAAACTCATTGTTATTTAGATTTGTTTATTTGAGAGTTACATGAGGTAATCTATCGGATGCTTTTACATCTTTAAAGAATCTTGATCATTCTAAGTTATAATGGAAAGTGTGCAGAACCTTCCAGTGGTCATGGACCGCTCTTTAATCGAAAACAATATCAGATTTAAGAACATCTGACTAAATTCTCATGTTTCAGTGCCTCCAAAGGGATTGGTAGTGTACTGTGGTACCATCATCACAGACGAAGGAAAAGAAAAAAAGGTTAACATTGACTTCGAGCCCTTTAAACCGATCAATACATCTCTGTACTTGTGTGATAACAAGTTCCACACGGAGGCCCTGGACGCTCTCCTAGCCGATGATAACAGGTATTTCTTATCTCTTTCTTTGTTAATTTTATAACAAGTGTATGTCATGAAATTGTGCGGAGTATTGAATGCGTTTGATAAATAAAAATCCCTTTTAGAATCGGTATAATCAATCTAACAGGTTGTTGATTATTCTGTTGTCTTTCAGTTACCCCGGCCAAAACCACCCCCCCCCCCCCCCCCCTGGCCCCCACTTCAGTTCTTAAATCAATTAGATATTCAATTAAGCCGGTGTTATAAAATATAATACTATTTCAGATTTGGGTTCATAGTTATGGACGGTAACGGTTGTTTGTTTGGTACACTCTGTGGTAATACCAGGAATGTTCTCCAGAAGTTCACAGTTGACTTGCCTAAGAAACACGGTAAGTGTATTGCAGTTTGTTAATTAGTTAGTTGATGATTTTGTGAATATTTTAATTGTTTCAGTATTATTAGTTAATAGTTTAATTGTTTAGTTACGTTTGTGAGCTGTACATTAAAAGTCTCCCCACACTGTAATGTACCGCTTTCTCAGATTATTTATAATATTTAATATTATATTTCCTCAGGAAGAGGTGGTCAGTCCGCTCTCCGTTTCGCTCGACTCCGTATGGAAAAAAGGCACAACTACGTCAGAAAAGTGGCCGAAACTGCCGTGGGTCTGTTCATAGCAAACGACAAGGTATTGTCTGCTGAAATTGTTGGTCATTGTTTAGCATTACTTTTAAAAAATGTGATTATTTGGTTTCCTTCTGTGAGCTAGTTGTTCTTACTAATCCCCTCTTTTTCTTAGCCCAACGTAACTGGACTAATTTTGGCGGGATCAGCAGATTTTAAGAGCGAGCTGAGCGGTTCGGACATGTTCGACCCTCGGTTACAAACCAAGGTATTGAAACTAGTGGACGTCTCGTACGGTGGAGAGAATGGCTTCAATCAGGCTATAGAACTATCGCAGGAGTGTCTAGCTAATGTAAAGTTCATTCAGGAGAAAAAACTTATCGGTAAGATTCGAGTAACTCTAGTGATGAAGTTTTAATAGAAGTTGGATATTTTTCGTTGTATTTCATATTGAATTCAGCCGGTGGCTACTGATAACAACTTTTGATGACGTAGTTTTTAATTCCTTCTCGGGTTGCAACATTCTCAGCTTGTTGGGCAGTTATAATAAGCATCACATTTCATGTTAGGTTTTCATCATGTTTTTTATTTCAGGCAGATATTTTGACGAGATCTCACAAGATACGGGAAAGTACTGCTTCGGAGTAGAAGACACCATGAAGGCCCTCGATATGGGAGCTGTAGAAACTCTGATAGTGTGGGAAAATCTGGATGTTATGCGGTGAGATGGGAAATTTGGTTTATATCAATATAATGTTAAATTAATACAATGTAAAATTAATGCTGAATTTAGAGAAAAAATTGTTGAGCTATTTAAAACTTATAGATTATATGGTCGTAATCCTAAACAATTTTAAAACTCAGGATAACTTTGAAGAACCACCAAACGGAAGAAGAACGTGTTATACACATTCGACCTGACGATGAACAGGACAAAACACTCTTTATGGACGTCAGTACTTTGATGCGTACTTTTACACGTACTTTTACACGTACTTTTACACGTACTTTTACACGTACTTTACTTAATTACATGTGTTTGTTAAGTGATATCTAAGAATAAAATTATAAATATCGGAATTTTCTAATGAGCTATGTAAAAGTAGCGATTATCTACAGTTGTAGAGTCATTATAATATCGTAGGTAGGTTTGGCGTGTTTGTTTTCTTAGCTTACAAAGACACAGCCAATCAAATTCGTTCATTAGATTCTGATCAATGATATTACCGCTTATGCATAATGCTCTGCAATCTGCATGTAACGTTAATCATGCCTTTTTACAAAAGTGTTTATATATACAAGTAAGCACTTTTGTAAAAAGGCATATATATCAGGGGCCGGCTGGTGATTGGTTCTGATGATTTCTGATGGTTTTTAGGGATAGATCTTGACCTAAAAACGAAATCTGGATAAAAGAATCGAAAATTTAAAAAATTGTCCACATTTGTCAGAAAACGGCAGAATTGTTACAGGTACTACTAAATGATATGTTCTAGCAAAATATTGTTTTTCAGGCTGGCGTAGAGCTAGAGGTGTTGGAGAAGATGGCATTGATAGAGTGGTTTGCAAACAACTACAAAACCTTCGGTACTTCGCTTCTTTATTAAATAATGAGAGTATTTTTAATTGCCCTAAGTAACTAACTAAATAAACTAAGCGAAATAAACATCTGACTATTGTGATAATAACAGATACTTGCATCATCCAGGTGCAACGCTGGAGATCATCACAGACAAATCACAAGAAGGCTCCCAGTTCTGTAAGGGATTTGGTGGAGTTGGGGGTATTCTCCGGTACAAGGTCGACTTCCAGTCCTTTGAAGTGTTTGATAGCCACTACGACAAGGATGATTTGGACGATTTTGACTTCTGACATGTGGACGGCCTTAAACCGGGCCTAATAACCATGATACAGGTGACATTTATGAAATTGTTTTGTTTCCATCAGTCAAGGGATACATTTTTCACATCAGCCGACAGCCTTGTTCTGTTCGTAAGCTTATCGATTTCTCGCCATTTGGTAACTTTGATGTCTGAAACTTCAGAGTACCTTAACTTTTTAAAGAAATCACGACGAAAATTACAAACAGGAAGCTGTTTTCCTCTCAAGTTTTAGGTTGAGTCACTTTTTTCTTGGTAATGATGCTTGATTGCAATAATTATTATTTGCTAATTTGCCCATCCACAGATACAGACAACGCGCCATTGCTGATCGCCATGGGTATCAGGCCGACTTCAGTCAGGAGAAAAAGACTCGAAGTGAAGAACATTGCTTAATTTGATTTTATAATTCTCAAAATAAAATTCCGTGTTGTTATTTTCCTTGTGTGGGTCATTTTCTTTGGAAAATGCCCACTGTTCATGTTGAGACGGGCATGGTTTCCGTATTTAAAAGTCATGGGGAAATGACGATTATATAAATGATAGGTCTTACGTAATTTCACTGTGTGGAGCGCGCGGCGCCGAATGTCAGTTAATCAGAGAAATAAAGAAAGCTACAACAATTTCTACACGAGAGGAAAGCGCGCAAGCGCTGTTCAGTTAATGAAATTTAATCCTCAAACTTAAATTTAAACTTGCCCTTTGTTGTTCCTCTAATTACAGTTCAGATGATGTGGCAGTCATTAACTTCATTTTCCATCATTTATCACTGATCTATGGCATGATCTTATTTACCACAATTTAGTTTATCTATTCATATCCTCTTTTTGATAAATACTACATAAGACTCCACTAGATGCCGGGTGCATTGCCGCCAACTGATGTTATTACTAATGTTGGGTGAAAGGTCCAACATTCTGGTATTCGCTGTATATTTAATGTGGTCATGAATGTCGAACATAAAAAGATGATAGACTATTTCTCTGTGTGTCTTCCGAGTCTAGCGTTTTGCACAGTTCCTCAAACGCATGGTTTAAGGGGGGGGGGGGGGGGGGTTCACCCTGATTTTTTTGTGAAACTTAGTTTCGAGATAGCAGTTGACCAACAAACTAGGACCGGTGACCGAACTTTTGAGGGGGTCCCGGACCCCAACCGCCAAACGGTGCCTGCGGGGCAGCCACGCCCATATTTGGTCCAAATTAGGCCCAATTTAGCCAAATACCCTGAACACGCCCAAAACCCAGATTTTAGGTGCTCTACTTGTAGCTAGTGGTCCCCTGAACTCGTATATGAATTTTCATCAAGATTGGACAAAAAATGATTGAGTTATGAGCCAAAAACCATATGACCATATTTGGGCATACGCACCAAATTTGATCGATTTTGGCCCATAAATTGGTCAAATATCAATATTTTTGAATGAAACCAACTTTATATGGAAGATAAGCCTATACTACAGATTCTCTATGATTATCAGCTCAATATCTACCTAACTGTGGATTCTGTGTTCAATTAATTGCAAAAAATGAACAAAATCGCCCATATCTCAGTTCGCGATATTTGCAAAACTGACTTCGCTCAAAACAATAGAACTCAATAGGGTTTCAATATTTTTTCATGAAATTTTCAGAATCAACGTAGAATCGCATTTCGACCTTAAGTTTTAATATGGAATTTTGAGTTAGGCCTTTAAAAAAATTTGGCGGCCAAATTCTGAAATTTGCCGGGCATTTTTCAGAATTTGGCCGCCAAATTTTTTTAAAGGCCTAACTCAAAATTCCATATTAAAACTTAAGGTCGAAATGCGATTCTACGTTGATTCTGAAAATTTCATGTAAAAATATTGAAACCCTATTGAGTTCTATTGTTTTGAACGAAATCAGTTTCGCAAATATCGCGAACTGAGATATGGGCGATTTTGTTCATTTTTTGCAATTAATTGAACACAGAATCCACAGTTAGGTAGATATTGAGCTGATAATCATAGAGAATCTGTAGTATAGGCTTATCTTCCATATAAAGTTGGTTTCATTCAAAAATATTGATATTTGACCAATTTATGGGCCAAAATCGATCAAATTTGGTGCGTATGCCCAAATATGGTCATATGGTTTTTGGCTCATAACTCAGTCATTTTTTGTCCAATCTTGATGAAAATTCATATACGAGTTCAGGGGACCACTAGCTACAAGTAGAGCACCTAAAATCTGGGTTTTGGGCATGTTCAGGGTATTTGGCTAAATTGGGCCTAATTTGGACCAAATATGGGCGTGGCTGCCCCGCGGGCACCGTTTGGCGGTTGGGGTCCGGGACCCCCTCAAAAGTTCGGTCACCGGTCCTAGTTTGTTGGTCAACTGCTATCTCGAAACCAAGTTTCACAAAAAATTCAGGGTGAACCCCCAGCCTTAATTCAGGTTAAAATGTTATATTTATCCGATTTTTGAAAATTCGTATTAAGATTTGTCAACACATTCAAAATAATAAATCTACTGATCTAACAAAAAGCTTCTTAATACCGCGTTCTTTTCTTCTTAGATTATGGTTGGTGGGCTAGACAGTGAAACACGCAAATGTAGTGTATACTTCGTAAGATTACATCATTAGCTACAATGGAATTAAGTTGGTTAGTTTAATTAGTACTTAACAAACGAAGATCTAAAATGCCTCAAAAAATCGAGAATCAAATTACCTAAATAAAATACACGTGGTAAATGGAAATGAACTACAAATAGAAAAAAGCTTCAAAAATTGAATTAAAAACTAAGGACCTTATCTTTCAACTTTGCACCTATTTAAACCAAAGCAATTAGTTCTATACTTCTCAATATACCTAAAGGCCTCCCTATTTAATCCCCTGGGGTTACATTATTTCAAAATGGCAAATTTATAGTTGTCAATAGTAAAACTGTCACTGTGATGTTCATAGGCATGAATCGAAAGAGATGATTTATTACGATCCTCTACTTTCAGTTTAAAACAAGCTCTGTGTCCATTGCCACGTTTATGAAAGTTTTGCATTGTTTGCCCGAAATAAGTGTCTTCTACAACTATCTCATAACCTTCTTCCTTTATTAGATACTTCCTAGATTAGATACAAAGCTTACATTGGGCCACATAAATAACATTTTTAGATTTACGGCCATAACTACGGCCATTTAAAAACAGCATGATAAGTGCTTGGCCTCGAGGCTGTGTTTCTTTTTAATGAGGTGTTTTTTCGATCTTACATCTCTTGTATGAGAAAAAGTTATTGCTGATGTGTTATTAAACATAACAGAAACTGAAGGTGGTATTTGAATACAGTCTTCTTGTGAGACAGACAATCGAAGTCAAAATCCCGAATAATCATATTGTCCCAATCTCTGTTCCATTTTCAGTTTTTGAAGATGAAATTTCCAGGACCGAGATCTTAAAGTTTTGACTGAATTTCTCATGCCTGCAACTAATTAGTTAAAGTCAACTATAGGTGGCATATGACACGATTGAGGTGCTGGAAGTTTGATTTCGGTCGGATGAAGCCCACAGCAGAAAGCTTAACAAAACGAAAAGTTGTATTTTCAAAAGTCTGTCCCATTTTCAAATATGAAACTTTCTGAACACAAATTTGACATACTGGATAAAATATTTGCCCACAAACCAAATAGTCAGTTAATTGATGATGGTATGATACCAAACTGGGGTACTGGAAGTCAAAATCCCGAATAAAATTGTAAAATCATATTGTCCCAATCTCAGTCCTATTTTCAGTTTTTGAAGATGAAATTTCCAAGACCGAGCTCTTACAGTCTTGACTGAATTTCTCACCTGCAACCAATTAATAAGTCAACTATAGGTGGCATATGTCACGATTGAGGTGCTGGAAGTTTGATTTCGGTCGGATGAAGCCCACAGCAGAAAGCTGAAGGGGGGGGGGGGGGGGGGGGGTTCACCCTGATTTTTTTGTGAAACTTGTTTTCGAGATAGCAGTTGACCAACAAACTAGGACCGGTGACCGAACTTTTGAGGGGTCCCGGACCCCAACCGCCAAACGGTGCCCGCGGGGCAGCCACGCCCATATTTTGTCCAAATTAGGCCCAATTTAGCCAAATACCCTGAACATGCCCAAAACCCAGATTTTAGGTGCTCTACTTGTAGCCAGTGGTCCCTTGAACCCGTATGTGAATTTCCATCAAGATTGGACAAATTCTGAAAAATGCCCGGCAAATTTTGGAATTTGGCCACTAAATTTTTTTAAATGCCTAACTCAAAATTCTGTCCCAAAACTTAAGGTCGAAATGCGATTCTACGTTGATTCTGAAAATTTCATGTAAAAATATTGAAACCCTATTGAGTTCTATTGTTTTGAGCGAAGTCAGTTTTGCAAATATCGCGAACTGAGATATGGGCAATTTTGTTCATTGTTTGCAATTATTTGAACACAAAATCCACAGTTAGGTAGATATTGAGCTGATAATCATAGAGAAGGTGTAATGTAGGCATACCTTCCATATAAAGTTAGTTATATTGAAATATATTGATATTTGATCAATTTATGGGCCAAAATCGATCAAAATTGGTGCGTATGCCCAAATATGGTCATATGGTTTTTTGCTCATTACTCAGCCATTTTTGTCCAATCTTGATTAAAATTCATATACGGGTTCAGGGCACCACTAGCTACAAGTAGAGCACCTAAAATCTGGGTTTTGGGCATGTCCAGGGTATTTGGCTAAATTGGGCCTAATTTGGACAAAATATGGGCGTGGCTGCCCCGCGGGCACCGTTTGGCGGTTGGGGTCCGAGACCCCCTCAAAAGTTCGGTCACCGGTAATACTGTAATAGTTTGTTGGTCAACTGCTATCTCGAAAACAAGTTTCACAAAAAAATCAGGGTAAACCCCCCCCCCCCCCCCCCTTAACAAAACGAAAAGTTGTATTTTCAAAAGTCTGTCTCATTTTCAAATATGAAACTTTCTGAACACAAATTTGACATATTGGATAAAATATTTGCCCACAAACCAAATAGTCAGTTAATTGATGATGGTATGAAACCAAACTGGCCACTGGGGTACTGGAAGTCAAAATCCCGAATAAAATTGTAAAATCATATTGTCCCAAATCCCAATCTCAGTCCCATTTTCAGTTTTTGAAGATGAAATTTCCAAGACCGAGATCTTACAGTCTTGACTGAATTTCTCACCTGCAACCAATTAATAAGTCAACTATAATAGGTGGCATATGACACGATTGAGGTGCTGGAACATCCCTATCAACTGTGCTGGCTTAAGACTGCTCTATCCTCCGATCGTCATCCCCATATTGATATATCGTCTCCGAATCTCACAGAGTCCTGAGTCTGCTGCTCATTATCGTTAAACTCTGCCGCTCATTATCCATTCTTACGATCCATAGACCATGGAATGTCATCAACCGTGTCGAACTGTCCCTTGGCAGAACACAAAAATATTAATTGAGAATAAGGAACTACGATGTTCAACTACCTTCTTATAATTTTAGATCTAACAGTAATATGCCAAGATTAATATAAAAGTAATCTACCTCTAGAACGAACCTAACACGCATGATGGTCTTAGGAATGGTAATCTAGTTTAGGAGGAATCTTATCAACAAAACTGCAACATGTATCGTGTCTGTTTGAACCTGCAGATAGAAATTACATATTACTAATATTACTAGCTGCATTGAATTTGATTTAGATGAATGGAGGAAACTGGAATAGACGATTGAAAACAATATTATTATAAAATCACGTCTGAACTTTTAATTTAGAAGCAAGACGCCAAGACAGCTAAATTAAACGATCACATCAAATTAAGAAAAATAACTTACTGGTTTACTACGACTAGCAAGCTTATCAAAACATAGCGTAGCTGATCGAAACTGGTCAACTGGCCCCTGATTACTGGAACAACCCCATCTACTGTGCTGACCTAAGACTGGTCTATCCTCCGATCGTCATCCTCATATATCGTCTCCGAATCTCAAAGAGTCCTGAGTCTGCTGCTAATTATCGTTAAACTCTGCCGCTCACTATCCATTCTTACGATCCATAGACCGCCGTTTGAGACTGTGATTGGTCCATCTGCTATCAGGTGTTCTTCTGTGGTGTTCTGATTGGACACCTCCATGGAATTTCATCAACCGTGTTGAACTGTCCCTTGGTTGAACACAAAAAGCTTCGTTTGTTAATCAATCGTAAGCCTCTTTTCTAATTCGGATACACTAATTCTTATATAAAATTAAATGATCTGCTAAACTTAAGGAGATATATCTTAAACATAAAATCATTCAAGCACAGTTTATGACTGGTCTATCCTCCAAATTTTCATTACACCAAATTAAACGAAATGCCTTTATGAAATGTATCAGTATATTCGAAAAACGAATCTCAAACCGCTAACATTACTCCTTCTTACTAAAATAGCCGATTTTAAATATGGGCGTGGCCGTAGGATAGACAGGATGGAACTTAAAATTATCTTCTTTTTAATTGAACCTAAGGAGCAACGGATATAAAACTTTCTTGTATTCAGCATATCAAATTGGATTGCATGTGGTTTAGCTCAAACAAGGGTCCAACTCTTATCTGAAAATATTTTTTAATTTGTTCTCGGTGAACAATGTTATTTTGTAATTTTACAAAAATAAAACAAAGAATTTCGAAAAAGAAAATGATCATCGATAAATACGTAGTTTGAATATATAAAGCCGTTGAAAAGTAAGCAAATAAACTAAACAGCTCCATCTAAATAGTGTTCTTGTTAGTGTTAGACTTTCTGTCGTGCACTCTTAAGTATTTAGTATATCGAGGAATAAAGAATGTACTTAACTTTATTACTATTACTATTAGTAAGACATTCAATTGACATAGTTTAACTCATCATTAGAGCATTAGTATTCAGTCTTGATATCAGTTAAGTTATAATATAATAACTTATTAATAATCATTATCTATTAAAACTTTAAAGTCAAAAACTCGCCAAACATTAGATATTGTTGAAACTACATGGGGGGGGGGGGGGGGGGGGTAAAAGTCAGTACCCATACGTTGGGTCTTATACCACCGCCGTGTTTTATATTTGAGAGTTGTTGCTTTGCAGATGGCATACTGTACCTACTTGTTCGAGGATTTCGTGTTTGTGAACATGTTAGAGACTCCGTTGTAACTGCATATTGATATTGCAATAGCCATTTAATCCGGAATATAATCTGAAAAGATGGTGCGAAACGGATTTAAAATTACGAAGTTATCAACACATATCTCGGTCATCTGAAAGCTAGAACTTTCATTTTTTCAGGACAAACGTAATTTAAATGGCCAAACACCATTCAATAAAATTTGGCTCGAACTATCAAATAAATACGAAAATAAACCTCTATTTGAAAAAAATGAACACGAATATTTTTCGATTTGACAAATTCCTCGAACCAGTGGTGGTAGTAAGTCATACTAGAAAGAGTTATATCAATTTGGCACTCAGTGCTATTATGGCCAACGTATGGGTACTGACTTTTGCCCCCCCCCCCCCCCCCCCCCCCCCCTAGCTGGAGCTTATTCAACAATACATAGCTGGGCACAGTAAAAGTCTAGTTGCCTATAGGATTATAAAGCAGCCTTGATACCAGTTTAATTAGCATTCTGTCATGATAAAAGGTACAATGAACTCTTCCAAAATAAAGAAATCATAATTCAGAGCCCCAGTATATAATTGATCATAGCAGATGATAATATTATAATTAACGATTCATTATGCTAAAGATTGAGCGAACCAAAAGGTGATTCTGTAAATAATAAATCTTGCTGAGGCATAAACTATAAATATAATCATGTTTTAAGATATATCATAGGATACACATTAATCGATTTAAAAATTAAGTCAATTATTAAAACAAATGTGACATTAAACATGGACTATTAAGTCATAGATGTCATATAATACGGGACAAACGGATCAAACGGATTTAACGGATTTAACGGATTTAACGGATTTAACGGATTAAACGGATTAAACGGATTAAACGATTCAAAAGTCAAATTATAATGGTAATGTCTGACCCAATATAAAAATAAAATTTGTCCAAAAGTCAAAAAGTATTTATACAAGAGAATGAGAATAACATTGAAACCACTATGACAAACAAAGAAATAATCCCCGCAAATCTTCAGAATGAGATTTCATTTTTTAACTTAAATGAACTCTTCTAAAAGTGTTCCGAGTTTCACATTAGGCAATATCGTTATTGTTAGGAATTTGATTAGGGGATGCTTTAGGGAATCTTTGTTCGTGTGCTTTGGTAAGGAACCTTCCTAGGTCTCCGATGGTTGTAGGGTGTGCGAATATCTGTCCAATATCAGAGAATAGTAATGTTTTACAAACAGTGACAAACAGTGACGGAAATCTTAATAGAGAGGCGGCGCGCGAAAAGTGGCATGCAACGTATGTCAAAGAGGGCAAGGGCGCAATATTATATATTACTGTATTCCTGGTGGATTCCAGCCTAGAGAACCATAACAGTTTCAGATCTCTCTGCTCGGCGTAAGCGTGCCTCACTAAGGAAGAGTATCCCTCTTTGTCCAATCCCTCCAACCTCCTGAGGTAGCTATAGACTTGGGACGAAAGCTCGATAGCAAGCGGATATCTTCCAGTATCAACCCCAAACAGCGGTGTTCGAAGTCGATATGTTGACATTCATGGTCCATTTCATCAATGATAGATGATGATAACTTTCTCCAGGGGGTCTTTTGCTATGTCCTGTGTAGCCGGATGACTCCTTGATGCAAAGATAGACATGAAGTTTGTCATGAGAAGCCATATATGGCACCCGTAAGAAAGAACAGGAACAATCAGGGTGTCGAAAAGGTTAAATATGGTTGTCTACCGGAGATACCGAAGGTCTAGCATACTCTTGAGAAGTAGAGTCCTTTTTGTCTAAGTTTTATCTGAGTAAGTTTTAATGATCGTCTTGAAGCTGTTTTCTTTCTTTGGGCCGATGGATGGTTCACTATACAGCCCTTCGAAGAATTTACTGAAGTTAAGCATATCAAAGGACGTCCAGTTTGCTTCCATTTGTCTTCATTTCTTTAAGCCTCTTGAAACGGGCCCAGTTTATATTCCTGCCTAGTTCGACCTTACTACAAAGGTCCTCTATGAATGCAGATTTTTAAAGTTTTATGAGTTTCCGGTATGATCGGCGACTTTCATAGTAAGAGTCTCTAAGTTTTTGTCGTAACTTTTTGACAATCTATATCTGTTGACTGTTCATCTCCCGCTTGTCATTAATACAACTGACATTAGTTGCATTAATGACAGAACCGTTGTCGGAAGAATTACAATTATTACATCGGCAATATCTTGGAAGATAGATACGAGTTCTATATTTCCGCGATTCGGGTTATTTTCAGAACAAATTCTGGCGAATTCAACCAATCTGTGTTTGTGCTTTATTTTGCAGATGCACGGCTTGTAGTCAGAGAATTTGTTAAGATTCTGCACTTGGAATAACAGCACTGATCAAGTACTTGATCCTTTCTTACTCTCCTGCTGGCTTTTGGATGGCTGTACGGGATTTCATCTGGTTCAGTGTTAGAGTCATCTTCTTCAAAGTCGAAGTTAATGTTTCCAGTATGAGCATTTAAGTCGCCCACCTGCAAGATCTTGCTAAGATCGGGGTTTTGAGCTTTGAAGTCAAGGAGGTGCTCTGAAGGTGTTATGTAAGGGGAGCCATTTCTAGCCTTGAGTTTTGATTTGTACGACGACTGCTCTGGTGAGTCGTAGACATTGATGATGGTGAACTTGTTTTCCTTATCATTGGGATAGCTAGATAGAAAGTAATAGCTGGGAAGTCAGGGAATTATTTTAACTTGCTTTACTTGTTTTGAAATTGAGCGATGTACCCCAATGCAAATTCCACCCGATCGACAGCCTTTTCTTGTGAAGCACTCATAGTTGGGGAAAAAGTCCTGTTTGGTTTCTTGCAGGCAAAAGACACTGCTTTGTGTCAGGATTTTGCTGTGTTGTTTCATGAGCTCAGTGCCAGGAAGTACTGGGGTATTTTGAGAGCGTGGGGCTTTTCCAGTCTCTGTTTTTTAGGACAGTATAAATCTTCATTCGTGGTATTTTTCTTTTCTGATTTCTTCTTACCCTTCTTTTCTGTCTCAACTTCGTCACTCCGTTTCATGACTCGCGGTTCAGTAGAGTTCTCTGGTGTGTTTGATGTGCTGTTAGTCACTAGATCTTGTTCGAAGGAGTTATTGGAATTTTCACTGTCCTTCTTATGTTCTTCTTTCATTAAGTCTGGCAGAGAGGGTCACTGTCAATGAGAAATGCAGCTGCATTAGTTGTGTCAGTTTCTATCAGCATATAATTTCTTCTAGTCACACAGGCTCGTGTTTTTTATCGGGGTCAACTATTACTTTGCTTTCATCGTGTTTCTTGATCTCTTTGGATTCTTTTTACTGGTCTTAGTTTCTTTCCCATTTGATTTTTGTTTTCTAGTATTGGGGCTTCCAATTCGACTTTCTTCCAAATGACAGGTTTCATTGTAATCACCTGTGTTAAGAACACTAAACCCATTATTGAGATAAGTCTCGAGGGCACCCTTGCACATTTTGGCACTTTTCGGCACTTTTATACCTATGTTCATCAGTTCGGCAGTAACTGCGTCATTTTTGCCTTTCTTGACAAGTTTCTCGATCAGGCTCGGTTGAGGCTTCACTCTTCCATGCGAAGCATCTATAAGGTGCTCAAGAACTATCTTACTGTTTAGCTCAGCGGTGTGCGCCACCCTCTGCATGGGGCATAACTTCACCAAATGGATAATTTTGCTTTTTGAGTTACGGTCCGCAAGTTGGACCAATGTTTCTTCCTTCAGGAACAGTATAGTCATTTTAAGGCCATCGATTGTATCCTCAGAGGCTTCTTCCTTCGGGTGGTCGATCGTAGTGTCCTCTTTATCAGGGGGGCTCGCTGTTGGTTGAGGTTGAATCCTTTTTATCAGGATCAGCAGCTGTAACCTTATTGGGAAATACAGAAACTTGAATGCCATCAGTTGTATCATCAGATGCTACTTCCTCTGGGTGATCAATCGTAGTGTCCTGTTTGTCAGGGTCATTAGCACTTTGGGTAATTTCAATATGATCGCGTTCTTTGGGGTAAGATAGAATCAGTTCTGCACCATCGTAGTTGGTGCCTGCTTCCATCACAAGTATCACTGGTTTAGTAATGGAGGAATTAGCACTGTTAGGTGCAATATCTCAGCGAAGGGGTCGTCCATTTTTATGAAACAAGGTGTTATGAGAAGATGCATTCGCCGCATTCCACTGCAGGATCAACTATTTTTTCATCA
This sequence comes from Bolinopsis microptera, assembly GCF_026151205.1. Lineage (NCBI taxonomy): Eukaryota > Metazoa > Ctenophora > Tentaculata > Lobata > Bolinopsidae > Bolinopsis > Bolinopsis microptera. The sequence goes on along the minus strand of NC_087080.1, from coordinate 3,140,617 downwards.
GGACCCTCCTTGGCTGTTCCTTCCTTGTCATTTCTCACTACAGCAGCTTTCTCCTTCGAGTTATCATCATCCTCGTCAGCGGTATTCCACGAGTTATCATCGTCCTCATCAGATGTCTCCTTGGAGTTACCATTGTCCTCAGCAGCTGTCTCCTTGGTGTTAACATCGTCCTCAGCATCTGTCTCCTTAGAGTTGTCATTGTCCTTAGCATCTGTCTCCTTAGAGTTATCTTGGTCATCAGCAGCTGTCTCCTTAGAGTTGTCATTTTCCCCAGCAGCTTCTCCTTGGTGTTAACATCTTCCTCTGCATCTGTCTCCTTTGAAATGTAATTGTCCTCAGCATGGCTTTCTCCTTGAAGTTGTCATTGTCCTCAGCAGTTGCAGCTCCTTCGAGTCATCAACGTTCTCAACAACTGTCTCCTTGAAGTTGTCAACTGTCCCCTCCTTCTTATCACTCGCGACAGCAGCTGTCTCCTTGTATAGTTATCATTGTCCTCGGTAGACATCTTCTATCTTCTAATATACGAGTAACAGTATCATAGAGTAAACACTTCACAGATTTTCTGTCTCAGCTAATACTTGATTTGAAAGTTCCCGATCCTCTTGTACTCTTATATGTTCCATTGGTATGACATCTAGATCATTGTTCCCGCTCTGTATGTCTTCACTCCTTGACTGAATAAATCTTGCAATGGAAGACATAACTGCGGAGATACTTAGCCTGATAAGTCTTTTTACCTGGCCCAACTTTCTGCTTAGGAACTCTGCTAATGTTTTTTCGTATATCAGCGGGTTGATAACAGAGTTAAGTGGAAGAGCTATCATCGCATACGTCACATACCATTCAGTAGCATCGAAAAAGTCAAGATTATGCATACCGCTTATAACAATAAATGGTACCCAGCAAAGGAAATCAGTCGCAACAATAAGAGTAATCTTATTCTGTGTAGACCTATTGACCCTAACTCTTTCTGGGTTATGAAGCTGTCCTGATCTCTGTGAAGAAATCATAGTCTTGATATAAATAACTATGTAGCAAATAGAAATGATGATGAAGCAGACTAAGTTCACACCAAGCATAAGCCAAACTACTGGATCTCCTTTTTGATCAGTTATGTCTGCTATATTTTGTATTGTTTGTCTGATTCTTCTTGCATCGTCACTCCGAACAAAATACTTGAATAAACAGACACCGTCGTTTCCATAAAAATGAACTGGACGTTTACTCAAAAGTCCATGTTGCTGAGTGAACATACCGTCCACCATATCACTGATTTGTTTCCAGGTTAAATCCATAGTGATGTTAGTGGTATTGTAATGTGCTTGAAGAACTTTAACATGTTTCTCTTTGTTGGGGAAGCCAATGAACACTTTGTAGGCGGGGTCATAGTACATTCCTTGTACAAAATATTCCTCTAATAAAGGCATCAATGGTGTAACAGCTATAGCTAGTGAAGCAGTGATAATACCCGTTACCAAGAAAGCAACCTTGATGACGGAATTTCTGTTTACAGGGCCTGGAATACTCATTTTCTTGAAAGTGAGCTTGTACATTCTTATGATACTCAAAGATGCCATTGCAAAAAGGGACAGTTGTGATCCAACTGTGCTAATGACCCCTAATATAGAGCATGCTGTTCCAGTGTACCATTCGGCTTGATGTCTGCAAAATCCGTTCCCATATACAAAACTATCATAGAAAGACAACATAATTAAGTATAATCCGATAAATAGATCCCCTGATCCGATAAGACTGACCATTGCCTTATTAGTTAACATACTTCTAGTCCCACTATCCTGTAGAGTTTTCAGCCCACAGAATACCGTGTACGAGTTGAAGATCAATGCTAGTACACCCATGACCCAGCACAATACTTGCAGTATCCAGTTTTTAAGTATTCCTTTCCCACAAGTGTCATTGCATTCGTCTGAAAGGTCAAAGCAATCATACATACCATCACATCTCTGTGATAAGGAAATGAACTGATGATTAGGCGAGTTTAACGTGTTTTCACACATCATGTTATTTGAACAATTTGCTTCGTCACTCATGTCCCCGCAATCATTTACAAGATCACACACTTGCTTGTATTCAATACATCTACTATTATCGCATTGGAAATAGTCCTGGTAAAATTGGTCTTGTTTTGATTTTGTAACAAACGTTAGAAAAGAGTTGTTAGCAAGCGTATATACTCGGTCAAGATATTGTCCAGGACATGAATTGTACAACAATGTTCTGTTTTTATTTAGAGGGCATGGGGCATCTGAACATAGATCCATGCAACTGAGAAACAGGTAATATTCACCAAACAAATAGCTGCAATTAACCTTAGAGGTCGGAACGTTTAACTTTGACTTAGTAATTCCGAATACATCAATCCAGGGTCGTATGAATTCTTTTACTTCACAGTTGGAGTCACTGCATACATCTCGCAATCCTCCGTGATAAAGAGCAGTCTTATTGATCGTTGGGAAATCTCTAGCGATCCTACAAACCCCATTCTCTGCACCGTCACCACACGTCTCCACTCCATCACAGAGTTGTTCGAATTTAACGTATGGTTTGTCGCCTTTCAGACACAAATACACGTTATTGCAAGTTTCATCACTTTGTTTAAAACGATAGGTTTTGTCAGTTTGGTTGCCGCAGAAATTCAAGTCCTCAGCCTGTTCATCTAACCTGTCCATACAATCCGTCTCATTATCCATTATCCAAGAAACTGGTATTCCGAATTTTAAACCTATTTTAAAGTTAAACCTACGGACACATTGAAATTCCTTCGTCATGTATTCACACATGTCATGATATTCATCATTTCCATCAGTACAATCCCACACTCCGTCACACATCCTGTGTTTGTGTACTCTACAATCAGTGGAAGTAGACGGTGATATATATCTGTTTTGAATGTCATCGTCACATAACTTTACTGGTAAACTAGTCTTCTCATCATATTCATAACACATGTACTTAGAAACACTCGACAAATACCCATTAATAGGACAATACCCCCCTACTCGCTCACTATCAGAACAGTTAGTCTGATCTAGATAGTTCAGACAGTATGGATAGATGCCACTCTTTATATCAACTACAGAGCACCTAGTATAGTCCAATATAGGTACTGTAACTGTAGTCTTGTTATTCCACACTTTACTGAAATAGTGTGTACACGTGTGTGGGGTAGTTTCAGTTACTTTACAGTCCTGTTCATCCTCTCCTTCATCACAGTCATTGACCCCGTTACATATCCAGCTAAAATGAACATACTCCTTCCTCCCCTCATATGTGCAGTTAACTCCGTATTTATACCCGTTACAATCACTTTCATCTATACAATCCCAAGAGTCACATTTATCATTACAGAGATCTGTTGTTGGGTACGCTCTAGCAGAAGGAGAAGAAGTAGAAGTAATAGCATGACTTGTTCCAGTGTACTGTTGTGGGTCATGCTTTTCAGAACAATCATTATCTACACTACAGTTCTTAACACATCTGATATATGTGTTATTGCAAAACAAGCCTCCACACAGCACATCTGTGTTTGTTATTTCTGTGATGAACCCACATGCCTGATACACGTGGGGATCGTTTTCACACACTGAAGTAACACTGTCAAACTGATAATCTTTTACACCATGTTTAAAGTACACATCAGAGTGGGTACACTTGAAGTTGTATCGTTTCTTTTGTTCATTGAAACACACATTTTTCAGAAACCCGCCTACTGTTGCTACTGTACAATTTTCTCCTGATTTTCTCAGTTCGCTCACTATACGGTTATAGTCTACACAGTACAAACAAGAGCAGTGTCTAGCCGTGTTACCACACCTACCAGCATACCAGTCACTACAACACGGGTACTCCCCATCAGGGTCACACACAGCAAGACTGCCATCAGGGAGGGGATAATCAATACCACATTTACCGTCAGATCTCCACTTTATCTTGCCTCCTGATAGAGTGAAGTATTGTACACTTAGTACTATTTTTTCGTTCATATTATATTGTCAACATAATATGTATTTAATCATTGTAATTAATTTTATCTCATATTAATGCATCTCATGAAACGCTTGAATGTCGGAGGAGGGGGAAATTCTTCGATAACGTTGCATGTTTGCGCCCCCTCCCCCTTTTACAGTAGAAAGGTAAAATTGACGATATAAGTAGTTTTAGAAGATACGACGGGAAATATTTAAAAATGTGTATTTCTAGAGCAAAACTCGCAATTTTTTTAGTACTTTGGCTAAGTTTTTCAAAATAGTCGTACATTCAAACGAAATTTGGCGACCCCTAAGGTGGCGCCTCCCACACAGCGGGGTCAGCAAGTCCTTCATTACACCACTGCTACTAGTTACCATGGTTTCTCGACTTATCCTTGTGATTTAGGGTGATGAATCGATTGGTTACCATGTTGATGATCCGTTGTGCTGTAGCCAAGTCCACTTTCGTCAGAGATAGCCTAGAACGAGAAATTGTCGAAGGTGCCCTCTATATCTAGAAAGACGCCTAGGAAATATCCTTTCTTAGCTATTCTGTGCTCAATGGTTTGAGTAAATTTATAAAGTGCCACTTCTGTGGAGCAGCCCTTCTTAAAGCCGAATTGACGTTTGTTGATATCATTAGCTATGTTGAGGTCATGTTGCATATGCCATAAAATCTCTTTCTGCTGCAACTTTATCATCACAGGTAAAAGTGTGATCGTTCAAAATGACTTAGCTTTGATGTAGTTTTTCCAGGTTTTGGGAAGAATCCTGGAGCGAGCCACGAAGCATCAGTTTTCTTTTTGACGGGCTGTAATGAGTTTGCACTTTGCGTCTTATATAATACCCCTCTGAGCTTCCTCAACTTCTTGAGTAAGCCAGGGTGGTTTACGGACAGCACTAGAGATGTAAGCAATGGGACATGCCTCATCGAGGGCCTCTCGGCTAGAGCACTGTTAATACTTTAATAGTGTTAACTTTGTGATCAATTTCGTGTGATGTATTAACGCAGGTGCTGTGGAGATCGTTCATGTTACAAAGAATCTCGTCAAATTTCACTCAGTCAGTGTTCTTATCAATATCTTGACTAAGCGTATTTGTCTTGGTTCTTTTTTGTAATGTCGAACATAATATTATAATATATCTGTAATCGGAGTTTGAATAAAGATCGCTAACGTGCTAGTTATCATGGTTACACCACTGTCACCAATTTCTTTTTTTTATAATTTTGGCATACGATCTTGTTAACCTGCTTTGAAATACTTCCAATAAAAATAATCAAATCAAATTATGGCATGATTGTAATCTAACAATTGATATCAGTACTTCAGCACAAACGTGGATAACACTTGATCGCGCATGGAAGTGAAAGAACATAATATTACCCGATTAGAACCTGTAAGACTGGCCTCCAACTGGCCATTTTTGAGATTCAAACAAATCGAAGATTTTCAAAGTGTGAAGGATGTTCAGCTCGACAACATACCGATACAAATTATTTCGTAGGTCATTAAATTAAGCTCCTCCGGATCCAGTCTTGATCCCTTCAATTGGACATAATTCAATAGCTGAAGTAGCTCTGATACGTCCGATTAGAACCTGTAAGACTGGCCTCCAGTTCGCAATTTTTGAGATTCAAGCAAATTGAGGATGTTTAAAGGGTGCAAGATGTTTAGCTCGACAAATTACCGGTAGAAATTATTTCGTAGGCCAGTGGTGTAACGTTGTCTGTTTGTGTGACCCCTATTGGCGCCCCTCCCCTTTTGGTGCCCCTCCCTTAAATTAAACAAACTAGGTTATTTTTGAGGATACGCCGGTAAAGTCTCTAAGAAAGTGTGTTTCCAGAGCAAAACGCGCAGTTTTGCTAGTACCTACGACCATTTTTAGGGCCTACAACCACTGTCGTAGGCCCTAAAATTACTCCTCGAGATCCAGTCTTACTCTTCAATTGAACATAACTCAATAGCTGATGTAAGTATAATGAACTGAGTAGAAATAACAATAAGATTTACGTAGAATTTATCGTCTTGCACTATTTATAGTTATAGTAAACATTATACTAGTGGGAGGTTGCAGATGGGATTACTAGCGGACAGAATGCTAGAGTATACGGTCAGTAATAGCTACATAGACACGTCCATTCAGAAAGGATTCCTGGGAAGACACCAGGTTGCCTCGAGCATACTCAGGCTCCGATGGAAGAGTTGAAGGATGCCAAATCTAATACTAATAGACGACAGAACTTTGCAGTTTGGGTGGACCTGATGAACGCCTACGGCCGGGTTCCCCACAACATGATAATATATGCTCTAAGACATTATAAGTTCCCAAACTGGCTCATATAATATATGTTTAAGTACTATGATGAGCTGATCGTAAGAGTGGTGACAAATAAAAGGGCTGGAAAATAAACTGGTTCTTTTATAATTTATATGTTAGGTGTTTTTCAGGGCGACCCTCTATCGGTTGTACTGTTCTTAATAGTTTTCAACCTGCTATTAGATCTCCTGAAAAATCTAAGTGACTTGGGTTACAAGCCGTCTTTAAGTTCTAGCAGCACGTCAAGTCGTGCTTTTGCGGACGACCTAACACTGATGTCTCCCAGGCTGGATAAGATAAAGAAGCTGATAGATGTGATGGAAAGATTTCTTACTTGGTCAAGGAAAATGAAAGCCAAGCCGAGTAAATGTGTATCCCTGGGATGACGGTTATAGATGGAAGGTATGTGTCCTATGACCCTGAAATTTAAATAGATGGAGCTCAAATCCAGTTTATTGAAAATACACCGATGAAGTTTCTTGGCCACTGGATATATGTGGATCTGGGCCTCAAAGATACCAAGAAGCTGATAGAAGACAAACTGATTACACTGCTTCAGGCAGTGGACGGATCAGGCCTCAATGGAGTGATGAAATGCTGGATTTACAACAACCTCCTAACCAGCAAGCTCTCCTGGGACCTGATGATCTACAATCTCCCGGTTAGTTTTGTCAAAGATCTTGAAGCAAGATGTACGAAGTATCTGAAGAAATGGCTAGGTGTAACAAAGACAATTACTGTCAGTGTGCTTTATAGAAATAAGGATTGCTTTGGATTAAACCTTAAAAGACTATCGGACTTATACAAGTTCCTTCAGGTGTCTAAAGGTTACTCTCTAAAGAACAGCAAGGATCCTAAAGTTAAGGAGGTCTATGAGCACAGGGCCAAGAAACAAGAAAGGAGCAGTCGGTGGGGTTACACCAATGAGCCGAGTGCTAGAGAAAGATATCTTTACTTCAGAGAGTTAGTAGGGGTAACAGTGTAAGGCAGGATAGGCTTGGGATCCAATTGGAGTGTAGCCAGTAAAAAGGAAAAACTAAAAGAACTGGTAGACAAGGGAGTTCAAGGACAATTCTTAACATGGGAAAACACCATGCAGCTAGACTTAGGTTGGAACAACCTTATTTACAACTACAAGATGAGCCCTGCTCTTCTTAAGTACCACCTCAATGCAACCCATGACGTTGCAAATACTCCAGCAAACATGAGCATCTGGAACTATGCTGACACAGGACACTGACCATTTTGCGGATGGAGACACTGCAACATTAAGCACATTTTGGTAGCTTGCAACTTCTCGCTAAACAACAAACGATACAATTGGAGGCATGACAACGTGCTGCGGGTCATTGCAAAATCTCTACTGGATCAAATCGAGAAGTTCAACAACAAAGATTTTAAGTTTCCAGTTCAGGACTGGAAGGCTTCAAGTCATTTAGCAGCTGTTACCAAAAAACCAAAGACGAAGATGAAAAGAGAGAGCCCTTTTGAGAAAGACCAAGATTGGCAGATTATCTGGGACGAAGATGACATCTACGGAACTGCAGAACGTCCTGATATTGTAGTCTGGTCTGATAAATGAAAGGTGGTCATTTTATTAGAGTTGACGGTTAGTGATGAGAGTAACTTTAGTGACCAAGTAGAACGTAAACAAGCACGTTAGAACAGAGAGCTTATTCCTGGGCTGCATGGCAGTGGTTGGAAAGCTCAACTTTTTACGGTAGAGGTTGGGTGTAGATGCTTCTGGCATCATACCTTACCAGCCCTACTAAACTACTTTGGTGTTACAAAGAGAGTAAAGAATGCAGTGTTCCTAGAGACGGCTTTGGTTGCCTTCAGATGTTCCTATGCAATCTGGTTAGCAAGAGAAAACATGACAAGAAGTGGAGTCCTTGCTACAACATCGCACAAAGACCCACTGTTCTACCATCATGATCAACTGAGTGAGCTGAGTGTTGGGCCCTTAAATTTAAACATTATTTAAAGCCACACCTGGAATCTCAAGAACCAGGATCAGAGATGGAAGCTAAGCAGATACATAGATGGAGTTGCTATCGAAAGATTTAGAACTCAGGTATCCAACATCGTACCTTTGATTATATTGTAGTATAAGATTGAGATGGACGGAATTTCTAACCTGTTCGTTGTTCGCTGTCAATGTCATATACTTCTTCTTTTCCTGATTTTCCTGGAAAATAATGATATCACTTAGCGCAACATCATACATAAGGACTTGTTAACTGGTCCGGCATTTCATTAAACGCTAAGAAGAGAAGTACGTACGGTACGTACCTTTAAAAATGGCTGTACGGTACGTACCTCCAAACTGAACCAGAAGGTACAAAAGCCACAATTTAGCAAAATTTTGAAATTCAGCAAAATTTTGAAATTCACGGCGAGTTAAAAATTGTCTGCTGTTCTGAAATTTTTACTCGGATCCAAGATTATTTAAGGGGGGGGGGGGGGGGGGGTTCACCCTGATTTTTTTGTGAAACTTAGTTTCGAGATAGTAGTTGACCAACAAACTAGGACCGGTGACCGAACTTTTGAGGGGTCCCGGACCCCAACCGCCAAACGGTGCCCGCGGGGCAGCCACGCCCATATTTGGTCCAAATTAGGCCCAATTTAGCCAAATACCCTGAACATGCCCAAAACCCAGATTTAAGGTGCTCTACTTGTAGCTAGTGGTCCCTTGAACTCGTATATGAATTTTAATCAAGATTGGACAAAAAATGACTGAGTTATGAGCTAAAAACCATATGACCATATTTGGGCATACGCACCAAATTTGATCGATTTTGGCCCATAAATTGGTCAAATATCAATATTTTTGAATGAAACCAACTTAATATGAAAGGTAGGCCTAAACTACACATTCTCTATGATTATCAGCTCAATATCTACCTAACTGTGGATTCTGTGTTCAAATAATCGCAAAAAATGAACAAAATCGCCCATATCTCATTTCGCGATATTTGCAAAACTGACTTCGCTCAAAACAATAGAACTCAATAGGGTTTCAATATTTTTTCATGAATTTTTCAGAATCAACGTAGAATCGCCTCATGACCTTAAGTTTTCTATTAGAATTTTGAGTAAGGCCTTTAAAAAAATTTGGCCAAAATCGATCAAATTTAGTGCGTATGCCCAAATATGGGCATATAGTTTTTAGCTCATAACTCAGTCATTTGTTGTCCAATCTTGAGCACCGTTCGACGGTTGGGGTCCGGGACCCCCTCAAAAGTTCGGTCACCGGTCCTAGTTTGTTGGTCAACTACTATCTCGAAACCAAGTTTCACAAAAAATTCAGGGTGAACCCCCCCCCCCCCCCCCCCCCCCCCCCCCCCTTAACTGCCACATGACGCTGGCAGTCTACAGCATTTGCCTAATCACGAGATTACGAAATAAGCTATTAGTTTTATGCAGTATTATACGTTCGTCACCCATATTGCTTTGATGCTGTGTCGACTTTCACAATAGTTTGCCAAATTCAGTAACTTGAAGTTGAATAGATAAAATTAAAAATTAAAAGTTTCCTATTTTTGTACCGCAAGAGGAAAGGTACGGTGCGTACCTTTAGCAAAGGTTGTACCGTACGTACTTTAAGCCGGGTACCGTACGTACTTCTCATCGTAGATTAAACGTTGGAACTTTGCACAAATAGAACTGTCGAGTAGACTATAACCATGAGTACTGAATAATGGCAACGATAAGATAGAATCAGTTTATTTATTTTCAAACATCATACCTTGGAGTTGACTGTAGTAACCCTGAACTAGGAAGATCAGTAGAGGCAGTACGATCAAAAGTTTAACATTCATTCTTACTTCACCTGATTTCTAGAGTCGTTGTCTTTGGCTGATTTAGCTAATTAAAAATTTGTATTGTGTTAACGCAAACATTTTATCAAGATCTCCAATAACAATGGTATACAAACAAAACAAAACATAGATATTTAAAAACGAAAACTGGGGCAGGAGTAACAACTAGATGGGGAGGGGGAGCGTAATAATGTAATTTCTACACTGTGTTTAAATTTAAAGTGACTTACAGGACAGGAGTAACAACTAGATGGGGAGGGGGAGCGTAATAATGTAATTTCTACACTGTGTTTAAATTTACAGTGACTTACAGGACAGGAGTAACAACTAGATGGGGAGGGGAGCGTAATAATGTAATTTCTACACTGTGTTTAAATTTAAAGTGACTTACAGGGCAGGAGTAACAACTAAATGGGGAGGAGAGCGTAATAATGTAATTTCTACACTGTGTTTAAATTTAAAGTGACTTACAGGGCAGTAGTACTTGTAACAACTAGATAGGGAGGGGGAGCGTAATAATATAATTTCTACACTGTGTTTAGAAGCCATAATAAACCCCAATTGATTTTTTTAATCAAGACACTTATTTTACTTCGGAGATATAATATAACAATTTTAGATAAATATTAATATTGGTGAGCTTGGGCCCAAACTTGCCTATATCATTATCAGGGGGATTAATATAGATCTCAAATACATATTAAATCGGTAACGGATTATAACTGCGAATTGATTAAACAACACGTGCACTTGAACGAAAAGCAAATATTTGAACTTCTGTAGAGCAAACTTCCACAGATTTACCAAATAAATTAAAGTTTAAGAATGGTAAACGAACATCCGAGTCATTTGTCATACGTTGTATGACCCGCCGCGCACGAAGTGCGCGGCTCCCCCTGTATCGTCGAAGACGATACAGGGGGACGATATAGTGACGATATAGTGACGATATAGTGAAGCGACCGTGGGGGTCACCACGTGATACAACGAGTCATGTGTCCACTGAAAAATGCAAATGCTTATGATGATTGTTTCAAGACTATACTCTTTGAAACCAATTCGAATACAATTACAAATATTTGTTAGTTCAAGAGTTGAAAAGTTGAACAACAGGTGCTGACTGCCGAGAACATAATCTCCTGCAGAGCACAATTTTAGGAATGAGGTGAGAAAGAGAGTTAAGAGTCTCAAAAAATCGTAATCGACAATTTGCTCTCCTTTTTGCCGTAATTATTGTCTGAAAATCACGTCTTTAGCCTCAAAAGTACCATTGCCGAACTATAAAGCTGGGGATAATTTTCCAAGAAGCGTTCATGCAGATGAAAATTGCTCCCAATTTTCGACTAATGATTATTTTCAGATTTTTTGAAAAATAGATCATCATGATCGTAAGTTATATGAAGAAGCCACAATTATAGTATTATGAAAATTACTGAAAGACATTACTGTACAAGTCCAGCTGTTTGTGGGTGACAAATAGTACCGTTACGCTTCAAGCTGCAGTACTCGTACATAACAACGTCTTGGTTGATGCGGCTTGTGACCATTATTCAACATTTGCTAGATGTGACCACTGACCACGTGCCATACCTTCGTCCCAGACAATTAATAAAATGGTAGGTTTATAACATATAAAGCTATAACAGTATAACCAGGACGCGCGTCGAGTTTTAATTGACGATGTCAATTCATGGCAGCTCGGCGCGGCACAGTAGCGCATTTCGCCGATCTAGCCAGGTCGCCGATCTAGCCAGGTCGCTGTGAGAAGCCTCATTGAGTGCGCGGCGCGGCACAGTAACGCATCGCGCTACAAGTCGAGTTGGACTCGTCGACGGTCCGTGAAACAAATATTTTACGAGTATCACCCGTTAATTAATAGAACAATTATTTTAAATGAAAGGCTATTTTAATTTATAAAGCAGACCTATGAATGCAATTGACCACTCGAATCATAAAGTTTTTATACACTTTTAATAATTTCCACTTTGGTTTTTTATCATTATTTCTTAATTATTATCTTGAAAGATTTGTTCGAGGAAATTTTTAAAAAAGGTCTCCGTATAGTTGCAATGTTAAATATATAGATGTAGGTAAGGCATAAGGTAATGTTAACTCTAAATGTAAGGCACTAGCTTGTGTTCTCATCGTCACCAGCACTTTCACTTGTAGCGCGATGCACTACTGGGTCGCGCGCGCGCATCCAATAATGCTTCTCGCAACCACTTCGGTAGATCGGCGAGATGCACCACTGTGCCTCACCGAGCTGCGAAGGATTGACATCGTGAATCAACACTTTCACTGAAGTCATCAGCCCTTTCACTGAAGTCATCAGCCCTTTCACTGAAGTCATCAGCCCTTTCACTGAAGTCATCAGCCCTTTCACTGAAGTCATCAGCCCTTTCACTGAAGTCATCAGCCCTTTCACTGAAGTCACCAGCCCTTTCGCTGAAGTCATCAGCCCTTTCACTAGAGTCATCAGCCCTTTCGCTAGAGTCATCAGCCCTTTCACTGAAGTCACCAGCCCTTTCACTGAAGTCACCAGCCCTTTCACTGAAGTCACCAGCCCTTTCACTGAAGTCATCAGCCCTTTCACTGAAGTCACCAGCCCTGACCCTGACCCTGACCCTGACCCTGACCCTGACCCTGACCCTGACCCTGACCCTGACCCTGACCCTGACCCTGACCCTGACCCTGACCCTGACCCTGACCCTGACCCTGACCCTGACCCTGACCCTGACCCTGACCCTGACCCTGACCCTGACCCTGACCCTGACCCTGACCCTGACCCTGACCCTGACCCTGACCCTGACCCTGACCCTGACCCTGACCCTGACCCTGACCCTGACCCTGACCCTGACCCTGACCCTGACCCTGACCCTGACCCTGACCCTGACCCTGACCCTGACCCTGACCCTGACCCTGACCCTGACCCTGACCCTGACCCTGACCCTGACCCTGACCCTGACCCTGACCCTGACCCTGACCCTGACCCTGACCCTGACCCTGACCCTGACCCTGACCCTGACCCTGACCCTGACCCTGACCCTGACCCTGACCCTGACCCTGACCCTGACCCTGACCCTGACCCTGACCCTGACCCTGACCCTGCCTTATTGGTTAGGTGACCCCGTTAACCACCCGTTAAACATCATGGAAATTGTTTAGGGTGCCCAATTAAGGTGTTTTGTTAACGAGATAAACAAAATGCTCGATAACTTCATTATTTCTAATTCGTTTTGCCTCATGTTTTCAGATCATATGCAACATTTAATAATCTACCGTCTCTGAAAAAATTAGGCGTTCAGCATGTTCAGAGAAAACAATAGAGGTGTTTTGATAATGAATGGGGGTGGTCTAAAACGACGGAATCTTCGAGTTCGAACCAGGAAGTACAGTATGCCATATTCTGCAAAGCAACAGCTCTCAAATATAAAACACGGCAGAGCTATTATGACCAACGTATGTCCATTGACTTTTGGCCCACCCTGTATATTTTTAAAAGTCTGTCCCATTTTTAAATATGAAATTTTCTAAACACAAATTTGACCGATTGGATTTATTATCACGTAGAATTTTGACCAGGTTGTCGCCCCATACTAATGTTTCAAATGTAAGCTATACTAGTGTTTCAAATGTAAGCTACAGATATTTCTGTCACATAATTGTATATCTAAAACCAGCTCGTAGGAGAAGTTAACACTATTATATGCAGTTAACTGTAATGACCATGAACAGTCTGTCCAGGCTTCAGTGTCATGTACTTGTCAACAGTACACACCCACGCTTCAACCTGTGAACTTGCCCTACACTTTATTAATTAGCGAGATAAGGGGCTGGGACATACCATTTTATCGGCAGTTTTTGCGAGGTTTCCGCTCCCTCTATAATGTATCTTATCAACATGAACCTGCCACTAAAGACAATCCGGTACAAGTGCAGACTGCATGGTAACCTTGGTAACCGTGGACAATAACTCCTCAGCTAGGTAACGAGCAGAAGGAGCTCCTCCTCACGTGATTTATTTCCTGAGATTTGATTGGCTCGTTGTGCAATCGCTATAGTCTCTGATTGGTTGTCTTCAAGACGCACGTGCGTGCCTACAACTGATCCAATGCACAGCTGATCTGATCATTGGTCCATTGTTCCACCGCTTGGAAATGAGCTTGTTCCCTGAATAACATGAATTCGGGACAGCCGATAATACAGCTCCTATTCTATTTTACTCCCTAGGGTAGACACATAGATCAGGACCTGGAACTCTTGGTGTTTTGGTAATGATCCAAGTATCACCTACCGACCACAGACCAGCGCTTATGTTCCATGGTCGGTTCTGAATCACATTTTATGATGACGATGATGAAGATCTAAAATGGATTTTAACAGAAATACTATCTCCGTAAAAGTTAAAAGTATTGTGTAATGATAAAAACTGCTTTTTCCCTGTAATTTTCAGATTAATAAAATATCAACTATGTAACCAAGAAAATCGTGGGATTTGATAAAAGATAAGCATCCTTATCGCTCTAAAATCAACCCAGCATAAAACGGCATGAAATATGCGTGTCCAATTAATGTAATATCACAATGCTGGCAAGCATAACCGTTGCCCTTATATTCACAACACTATTTACCCCCTATACTATTATATCCCCTTTATTGTTTTCCAGGCATTAAGACTCATCGAAAGTAGTTCAGCAGGTATATTTAAGTTCAAAACATTCTAATTCAATGTTAAAGATGACAGGAATAAGAAATAGTTATGTGGAGGTTCTTAAGAAATTTGCGCAAAATACGCGCCAGCATGTTATACGAAATTAGGTAAAAAACCCAAAATCGCCATATTCAGGTGCCTTAAAAACCATGTTAAAATTAAGTTAGAGATCTGAAACTTTGCAGGGCGTCTAGACCTCGTCCAAATCGACTGTAAAAAAATTTTCATGTTTCAGCAGTATCGGGAAGTGGGTTTTCTGGAACCCCTGTTTTACAACAGATTGTCGTGAAGTATATAACATATAATATGTATAGACGCTTTGGCAGTAAATTGTAGCCTACATTTAAGTGTCCGTAGATTCAAAAGTATAAAAGATACAGTCATCTCGAACCACAGGTTTTAAAGATAATCGTTTAAACTTTAGTTTACATTGTATTGAAAAATAATTTAACGTCATCATCATCACTTGATGACGTCATCAAATTAAGTGTTTTTAAAACTTGATTTTTGACAAAGTAACAACTTTTCAAATCGATTTTACACCATTAAGGAGTAATTTTATTCAAAAGTTGAGGACATTTTCACCTTAGATAATTGTTCAAGCATTCCGAAAATCTACCGGAAAATTTTCCTACCTTGCTCCTTCATAAAGATATTTGCTATTGAAGTTAGTGCTTTTTTGAAGAATAATTTTATAAAAACACAAAAGTTGTGAATTAGTATTCTCTGGTGTTGGGCCATCCCTTGGGTTGTGGAGCTCAATTTTGCTTTTTAAAGGTCTAAATTGTGTTATAAGCTAGTTTTAAAGTTAAAAATCGAAAAGTTGCACACGTGGGGACACGCCCAAATTCATTTAAAATAGCTAAAATCACTAAAAATTTTGATTTTCACGATTTTTATCAACTTTGGAGTCCCGTTGTGATCCAAGTTCTTTATGAAATCTTCTGAAACTTTGCATGCTTATCAAACTATATATTAAATACCACTATGCAAAAATTTACGGTGATTCAATATTGTATGCGCACGCAACGTCCGCTCAAAGTTTGCACGTGCGAAAGGTGAGAATTTTGCTCATTCGTGATTTCGAATATATTCTGCTTTCCACGATATTTAAATGGCATTATATATGAATTTAATGCCAACTTGAATGAGTTAAAAGTGCCATATTCAGTCGGTTATCGACAGATATACCTACCTAAACACAAGGAAACGTTTTCAAAGGCAGAATTTCGAAATCGTTGAAATTACCTCTTTATTAATGAAGTTTCTACTGTGTAAATTATCCTGACATTATAATCAAAAAGAGATGATATTTGACCAAAACCCATAATCATGGGTAGAGTGAACCGCTGCCAGTGTCTCTCTTTTCCAAACAAAAGGAAATGATATTAATTTGAGGAACCGTCCGCAAATGCAAATTGATACCGAGAATGAAATCGGTCGCTCGCTTTTCCCATTTAATAAGCTTTATTACAATTCGTAAGCCGTGAATGAATGGGAAAAGCGAGCGACCGATTTCATTCTCGGTATCAATTTGCATTTGCGGACGGTTCCTCAAATTAATATCATTTCCTTTTGTTTGGAAAAGAGAGACACTGGCAGCGGTTCACTCTACCCATGATTATGGGTTTTGGTCAAATATGAAATACAAATATAATATCATGAAAGTATTGCACATAATTCACTGCTATACTAAAATTGAAATTGTCAGATTATCATGTTCTATTCTGTCAATAAAATATATCATTGGAGCAATTTAAGACAGCTCTGGGATGAATGAATTATCGCTTAGGATACCCTGTCCCCTGATAAAGTAAAGACAAACACAGCACCATTTCCTCCGATACTAATAATAAGCACTTAGTTACAACTAGCAGTAGCATTACAACTAACATGCTGGTATATATCCTGTTCCACATACGACCCAGTGAGTGCGACCAGTGAGTGCGACCTGTGAGTGCGACCTGTGAGTGCGACCTGTGAGTGCGACAGCTGTGAGTGCGACAGCTGTGAGTCCGACCTGACTGTGCGACCTGTGAGTGCGACCTGTGAGTGCGACCTGTGAGTGCGACCTGTGAGTGCGACCTGTGAGTGCGACCTGTGAGTGCGACCTGTGAGTGCGACCTGTGAGTGTGCGACCGCTTATGCAACGCCTGAGAACATTCTATCTTTTCTCCACCTCAATTTGTCTCCTCCATTCAGGGACAGGGCATGGAGTTTTTTAGAAGTTTTTTCACTGGATTAAGAAGTCTCGACCACTCTCTATATAATACTGGGGAGGCCGTGGATTTCGTCTAGTACTAGTATAGTATAGTTCGTCTAGTACTAGTAGTATAGTTCGTCTAGTACTAGTAGTATAGTTCGTCTAGTACTAGTAGTATAGTAGACAGTAGAGTACTATATGTGATATAGATTATGGCCATGGATGATGATATTATTATTCCACTCCATCATGGAGAGCGTTTTAAAAAACCAATAAACGATCAGTTTCATAGTCTGCAATGTTCTCAAGAGAGTCGACTGTTCGTCTCCTATCAGTCCTCTGTAACTATAATGACTATGGTCCCTAGTAGGGACTCCCTACTAGGGACCTACTCCCCTGAATGACTTGGCCCTACACACTACCATGACTTACAATCGCTCACTTATATACTACCTACATGGTTTTTACGGTATAATCAGACAAGGATAGCTGACACATTTCATACATTATAGCCTTTTAATAGCTTGCAGGATGAACTATTATATATTATTTTTAATGTAGAACTATATTAAATCAAATGTATATCCGGGTCTACAATAAGGGTCCATAATTTCTAAATTGCACTGATTCATGCCTTTTTCTTTATCGGGAAAAAATCGCTAGCATATGGCCGGGCTGACAGAAGAACAAAGAATAACATGTCACGAGGTAGACCCCACGTGTCATGGTGCTCTCTTCGAATGGTAACTGGTAATTGTTGTCACGTGATACGCACGCGGTGGTCAGGTGTTTCGATAATGCGAGCTGGCATATCGAAGTGATCTTTTAACGCCTTACAAGGCAATCTACCGATCTGAGGACCATCTTTCCCGGGAATTTTGCGTGGCGCGCACCACGTGACTGAAAGCAGTAGTCACGTGACTAAAAGCAGTGGTCACGTGACTTGAAGGAGTGGTCACGTGGGCAGGTCGTGGCCAGTGGTTAGCCGGGAGGAGTCTACACTACTACAACGCGTACAGTGATAAAAGAAAGAGCCATCATTCTTGCTCCACAATTCTACCTAGATCTCGCAGATTTTGCTTACCGGTAAATCTTTCAAACAATCAACATGGATGATGATGTAGCTGCCCTGGTTGTGGACAATGGGTCCGGTATGGTAAAAGCCGGCTTTGCCGGAGACGACGCTCCCCGAGCTGTCTTCCCTTCCATCGTTGGACGTCCACGTCATCAGGGTGTCATGGTCGGCATGGGACAGAAGGACTCCTACGTAGGAGACGAAGCCCAGAGCAAGAGAGGTATCCTCACCCTGAAATACCCCATCGAGCATGGAATCGTCACCAACTGGGATGATATGGAGAAGGTTTGTCATTCACTTGTCATCACTTTCTTTTTAGTTCCTATTTTTCTGATATTCTAATCCGTTCCGCATCCATTCAACTGTTTTCATGCAACACCTGTCAACCCTCAAGTCAGCTTTCATTATCACTGTTTCAACACTGTTCAACACTGTTTCAACATAATACTTAACATCTGTCACTCTCTCAGATCTGGCATCACACCTTCTACAACGAGCTGAGAGTTGCTCCCGAGGAACACCCCGTCCTTCTGACCGAGGCTCCCCTCAACCCTAAGGCCAACAGAGAGAAGATGACCCAGATCATGTTCGAGACTTTCAACACCCCTGCCATGTACGTTGCTATCCAGGCTGTCCTGTCTCTGTACGCTTCTGGCCGAACAACTGGTATCGTCATGGATTCAGGAGATGGTGTCTCTCACACAGTCCCAATCTATGAAGGTGAGTCCAAAGTTGTTCATAATAACTTGCTGATGTGATTGTTATGGTGATATTTTTCTAGTTTAACTCTACTCCAATCTGATACATGATCCCCTTTCGTCATTGTCAATTCTTACAAAATATGTCCATTGAGTCTAAAAACTAAACTCTCAGGTTATGCCCTCCCCCACGCCATCCTCCGTCTGGATCTAGCTGGACGTGATCTGACTGACTACCTCATGAAGATCCTGACAGAGAGAGGTTATGCTTTCACCACCACTGCTGAGAGGGAAATCGTCCGAGATGTCAAGGTACGTTTTATATCCTGAGTTCTTGCCGTTTGTTTTTATCATACTTTACACAATTAGATTACAGCATGTAAAATAATTTGTCTAATAAAGTTGAACTTATTTCCTAAATATAGCAACAATATAACAAAAACTTTGCGTGGGGAAATGGCCTCCTCTTAAATTGGTCTGCGTAGGACTGTAGGAGTTCACTAATACTCAGTTTCAAACACTCCTCACTTAACATCTCATATTTTCAGGAGAAACTGTGCTACGTTGCTCTTGATTTTGAGCAGGAAATGCAGACCTGCTGCAGGCTCCAGCTCACTCGAGAAGTCCTACGAGCTCCCTGACGGACAGGTCATCACCATCGGAAACGAGAGGTTCAGGTGCCCTGAGACCCTCTTCCAGCCTTCATTCGTCGGTAAGAACATATTCTACATTCTTGTTAAGGAAAAAGCTGTTCAATTCACAGTAAAATGAATCTCCTCGCTCTTCTTGGTTAGCTGTAATTCCGTGATGTTAATGGGACTTATAGTTCATTGTAGGTATCTTACTTTTAATTTAATTAATTGACTAAATTCCCCTTTCTTCTCAGGTATGGAATCTGCCGGAATCCACGAGACTTGCTACAACTCTATCATGAAGTGCGATGTTGACATCAGGAAGGATCTGTACGCCAACACTGTCCTCTCCGGAGGTACCACCATGTTCCCTGGTATCGCTGACAGGATGCAGAAGGAGATCACCGCCTTGGCTCCACCCACCATGAAGATCAAGATCATTGCTCCTCCAGAGAGGAAATACTCTGTCTGGATCGGAGGATCCATCCTTGCTTCTCTGTCTACCTTCCAACAGATGTGGATCTCGAAGCAGGAATACGACGAATCCGGCCCCAGCATTGTTCACAGGAAATGCTTCTAAGTTTAAGAAGACTAATTATGTTCTGGAACATTTTTTGTTCCCTGAGTTGCTGGCTGAGATTAGGACTTGGTATTACGTCTTGTTTGTTTTAGTAATTAATGATTGAAGTGTACGATGCACCTAAGATTGAATTTTATTGTATATTTTTAGTAATTATCGTTTTTACAATTTCTAATTCTACATTGTTTCCACCATTTCAAAATCATCGAGTTGTTCATCTCTCAATTTGTTGTTTTAGTTGAATAACCTTAATATTTATCTAAATGAAAAATCTATGAGCACGGAGAGGTTGTATCAACTATTACCCAAACTTTTGAATAAGCCTATATTGAAACATACTATAATTGTAATGTGAAAAAGCGTCTGACGGTGAAAGTGATTCGCTGAAGAAATGCGTTATAATGAGCGCCTCTTTCTTAAAGTTTTAGGTTCACTACATTTCCTTGATACTAACCACCAATTAAATAACACTTGAGTAACTGCATAGTTCAATTTAATTACCGATTTAGACAGACTACAAGTTGTACTGCACCCATTAGATGCAGGTAACCTCTTAAGATAAGAGTGTATAGCGTAATCTATTAATAGTAACACTATAATCGCTAAACGATCCTGCCCACAACTCCACTCTCGTCGCTCTATAATTATCATTATTGTCTCATGTCCTGGGAGGAAACCAGCTTGCTCACCGTTTAGTTGAATGTGATTAATTTGGGAGAGCCTGTAATACACATGTATTGTCAACTGTGTAGGAGTATGCCCTATTATATTGTATAGTATTAGTCCAGGTTAATAGTGGGGCTGGAAGCCATGATGATGTGTTGCCATGGTTACAAGGTGCTAAATATAACTCAAGTCAGTAATCATGTTTCAGAATCAATTTTCATGACAGAACTGCACCATGAAACTGTCAGTGCGATAACATCGCTCAATTATTCTCGACAAGATTGTGGGGAATATTCAAATGACGGGGGCGGATCATCTCCTTTTATGGTCAAATCTGCTGTGGCAGTTAATGAGAGCTGATAAAGCAATTTCCTCTATATCCTTGATACTGCGATCTACTAGTCACGTGGTGTGACCACCTGCTCTGGTCTCATCGAATGGCTACAGTTAATTGTTATCAGGTGATTCTCACGCGGTTGTCACATGTTTCTTTAATGCGAGCCAGCAAATCGAGGCGATCTTTTTTCGCCTTATATGGCATTATATCGATCTGAAGACCGTCTTTCCCGAGAATTCTGCGTGGCGCGCACCACGTGACTTGAAGGAGTGGTCACGTGACTTAAAGTAGTGGTCACGTGGGTGGGTCGTGGCCAGTAGTTAGCCGGGAGGAGTCTACAACGCGTACAGCGTTAAAAAGAGCCACCACTCGACTATTTACCTTGATCTCAAGTATTTCGCTTATCTGTTACTTTTCCAAACAATCAACATGGATGATGATGTAGCTGCCCTGGTTGTGGACAATGGGTCCGGAATGGTAAAGGCCGGCTTTGCCGGAGATGACGCTCCCCGAGCTGTCTTCCCTTCCATCGTTGGACGTCCCCGTCATCAGGGTGTCATGGTCGGCATGGGACAGAAGGACTCCTACGTAGGAGACGAAGCCCAGAGCAAGAGAGGTATCCTCACCCTGAAATACCCCATCGAGCATGGAATCGTCACCAACTGGGATGATATGGAGAAGGTTTGTCAGTTACTTCAATGTGTCATGGTTCCTACTTTTGAAACTCAACTGACGCGTTAAGCAGGCAGGAATATCAGGAGACTAACATTTCGAATCTCCATGTTATAATAATTATTAATTTTATCAGCTGTTTTCAACACCTGTCAACCCTCAAGTCAGCTTTCATTATCACTGTTTCAACAGTCAACACTGTTCAACACCGTTTCAACATAATACTTTAACATCTGTCACTCTCTCAGATCTGGCATCACACCTTCTACAACGAGCTGAGAGTTGCTCCCGAGGAACACCCCGTCCTTCTGACCGAGGCTCCCCTCAACCCTAAGGCCAACAGAGAGAAGATGACCCAGATCATGTTCGAGACTTTCAATACCCCTGCCATGTACGTTGCTATCCAGGCTGTCCTGTCTCTGTACGCTTCTGGCCGAACAACTGGTATCGTCATGGATTCAGGAGATGGTGTCTCTCACACAGTCCCAATCTATGAAGGTGAGTCCAAAGTTGTTCATAATAATTTGCTGATGTGATTTTTATGGTGATATTTTTCTAGTTTGACTCTACTCCAATCTGATACATGATCCCCTTTCGTCTTTGTCAATTCTTACAAAATATGTCCATTGATCTATCGTCTAAAAACTAAACCCTCAGGTTATGCCCTCCCCCACTTCTTACAAAATATGTCCATTGATCTATCGTCTAAAAACTAAACCCTCAGGTTATGCCCTCCCCCACTTCTTACAAAATATGTCCATTGATCTATCGTCTAAAAACTAAACCCTCAGGTTATGCCCTCCCCCACTTCTTACAAAATATGTCCATTGATCTATCGTCTAAAAACTAAACCCTCAGGTTATGCCCTCCCCCACGCCATCCTCCGTCTGGATCTGGCTGGACGTGATCTGACTGACTACCTCATGAAGATCCTGACAGAGAGAGGGTATGCTTTCACCACCACTGCCGAGAGGGAAATCGTCCGAGATGTCAAGGTACGTTTTTATCCTGAGTTCTTGCCGTTTGTTTTTATCATACTTTACACAATTAGATTACAGCATGTAAAATAATCTTGTCTATATAAAGCTGAACTTATTCTTAATTCCTATACTTTAAAGCAACCATCACTACTAAAACCATCTCATATTTTCAGGAGAAACTGTGCTACGTTGCTCTTGATTTTGAACAGGAAATGCAGACCGCTGCAGGCTCCAGCTCACTCGAGAAGTCCTACGAGCTCCCTGACGGACAGGTCATCACCATCGGAAACGAGAGGTTCAGGTGCCCTGAGACCCTCTTCCAGCCTTCATTCATCGGTTAGACCATATTCTACATTCTTGTTAAGGAAAAAGCTGTTCAATTCACAGTAAAATGAATCTCATCGCTCTTTTTGATTAGCTGTAATTCCGTGATGTTAATGGGACTTATAGTTCATTGTGGGTATCTTACTTTTAATTTAATTAATTGACTAAATTCCCCTTCTTCTCAGGTATGGAATCTGCTGGAATCCACGAGACTTGCTACAATTCTATCATGAAATGCGATGTTGACATCAGGAAGGATCTGTACGCCAACACTGTCCTCTCCGGAGGTACCACCATGTTCCCTGGTATCGCTGACAGGATGCAGAAGGAGATCACCGCCTTGGCTCCACCCACCATGAAGATCAAGATCATTGCTCCTCCAGAGAGGAAATACTCTGTCTGGATCGGAGGATCCATCCTTGCTTCTCTGTCTACCTTCCAACAGATGTGGATCTCCAAGCAGGAATACGACGAATCCGGCCCCAGCATTGTTCACAGGAAATGCTTCTAAGTTTGAGAGACTGATTATGTTCTGGAACATTCTTTGTTCCCTGAGTTGCTGGCTGAGATTAGGACTTGGTAATACGTCTTGTCTGTTTTAGTAATTAATGATTGGAAGTGTACGATGTACCTATGATTGAATTATGTTGTATATTTTTAATAATTATCGTTTTTACAATTTCTAATACCACCTTGTTTGCACCATTTCAAAATCATTAAGTTATTGGTTATACTTTTCTCGAATTGTTGTTTCAGTTGGATAACTTGAATCTGTCTAAATTTTAAAAACAACTTTCGTGACATGAATATTTGGGGAGATGAAACGGAGCAACGATCACTATAAATCGGCGATCAAGGAATAGAACGGGTATCACCCTGGAACAGCTCTCACTAAAATTTACTTAGTAAATCGTACTCTCCCAAATTTTAGTACAAATAAAACCAACTCAAATTCATTGTTAATAAAATTTAAAGAGCTGAAATTAATGGAACTTTTTCGTTAATTCTGCCAAAATTTCCGGATTTTCAGAAACCTCCCCCTGTCAGGATTTTTCCGAAATTCCGAAACCAGCCCCCTCACTATTTGCCGGACTTCCTAAGTAGATGGAGCCTAAAGGATCATATTTCTAAAACTTATCATGTCGTAACCTCATTCAACAAAATAAGGAATGCGTTACAGTAATTCTCAAGCCATTGCATGCCGACAAAATTATTTCTGTTGAGGTAATTTCTTTTTGGACACAACGGTGTTTGACTGAAATTTGTATTACTCTCATTTTAAAGTTACCATTGGCATTATCTTGAAATTTAATACAACCTGGGTAAGTAAAGATATTAAGTTCGATAAATTTTTCGAACAGTTGCAGTAATCGCTTCTCCGATTGTTTGGGCATCTGTACTGTATAGTACTGGGATTCTGGACCACCACTTCTCACTTTCGTACGAATTTTTTTTCGTTTAGATGAAGATTATTATCCAGTAAATGTACTGAAATCCTATTGCCTCTATTCATGATGTTTAGATTGAATTTATGACACGTGATCCCTTATTTAAGGAACGTGCACATAATTATATTACCGTATTACGTCAGCAACCGAGGTGGAGGGGGTTTAGAAATGCCAAGTGGGATTTAATTTGGGCAGTGCTGATGTCAGCAAGAAAATCCTGAATTTTGACCAAATTTTCAAAGTTTTCAACCTTATGTTATGGGGGTGATTCGGAATCAGCGTCCGAAAATACATCGATTCTAGTTGGTTTCAACTAGATCGAGATTGAGTGTAGAGTGATTTAGCACGCTCGTTCAGAGGTACATATCCCTAGAATTAACAGTTTTGCTTTCGCCTTTATTATCCCTCACAGTCAGAGTAACGCAATTTATAAAAAAGTTGTTATCAATCAGGACACCGAAGAAGAATGGTTATTTTTTGTTATAGAAGTTAGGAGATTTGTTCCTGTTTTTGCTCCTGTTCGTTTCTGAATCATAATTAAACCAACCCTAACCTTTGATTCTCCCCATACCATAGCTAATTGAGAAACACAATGCATTTGTATTTGCAATTCATCGTTGGATTGTTTCTGGCTTACATCATGAAGAAGATCTTCTTGACTAAAAAAGAAAAAGAAATTCCTGGAATGGAACCTAGTTCAAAAGACATGGGAAATTTAGAGGACTTGGGTCAAGCAGGGAGTTTACATCAATTTTTAGTTCGATTGCATGGAAAGTATGGAAAAATTACATCTTTCTGGTTTGGGACCCAGAAAGTTGTATCCATTTCATCTCCAGAGATGTTCAAAGAACAGCAAAGTGTATTTGACCGCCCACCAATACTTTTTAAATTCTTTGAACCACTCATTGGCCCAAATTCGTTGCAGTATACAAACAAGGATGCTGGGAAGGCCAAAAGGAGGGAGTATGATCGTTCAATGTCACATAAAGCCATCACTCGTTACTTGGGGGAGTTCAATGCAGTTATCAATGAAATTATGGATATGCTTTGTAAAGATATGGAAAGAGGTGTTACAGAGCATGCACTCTGTACCCATATGGCTACATTCGCACTGAAGGCTGATCTGATGACATTATTTGGCTATGTATCAGATGATTCAAAGATCACTGAATTTCAAAATAATTACAACATTTACTGGTCGGCAATGGAGGCTAGCTTGGGAGGAAAATGTCCAGAACCAGGCAGCAAGGAAGAGGAGGACCTCCAGACAGCATTGAAGGGGGCAAAAGATTTTGTAAAAGGAGTTGTTGAAATCAGGCAGAAGCTGGAGATAAGAGAGGAAAACGAGAGGTTTATTGATATCTTGATCAGACACTCTGCAGATGAAGAAACTCTTCTGGATGATGCAGTAACATATGTTGTCGGGGGATTCCATACCACCGCTAATTATTTGATTTGGGGCATCTATTTCTTAGCTGGTAATAGTGCTGTACAAGATAGACTTCACGTGGAAATACTGGAACATTGTGAAAAGGATGAATCTATAAGCATGTCCACCATCTCCAAATGTGTGTATTTGAAGCAGGTGTCTGATGAGACGCTCCGGTGCTCTGTGCTGGCTCCATTTGCAGCTCGATATCTTGATGAGGATATACTACTTGGAGGTTACCCTATTCCTGGCAGAACTCCAATCGTCCATGCTCTGGGTGTTAGCCTTCATAATCCTGAATACTTTCCCGAGCCTAGCAAATTTGATCCAGACAGATTTAGTCCGGAAAACATTAAAAACAGGCCAAAAACAGCTTTTCAGCCGTTTGGTGTTGGCAAGAGGATCTGCCCCGCTAATAGATTTGCAAATATGGAGGCAGCAGTTTGCATTGCAGCGATGGTGAGGAAGTTTGAGATCGGTCTGGTTGATGGGCAAAAGATAGAGGCTGTACATGGACTGGTGACTCATCCCTCAACAGAGATTATGATCACTCTTAAACATCGCCATTAGAATTTAATCAGAGGGATCAACGAATATTAAAACATCATAATTTGGTAACTGATTATTTTCCTGTGATTTGACTTTGAGTGGACACAAAAAACTTTACAATACTCTTTTTTTCATGTCATGTTGTAAGAATACATGTCATATTGTAAGAATAAATATTTGGTATTCTAAAATTTATATTAGATTAGCACAGAATATCATTCTAAATCTGGTATGATTTAACCATTGGTATTATTAACAATTTTCAATCACATGGTTTACATAGCGCATTGACTAAAATATCGTGAAAGACTATTCCAACGTGCTAATTTTTTAATGATAATTAAAATCAAAAGTTATTTTTCAGATTTGTAGTGAAATGCTTTCATACAGTTTAATTTTTTAGGCATAACAATATATTAAATTGTTTAGCATAATATTAATATTACATATCCCTGGTGACTTTGTAAATTTTATGAAGCATGATCGTATGATTTAGATTGATATATCAATATACTATATATATATATAGTAAACTTTCAATTTAACGATTAACGATTAAGGCTAATTTGTATAGAATCCCGAATTCCATCGATAAATCAATTTATTGAAAATGTAATCCCTGAAATATTAATAAGTATAACAATTTTATAAGGATGTTAATGGAGGATGGTAAATCAAGGATTCACTCTTTGTTGAAATCATTTAACCATTAATTGTAAATTTATCTTAAGAGTTAAGACTGAACATGTTATTGTACCATGTGATTTATGATCATATTTAAAAGTCATGATCTTCCTGTCAAAATACACTTTTTTATTCGTTTCTTGCATAAAATTAAATATCCGTAATATTTCATTCAAACTATCCTTCAAAAATAAAACAAGATATTTAATTTTAGCACATTTTACAGAATATGACAATGAAAATATAATGCTTATTTGGTGTATGACTTTAAGTCCTTGACTGCGAATAGTATTTCGATCGAGGATCGTCCAAAGTAAAAGTAGGCTCATAGTAATTGGGTTGTGAAAGGACAGGCAACTTATGTGCGGGCCTGAAAGCTTTTGAACACACCGAAACGCTAGTCCAGAATTGGATAATTAGCCACGGATGGATAAAAATATTTTTTCAAGTTGTATCATAATCCCCCTGTCATTACCGAAGAAGATACCACTGAGGTTAGCACCAAGAATGCAGAACTATCAACTACTGGCCCTCCGTACAAGAAAAAAATTACTTATTCTAAATAGATCTAGAAGGGGACCTCAAGCAATGGACTAAAAAGATAAATAAATAAAGAAATAAATAAAGAAATCACTGAAAAAACACATGCTGAATCACTGTCTCACGACTAATTGTCTCTCTATCTGATTGACCGGACGGCCCTGGTTCTTCCTTTGGAGCTGAGTCGCGTCTGACTCGCTAGAACTATCTATTTGGATAGTGTCCAGAATCTCTCCCGTGGTTTCTTCGACCTGAAAAGATGTAAGTTATCTTAATTACAGGCTCGTACGCATTGTTATGCAAACACTAAAACAGGAGAAAGAGACCGTCGCGCTATTAGATACAACGACACTACAGCGCTGCTTGAGTCCCCGGAGGACAGTCACTGGAGAACACCTGAGATGAGACGTGCACAACAATGCATTCAAAGAAACGACCGAAGAGGCACTCTGCTAGCACAATTGATTGACAGTCTGAATCTTACTGTAGCCAATCAAGGAAAGAACCCGACCTTCCTGAATAGCAGGGGTCATAAAAGCATCATTGACATTTCATTGACAAATAAAAAGGGGAGCAACCTCATATCAAACTGGAACGTCTCCACGAAGTGCTCCCTCTCCGACCACAAAATGATATCGTTCAATGTGGACCTCGGCAATAGATGGGAATCCTTCACCCGGAACATGAAAGAACTCGACCCCGAACAGTACAAGAAAGCAGTAGAAAAACGCATGAAAGCGAAACCCTACATATGGAGAAAGAATAAAACCGACAAGGCAGTCAACTACATAAATCAGATTCTCATGGAGGCCCTGGAAGAATCTTGCCCTATGGTCAAAATAGTCCACAAGTCTAAAATCCCGTGGTCAAAAGAACTAAATGTACTTAAGCACACAACAAAAAAAGCGAAAAACAAGTCCATCTCTGCCCACTCTAAAAAATCGATCTCTACCCCTGAGGAGAAGAATGCCAAGTCAGCCGAATGGACTGCGGCCGAGAAAGCTTATAATAAGGCGATTAAGGACAAGGACAGAGAAGCGTACCGTGAGTACTGCTCCAACATTTCTCACTCTAAAAACCTTGCCAAAACCACCAAAAAGAAGACACAGCCCTGGGAGCAACTGAATGTACTGCAGAAGGCAGATGGAAGCTTCACAGAGGACTCCGAAGAAACGCTAAATGTACTAGCAGCCGTACACTTTCAATCTGACTCCAACTCAGAGCGAATAAATCCAAAGTCTGAACCATTTGACTCAGAAAACGACAGAGCAACAATCAATGATATATTCCACAAATCAAGAATGGACAGGGTTATCAGAACTATACCACTAAACAAAGCCCCGGGAATGGACAGCATTGCTAACACAATGATCAAATCAGCCTGGGAACTGATCCAAGAACCACTTCAACACATCTTCAAAAGCTGTATGATATATTCCCACTGCCCAACGTGCTGGAAAACCTGCTGTGGCATAATTATTCCTAAAGATGGGAAAGACGACTACTCTAACCCGAGAGCGTTCAGAATCATCAGCCTGACCTCAAATATCCAGAAACTCATGGAGAGAATTATTCTCGACTACTTGGAACGAAAAACGAGAGTGGACAATAAACTAACCAAAAACCAATTTGGCTTTAGGAAAAAGAAAAGCACAGAGGCAGCTATCCACAGACTAACAAGAAAGATAGAAGACGCAATCCAGAATGGCCACTACGGCCTAGGCGTATTCCTTGACGTTGAAGGAGCCTTCGATAATATCAAATTCAGCTCTATCTACAACGCTCTGATAAAGGCTAAAATACCCCCCATGATCGCGTGTTGGATCAGAGAGATGTTGACGGACCGCTCGATCATTCTCACCCTACACGGCATAACCATTACCAAGAAAATCTATAAAGGATGTCCACAAGGCGGAATCCTATCTCCACTTTTATGGAACCTAACTCTCAATACCCTTCTAACAAAGGACCAACTTGACGACGACTTCATCCAAGCCTTTGCAGACGACTTGGCTATCCTAATCCAAGGTTTCGATCTATCTGTAACCATGAGGGACATAGCTACCAGATACCTCAAAATTATCAACAAATGGTGCATTGATAATGGAGTGAAACTCAGCACAATCAAAACAAAAGTCATTATCTTCTCAGCTCTCAAAAAGAAACATACAATGAAACCCGTCCTTCTGGATGGAGAGAAGCTGGAATTCTCAGACGAGGTAAAATACCTAGGTGTCACTTTCGACAAGCATCTTAGATGGGACTCACACATCAAATCAAAATGCCAGCTGGCAACCAAACTTCTCCACATGTGCAAAAACCATATATCCAAGACTCGGGGCTTATCACCAAGCAAAACCAGATGGATCTACAGGCAGGTTGTTCTCCCAACCGTCAGCTACTCTTGTTTCGTCTGGATCCACAGACTCAGTGAAAATGCAAACCTACGGAACTTACTAAACTCCGTACAGAAAATAGCAACACTGTACATCACTGGCGGTCTCCAGAAATCACCTAACATCACCCTAGACATCCTATCCGGCTTAATGCCTATAGACGTGTTTCTAAAATTCAAAGCCTCAAAAACTTCTATCAGAGGAGTTGATTAAGGAGTTCAACTATGATCAACAGGAAGATGTGGAAGGCTGTGTTGCACGCTGGTCCGATCAGTTAGAAAAAGACCTGCATATGGACTACCGTGAAATTGACTACGAAAGTCGTGAAAAGATCAAGACTAAGGATAAAACGACTCTGTCTCGCTGGATTGTGGATGCAGTGGACCTTGTTCGTCGGCAGAGTAGTCAGATGTATCTCTTGAAGGAGATCATCGAGTGCTTCAAGACGGAAGCACTAGCAGACAAAGAAAAGGTGATCAGACTGCAGGGCCAGCTGCTGATGCAGAAGGACGAACAACTACAGTTGCTTAAGACGTCTGTTGAGGAGACAGTCCAAACAACGGTGGAGTCAGGGATTCAGAACTATAGTGCAGCTGTTCAACAGAACAGTGCAAGTGGTACGGTCTGCAACAGTAAAATCCTGAAGAAGGTGATGAAGAGTGTAGCAGAGGAGGACAGGAGCAAGAACCTGATCGTGTTTGGGCTGAAAGAAGAGGAGGAAGAACAGCTTCCAGCGCTAGTTACCGCAGTTTTGGAGGAGATCGGGGAGAAACCTCACTTCGAAGCGACTAGAGTCGGTTGGAAGAGGCCAGGTAGTACGGCTATCCGACCAGTCAAGATCACCGTCCCAAGCTCAACAGCGGTTCATCAGATTCTGATGAAAACAGGGAGACTGAGGGAGACGCACAAAGATGTATGGATATGTCCAGACAGATCCAGTGAAGAACGAGCAACAAGGAAGCATCTGGTCACTGACCTGAAGAAGAAGAGGGCGGAACAGACTCATCTCGACCACTACATCCGGTACGGGAAGGTATGTAGCCGTGATAAGAAGTCATCATGAGTTACACTCTCGGACACTGATCAGTATATGAAGGAGTGATGATTATTTTAAGAATTTTCAGACGTTATCTGTATTTAAGAGACAACTATATATTTTGAATATTTTATTATTTGATTGTTTCACACTTATCATATTTCATAATTTTATTACTAGGTGGAGGTGATGTTATTGAGACTTTGGGCGGCCATAAAACTCCTGTTTTGAAAGTTGTCCTCTGTACTTGTTTCACTGACCCACGCTTTATAGCATTTATACATTTCGGCCCATTTTATATGTTTGTTCGACTTGCTGTACATTTGTATATTTGCTATTTTGTAAAAGTTTCAAATCAAATCAAATCAGACTTAAAATTGAAAATAATTGGATCAGCCAATACTCACTGACTAGTAAAGTTATCTCCCATGCTAAATACCTAGACAAAGAGATCGATAAACTAGGACTATCTAGCAAATTATCCCTCCTAGACCGCACAACTCGTACCAATTTTAACACAGACTACACTGTCTCACTAGAATATCCACAGGTAACACCCCCTGACTCGACCCTAAAAGTGTACACTGATGGGTCTCTACAGACGAACACACAGTTGGCTGGAGCTGGCTTCACAATCAATAGAAACAACAGAACAATAATTGATCAATCGATAAACCTTGGGATAAATGCGACCATAAATCAGAGTGAGATGTTTGCTATCCAGAGAGCAGCAGCCTTACTGTATGACGCAAACACCAAGAACCAGGTAATAAACTTCTACTCAGATTCTCTAAGTTCACTCCATCAACTAAAGATGGGGCACTCCACTTCAAAATTGACCATGGATACTTCCGTAACTCTTAACAAACTTTCTGAACTAAACCAAGTAACACTCTACAAAGTCGCTGCCCATACATGTGGGTCCACTTCTCTCCTTGCTATAAGCCTTACAATAATTCCATACCTTGTTGGCTATTTTCCAGCTGTCTACCTGTATTGGCAAGTTGCCAGCTCAAGTGGTCACAAACGGCACTTGCCAGCCAAAAGCAATGGCGTGAACCCACTTAGAGGTCATGACGATAATTAAAGAATCCCACTTATATGATTTGTGACACCAGAAGTGAACAAGCTTTGGCTGAATAACATTGCGGGTATTTGTAATAGATTGTGAAGTAATGAAATAACGGTCTATGATGCGATAATTAAAGTACCGGAAACGGTGCAATAATGGAGTAATGGATAAACGGAAAACCCTGATTGGTTGATCTCGTTTGTCCAGCTCATGCTCATTTAAGATAATCGTTTCCTGGAGCCCAGCCCGTTCGACCCCCCAATCAGGAACTCGAAACTCATCTCGTGGATCACACGTGTCGGCCCAATGACCAACACGAGTGATACCCTTTTTAAACCCTGGGCACACCCTTAATTCCCCACTTCTTGACTTCCTGACTGCATCCCAAAGACATAGTAAAACCTATCATCGTTCCTAATTGTTAATACATTGATACATTAATACATTGATACATTGATACATTGATACATTTATACATTGATACATTGATACATTGATACAACCAACCCGATTTCAAGTCGTATTATTTGGTCAACTCACTCTAACTAAAACACAACGCAACCTACAAGTTCCATTGTGGGAACAGACAGATAGTCTGTTGGAACTAAAGTCCTGAACCTAATCAACCTATCTCAAACCTAGACGATCAACCACCTCTCTCTTCATAACCCACAAGTGGCGCTGCGACTGCGAACCAAATTGGGAACTACAGGTTAGAGAATAGAGCTATACTGGTGACCACTTTTGTTGCCTTTCCTGCCAATTTTCGCTGTCAGTTTCATCTGCCAACATGAGCCAATGCACTCAGCAGATTTAGACCAATGTCACAACACCTTTTCCACAACACACACCATACCAACCGCCTGGATCACTTACTTACAAACCACCAATGACAATGCTTCACCACAACAATAAACATTTTGACAACGACAAGTTTGACCACAAAGATATGCCTGGACTAGGACATAAAGCACCTCCGACTCAAGAGTCTTTCAAGCTTTTTGGGGGGAAGAAACCCCATGAGTACAATTATCATGGGGATGACATCCACGATTTTCTACTGGCATTCGACAACTACTGCACAGTCATCGGTCTTCCTCCGTCTGCTTCATTCAAAGTTTTCTGCACATTTCTGGATAACAAAAGCTTGTCAAGAGTTATGTCACTGAACCTAACAGATAGACAAACAACAAATTGGCATGCAGCCAAGGACATGATAGTCAAGAAGCTCGACCCTAACTACAATAGCAAAATGTCTGTCGACGAACTATTCAACATCAAACAGAGCTCAGAAGAAACCATCCTCGACTTTGCGGAACGACTCGAGAAAAAGATCAATGTAATTCCTACATGCAAGAAGATGCCTGATAGCACCAAAGAAGAGTTACTCCAGGATGCATTCATCAATGGAATAAGATCTGAGCAAGTAGCTTACTCGCTTCTCACAACACCTGGACTAGACCACTACACAAAACTTGTTGAGCATAGCCAACATCTGGAGAAAATCATCGGGAAACTGAAAAGCAGATCAATCAGAGGCGATGGATTTCCCAACGCAACCGCCCTCTTGAAATAGCACACTGCATTCCATAGCAGTGGCCCGCATCTCTTGGACAGGAAGTGTATATACCATCAACGACAGCAAGTATGTACTTGAAGCTACTAATGGCTGCTATAATGGATCATAATTGTCAGCATAAGGGAAAATAATACTACCTATTGTAATTTGACGGATGAAATATAGTTGCTTTTTTTATTACGGAGAAACTTCTTCATGTCGCTTTTCTCGGAGGCGATTGTCAGAATAACAACTGATTGACTACATGACAACTGATTGACTACATGACAACTGATTGACTATAACTGACAACATGACTCAAAGTCCTCCGAATTTACCTTGCAAGTATGCAACATTAAAACTGGAAAGATTATTATGGTATATCACGACAGGACACGAAAAGTCCCATCTCAGTTACAAAAACACTATATGCACGATACTATCAAGAACTCAAGAAGATTATGGTAGAACATAAACTCAAGTCAGAAGAATTAGAAGAACAACATAACCTCGAATCAGAAAAATCAGAAGAACAACAAGTCATTGGAGACTCAATTGAGACAGGTCCGCAACCATCTACTACCTTGAAAAGATACGAGGATGATGATGAAATGCTCCTAATTTTACCATGCCAACGGTCAACACTTGTCCAGAACACCGATGCAGAAGCTGATGGCGAGTATATCTCATCCTTGTCTCTCGGAAATGGCCATTCTGAGGGAAGACTTTCGTCACAGAGGATGTCAACACCGCGCCACCAGACTTTCTCCAGAAGTTCTGACACTTTGTCCCGTCGGCAAAATGATAGAGCAAGCTCTATATCACCGCAACAAATCCAGGGCGGCCATCAAGCCGTACCCCGGTCAAACTCTACAGCTAGCGGTAGAGAGCTACCATCTCCTAAACCGTCCCAACATTCGATTCAAAGTCAATTCACGCCCGAAATAATAAGATAATAGTACACAGCCGTAGGGTGGAGTCTTCCTACAGTTCAGAGTCATGAGTTGTGCAATGTGTAGCTACACGTGAAACATAAAAAATGATCCGGAGAATTATATAAGATTGATCACCTTATCCCTGATTCCCAAAGGATGGATAGGTACCTTCGACTCGGAAACAATATTTCAGATGACACGATACGACACAGAAAGAATACTACTTCTTACATTGCTGATAACTTATTGCCAAAGTGCCATGATTTGTGATGCACAAAATCACCTTACATTAATGAGATGGCCTGAACAATTCAAAGCTGTGATACTACGGACCATAAAAAAGTTACGATTCAAAACGAACGCATTGTCTCTCCAAGTGAAGCTGCTGAGATGCACAACATAGCAGCAAAGAAACAGAAAAAACAATAAACAATAAGATTCTACCGAAAAGCCAATACCAAGACTTGATTAGGACCAAATCATGCATTGACGAAACTGGACAACTGACACCGTCATTAAAGATTTTGATTGTCCTATGAAATGGATGACAAAGGTTCAGACGGACGTAATATCATGTAATTACAGCGAAGGGTACATCACAAAAACACACACTCACCAGCCTATTTCCAACCTTGCCGATATATCAGACTGCCGTTACGATACAAGTTATTGAAGGGATTGCAGTAACATATATTGTGCCAGACCCAATGGTACAGTCCAAGTTCGTACAAATTGGAACATTTAATAGTACAATAACCTCGTCTCATCTCATAATTCCTAATCGTTTGCCTTGGAAAACCCAAGTAAACTACCCGACAAAACGGAAATTGACGGATTCCAAGTCACTGCACACCAACTTTTAGGACCAATGATGGCTGTTGATGATATCAAACTATTGTTGCAAGAGCTAACACATAAAACGCAATTCTTGGAAGTTATCATTCCTACTGATATCTTCCGTCATCATTTCAATGATTCAACAATAATAGAAGTTGCTTCGAACTCGGAATACATTCTTGTCAGTCATTGCAAGCCAGTGGAGATAAAGTTTCGCCGACCTAAACCAGGATTTTGCACAAACATGTTACCTGTAAGTTACAGAGGAAACACAACTTCCTGGAGGGAAGGGTATATGTCTCCAGACGAAAGTACTACATCAATAGTACGCCGCTCGAATATCTTGCGAAGTCACGACGGTGCATATTTTCATGCATAATCAGGTGCTATATAGATACCAACCTGGAGATATTCCCACAAGGCTTCAACAACATCTTGCAGTTCCGTTGCCCCTGATGGTGTCAAATTATACATCGGAACTCATTACATTTCCGACCACTTGGGCAACAACTAATCGAGACGTCTCACCCTCACAAAGTGAAGCATCAGTCGATTTTCTCGCAAGTCAGCCGGCCGAAATAGAACAAAAATGAATCACTCCACAGAAGAAAGTCATGACACTTCAAGAGGACTATCATTTATTGGTCTTACATCTCTGAAACCTAAACATTGGGTTGATTTAGCAACCACATGGATTGTGGCAAAATCTTTGCCAGTATCTTCGTTCGAGTAAACAAACCAATCATCAATTCAACTGCACGGTCAACACTTTGCATGAATTTGAAAAATATCTTTATTGTGTTAAAACTCTAGCAGAGGACAAAACACCAACGTTTAGCCCTTAAGATCATAAGACAACACTCATTTCAATTCTTGCACCGCTCTTTGTTTCTGTGACCCAGAATGCTTCGGACTTCAAACTGTCGCAAAAAGACGAGCCCGATCTCGATAATTTACAGATTAGCGAAGTAACACACCACACGTACATTGCAAACATTGTATGTGCAGAAAGATTTGCAACTAGAGCCGAGTTTTGCGGACATGAGGATGCTGCACTGTATACCACGCTCAATAAAGCTCGAGACCAAGCTGTTGATCACATTTGGAAACGCAATATAAGACGATTTGAAGACCTACGATCTGCAAACGACATAACAATCACTAACAGCACCCCTTTCAAAAAGGTAAAACGGGGAGTGCCTGTAGCAATTGCTGCTATCCCTGGTGCTGGATTGCTCGCAAGCATGGCCTTCAATTTCTTCAATCGACATGAGATTAAACACCTTAAATCTCATATTGCTCACCTCGATCATCAGTTCTCCAAGTTAACCCAACAAGTTCATGATGAAGTCGTGCAAC
Source organism: Bolinopsis microptera (assembly GCF_026151205.1). NCBI lineage: Eukaryota > Metazoa > Ctenophora > Tentaculata > Lobata > Bolinopsidae > Bolinopsis > Bolinopsis microptera. The sequence continues at coordinate 3,103,767 of NC_087080.1, read as the reverse complement.
AACGTCAATTCAACAAAGATGTTCTCTACTTAATCAAGAATTACCAAGAAAACGTGGACGAGAGACTAAACGAACTCCAATGTGCAATTACATCACTGTATACGTATGCTATCGAAAACTTGGTATTTGACGAGTACAGGGAGAAGGTGAACTTCAACTACGAATTTCATGGAGTGAATAGAGGGTTGTTAATACAACCGACTTCTCCAGCTATACTATTAGCAGAAGACCTTGAGTACTTCGTCAACTGTCAACAACAATCCGATATTCGCAAGTTCCTTCTTTGTCTTGTCAACAATGTACGTGGAACCTAACGCCGTCTTTCTCACTTTGAGCCAGCTACAGTTCCTGTAAAAAGCAAAGAAACTCTTGTCTTCGAGTAAAACTTCCTAAACGGATATACCTTAAAGACGATCAGTTTTACTCCGCAGAACGGTCAGAACGAAACTCGACCACTAAAACTGCTGGTCTGTCTCGATATCTCCAAAAAGACAAAGACGCACCTGAGATTACTTGTCTTAGCAAAGCTTCTCAATGTAAAACGGGAGAAGTACACTGTAAACATTATGTCGCACAAGTTTCAGTAGGAGCCTTGACTTTCGGAAACGGAAATCCAGTCATTGGAATTAATATTGGAAGCTCCTAGAAGATCAATTGGATAGACAATCCTGACAACGAAACTAAACTTTACTCATGTGACGAGTACTCTCAAATCCAATTACAAAGTAGAGTTTTGTATTCTATCCGACCGGAAGACATTACCAAATTATTCACTGGACGACGTCACTGGACAGTAACATGTGGTTTCAAGAACTCGCGACTAATGCAAGAAAACATCAGCAGTTAAACTTTACACGGATCCATCAGCTTATCGGAAAGCAGGACCAATTTCTGTTACACACGACTAATAAACGATCTGGAGTGTGTTAGAGAGGAACAAGCCGATCAGTTCCACCTCCACGACAGAATATAGTTGACAATAACGACGAGAAACCAGAAGAGACGTCAATCATAATTCATCAAAACAAAACATCAAATTCAGTATCAAAATCATTCCAATCAGATACTTCATCAACACCAAAACGTTCAACACGATCAGTACAAGCTCAATCCAATATTGAATAAATCATTCACTCAAACTTCACAAAAACGAGCATTATAACATTGGCTGTATAAATTGGCAGTTGGCAAAAATGGCTTTAATGTCGACGTTTCATAACGTCCCCCAAAAATGACTTCAATGTCGACGTTTCACAACGTCCCTCAAATGACTTCAATGTCGACGTTTTTAACGTCCCTATTATAATGGCTACAATGGCCACCAGAGACTCAACAAATGGACACTTTTCTCAACTGGACATCAAAACACAAACAGTGCATCTAATAATCATCTACCTAACCGTTCTAAATCTGATACCGAAAAGACACGCTCTACAATTTATTTTCGAGTGACGCACATCAAACAGGTTACACGCTGCGCTAGAAGCTTTAAAAAACAATACAGACTACGTAAAACTCTCTGAATCATTACAAAGCTCAGAATCCAAAATATCAATAAAAGCTTTGGATATTATTTCAGTTCTTACAAAAACAGATACAGAACTTTTGTACCTCTAGCAACGGTACCGCTACTTTTGCAACTTTTAAATGATGCGCTGTGTGTTAAAGTATTCATTAAAATTACGAAAACGGTTGAATTTTAAATTATTTATCAATATCAAAAAAACAGATTTTTGGATAAGTTAAGGCACCAATTTCAAAGAGCTCTTAAAAAGTACCCAGTGTCCGAGCCTCTCGATATCAGACTTGGAGCTGCATCAACTAAGTATTTTAAAACCGTGAAATTGCGAATTTTGAGCGACACCATTACAAAAAACAAATTGAATTCTTTGGTTGACATCAACAAAAACAAAATACGCCCATATCTGTTTTGTTGAGACTTTTAACGGAATCAGTTGTACTATTTTACAATTTCGTACCTATAACTTCAGCATAAAAACAGCTAGATAATTACCTCATTTTATCCTATCAGGAAACATCTTTTACGCTTGCTCATGATCATATATTGATCTATGGCGTTTCTGCCTTGCCACATAGGGAATGAAAATTGGAAATTGCACATAATCACAACAATAATAAAACATGACCTTCAACAAAGAAAAATTCATCTATCAAAACTGTAACACACATAACTTAAATATCCACGTCATTAACATCTTAAATTATCCAAAAATGAAATCGAGACTATCAGAAAAAGAACGAAACCAACATACCAGGCTCTCGTGTCCCTTGAACCTGCTGTACTGACGCACTGCACTCATGCAATGGTACATGCAGTACGCCAGACCCCCGTCTCTCGTTCCATGAACTAACCCCCTCGGGATCCACAATCCATCGGGGGCAGTTCCTCCACAATGGGAGTGTCACAAGTTCTAAAACAACACGGCATCACGACAGGTTTTAAATCTTTTGAACCATGACACTTCTTTACACACAACACCAGCATCCAAATTAGCTCACTACCATACAACAATGCCATCAACTCCGGGCACAAGAATCAGTTTTCCTGGAGGCCGGCCTACTCTCACACCACTTATTGCATTCGTTGCTTCAATTCGCCATGTTTTCGTTTCTCCCCCAGGAAATCAAATTCAATATAGCGCTATTGTTACACTTTGACGACATCCTCCAATTAAGAGCTGTGAGCCGTAAATTACGACATCTGCTGGACCCGTATTTCCTCAACAAATGGGTGCAAATAAGCGAATCTAGCATCGCAACTCACAATTCGATGTTACCCGAAAATCGTACAGTGCCCCATCCCTTCCTCGCCTCATAAAACTAAAAAATGAACTGACCCTTGCAGCCAAAACAAAATCTCCACAAAGTATCATCCAAACATCAAAGTTCATTTTCCAGCAGTTATATCAGAAATACCTTGTCAAAAAACCATTAATGTGTGTAATATCAGCTTACCTAGAACAACATAATAAAAGATTCTTCAAACGACTGTTACAAAACAGTGTAATATGCAAAAAAGGCTCCTAAAGAAAAATTTCATTTGCTAAAAGAACTAACAATAATCCTGGAAATTTATATTGAACTATCGTGCCTATATAATACTAAGAGTTACGAACATTTGCCAAGTGAACTAATGACTTACATTGATTACAAATTTATCTTCAATAGGAACAAAGCACTAAAATGGTTTAACCAAGATTAACCACAAATTTGAATCACCAACCAACGCACTATTTTAAACCTTCAAGGTGTCGTTCAAAATTGAAAAACGTATGTAAAGTATTGGAAAATATATATTAAATTGATTTATGTGTGAATTTATAAGTGGTCACACACAATTGTAACGAGAAACAAACTTTGTTAAAATTAATTATGATTACAATGCAGAAAGAATCTTCAGTTACCGATGTTTCTAGTTACATATTGATTGTGACAAACTATATACAAATATTTATTCTTGTGTCTTAAGATAAAAAGATAAAGTCAAAAAATATATTGTTATTTTCAAAACTAATTCTTTGTGTGATTTAACTATTCGTCCATTTTATAACAAAATTAAAAGGGTAATGGACTTCATTCAAGATATTTACTCATAACATTTAATTATTTCTTTCAACATGTGTAAATTTAATTTAATTTCATTTCCGATATTGATTGTAAAACGATGGTAGGTTCCTGACAAAATTTGAATTTTTTTTCCTGAGGGGGGAAGATTGTGGGTCCACTTCTCTCCTTGCTATAAGCCTTACAATAATTCCATACCTTGTTGGCTATTTTCCAGCTGTCTACCTGTATTGGCAAGTTGCCAGCTCAAGTGGTCACAAACGGCACTTGCCAGCCAAAAGCAATGGCGTGAACCCACTTAGAGGTCATGACGATAATTAAAGCATCCCACTTATATGATTTGTGACACCAGAAGTGAACAAGCTTTGGCTGAATAACATTGCGGGTATCTGTAATAGATTGTGAAGTAATGAAATAACGGTCTATGATGCGATAATTAAAGTACCGGAAACGGTGCAATAATGGAGTAATGGATAAACGGAAAACCCTGATTGGTTGATCTCGTTTGTCCAGCTCATGCTCATTTAAGATAATCGTTTCCTGGAGCCCAGCCCGTTCGACCCCCCAATCAGGAACTCGAAACTCATCTCGTGGATCACACGTGTCGGCCCAATGACCAACACGAGTGATACCCTTTTTAAACCCTGGGCACACCCTTAATTCCCCACTTCTTGACTTCCTGACTGCATCCCAAAGACATAGTAAAACCTATCATCGTTCCTAATTGTTAATACATTGATACATTAATACATTGATACATTGATACATTGATACATTTATACATTGATACATTGATACATTGATACAACCAACCCGATTTCAAGTCGTATTATTTGGTCAACTCACTCTAACTAAAACACAACGCAACCTACAAGTTCCATTGTGGGAACAGACAGATAGTCTGTTGGAACTAAAGTCCTGAACCTAATCAACCTATCTCAAACCTAGACGATCAACCACCTCTCTCTTCATAACCCACATACAGGTATAGCGGGCAACGAAAGAGCGGACAAACTGGCAAAAGCAGGAGCGAGCTCCCCACCAGTCGGCCCTGAACCCTTCCTCTGCATAAGCTGGAGCAACGTAATCGCAGGCCTACTAAATAAAGCCCGGAATGAAACTCTTCATAAACTAGAACAGCACACGATGAAAGACGAATCGAAAACGCCAATAGAGAGCTACATCAGAAGATTTGGCAATAACAGACTAGCATACCAGAAGAAGGAACCGCTCAGACTACTGACTCATATGTATACGGGTCAAAATTGGTTAAAGGACAACTTCAGCAAACGCGACAAAAACACAGATCCACTCTGCACAAAGTGCCGGGAGAGCAGGGAAACAGCCCACCACTTCATCAGCGAATGCCCAGCATATGCAACCGTAAGACTGGAACTTTTTGGCGTACCATACATCTCTCTAGCAGATATTATAACTAATTTCGGCCCTGAAAAACTGATAAAATACATCTACAAAACAGGTAGAACTAAGACTGACTACTTCCCTAGAGATAGCTAACTTCCTACAATGCTAAAACACCAACGGCAGTCAATTAAACTGAGCACAACCTTCGCACATCACAGCCTGCTGCCAGGGAGCCAGGGCTATCATAAAATCACATCAACAGTCCACCCGCCCCGGGAACGATAAGCTCACGAGGGCGCGCCAAAGTCTTATGAATACACAAACCCAATACTGTGAGCACAATTAGGTTGTGGCGCGCACAGCATGACACGATCTTCCGTCGTCCACTTTGTATGGTAAAATACCACTCCATCAAGTTCTCTCAGAACAGAAATCGCTCTGCTGAGATCCCTAGCCGAGTAACCTCAATCTTGATGTATAAAATGGAACATCACAGCCCAACCACAAACCGCCTGCACATCACCCAACGTAACACACACCTAGAGTCAGCATTTTCTCACCTGGGGCGTCAGCATCCTCCTAAATGGTGGTGAGAGACCGGACAATTTTAATCCAATCATCCTTAGGGACTATGTTAGTCGCTCGCCTGATTGCTATCTTCTGATAGTGATCAAAGGAGCGGCAACCCCGACTCGGCTGTTGTCTATCAAGACATTATCATCTGGAAGCCCAGGGGAATGGGGCACAAATGCTAACCAGGTGGACCCCAGTAGGATACTCCGTATGGAGGGTCGCTACCTCATACCTTGTGACGGTAGTCAGTGGGTGCCGTATCAAAAAAAAAAGAAAAAAAAAAAGGCAACTTCATCACAAACTGAAGATGAACACATAACACCAGCAGATGCCTCTATACTATGAAAGAGCCGCAATTCAACGAAGTTCGCACAATAACAGATGCTTATGGATCACTTTGAGCATGAAATAGACACTTACCAAACTGTGCAAACACTATTGCATGACATAAGTTTAAGAATTTGCATTAAATGAACAAATAGGTAACTACATATGCAATGTTAAAGGCTTGTGCAAAACTATAGAAACTATATAATATATCTCTGTTCGTAAATTTACTTTCTTTTTAGTAGCGATAAGCATTATTTTAAGCGCGGTCTGGTTAAATAGTGAATCGCTGTACATAAAACTATTGAACCTGGTGTAAACTGTTCCTCATCAAATCGACACCGATGGAATGGATATAATTAGTTAGCACACAATAGTGGTGGTAGTCAACAAACCTCGCCTTAGTAGTAAGCAGCAAATATGTATAGCAGTAAGTTTGTTAGTGGTTATTAGATTGTTGATGATGCGATGAGGAGAAGTCTCGAGTAACTCCGAAAACAGAAAGACGTAAAGCTCATGAACAATTAAGAGTTTACCGGTACAAAACCAACGTCCAACACCGATAAAACTTTGAAGGAGAGCCAAGTTTGAGCTAGAATATGAAACAATGGCACTACCACACGTGAAATGTTTATCTGATGAGGGAGGTAGTAAACTGACCACAGTTATACTTAAACCATTTCATTTAAAATTTAGTGCTAAACTTATTTTCGTTTTTTCACGTTTTCAGTACGTCTTGACTCTTGAGAGTGGATTACATTTACAATGAGTATGTTTTTGTTGTAATCCTATTGATGGAAGGTCTGGCGATGGGTTCAAGAAGGTGCCGTCCTAAGAGTCCGGGTTGCTGGACTAACTACTAATTTCATTAATTTACATAATTCAGTTAGGCATTACTCTAACAGTTGTTATGAAACTTGTTAACCGTTACCCTAAATTTACCCAAATTATTTCACACAGCGAATTAACATGAAGTGTTTCATCGCAGTTCTTGTCTGCCTTCTGATAGCAGTCCAGTCGAAGTCTCTTGGTCTTACAGAAGAAGCAATGCAACCTGTACCTGCTGCAAACGAAATTGAGGTAGAGAAACGAGCTAAAGTTGTTGCAAAGGTAGCTGCTGCAAAGAAACCAGCTAAAAAAGCCGCTGCAAAGAAAGCTTCTAAAAAAACTGCAAAGAAACCTGCTCCAGAGAAACTTGCTGTTCAGATATAGATATTACGTAATATTTGAACGACCCCTTAAGATATGCATGCAGCATGAGACCTTTTAAATTTACGGAGAAGTATCAAAAGTTAAATATACTATGTATCTGATCGGAATTCGAGGTTAACAATAAAATTGCTGGAACATAATGTGTGGCTGACAAGAAGTTCTATAATTTTGCTTGTAATAAATTTGAATTTACTATTATGTGACTAATCAAATCGTTTGACTTTTCAAGTTTTCATTATGCCATTCAAAATTCAGATTTAAAAAAATATATTAAATATCGGATAAAGATTAGATCAAACTAACACCGATGCGGTATTCAAACTCAAATAGAAAAAAATTGCAATATCTATTTGTACACTCCAGTTTGCCACTCTTAACGAATGTTGAAGCATTTTATGACATCTCCCATTATAAATAAGTCGTGGAAATCATCATTTAGCTCCACACAAAACCATTTCATTTAAAATTTAGTGCTAAACTTACTTTTGTTTTTCACGTTTTCAGTACGTCTTGAGAGTGGATTACAATAAATATGTTTTTTTTTGTAATCCTTTATCCTATTGATGGAAGGTCTGGAAATGGGTTCCAAAAGGTGCCATTTGGGTTGCTGGACTGACGAATCTTTCAAAAAGGAAGCAAAATTTCAGAATTAAAGGATGAGGGGAGCTTAGAATTTACTTCTTAATATTAGTGTTTAAGTCCTGCGAAAGTGTGTAGAATCAAAAAATACACCGGATCACTGTGTAACCACAATACTATACCACAATACTATACCACGCCGCGCTCCTATTGGTTGATATCAATTTTGGGCTGTGACGTCACTTTAATTTAGTCTCCTGCTCTGATCCGCGCATATAAAAATACAGGTAAAAAGCTTGCTGCTTGGTGCTTGTCCAACTGGAATATGCATGATATGCATTTCAATTTTCATACCTACCCGATCCATTTTTTAGGACCGTGTCATGTTGTGTTGATATGACATGTTGATATATCAACTGTGGTACAATATAGGGAGTTGCTAGATATTACGTTGGGAGCTATAAAATTAAATATACATAATTTACATGCCTTTCTGTGTAACTTCTATCTTATTTCAGGTGCATCTCGGCTCATGGTTATCGTAGGCTAATAATTCTTTCTTCAACAGGTCATAAAAAGTCTCCTCTCCATGTTGGTGCTATACATCATGATCAGTGTAACTTATTTTTAGCGTTTGAAGAGCAACTCTGCATTCTGCAACCTTTCATAACTCGATAAGGGAAAACATGGAAGCATGTCCTGAAAATTGAAATAAGCGGCTCTGTAACTCTGTGTAAGATTGAGTACATCACGATAGTTTCCCAGCGTATAACAGTTCTATAAACAATTAATGATACTGAATTAACCCTTTGTGACAACATGGAACTGTGTCGTGAGGTTGGTCATTGTATCCATTCGTTTAGCAGACACCCTTTGACGAATCATGGAACCGACCGGACAATAGTGGCGCAGACGACTAAACACCTCTATCACGCACATACAACCCTCGATCGTACACTTCTATCAGTATCACGCACATTATAATTTATACTACCCTCGTACAATTGTAAACTAAGAACTTATGATATTGATACTGGATAACTAATGATAATAAATCGTGCACTTGGCCGGGGGGATCCGGAGATTTTACCCAACATTTTTTGTCAGGTTGGCATGTACTTGTAGAGATACCAGTTGGTAGTACTACTACTACACATATTATAATCTATAGTTAACAGTTATGAGATTATAACACGCCGTCATATTTTTACTTCCTCTTAATACATTAATAATTTTTTGTCAAACTTGGTTTCGACATAGCAGTTGACCCAACTTTTGAGAGGGTCTCGGACCCCAACCGCGGGGCGGCCACGCCCATATTTGGTCCAAATTAGGCCTGAAAGCAATTTTGCACACACCGAAACGCTAGTCCAGAATTGGATAATTAGCCACGAATGGATAAAAATTGGATAAAAATATTATTTCAAGTTGTATCATAATCCCCCTGTCGGGAACCGGTTACTGTGGCGGAAGTCACTGCGGCGGTGTACAGTCCGGCGGAGGACGGTACAGCGGAGGCCGGTACGGCGGTACTTTCCAAAAAGGTTGGACGGAACGGCGGATCACATGACACCCACTTTAATACTTTGGACAGTACGGCAGCACTAGAAACTGTACCTATAAGATAGACCTAACACTGCTAATATAACAAAATCGATTAGCTTTAAAAAGTTCTATTTTCCTCTTTGTTACTTCAAAATTGATTTTAATTAAAATTAAATTGGATAAAGTTTAACATATACATTGTGATTGCTAAGAACAGTTCTTGTTCCACTTTCTGGTTCGTATCAGATCGCATCCGGTCTGCACAACGGTGGTTAAGCGAGTGCATGATGAGCTTGTTACGGTGAGATCTCATAACACTGCGCCGAGATGCAATGGGTAATAACAAGGGCATGAGAACACGTCACGAGGGATCGCATCCAGGAATCTGATCAACCGTAGCCAAGAAGAGAGGTTGCTCAGTGAAACGTAGATAATGATCGAGGCAAACAGTATATAAAGCGGATCAAAGCTGAGGAGAGAATCTCATTAGCACTACCATCTCCATTCTCCAGTACTGCAACACTTATACAACTTGAGTACAACAGCTACAACGAAGAAGATACCACTAATGTTAGCACCAAGAATGCAGAACCATCAACTACTGGCTATTCTATCCGTACAAGAAAAAACATTGCTTATTCTAAATAGATCTACAAGGGGAATGGACTAAAAAGAAAAAGAAATACAAAAAAAATAAAGAAATAAAAAAATCACGAAAAAAACACATGCTCAGTCAATGTCTCATAACAATTGTCTCTCTATCTTTTTGACCGGACGGCCCTGGTTCTCCCTCTGAAGCTGAGTCGCGTCTGACTCACTAGAACTATCTATTTGGATCTCTCCCGTGGTTTCTTCGACCTGAAAAGATGTAAGTTATCTTAATTACAGGCTCGTACGCATTGTTATGCAAACACTAAAACAGGAGAAAGAGACCGTCCCGCTATTAGATACAACGACACTACAGCGCTGCTTGAGCCCCCGGAGGACAGTCACTGGCCGAGAACACCTAAGATGAGACGTGCACAACAACATTCAAAGACAACTTCATCACAAACTGAAGATGAACACATAACACCAGCAGATGCGTCTATGAAAGAGCCGCAATTCAACGAAGTTCGCACAATAACAGATGCTTATGGATCACTTTGAGCATGAAGATGAAAGAGACACTTACCAAGCTGCTGAACAACTGTTTTGTGTGGTGCACTCCGAGATACGTCGTGCAAACTGTAGTTTCTGGGAGACTAGATTCGTTCTGAGGAATTTTACCTCCTGTTCCAGTTTCTGCACTAACTTCTGAAGTCTCGCGACCTCAGTTACCCTGGCAACCTGCAAAAAAATGCAAAAGATAGTCCTCAAACTACTACATGGTAACAAACAGCAACCCTTCAAACTAACAAAAATACATTGCAGTAGATACACTACTCACTTCGGAAGTTTCCAGAGGCTCGACACGAGCCACAGGTCGGCCACGCTCATCAATCACCTCGATATCACTGTTGGAACTTCTTCTCCTTTTCCTGCTCTTCCCCTTGTCGGGTGGTCCCGGCATGTCGTGATTTGGAACACTGTATCAAAACACAAAAACTCTATCTTTCCCCTTGTCGGATGATCCGGACATGTTAGTCACTGGAGAACACCTGAGATAAAACGTGTACAAGAGTATTCAAATACAACTTCATCACAAACTGGAGATGAACACAAAACACCTGCCTCTATGAAAGAGCCGCAACGAAGTTCGCACATTGCACAATAACAGATGCTTATGGATCACTTTGAACATAAAATAAGACACTTACTAAACTGTCGTACATCAGTTTTGCGTGGTGCACCACGCCCTCCGAAACACGTTGTGCGAACTTCAATTTCTGGGAAACTAGATGCATTCGCAGGTAATTCACTTTTTGCCCCAGCTCCCTGACCAATCTGCGAAGCCTTTCGACCTCATTTACCCTCCATACCTGCAACATAATGCAATGGAAACTCCTCAAACTGCTACAATCTAATCGATCAACAATCTATAAAGCACAACAAAATAACATTGCAGTAAACCTACTACTCACCACTGGAGGTCCCTGAGGCTCAACCCGAGCCACGGGTCGGCCCTGTTTCTCTCCACTGGATCACTTTCTTTAACGGCCCTTGCCCGGGTTCTCCACCAATTGTGCGCTTGAGGGTTTTTTTGGGCAAGGACTAATATGTAGGACTAAGAAACACGAATTACGTTATGAAACCAAATCAGATTATTATAGTACTAGTGTAACCCGTGCCTTCGGCCGGGACTTTACTGTCACAGTTGCAATGTAAAAGTATACAACCGCATTATATATTTGATATCACGCATAACGCTGTCTTATGAAAGTATGAAATCTCCCTACAGTTGAAACAAAACGGCCGCAAGAGTGAGCTCTAAGCTTATAGTATTACGTGGGGATAAACTAATTACGGTACATGTTATCCTCCTCGTTCTCTCTCCCATCCATTTATGTCACATTTCTGGAACAAAATCATCAATTAAACCACTTACCACCGGCCGATTTTTATAAAATTTGCTTATGGGCTTCGTCAGAGTTTTGTCAGCACTATACCGAAAAAACCAGTCCCGTAACTATTACCGTTTTTTTTGTATAACCGTTCGGAAATTACACACAGACACACAGACACACAGACACACACACATTCTGGTGTTATTAAGTTGATTATTAACAGTAATACTGGGGAGCTAGCTGCGTGCTATTATACTTTAGGAAATTACAAAACTCTTTCAAAAATATACGAGGCAGTACTGTCTGGATTCAGCTTTAAAAGTCACGTTCAATTATCGCGCTTTCCTCAGTACTAGTAGTCACTAATCGTTTATCCGGTAATTACCTCGGGCATTCCGTTCTCCGCAATAATTCGATTTTCATACAATATCATTGTCTTCGCGAATGCGGCTATCAATCAATTTTTAAATCATTGTCAAAATATCTTCAATCAACTTTCAAATATTGCACAACTAGCTCCTAAGGCTAAACTTCCGTTATCATTAATAAGATTTACCGTTATCAGGATTTATCTTTATTATTAGAATCGGACTTTGGCCGTAATCATTCATCAATCATTCGAATCACACAGGTTCTCTCAAAGAATTTAACACTATTCGAATTTCACGATCTAAAACTAAAGGGAGATTAGTAATTTTATTGTCTCCGTATCCGATATTCAAATTCTTGGCCCAAAAATTAGGAGATGGAATCGGTTACTTTAAAGAAATTAGTTGGCACAGCTCCAATCTCCATATTCTACTTAACAAGTTTCACGTGAATTCTAATCACGTGTAGCTGTAGACATTTTAAAATACACATGCAAGCTCGCGACCTTTACACTTGGATACTAGAGGCTCAAGCGTTTTTAAATGTTAAATGTCTGTTCAAATTTTCGTGGAAGTCCTAATAATATATATTCGGCAACTGCAGAGTGCAGATGCACCTTACGGTTTTATTATAACTTGTGTGGTATATTACGGTATCCGTATATTACTAATACTTGTACAATGATTTTGTTCTTTTATTTAGAGAATCGTTTCACTCGATTCATACTAAATATACTAAATAAGTAAAAAGAGCGAGGGTAATGACAAAACATCCAATTCATATCACATATTCAATAAAATATATTGATATTACGGTATCATGGGTACGTTTAATTTTTTACAAATCAATTTTTGGGACAAACGAAATAATAATATGACTATGGAATGATCATCAATCATCATTTTAGTATTTATTGGTTGAATAGTGAAACATAAAACTGACAACCAAAACAAAATATTGCGGATAAGTTTTGTGTCTCTATTCCTTACTGGGCAGAGAAACAATAATTCCTGCGCACATGTGTCTCGCAAAATATTTCCCATCAACAATATCACTATTTCTCATCACAATCTCGTAAACATCTCTTCTAGCCTCCTTGCTTAGTTTCTGGTACTGGGCTTGTAAGAGGAAGGTGATGAGGTCATCGTTTCTCTTCGACTCATCCTCCTCTCGAACGAACTCGTCCACGTCATAATAACAACTACCATACGTGACAGTCGCTAACAATTCTGGATGTTTATCTCGGATGTAAGACTCTATCTTCGTTGCGGTGAGAGTGTGGTCTCCGTGGGTCAGACTGGAGTTAAATATGTTCGGATCACTTCGGTTTATCATGTATGTGTATAGCTCAGAGCATACAGATTCTCCTTCATGGAATATGATAATTTTACCATGAGGTTTCAGAAACTTTACCGCGTGAGAAACTGCTCCAAATGGGTCTTCGAATGTGTACAAGCAGTGTGCTAGCATTATGATATCAAATAGAGGAGTCTCATTTTTCTCATCGAACTCAAACTCCTTGTTAAAGAATGATGTGTTGATATCGTACTTGGCACCAAGACTTTTCAGTTCAGTCTCCAACAGCGGAACATGGACAGCATTCGGCTCGATAGCATAAATATACCCCAACTTCAGCCCCAGTTCCCGGACCAACATTGTCTCAAAATTCCCTCTGCCGGCACCAATGCTCAACATGTGCACCGCCTCCTTGTCGAAGCTGTTCTCCAAAATGAACTTCCTGGAGATGCTAGCCATTACTTCGTATTCGGTGGTGTGAGTTACCAACCTGGCGAATGTTCTAGCATATTCCTCTAGATTGAGGGGGGGCAACAGTTTCGAGTGGTAGGTCTCTTTCAGTCATTGTTGGAACTCCAAGTTATCCTGTTAGATGGTGAATAGGGTTAGCTTAGATGAAAGCTAATATACTCAATCTAAAGCGAATATTATCTAATTATCTAATTAACTATGAAAACCAAATTCTTATTTCACAAGTCCATTACTTCATAATACGTTCAGCAATTAAAAATTGGACGTATTTTAAATTGATCTTGTTATAACTTCGGTAAACATAACTTTAAAACAAGAGCATGCAATGTGCAAGGTCTATGAAAAATGGAAATTATCTCACGACACTTGAAAAATGCAACATATACAAATACAATAGCATAGACAAACTGAATAGACAAACTTAAAATAACCGAACAAACCAAATTAAAAGAAATTGATTACTGTCGATGAAATGGAAATACATTTTTTAAAGTGGACAGTGGACAGTGGACAGTGGACAGTGGACAGTGGACAGTGGACAGTGGACAGTGGACAGTGGACAGTGGACAGTGGACAGTGGACAGTGGACAGTGGACAGTGGACAGTGGACAGTGGACAGTGGACAGTGGACAGTGGACAGTGGACAGTGGACAGTGGACAGTGGACAGTGGACAGTGGACAGTGGACAGTGGACAGTGGACAGTGGACAGTGGACAGTGGACAGTGGACAGTGGACAGTGGACAGTGGACAGTGGACAGTGGACAGTGGACAGTGGACAGTGGACAGTGGACAGTGGACAGTGGACAGTGGACAGTGGACAGTGGACAGTGGACAGTGGACAGTGGACAGTGGACAGTGGACAGTGGACAGTGGACAGTGGACAGTGGACAGTGGACAGTGGACAGTATTCGTGTTCATTACTTCCCAAGAAAACGACTAAGTTAAATTTGATCATTTTCTTATCAGTACTTCGTTACAGTGTTTAAAATTACAAATTTTCCACTGCACACCAGGCTAGAACGGGGACTGAATAAATTAAGGATTACATAGTCAGCAATTAGGAATCTATAAAACTCTAGGACTCATGATATGTGTGAATAATTTCCTGCTGGTTTAACTTTAGAAACCGGTGGTTTAAAACGAGCCGTGGAGATGAACGAGTTGGAGTTTGGAAACAATGCTACAGTAACAGCGAATTTATAATTCTCCCATATTAATTTGGTTATCATGTAATTTGGTAAAATATAATTAGCCCTACCCTCTTCTTTTTTAGTATTCGTGTTCATTACTTCCCAAGAAAACGACTAAGTGAAATTTGATCATTTTCTTATCAGTACTTCGTCAGTGTTTAAAATTACAAATTGTCCAAAAGTTCTCAGTTTCGTTTATTTATCGCCTAGTTTAAACTAGTTCAGGGACAATGTTAATAACCGATTTTTCGGGTAAGGTAAGGAGTCTTTCACATATTACGTAATCAGCCGAGGGGAGGAGTGTTTCCAAATTATTACGCTAGTGTAATTTTGACACAATAGCTATGTGTAAAACACTAAAACCGATTATATTTATATATATTACGGAAGGGGCCGGGGGATTAAAAATTGTTCACCAAATTTTTACGTAATACATAATATGTGAACGACCCCTAACTTAAGTCAACTCCAGATTCCATAAATTCAATACTAAATGTATTATAATATTTTAGTATATTACCAGTGTAATTTAAAGTTAAACAATTTTTTGGTGTTTTTCTGAAATTTTGATCAAGGAAACGGCAAACGGTAAAAAACAATTTTTTAAAATCTTGTAAAATGTGAGTAAATTTTAAAAACGGTGGACGGTGGACAGTGTCCGGTGGACGGTGGACGGTGGACGGTGGACGGTGGACGGTGGACGGTGGACGGTGGACGGTGTGGACGGTGGACGGTGGACGGTGGACGGTGGACGGTGGACGGTGGACGGTGGACGGTGGACGGTGGACGGTGGACGGTGGACGGTGGACGGTGGACGGTGGACGGTGGACGGTGGACGGTGGACGGTGGACGGTGGACGGTGGACGGTGGACGGTGGACGGTGGACGGTGGACGGTGGACGGTGGACGGTGGACGGTGGACGGTGGACGGTGGACGGTGGACGGTGGACGGTGGACGGTGGACGGTGGACGGTGGACGTCAATCAATTTTACTTTTTAGTCCTTTATAGGACTTGGAGGACTTCGCTGCTTTTATCAGATTACGCGCCGCGCCGGGCAAACTAGCATTTTTGCTTCGCATCGTTGATCGTTGCTTTGCTTTTATTTGCAAAGCGACGATCTCAATGGGTTGATACCGTCAATCAATTATAGGACTAAAATGTAAACTGTGATCTGATCTTCCTCAGCTCCTAGGACTAGCATGACTACTGCCACTGGTTTAAATCGGGTGCATGAAGGTAGACTAGACAGTAGACGCATTGGATTTTGTAAAAACCGCCGCTAAAGTTACGAAAAAAACTAAAGTTAGTGCATTTCTGATTTAGCGAGGAAAAAACGTTATTCATATTAATTATAATTGGATGCTGCTCCAAATAAACAAATTCAAATTTTACCAAGCTGAGCTAATTCATGTTTGTAAATTGGTTGCAACTGCAAACCAAATCCCTCTCGCGGCGGCGCGCGTGCAGTGTACTAGCTCTGAGCTTGTATCACGTTGCGACCCCTAACGGTCGTCCTGACGATACAGGGGGAGCCGCGCACTTCGTGCGCGGCGGGTCATACAACGTATGACAACTCTGAGCTCAGTTAGTATCAATGCAAGCGCATCACATGCGCTAATTTAAGTATAATTTAATATACTAAAACCTTATATATATTAACCCTTGTAGCGCGATCCGGTGCACAACTGGGCTGCGCCGCGCATCAAATAATTCATTTCGCAGATTCTTTTCGGTAGTTTGGCTAAATGCACTTTGCCGAGCTGCGAATGATCGGCACCGTGAATTAGCCCTAACCCTAGGCCTAACGAAAGATTTAATCAACCTCTCAAAATATGGTAATATTATATGATCGAAACAGTTTTTTCGCCAATATCTCGCCGGGGGAATATTTTAACTTTAATATTTTAACGTGAGTACAATGACCTACCTTCACGCCACTGGTGTTCAGTATCACAGGAGGAATGGCAACTGAGGCTTTACAGTTCCTAAAACATCTCGCTGAAAAGATCAGCCTTAAAAAAGGCCAACGGTATTGTGATGTGATATCATTTGCAATTTGTCAGACGCAGACTGCGTTTTAATTTACTCAGAACCTGTATAATCTCTATCAGGGGTTACAGAGGTACCAAAACTAAATCGATTTAAATTGATTTCAACTGTGAACTGTTGGGGCCCTTTTAAAACAATCTCGAAGATCAAGTGTAGAGTGATTTATACATTGGGCATACACATACGTATGCTTTACTTTCATACATTAAATTAAAATGTTTTACTTAAATTTTGTTTTACTTTTTCACTGCACCGCAAAATGTTTGGAAAACACTGAAAGATAAGAGCAAAGAGGGGAATTTAGTTGAAATGTGTTGGACCAGCAGGTTACGACTTTGAAAGATAATATTTTTGCTGTCAAAATCTTCTGTGGTCCAATTAAGCAGGGCATCAAGCAGGGCATGGACGAAATGATCCCGGGGGACCCCCCACCCACCACTTTGGCGGT
Organism: Bolinopsis microptera; assembly: GCF_026151205.1. NCBI lineage: Eukaryota > Metazoa > Ctenophora > Tentaculata > Lobata > Bolinopsidae > Bolinopsis > Bolinopsis microptera. Next base: position 3,086,270 of record NC_087080.1, on the reverse strand, counting down.
TAGTTTATGCACCTTCTACAAGCAAGAGCGACTTTGGTCTACTTGCTGTCACAACAATGGGTTGAGCGTCCCCCCCCCCTTTTTAGGAGGGAATGGCTAGCAAACACATCGCACTCATGGTAAAGTCACCCATTCTAAACTTCGTGAACTTTGATTGGTGTTATCATTTTGAAATTTTTGGTTGGTCTTGTATTGACTTGTCAGGTGGGTCAGGCTGAACGATAAGTATGAAGGGCTTCCTTGTTGAACATGTGTAGCCGTTGTGTAGGGATACTGGAGCACATGTATAGATATTTTGGGTAGCTAGGATACCGTTATGCTTGGATATTGGTTTAGTGTGCTTTTCCTTTTTTTTTATGTGTCAGGACCCTGAGAAAGCACTTCTTCTTATACGTTTTACACACTGACTATATGTAATTTACAATACTGCCACTCTTTACTATGAATATGTCGCTCATATTTTGAAATTTCACTCTATACTACAATATGTCATTTTCTGAACATGTCATTTTCTGGACAATTATTTGAGCATGTTGTCGCCGAATTTGAATCAAAACATTACAAATGAAACACTCTTTCAAGTTGATAGACTCTGATGGCCAAACTCACTAAACCATGTTTTTAATAAATTTTGTATGGATCAACACATGCCGAATGTTCCGGTGTGCCAAACTGATCTGCCATCTCTAGTGTACAAAACTACGTTGCCATCATCTTGCATGATAAGTGTCGTTGCTCCATTGTCGTACGTACTTGAGTGCCAAATTGGATTTGGGTCATAAATAACAAGGTTAGAGTCTCCCTGAAATCTAAGACCTCCTGTCACTGATCTTCCATAGGTCTCTGAATGCCAAAGAGCATTTCCATTACAGTATACTACTAAGTTTCCATCAGTCTGCATCCGCAGATCATACTTTCCATTCTTAGATATCAATTCTTCGCCCAATTTCAGAAGTGCATAGCCATCACGTAAACTTGGCTTAACACACCTGTCACCAATGCAGTAACCTGAAATATCATTTTGCGTTTGTGTTTCACCCGATTTTAATGAATTTTTATTAACAAAGCTAATATAAGTAACCTGAGCTCTTGGTAAAACCGTATAAAGACATTGCAAATAATCTATGTCTCTTAGAATTCTGAAACCAATATTGTATGCAGTTACCTTTCTCACAATAGGCAAGACCTGTTCCTGTTTCCCAGATGTTTCTCTCTTGAATGTCGTACATTACTAGATTCCCATCATTTTGCAAAAATAGCATCTCTCCCCCACTGACACCATTTTTCCAGAGTGAATTGCCAGTGCCTACTTCAGTTATCTCCAAACTGCCATCTTCGGTAAATTTTAATCCTCCATCAACATCATTTCCTGTGATGATAACTCATTTAAATCATAGACCTTGATTAAATGTTGATTTACCAGCCTAGAATAACTGTATTTCTGAGCTACAGGCCCTGAATTTTCTACTTAGGAAAACAAAATTTTTTGTGTTTAGTACGCTTCCTTACAATAAAATCCTAATGAATTGTTTTTACTCTAGCTTTGACAGTAACAAATGGCATGGAATTGAAATTGCTCTCAAGGAGATCATGCTTAGTATGTACAGGTCAAATAATGCATGATTTATGAGTTGTTAATGTAAAGATCTGTATTTCCAGTTTGACCAAAAAATTGTGGATCAGTGGTTTCCCTATTACAGTAGGATAACGTGATAGTTATCTTGTCAACTTACCATATGTATCGGCATGCCAAATAGCATTACCAGCGTAGCAGTACAGGACCAAATTCTTATCAGGTTGCATTTGCAGTTCATATTTCCCATTAGCAGACCACAAGGAGCTTCCTATTGGAAGAACAGTGCCGGTGTCCATCTTGTAGCACAAATTGCCGGAGCAATATCCAGCATCTGAAGAGTGAATGTGAGATGAATTTGACCATAGCTTTGATTGGCACTTGCACTTGTTGGTTTACTTGGCAATTTATAAGATTTTTAAATTGATCTCTAAAATATCACATACTTGATCTGTATTCCTTTAAGGGGGCAGGGGGGGGGGGGGGGGTCTTTATGAAATTTCTCTCGAAATTGATTTTATAGTTGTTTCTGATAGAGGGGAGTGATACCTATCTGCTGCTTTTGGTCCCATGGAAAAATATTGTTCCTAGCCGAATTTATTGCCGGTCAAAGGTCAGCGTTCATGTGTAATTGTATTGCGCGAGCGATTTTCAATCGCGCGCCCTGAAAATTGAGTCTAAAATTCTATCTTCTCCTACATTTATTGAGCAATCACCTTGAAACTTTCAGGATATGTTCTAAGGACCATTTAGAAGATTCCATTCGATCAGAATTTTAAGATAGGCCTTAGAAAAATTTTTATTCGATTTTGAAAATCTTGGACCTCGTTTTTGGACAATTTTTCCAGGTCCAAGATTTTCAAAATCGAATAAAAAATTTTCTAAGGCCTATCTTAAAATTCTAATCGAATGGAATCTTCTAAACGGTCCTTAGAACATATCCTGAAAGTTTCAAGGTGATTGCTCAAAAAATGTAGGAGAAGATAGAATTTTAGACTCAATTTTCAGGGCGCGCGATTGAAAATCGCTCGCGCAATACAATTACACATGAACGCTGACCTTTGACCGGCAATAAATTCGGCTAGGAACAATATTTTTCCATGGGACCAAAAGCAGCAGATAGATATCACTCTCCTCTATCAGAAACAACTATAAAATCAATTTCGAGAGAAATTTCATAAAGACCCCCCCTGCCCCCTTAAATTGTTGGTTTAGATTAAGAAAATGAAGTGAAATTCACCTACCACGTTTGTGGATACTTCTTTTCTCGAGAGATGCTTGAAGCACTCCTGGACAGAATAAGATCAAACAACAAATTGCAAGAAACATGTTTGTGCAAGTCGGTTCAGCTCTTCAGTAAAATTTCACTTCAATCCTTCAGCAAACAAATAAATACGTTTTTGTTGCTTTGTCTAATCCTGTCCATTATCTTGGTAAACTAATTGTCAACTTTCGGCATCTTTTCAACCTTTTGTGGAACACAATGCCCCTTTAGCTCTGTGTGAAAATTTACCAGGTGTAACTCACCGGTTCAAAAGCCCCAGAAAGAAGTTTTCCTGCTATTTCACACGCCCTGTCTGAGGTGCTCCATCCAATCCTTGAAGGATTAAGATCACAGAAAATACCGCTACAAATTTATTAGTGAAGCACGTCATTACTATGCTGCCTTAATCCCTTAACTCCTTAACTAACAAAACGAGATTTCCTTAGTCTAGTCGACTCCATTATCTTGATAAACTAATTGCCATGTTTAGACTTCTTTTGAAGAGTATAGGTGACAATACGTCTTTACTCTTTAGCGTTGTGTGTGGTCTAAACGATTGCTAGATGTGACTATCCAAATCACGTGGCGGCTGGTGAGTGTAGTCAAACAGCTTCAACTAGGTTTACTCCTTCTTTAATTTACAAACTTTTTATTCTCTTATTATAGAAAAACAATAAATTTTTTTATTAAATACTTTTCAAATTTTACAGAGTACAGCAATAGATGAATATAAAATAGAATCGTTCAAAATATCGCCCCCATCTGTAAAATATGATGGGCACCCAAACACGGTAAACACACAGTGAACTATGTCCGCAGTAACTTGGACCCATTACATCGAATTAATCTAAATCCAAAAATTTATGAAAAACTATTTAATAACAAACAAATCCATGGTGAATAACTGTGGATATAGAGTCAAAATTGGATTCAATACGTCAAATTCCAGATACATTAGATACAGGTCTGAAATGGTCATTAATGTGTGAGAAGGTGTGCGGGTGAAGTGTGATATGATGTTGAAAGTATAGGAAGGTAGATACAAAAATTAATAAAACAAAAATAATAATAATATGGGGAGCAAAGAGACTAGGCTAGACTGTTGTTTCACTATCCGATAAACATTTCCATAGATGCTTAGTGACCTCAGCTTTGAAAAGACTAGTAGACACAATCTGTCTTACCTGTAAAGGGAATCCATTCCACAGTATATGGGTTCTGTAGAAAAATGATTTTGCCAGTGGGCTATTTGAGGTACATGTGGTGTGTGAATTCTGACTTAACTTAGGTAAAATTGATGACACAATAGACAGACTGTCGAGGTGGCAACGTCTTAGTCGAGAAGTGCCCTGATATAAAGAGAGATAGTGAGGCAGCGATACAGGAATTAAATTGTTAAGAACTTTGTGGAAAAAAATAAGATCATTCAAGTCAAACTTTTGAGACAAAGGGAGAATGTCGACAAGCTTGCACTTTTTGACATATTGCTCAGGTGGATAACTGCGGCCCTCTTCAGACAGAATCCATTTAATAGCTCTCTTTTGGAGACTTTCTAATTTATCACTAAGTGATTTATTACAAGGGCGCCAGATTATGGAACAATTTTCGAATTGGCTACGAACCAGGGAGAGGTAAAGCGCCCGGCGACGTTTCTGATCAATGACAATATGGCCATCTCTTCTGACCATACCAAGTTGTTGGCAGGCCTTAGTATAAATTCTGTCGCACTGACTATTCCAACTTAGCTTAGGAGTAACATCAACTCCAAGATCTTTTTCTAACTCTACATACACAAGAGGAGAGCCATCAAGATTATATGCGAATGGAGGAGATAAAGATGGTTTTCCTGAAACAATAAGCACTTTACATTTTGCTGGATGGAATCGCATTTTGTTTCTTAGTGCCCAGTCAGAGAGATAGTCTATATCCATTTGTAAATTAGTATTATCAGAAGATGAATGTATTTTACGCCAGATTTTTGTATCATTGCATCGGCATACAAAACAATATCAGTATTATCCGAAAGGCCAAGAGGAATGTCATTGATAAACAATACAAAAAGTAAGGGACCAAGTAAGGGATATTTGAAAGAAGCTTACGAACATCCCGATGATCGAAGTCAATATCAAAATCAACATTATTGACATAGGAGATATCAGTGTCATAAAGTGAAGGATCCGAAAACTGGTTATAAAAGAAAGAATTAAAAAGTTCAGCTTGAGCTTTGGGTTTGAACCGAAGCTGTCCAGAATAACTAACACAATTAGGAATACGGCAGGAGTTAGATTTATACTTAACATGTGACCAAAACTTCTTAGTTATAAGCGCTGGATCATCACTATTGAAAAGATTGTCTCTTATTTTGGCTGATGAAAGCCTCTTAAAATCTTTACGGCTAGTAACAAACTTTAACTCATCAGAAATAGAACCAGAAATTTTAAATTTAGCTCTGAGTCTATCTTTTTTACGGCATGAAGAAAAAAGTTCACTATCGAACCACGGGGGTTGAAACTCTGATTTAATAGTTACTTTAGGAATATGTATATCAACTAAATTCATAATGCAGTCTTTAACTAACTTCCAAGACGAATCAGGATCTAGGCATTCTAGGACTTGCCAATTAATTGAGCATAATTCACGATTAATCATGTCCCAGTTTGCTTTCTTATAATTATAGATTTTACGTTTAGGAGTTTTCTTGCGGGAAAAGGAGCTTTTAATTGAAAAAGTGACAGGAAAATGATCAGATTTGCACACGGAATGAGGATCACAGACATTCAAGTTATCGATTGTGTTATCATAATTACTGAGAAGAATGTCTAATGTATTACCACTTTTATGGGTGGGTGATGTGATCAACTGGGAGAGAGAAAGATCACTGAAAGAATCTATGAAGGATTGCTCAATATGTACGGTACTGGATGAAGATAGCCAGTCTGTATGGGGGAGATTAAAATCACCAATAACATAGATTTTAGGGGGATTCTTTTTGGAAACTAGCTTGCGAATATAGCTAACTATGACATCATGATTAGGTAACCCAAGAGTTCCTACTCTATAACAAGTACAGATTACAATACTCTCTTTGTTAGGAAAAGCAATTTTAACGGCAAGCATTTCTGCACCTAGGCTAACTGGTAGTCGGGTTGTAGTGGCATCGAGATCAGACCGAACAGCCAAAAGAACACCAAATGATTTTAAAGTATTAATTCAAAGTTTCCTATATCGCAAATTTTAAATATCTACAATTCTATCTATTGTAGCATGATGATATAGTCGAGAACTTATGTGAATATGAACAATGGCGCAACTTATTCGGCGGTTGTCATCAAAGTTTATCAGAAAAAGGAATTTGCCGGATGTTGTTGAGCGTTTTGTGGAAGATGATTTTGGAGTAACATCTGTAAGTACTATAGTATAAACTAAATCAGAATGACAGATTTTTGTTACAGAAATAATAACTGTGTGATTGAAAATCTTTCAAACTCCACAAGAAATTGTAAATTATCTAACAAATCTCTCCCCTCAGGCGTATCGACACGGATACCCCAATCAGCCAAGTTGTTTTGCATTCGATCCAGTTTCCAGACTTCTTGCTATCGGAACCAAAGATGGTTTCATCACACTATACGGGCGACCTGGGGTGGAGCAGAGGTTCGCACACGAACAACAAGTTGCTGTCACCCAGATTATATTCCTTCCCAACACGGTTTGTGAAGAAAATTCTGAAGAAATTCTTTCACTGTTACTGATGTTGTGGAATGTTTTTAATCAATCTTCCTCAAGTGTTCTGCATTTATCTGAACAACACAGCTGACACTAACTCATGTTCCATCTTTTAGAAGCAGTTGTTGACCGTCTGTGGAACAATAAGTACGGTATTCTTATGGAACCTTGTAGACGAGACCGGTCACGTGTTTCCCTTCTTGTTGAAGTCTTGTAAAATACCCTGCCACGCCGGGTAAGTCCTGTGTAATACCCTGCCAGATAAGTGACCTAGCATGCCACTCTGTGTAAATTCAGTGAAATGCGCTAAATCTCTCAGGCTAACGATATATTACTTTGGAAACATGATACTGAAAATGCCTTTATTCTAGTTTGTTCTGTGTTATTGAATTAAGGGTTGTTACACACTGCACTGCTCGACATGATATGATGATACCCTCACATCACTTACCTGCAAATATTTTACAATAAAAACCTCGCTCCGTGTTCACATCTTTGTAAAATATACATCTATATAATGTATTGTCCTAACTATGTCTGAGCTATGGTAATTGATCCTGTAAATTAGCGAACACACACTCGATCTTACAGCGAGTTTACTTTCCCAGGCAGGGGGATTTATGATTATACCAAACGATAAAAACTCATCCCCATTTTCAAAATATACATTATTCACCGTGTGATGGGTTACATAATATTTAAATATTAATAACATAATGATAGCACATTCTCCACATGCATTAGATTAGCACAAAAGGTAACGTAAGGTTCACAGCATGAAACATTGCATTATATCCTTACACTTCATAACATCACGCGATATTATAATAATTATAATATCGCGTGATGTTATATAATATAACTAAATAATTTTATAATATAACTAAATAATTGTATGACCTAACAACAATAAAATTCCAGAAAAGAGAAGATCTGTTTTGGACATATGCCAATACATTCCGACTGGATCTATTTGGGAACTACGTTTGGAAACATTTACACAGTCAACGTTAAGACCTGCAAATCTTCAAACTACACCATCTATTGGTAAGAGCCTATAGAGTAGTCTGATAGTGTTGTAGAATTTCATACCATACTTATTTGAGGCTTAGTTCCTAGATGTAATTGTTAGTTTGTTAGTTGAGCTTTTGATGGGGTTGCGAGCTTGAATCATGAAAGAACATGATCGAAAGTTGGCACTATGCCGCCATAGTGCCGCCATAGTGCCGCGACAGTGCCGTCGGGATCCGGATGTATGACCCTACACTGACGATTTAAGGAAGTACGTTTCGTGACCTGCTTCCAATTCTCAATTTTCATGTTGGTAACAGATACAACATGCTTTACTGTGGATCAAGGGTATCACTATCGTCCACATTATTAATATTCATACTTCTTTAAATTATGGTTTGAGAACACTTCAAAGGTCAAGAATCAATAGTTCCCACAGTCAGACAACGAATGAGTTTAAAAATTCCAACAAAATCTTTATAACATCATTGGTAAAACATTTTCGGACATCTTCAGTACCTAATAAAGATAAGGGTTAATACTCCAATTATATCAGAAAATTTTAATTTGAACTAAGCCAAACTCTCAAAAATGGAATGGGAAGCACTCGGGTATGGGGGGTTGTGAGGCCCCAACTAGTCGGAAAAAATATACTAGTCCCTGCATTAAGGGTGAAATAATTTAAGGACCATTATCAAAAGTTTTATTTTCAAATAAAAGTGGCATACCAAAAGGATCACATGAATTAATACCATATGGTTTCAAAGTTCTGAGTTTTTGTATAAGTAGATGTTCGTTAACTTCTAAATTACTAGGACTAGAATTCTTTAGGATAAAAACATTATAAGAAGCATCAAAATCAGGTCTATTGGAAAGGTTATGTGAGTCTATTAGGTGAGCTGCTAAACTGTAAGTGTCACTATCATCAGATAAAAAATCATCACTATGTTTTAAGGAAGGGTCTTTCAATAATTTATAATAGACTTCAAAGGTCTCACAGTAATCGGCCTTCCAATTGAACATTGTAAGCAACAGTGGAGCCAAAAGCTCAGAAGTCCTTGATTTGATTACAGTAGGAGCTAAATAAGTATGTATATTACCGGGTTTCTGTTTTGCCACTAGGAAGACGATGCTAAATTGTTTTCTAATACTAAACACAGTTTTCTTTCAAAAGAGTTTTCATATCACATTTTAATAGAAAGCTAATCAGCTAACTAAACGTTGATGTGTGCACAGTCAAAGGTGCATTGCTAGAATATCGTGTCTGGAATGTTAGACTAAGAACTTTATAATTAGATGGAATGTGAATCATTTAGACTCCAATTTTAAATAAATAATCCGGTTTTTATCATACAGAGACAAAAGCATGAAAAACACTCAATACCACTATAGCCGAGAAGCACCCGTTACATAGTACACACAGTTTACATAACACACATTCCACACCCCAACACTGTTTTTACTACCTAGCTACGCGGGGCAGCTTCCTTCTTGCACTAAATCTAATTATTCTAGATCATTCTCCCTGTTAAGTGGGGGCGTTGTGAGTGTAGGCAGTGGAAAGTGTGATGTTGTTACACAAGTTTGACATTCTTTACACAAGTTTGACATTCTTTGTCAAGTTAGATCTTCAGATCTTGAGAGGGTGTACAGTTTGAATTGATATGTCATGATGTGATGTAATGCACACTGAGCACAATGGAATGTTACCCGCATCTAAAATCTTCTGAATCGTGATAAAACAAACATACACATTACACAAAAACATTACACACAAACATTACACACAAACGTTACAAACAAACATTACACACAAACATTACACACAAACATTACACACAAACATTACACATAAACATTACACATACACATTACACACAAACATTACACACAAACATTACACATAAACATTACACATACACATTACACACAAACATTACACACAAACATTACACATAAACATTACACATAAACATTACACATAAACATTACACACAAACATTACACACAAACATTACACACAAACATTACACACAAACATTACACACAAACATTACACACAAACATTACACACAAACATTACACACAAACATTACACACAAACATTACACACAAACATTACGCACAAACATTACACACAAACATTACACACAAACATTACACACAAACATTACACACAAACATTACACACAAACATTACACACAGTTTATACATTAGTCATTAACGTTTTACAACAGATCCTTAAAGTTTGCTGGCATTCGCTATTTCGATCTGTATTGTAAATTTAGTTATTAGATCGTGTAAGGTGTGCAATTTGAAAGTATGCTGAGGGACGTAATACTTAATAAGATTACGCGCTAGAAATGTTAAGTAATTATTCACTTTGATCATATATTACTGGATTACGCAACCTTAACAGTGAACAACCTTTACCCCTCCCAGGTCCAACGCAGCTAAACATTAACAAACTTAACTCCGCCTAGGTCCAACGCAGCTAAACATTAACAACCTTTACCCCGCCCAGGTCCAACGCAGCTAACCATTAACAACCTTTACCCCGCCCAGGTCCAACGCAGCTAAACATTAACAACCTATACCCCGCCCAGGTCCAACGCAGCTAAACATTAACAACCATTACCCCTCCCAGGTCCAACGCAGCTAAACATTAACAACCTTTTCCCCGTCCAGGTCCAACGCAGCTAAACATTAACAACCTTTACCCCGCCCAGGTCCAACGCAGCTAAACATTAACAACCTTTACCCCGCCCAGGTCCAACGCAGCTAAACATTAACAACCTTTTCCCCGTCCAGGTCTAACGCAGCTAAACATTAACAACCTTTACCCCGCCCAGGTCCAACGCAGCTAAACATTAACAACCTTTACCCCGCCCAGGTCCAACGCAGCTAAACATTAACAACCTTTACCCCGCCCAGGTCCAACGCAGCTGAACATTAACAACCTTTACCCCGTCCAGGTCCAACGCAGCTAAACATTAACAACCTTTACCCCGCCCAGGTCCAACGCAGCTAACCATTAACAACCTTTACCCCGCCCAGGTCCAACGCAGCTAACCATTAACAACCTTTACCCCACCCAGGTCCAACGCTACTAAACATTAACAACCTTTACCCCGCCCAGGTCCAACGCAGCTAAAAATTAACAACCTTTACCCCGCCCAGGTCCAACGCAGCTAAACATTAACAACCTTTACCCCACCCAGGTCCAACGCAGCTAAACATTAACAACCTTTACCCTGCCCAGGTCCAACGCAGCTAAACCGCTCAACACTAAGAAATCTGCTCACAATGATAACAACACAGCGCATCCTGGCGAGGTTGTAGGAATTGTGGAACCTCCTGCTGAACCATCAAGACTTCTCATCGCTTACAGGTTTATTATAATTCAAAATTAAAATTAATTTGTAAAAAACGTTACTTTTGACTATATATAGAATTAACACTGAATAAATAGTTTAACTAAATTATATAGTTCAACTATTTATTCAGTGTTAATTCTTTATTCTATTAATTCTAAGCTATTCTATTCGAGTATACTCTATTCAATAGCTTCAAATCGTCCATTAGTTTGAAACAAGTATTGGACAGGAATTTAGTAGATCATTATACGTCAAACAAGCTAGTTTACTACAGGTGTTAACTACGTGAACGATATATCTCACAATTTATCTGATTTTAATGACAATAATTCCTATGGTGGTGAGGAGGTGATCCACATTTGTTTTGTCACGTGACAGCGATCTTGTGTTTTTATCGGTGAACACTGGATGCTGACTGGTTAATATCACAATCACGTGTCATCAAAATGAGCTTCACCTCTCCACCAGTATCCAGCTCTATATATATACTGATTGTTGGTGTTGAGTAGCTAGAGTCTCTAGGGAATAGTGAGTACGTATCTCTCCTATTTAATGGCGTTACATTAGACTCATTCCTCCTTCTCCTCAAATCTTCTCGGTGGAGATGTGTCAACACTTAGCAGGTCTACATTCCAGTTGCCTGGTATTTGCCTGGTATTTGCCTGGTATTTGCCTGGTATTTGCCTGGTATTTGCCTGGTATTTGCCTGGTAGTGGGTCAGGTCCTCCGTCCTCGAGGTAGACGTTGTAGTCTGTGAGGAGACATTTTACATTTTTGGAAGCTCTCCAAGATTTACTGGCGCGCTGTGCTTTGATCGAATTCTTAGGAAAATGATGGAAATAATGTGATTACTATCTGCAGAAGTTTCAGTTCTGGTGAAGATTAAAGTTCACATTATGATTAAATCTCGACTAGGTCTCAAGTTACAAATTTTCAGTGTGACTGTAATTGTCATTTTTCAGTAAAGGGTTAATGATAATATGGAATCTGAATAAAAAAGAGACAGAGAAAGTGTTCCAGAGCCGAACTGTAAGTAATTCCTGCACTTGTTAGTTGTAATTTAGTAATATTATATTATTTTGTTATTTTTTAGACTTATCTGTACAACCTTTTCATTTGACAATATGAAAGGTTTAAAAACCAAATCCCTAGCCCAAGAGTCCCCTTAGTATCCCCTGGGATAAAGTTAATTTGTATTCTGAATAATGTGTAGAAATGTAACGGCACTCCAACCTAGCTTACCCACGCTAATCCTCCAACTATAACACACCCCATGATAATAATACGTGTTAAATGTAAGTGTGGTATTTCCACATTATCAACCTAGTTGCACTACCACCAGCCGGTTCTTTATCTCAACACCACATGAACCCTGGTGGTATGCTGGTGGGACCTTGGTGGTATCTCACAAATACCTCACAAGTGTTTGCTCTGGTGTGCAGTGCCCAGCTGTTCCTCGCCAGTCACCTTATCTTCAATGTAACCCACTGTAGTGCCGCCCGCCTGTGATTCTGGGAATTTGTCCCAGGGAATTGAGGGAGGTGAAGGGTTGGGGGCGAGGGGGATTGAAACTGAAAGTGACTGTTTGAATGTTGTCAAGTCATCGTACAAGCCCCCCTGGGCTCCCCCGGTCCCTGCACTGATCAAGTACACTTAAACTTGGCGGTGTGCCAGATATCCATCATGTTAACCACACACATATCTACACTGCACTGATGTGCAGTTTAAGTGTGCTGATTTAAATACTGCACGATTGGAAATGTGTCTCTCTGTTTCTCGTGGATCATGTTACCCGCTGAGTTTGAACGTGTGACAAAGTCAGCTACACACACTAATATTACAAATGCACACTGCACCTGTATTATATAGAATTACACAGCACTTATAACTGCATGGTTATGATGATAATATTTGGTATGTCCATTTTTGTTGATGTTGTTGTTAGAAAATGTACCCTGTGACATTTTAAAAGCATTAGTTGTTCTATATGCCCAAATGTATTAGTTAGATTATAGATACCCAAATGTATGAGTTGTTTTAAAAGAATAACATCAAAGTTATATTGAGGATAAATTAAGAAAACATATTGCTCAACTCAGAAACTTTCTAAATTTGTACCTCTGAATGAAATGTCCGACAGGCTATAAAGTCAGTATACTGGCACACAGAGACCAAGGAGACGACTAAGAGGTTCATAGTTTCCCACATTGACGGCAGCTTGACGGAATGGGAACACGAGAAGAAGAAAAAGGGAAATGCTCCCCTCAAGTCCTGCACTCCTTTCGAAGGTATTTACCTTCAGATTTCAACATAATATTGTGTAGTTTGTTTTTATCTTGTATACATGTGCTTGCAGACCGGGTCTGTACCGTATTTCCATTCTAAATCAAAATCTCGAAACAGGAAGTTTCGCCTGTTTCTTAGACGTTTACAGTACCACATGTATTCTAGTTCTGTATTCTAGTTCCTGCCACTGTTTGTGTTTTGGATTTACTTGTCACATCTCGCTGATCCTTCAGTCAGAAATTCAAACATTCGCATAATTTTGAAGCTGACCATAGAGACTTCTAGATTCATCGAAAGCCGAGAACTTTTCCCTGACAAAGAAATTGGCTACATTTTTCAGATCATGCCTCAAAAAGGTCAAATGACGGACGAATCTACTTAACTTCTACCTATCCACGCCGATATCATGTACACGTGGTATACACGTGGTATACACGTGGTATACACGTGATATTGCTCAATGTATTGCCCCATGCAATGTATCCAAACACACAGCTCTTGTAATACCATCTGCAGAGTGTACAGTGTACACACTCGTCCTGTAGCACACTCGTCCTGTACACACTCGTCCTGTGTACCATGTTAACTCCCTCCCAGACACTAGTCACTTTCGCCCACATTCCGATTATACAAAGAAAATTGAAGCTTACTTCGTCCAATCATACCGTATATGGTGTTGTGTATCGTGACATTATATCACATAGCGTTATTGTTTTTAATGAGTCATGATGTAAACGGCAGTTAATGACATGCTGCTATTAGACCATGTCATCAGCGTCCTCTCGCTAATGAGCGTTTAGGCTTGCTTGGGACCTAATCTTCAGTATAAACATTCACTGAAACCTTTATGATATTACAGAATAATGTTTTAGAAAGCTGCGCACCTTCATTACATAGGGTTTGTGTGAAGGCTGTATTGTTTTATACACAGAATGTAACTGTTAAGTGTTAGTGCTAGGGATCTAGCGTAGATAGTGTTTAATGTGTGTAGCTATTGTACTGTATACTGTGTTACATGCACCTTGAAGGGACGCTGTGATAATAAAATAATGATAATATTTACGATCAGCTTGACTGACAAACACATCAGAGATCTACGAGAGATCAAAGCAAACAAGTGTACAAAATAAAACAAACATCCTCCCCATTTCAGATCTGGGCAGGTGTGACTTCATTGGTAAAGTTTTGAAAGTAAAGAGAGTGAATGAGACACATCCTATAATTATATTCAGTGGTGGATTACCTGCCACAGACTACCTGGACAAAAACACAGTTACTATTTCTCAACACCGCTGGGAGAACGATCTTACTACTCTCGAGTGTCCTTCCAAGGTAATTAATTATGTAGATTATATATTCCAAGGTAATTAATTATGTAGATTATTATATACAAGGTAATTAATTATGTAGATTATATAATGAATAGTGTGCGAAAGGGTTTTCTTATATTTTGGATGTTGTGTTGGTTTGACAGTTAGAAATATGGGGAAATATACTTTAGGCTGGTCTATATTTCTGTCGTTATAAAGTTATAAGATATCCATTATCCTCTATCATTTCATTTAACGATCAGTGAACCAAGACACGCGAGTGTACCATGTTAATTGTCTGTACAATACTGGCCGTGTTCCCTCAGAGCTAGCCACCTTCACGATATATAGTGCACCAGATGTGCTCTTCTCTTCCCTTATATGGGCATCACGTGGTGCTCTTCTGGAGCCCCCTGACCCTCACAATTCATTTAATCTCTCTGTACAATTGAGTTTTCTTGGCCCAAGAACAGACCGAATAGGTTGGAGCTTGTAAACACGGAGTTGTGGTTTACTTCAAACAAGTTATCATCAGTAGCATACCTAAATTTAACTGGTTAAACCTTTAATTATGAACATTTAAAATTTTGCTATCTTACATTTCATATGAGCCACATTACAAACTATTAGCTAGAAATTCAAAATTTAAATTTTACACATTCCAAAACATCATGCTACATCCTTACACAACACACATTACATTGTCTTATATGCTCAACAAGAAATGTTCTTAGTGCACCACTTCTATGTAGGGTGTAGTAAGTCATTGTACTACCTTTATAATGTAGCTGTTACAATGTAGGTTACGTTACTAGGCGTTGGTAAAACGGCTGTCTATTGTGGTAGGAGTCTACCAATGGTACAATAGTAAGAGTAAGAGTAAGCAGTATACTTGCTTATAAACCTTCTTTGCAACACACTGCTACTTCCTGTATGTAATTCTGTAAGGAATACTCCATATTTTAGGTATCAAACAGTCATTACTTAAACTAACGGTTAAAACTTCTTGGTGATAAGGGGCGTATTTCAAAGTTTCTGGTTCAATCGCAACTTCCTTG
This sequence comes from Bolinopsis microptera, assembly GCF_026151205.1. NCBI lineage: Eukaryota > Metazoa > Ctenophora > Tentaculata > Lobata > Bolinopsidae > Bolinopsis > Bolinopsis microptera. The sequence goes on along the minus strand of NC_087080.1, from coordinate 3,070,664 downwards.
AGGCTTGAAGCACCCACATTGTAGGCTAATTTTCATACTGTAATAGCATCACGCGCTAAACTCATAAGAAAATAACATTCTTTACATATACATGTATGTGGGCAATGGGCATCAAATCATATACACGGATCCTAAAATGTATTTGTCCCAACTAAAGTTTCTCTTGCATAACCATCTCTTGTGTCAGGTGATTGATTTCCAAGTTATAGAGACTCCGCCTTCGAAGAAGAACGAAACTCACGCCACTTCCTTGTTAATACTTACAGAGGAGGAGCTCATCGCTATTGACCTTCTGGATCCCAGGTCAGTCAACTTACATTCAGTTAATTAATTAATTAATTGTGTAACTGTGGTCGTTGATATATGTTTTAAAATAAAACAGAAATTGTTGTCTCTGTTTAAAATTCTTGAGTTTTAGTGTTGCCACTGACAAACTATTTTGATTTGCAGTAAAGCAGAAGGCAGCTTAGAGTTGTAGCTTACCGAGTAAGCTATAACTCTAAAGATTGCTCTAACCGATTATCGATGCATCTTACATACGATACACGAGCCTACATGAAAATAGCGCACACTAATACTAAATCAGTAACCACTTATATTGATCTGCTTTCTGCAATACAAACTATTCGTCTCATAATACAACGTACAATATTTCTTCTAAATGAATATCCGTGTGTAAACTGCCACATTTTCTGTGCTTGTTGATAATTCTCTACTGTATGATCGTACGGTTGCACAGTATTATTGTTGCGTCTTCTCTTTTCAAAGAGAAATCTGGCCACTTGTACAGATGACACAAATATTTGAGGTTATTGTGGTGCAATTATTGGAACAATCAAACGGAAAATATTTGGTATGGGAACCAATTGGAACTTGAAAAATTTTGATTGTTTGAAATAATTGCATAGACGTAGATGAACAGTAGTATAGACAATGCAAAAATTATTGCGCGACCGAACTAAATTTTCGCTTGAAATACCGATGAATCCATTTTTAAAAATGATTCTCACCCAAATGTGTCTAGTGTCTAATTTAAAAACATTTCAGCTTGCCGGAGTTCAGATTGCCGTACCTCTCTCCCATACACAGTTCTCCGGTTCAATTCATCAAATACCTCCCAAACTGTCCTAACACATTCCTGGAATTGCTGACCCAGCATAACGATAAAGTTGTCCTCGACAAATATTCTAAAAGTGTGAGTTTCCATCTTACAAAACCTTGCTATAATTTCAAAAAGAAGCCTGAGTATTCCCAAGCTTTGTAGCAGGCCATTGTTATAATGATAATTAATCAATGGTTAGTTATGGAAATGTAAAAAATTATAATATTATATGGAATCTCTACTTGTTGAGCTAGAGAGAGCTCAAGACGACGAGAGGAATAATTGTATATGTAAGAAAAGTAACCTAGTTAAGATAACAAGGTTTCCTCACCCTAATTACATCATTTAAAGAAGTAAGAAATGTTGCAACAGGGTAATGTTACATGTATTGTCTGAATCAAGCTGCAAACATTAGATTGTATTTGAACGGTAACTTGATACCTCAAACCATACTGTATGCTATAATATGTAAAGATATGAGTATATTTAACCGTAATAAGCAGTGTGTGAGTCATACATAGTCTTCAGACTCCCACACTGTTCAGGGCCGACTAATTAATTAAGTGATTAATTAGGCTTATTTCCCTGATTAGATTTCCCCAAACTTGTTACTTACAATGTAAAATGGGACAACTTTGAGACAAAATATTTTGTAGTACATATGCTTTTCAATTTGATTAATGAAATCAAGAGTTACATTAACCGCAGCCGTGGCCAATACAAGGAGGACAGCTAGACATCGATGGAGAGCCCAGAATGACGGATTTAGTTATCAGTGGTCACGAAGATGGAGTAATCAATATTTGGACGGTTTCTACCTGTGAGTTATTTATTCAACCTTTATATTGTTTAGGATTGAATATTGTGCAGGTTAATGGGTATTTTAATGACGAATGACAACAACCACATTTCCCATTATCTATGCTAACCAACTATGCAAGATTTAAGCTTTTAGGCATAAAAACTTGGACTATTTCCGCTGCATAAATTTAGCAACTTAAAATACACGATCAGACAGAAACTTTTACGCAACGCGCGGTGACATTTTAGTGATGAAACTAAGTTAGTCAATTGCTCAGTATCATGGCGCGTTTTACGCGCGCAATTAATTTCGATATGATCGATCGATATAACGTAGAGTCGATCACTTATTGTTTATCTTCATCATGCATCGACCATTATTGACACCAAACTTCTTACAGCGATGATGAAGTTGGTGTACAGCCAAGAAACAGAAAGAATATTGGAGCCCAAAATCAGTAATCTTGAGGATATGATGGGTGGTTATGAGGACGAAATAGAGATGAAACCTGTAGGGAGATATAACCCTTATCTGAACGACCCTAATCTGAGCATCTGTCAGATGGAACTTTGTCCATTCGATAGGTTCGTTCAGAAAAATAATTTTAAACTCATTTTGGAACCAAACGAATACCTCTAGTGCTTATGGAACCGTGGATTAGCTGAGGAACTGAATTATTTTGTTTTTTATTCATGTCTGGCATTTCAACTAACCATCTTGTTCAGGATCTTATGTGCGGCCAATAAGAAAGGAGAAATATACAAGTTTAAGTTTAACCCTGGCATAAGGAAGCTAGAAACTCCCATCTGTAATATCGACCTTTCTCCGTCTACTGAACCTAATAAACCAACTGAAGACAAAACTCACTCAGGTTCATTTATATTCATAATTTATAAAAAAGTTTTGGTTTTGATTCATTTCATCGGACAATTTACAATTTTATTCTCAAGGACCAAGGTATGATAGTATCATCTAAACCAACACCTATAATTTCAGCTGTGATACATTTCGAAGCAGGATTACAACCAGACTTGTGTATAAAAGTTTACCCACCCACCCCCATCCTAACCATGGCACTCAATCCTAGTGCTGGCTTATTAGCTCTCGGTAAATATTTTAAAAGTATAATAAAATGTTTAATATATGGAACATGTCTCTACTTATGTTCTTAAGTTCCTTGACTATAATCTTGTTAACGTATACTATGAATTGTATGGTATTTTGAGGAAAACGGCATTATAATTGGTGAAACAACCACTGACAAGTCTGTATGCATGTTTACGTAATATTTAGACATACTTATTTAATTGCTATTTAATTGCTATTTATTTGTTGTTCTCTTCAGGTACTCTATACGGGCTAGCTATAGTAGATATCACTACCCACAAAATAATATTCGCCACGTGTACGCTAGACAAATCAGATCCCCTACAAAGTCAGCCCTTCTCTAACATGACCAGAGGCGAAAAACTCCGGAGAACATTCAGTGTTCGTCAGAGCCGATCTTCCAAACGCGGTGGTATGTTTCAAATCAACTGGTTTTTTTACATATCTACAGTGCATTCACCTGCTTGATTTACATGGTGCCCAACCTCAGTTTTTGTTTTTAAATCTTTAACATAATCTGCTGCAGGGTCCTCAAGTAGTGTGAGACGGACAAAGTCGGAAAAGGGCACCAACGCTTCTTCCAGACAATCCATGAAATCCTTAAAATCACCTCCAGTTCAACCGCAGAGAGGGTCTGCAAAGAGCAACTTTGGTGGCAATAGTACTAGAAAATCAAGATTAGGTAAAAATCTATCTTATGCGGTATGCTACCTGACCCTTTAAGTGAATATTTTGAGATCCCCTTAGGTTTGAAGCTCTTTGTTAGAGTTCCTTTTACAAAAAGCGTAGAAATTATTGTCTGTAACTTTTATCACATCACTTAAAATAATTCCAAAACAGGACAATCAAGACGGAATCTTGGTCAGAACGACAACGTACAGGCAGTTGAAAACGCTGATGACACCAAGTCTGGAATCTACAAGAAATCCAGAGTCATATCACTTGTGTTTGCTGAAACTTTCCCGCCTGATCCTAGCTGTAAGACATAAATTATCATATCTTTGTAGTTAATAAATTTACCAATCGCATATAGAACACATTTTTGTATTAATCTAATAAATTTGAATAATTAAACCGATAAATTATACCAGTTAAACAACCTATCAAAACGCTGTGGGCTGGCTTGGGAAGTGGCAGGATGCAATGTTACAAACTTGATGTCGGGAGGAACAGACACGACGGCGTTACCTTGACACCAAGTAAGTTGCCATGACAAGCGGCTGATCTTGCTTCCTTTCCCACTGCTACTCAGTAGAACTTCCCAATTATTGTCCTTCCTCCATATATTCATAAAATCAATATGAACCATGTGGTTTGTAAATCTAAACCCCAGGTTACCGAAAGTGATAACGTTTCGCTATCACTTTCGGTAACACTTTCACTTTCACTTTCAGTATCTAAGCGGTTGCATTTCTCAAAAAACATCGATTCTGGTAAAGCTCGGTTTTGTGCCCTTCAGTTGAGAAATTTGCTGGTCTTTTCAAATTAAACCAGAGAATTGTGCTTGTTATGATTGTTTTGGAAGAAAAAATATAATTTCAAGGTTAATTTCCCAGGCCATTGGGTTGTTCTACACATCTTGCCATCGCTACTTTAACAGTCGATCAACAATCCTTCAGCCACTCGATTATCCCCATCTACAGTACTTTTGAAATAGTTATGATAATTTCACACCCTGATTATTAAGTGTCACGTGGCTGGCTGGTCACGTGGTCGACTGTTGAATTAGTGCCCTTATCTTGTGATACACCACGTACAGTGTTCTATTTGATCCAAACTGTTAAAAACTCTTGATTTCGTGTATACAAATGATGAGACCGCCAGACTTTCTCCGTGGCTGGAGTCCTCATGCTATTAGCAGCTTATCACTGGACTACGCTTTTCGCAATTTCGCCACTGCTTTGTGAAAACTATCATTTAGACATCTCTTTTTGCAAATGGAACAAATCTAAGCGAATTATCCATTCTTGCTGCATTAAACATTTATTCTTTACATGATTAAATATTCTCAAAAACAACCAATAACTAATAAGATAGATAATTAGGATTCCTCAGTTGGTCAGATGTCGATTCATCACACGGATGCGATCATTTTCATGGGATTTGTGGACAAGGAGGGTAAGATGCTGCCTGAACACAATCAGATACCACTAGAAGCAGCAAGAGAACAACCGCATTTCTTTGTCGTGGTTTCAACTTGCCAGGTAACGTTGTCATTTGGAGACCATTGAGTTGCAGTTCTTTGGATTTGTCTAAATTACGGAAACAGCCGATTCGCATCATTATTCGTTTGCCGTTTAAACTTTAGCAACGACGAAACATTTCTAAAGCCTGGCTAATGTAAAATAATAATTGTATACTCCAGGTAAAAGTGATTGAGCTGCCCTCAAGTTTAACTGTGAGAAAAGATCGTCTACAGGATGGTGAAGTGTTCAGGAAGGCCTTCGTGATGACCTTCAGGAATGCAGCTGCTCTGGTATGCTTGAAAACTTCCGGAGATTTGAACATATACAGCTTACCTCATCTCAAAGTTATGGCTAAGAACGCTAGATGTATGACGGTCGATGACGCTAAGTACGATTTATGTTAATCAACTTTAGGCTTCTATTTTTCCGCGAAAATACTAACGAGTGGTTACTATAATTATCTGTTTTGAAGTTTTAATATTACAATAAAGATAAGAATACCTAACAGCTTAAAAGACATTCCCTCACACATGTTTCTCCGTTACAGAGGAATTATGAGTTTGACGATGGCTAAGAATGGGTACGCTGTGTATCTCTTTAACGCTTCAGAAATCCAGTGGATAACCGTAGCTGAAGCCTTCTTGTAAGTTTGGCAACTCACAACCTAATAACACAACTTATAACACAACCTAACACGCACACAATGGATTTTTTACAATGAAAAGTTCGCGCACAACTACTTCATATTTGGCGCACTAATTTTCAATGTGAAAAATATATTTATCTCATTAAACTATATAAAAAATAAGTATAAAGAATAAGGAAAAGGAACGGGAATGAAGCCAATACCAGAAGTGAAACCCCACCAAAGAATAATTGATCCTTAGGTAGACCTGGTGAAATAAAGTAACTGAACTGTAAGTAACCAGATGCCTTGGGGCTGCCAAGGTTAAGCGGGCGTTAGGTGACATGAACTAATGTTCTCCCACTGTCACAGTGCAGCCAAGCAGAGTGCTGTTGTTCCAAGAACACTCTTTATAACCGGATCACACACTGCCGCTGCTTCTCGTACCGTAGCTAGGGCGGGCAGCTCACGCCCCTGTTTGGTCTAAGGAACAGAAAACATGAAGGGAAACACTCCTGAAGAACTGTGCAAAAGGGGGTAATAATATCATAAAAAGGGGCCAACTAGCAAAAACTAAGGACGTAAATCATATAATAACAAGCTATCACTTGGCGCATCCGGCAGGGCGGAGGAACCGCCACACACTTTCAACAGTGATACAAATTGCAATCTCATTAAATCTGATATATATTAAATGCGCGCCAAAATATATATTTCCTCTGGCTCTACTAATAACATGATATTATAATAATAATATCAATTATTACAGGCCTCCTGATTCCTGGTCAATACCTTTCGCTGATCCGGTTCACAGGAAAAAGATTAAATTCGACCGTAACAAATTGTGTAAGTTTTCTTAAATTACTGGTATTTTCTTTTATTTTCTTATAATGTTTTTCTAATAATTTAAAAAATTGTCTTGTATTCTTATATTACTCGGAAACTTAAAAATTAAGACACTTATAACGCTTTAAGTTTAAAAGGATTATATCCATTAATCTACGTTTGACTTCCAAACATTCATAGCCTGTGTAACGATTTCTAGCAATTGCTTAGAACAAAAACTTGAATTTCAATTTTCAGTTGAAAAGGGTAAAGGAACCGTACCTGGACTTGAACAAAGAGAGGAGGTCGAAAAGTCGGAAGGTTTTACAGAAACCCTCATCGAATATCCAAACAACAATGTAAGTAGATCGAGAAATGGGTTTGGGTTCTGTAGAATTTAGTTTGCGTGGCCCAATTTGGTATTATTATTTTATGCAGAATTTAGCAATGGAGTGGACACTGGACAGCGGTGCCTGCCTCGTTTAAATATAGTCACATGTATATGAAATCTTAATTTAGCCGCAAAACTGTGTCAATGCTAACGCAATTTTTTTTGCACTGTGTAGTCAGTAACATAAGTAAGTAAGTAGTGTCACCAAGGCACGTACAGTAACAGTACAGTAACAGTACAGTAACACGTACAGTAATACGTGCAGCTGTACTACTTGGAGGTGCTTTAATAAACTAATAATCCCCGCTCCAGTCAACAAAGTAATATTGCTTGCAAGTTAATTGGCGACATGTTAGATTAATATTGATTATATACAAATACAGCTCCTACAGTATGAGATCTAATTGCACTGTAACCTCCAAAACTCTCTACTATTACGGCACACCCCTCCTTTGTTTTATTTTACTTTGAGCGGTTACCAGCGGTTACCAGCGCCTGTTACCAACGGTTACCAGCGTATGTTACCAGCGGTTACCAGCGGTTACCAGCGTCTGTTACAAACGGTTACCAGCGTCTGTTGCCAACGGTTACCAGCGTCTGTTACCAGCGGTTACCAGCGGTTACCAGCGGTTACCAGCGTCTGTTACCAGCTGTTACCAACGGTTACCAGCGTCTGTTACCAACGGTTACCAGCGTCTGTTACCAACGGTTACCAGCGTCTGTTACCAGCTGTTACCAACGGTTACCAGCGTCGGTTACCAACGGTTACCAGCGCCTGTTACCAGCGGTTACCAGCGTCTGTTACCAGCGGTTACCAACGGTTACCAGCGTCTGTTACCAACGGTTACCAGCGTCTGTTACCAGCGGTTACCAGCGTCTGTTACCAACGGTTACCAGCGTCTGTTACCAGCGGTTACCAACGGTTACCAGCAGTTGCCAGCGTCTGTTACCAGCGTCTGTTACCAGCGGTTACCAACGGTTACCAGCGTCTGTTACCAGCGTCTGTTACCAGCGGTTACCAACGGTTACCAGCGTCTGTTACCAGCAGTTACCAGCGTCTGTTACCAGCGTCTGTTACCAGCGGTTACCAACGGTTACCAACGGTTACCAGCGTCTGTTACCAGCAGTTACCAGCGTCTGTTACCAGCATCTGTTACCAGCGGTTACCAACGGTTACCAGCGTATGTTACCAGCGGTTACCAGCGGTTACCAGCGTCTGTTACAAACGGTTACCAGCGTCTGTTGCCAACGGTTACCAGCGTCTGTTACCAGCGGTTACCAGCGGTTACCAGCGGTTACCAGCGTCTGTTACCAGCTGTTACCAACGGTTACCAGCGTCTGTTACCAACGGTTACCAGGCACCAGCGTCTGTCACCAACGGTTACCAGCGTCTGTTACCAGCTGTTACCAACGGTTACCAGCGTCTGTTACCAACGGTTACCAGGCACCAGCGTCTGTCACCAACGGTTACCAGCGTCTGTTACCAGCTGTTACCAACGGTTACCAGCGTCGGTTACCAACGGTTACCAGCGCCTGTTACCAGCGGTTACCAGCGTCTGTTACCAGCGGTTACCAACGGTTACCAGCGTCTGTTACCAACGGTTACCAGCGTCTGTTACCAGCGGTTACCAGCGTCTGTTACCAACGGTTACCAGCGTCTGTTACCAGCGGTTACCAACGGTTACCAGCAGTTGCCAGCGTCTGTTACCAGCGTCTGTTACCAGCGGTTACCAACGGTTACCAGCGTCTGTTACCAGCGTCTGTTACCAGCGTCTGTTACCAGCGGTTACCAACGGTTACCAGCGTCTGTTACCAGCAGTTACCAGCGTCTGTTACCAGCGTCTGTTACCAGCGGTTACCAACGGTTACCAACGGTTACCAGCGTCTGTTACCAGCAGTTACCAGCGTCTGTTACCAGCGTCTGTTACCAGCGGTTACCAACGGTTACCAGCGTCTGTTACCAGCGTCTGTTACCAGCGGTTACCAACGGTTACCAGCGTCTGTTACCAGCGGTTACCAACGGTTACCAGTGTCAGTACCGATACAAATTACAATTTGTGGTGCCGGGGTTCTTTCCACAGAATTACATACTTCTTAAAATACGCTAGATAGGAATTTGTGTTTATTTTCTTGTCTGTTTCCCATGTTTTGCTTCTGGGATTCCTTATACTTTCAACAGCTCTTCATGATTGAAAAGTCTACAATTTTTGAAATTACTCATTTCATCAGGCATTAAGCTCACTAAACACTTGCTACTTTACAGAAATAGTTTTTATATTGTTTCCTGGTTTTGTTGAAATTTTTGTGGATACTAATGATAATTATTATTTCAGAATACAAATGAGCCCAACCTCGGTAAGTTACAATCTTAAAGACTTTAACAGTTTAAGATAAATATAATATGATAAATATATAATATGATAAATGTAATGCATACTAATATTATCATATTTATCTGTTTTCGGTATCGAATATCAATATTAGAATCAATTGTATAATATCATGCCGTTTTGAGCAGTTGTGCATTAAAAGCAGATTTGATAATTTCTTAAAAGGATCGTCGACTGAAAGCTATTAAAATAGACCAATGATAAAATCCAGGTATTTTTAACGATTTTATTCGTGCGATATTGTATGATTCGCAATTATGATCCCTCGGAGTATTAAACTACCTGTCCTATTTTTCTGTCCAATTTAAAATTTAATGCACCAGACACTGTTATTAGAGTTCGTATTAGTTTTATAATGACAGCGCCAAAACTTCACCGATCATGCTCACCTCGCAGTACTTGTTTGACAGCTTGCCTGTAGCGGTGGTAGAAGTAGCAAATATGCCGTCTTCTTCTTCTTCTTCTTCTCTGGTCCACTTCTGTAAAAACATTTTTTGTGCGTGTGTTATAACAACTTATTTGATCCCCACTATGTGAGTCTTGATTATGATTTCCTGGCTGAGTGCCAAGTATTTCCATTGTGACAGGTTGCTCGGTCATTTCCCTGGATGGGCACCAAAAGGTATTCCCTTTCATGATAAAAACCGATTTTGTTTGACCGACTCGAGATTCAAGAACGTTTACCTGCCTGTAACAATTAACGAATTTTAAGAGAATCACGTGCGCATTTTCAGCCAATCACGGGAACCATATTACCATTAGCTGCCTATCACAAAAATAAAAGTCACGTGATGATCTCGTTGAGGCATGACCACGTGACTTAATTTCAGAATCATTAGGTGCAGATGGCGGCTGGTTTGTCTTGAGATTACAGTGTCTTTGCTCTCATTATGTATACCATTTGAGAGAAAATGTCGGTGTCGGGCGGATCCTTGGGGCAGGGTAGTTTTGTTACACCACTATTTTAAGAACTTACCTCCTTAGTCTTATACCTGAATCCAGCATATTTCGACTGTATTTTTAACAAAAGATTCTTTAATCATACCCCAAGAGTAGTGAAGCTTTACTAAAGTGTGCTACATATAGCAAGTAATTGTACAGGTCGCACCCCTGCCAGCTGCTGCTCAGGCCCCATATTAGCTTAAAACCATTATCATGTGTGTGTGATACTTCAGGTTGGGGCGTGCCTTCACTCGACCAAACTTACCGGAAACTTAGCTGCCAGAGCTTTATTCCTCCTCAATAATCAAGCTCAGTAAGCTTGATTATTGAGGACCGAGTTGTGTTTCATTTTGAAGTGTACCCTCAGTTACCCCACTATTGTCCCTTGTCTTGTCAGTCCTTAGTTTAGGTCTTCTCATAGCTATTAGCCTATTGTCCTGTGCACAACTCAAACTGTAATATTCTGAATATGAGAACAGGTGTGTCCCCTCCCTCCAATTAGTAACCCTCCAGCTCTACCGTTCATGTGAAATGAACCTGTCTCGATGCAATCTCTGAGGTGCTTCATTCCACCATTCATTTAATGAAGTGAAAATCGTCACGTGATCATGGTCAACCAATCATGAACCCCTTGGCCGGAGTTATATCTTTCATTAGTTTATATATTTTATTAGATGATAAATGGCCAGAACGCACCATCTAAATGTTTTTTGGTTTTGTTCTTTTAAAGTTTATAGAGCTGATGTCATGGAGGCAGTCAGATATAATGCTCAAAACTATACTTAGTTTTATAATAAGCATTAATAAAGTTTGAAGTAGTAACGAGAGTTGTCTCGACCGTCATCCGTGCTCCCTCCCTTTCTGTCCACACGAAGCACGTGCTAAAGTGCTCCAATTCAACATGTTTCTTGGTAGCGGCGCTGGGAGCACGTGCTAATACTCGTAATATGATTGGAAGCGCATCGTGACGTCACAGCTTCTACTCAAAACATTGTTTTGAACCGGCTCCCAGTCAGTGCTACTCCCGTGTAGTCAGGACATGATATCTAAATATATCTTTTGCATTGTCTGTTATTTTACAATTTGCAGTCACTTCTGGTCTGGGTAACATTTGATTTTTCACGAGTTTGTTAAACGGCGTATTTTGATTACTCTTTTTTGTTTAGTCTAATACCCTCGCGTTTAACACTCCTCGGACTTTAAAAGTTGTCCCAATTTGCAACATTGAGTTCTGCTCCTGAAATATTAAGTTTTATTTTTCTTAATAATGTCAAATTTCTCTTTGGGAGCTGATCTAGTATTTGAGCTACCGACAGTGGTAGGGCATTAAATTGATTTTTGAGTTAGATTAACATTTCACTGCATTACTCAGCCTGAAATAAATACCGAGCAGTGAAACTACTTGGAATTGATACTACTTTACCACATATCAAGCTTATTTAAACCGTATGGGATTCTTTAGTTCAGTTGCAAGCTGGTTGTATTCTGGTTGTGTTCTGTTCCTAAATTAGTTCGTAGCAGGGGCTTATCGTTGATACGAGCTAAGTCGCTTGCTTCCTCGGCTCAGTTGTAGTCGAGTCTATGAAAAGATTTATTTATTCCATATTTAACCCCTCTTTTTCCAATCACGTTTCACCACACGTTTAGACTTCCTTGAGCTATTCTACAAAGAATATCTTATTTCTAACTAACTAAGATACAATCAAATCTGCAACTTAATAACCTGTAATTTTACAAACCTGCAACCTTGTAACCTATAATTTTACAAACCTGCAACCTTGTAACCTATAATATTACAAACCTGCAACCTCGTAACCTATAATTTTACAAACCTGCAACCTTGTGACCTGTATTTTACAAACCTGCAACCTTGTAACCTGTAATTTTACAAACCTGCAACCTTGTAACCTATAATTTAACAAACCTGCAACCTTGTAACCTATAATTTTACAAACCTGCAACCTTGTAACCTATAATATTACAAACCTGCAACCTCGTAACCTATAATTTTACAAACCTGCAACCTTGTAACCTGTAATTTTACAAACCTGCAACCTTGTAACCTGTAATTTTACAAACCTGCAACCTTGTAACCTATAATTTAACAAACCTGCAACTTTGTAACCTATAATTTTACAAACCTGCAACCTTGTAACCTATAATATTACAAACCTGCAACCTCGTAACCTATAATTTTACAAACCTGCAACCTTGTAACCTGTAATTTTACAAACCTGCAACCTTGTAACCTGTAATTTTACAAACCTGCAACCTTGTAACCTATATCTTTACAAAACTGCAACCTTGTAACCTGTAATTTTACAAACCTGCAACCTTGCAACCTCTAATTTTACAAACCTGCAACCTTGTAACCTATAATTTTACAAACCTGCAACCTTGTAACCTCTAATTTTACAGCTCTAGCTGACAGATCAGACGCAGACTATCCCGCATCTCCAGAGTTGTTTAGTCCTGAGGGCAGCATGGATAGTGACTTAGACAAACAGGTAGGTTTATTAGATAATTGGTATGTTGGTATGTTGGCATGTTGGTATGTTGGTATGTTGGTATGTTGGTGTGTTGGTATGTTGGTATGTTGGTATGTGGGTATGTTGGTATATTGGTATGTTGGTATGTTGGTATGTTGGTATGTTGGTATGTTGGTGTGTTGGTATGTTGGTATGTTGGTATGTTGGTATGTTGGTATGTTGGTGTGTTGGTATGTTGGTATGTTGGTATGTTGGTATGTTGGTATGTTGGTATGTTGGCATGTTGGTATGTTGGTATGTTGGTATGTTGGTATGTGGGTATGTTGGTATGTTAGTATGTTGGTATGTGGGTATGTTGGTATGTTGGCATGTTGGTATGTTGGCATGTTGGTATGTTCTGGCAGGAATTTGTTTTACCAGCTTCCTGAACTTTTGGAGCCAGACTTGCCATGTCATGAGCTTTAACCAAACGGCAAAATCTTTCAGTAGATTCGAAATTATTCTCATCAGAATTTTATGCGATTAAAAATAGAAATCCATATATTGGTTTGTTCAAAATTTTCAACTACGTCACTCCGATATAGATATAACTTTTTATGCTACTCAATCTCAGGTTTTATTAACTTGTAGCATAACTGAATATATTAACGATACATTATATTTAGAGTGAGTCAGGATCTCGTAGTGGTCGACGCCGCAGTTCGCTAGTTGAAGCTTTTGAGGGTGTCAAGAACGCCGGCCTAGGTTGGTTATTTCTCAATGGTTCTGTAAATCACGATTAAATTTCATATAAATCAAAAATTAATCACAGCATATTTTTACTTGACTCAGTAATTTTATTGTGCTGTTATATTAGGGTCGTTCACATATTACGCAATTACTTGTTGATGATCAATTTGCAATCCTCCCCCCTCCGTAATCAGTTTTACATATTGTGCAAACATTACACTAGCGTAATCATATTCAGAAACCCCCTCCTCCCCCTCAGCGATTACATGATTTATAAACGACCCCTAATAACAAACCAACTGAATACCCCAACACTCAGCGATTACATAATTTATAAACGACCCCTAATAACAAACCAACTGAATACCCCAACACTCAGCGATTACATAATTTATAAACGACCCATAATAACAAACCAACTGAATACCCCAACACTCAGCGATAACATAATTTATAAACGACCCCTAATAACAAACCAACTGAATACCCCAACACTCAGCGATTACATAATTTATAAACGACCCCTAATAACAAACCAACTGAATACCCCAACACTCAGCGATTACATAATTTATAAACGACCCATAATAACAAACCAACTGAATACCTCAACACTCAGCGATAACATAATTTATAAACGACCCCTAATAACAAACCAACTGAATACCCCAACGCTCAGCGATTACATGATTTATAAACGACCCCTAATAACAAACCAACTGAATACCCCAACGCTCAGCGATTACATAATTTATAAACGACCCCTAATAACAAACCAACTGAATACCCTAACACTCAGCGATAACATAATTTATAAACGACCCCTAATAACAAACCAACTGAATACCCCAACACTCAGCGATAACATAATTTATAAACGACCCATAATAACAAACCAACTGAATACCCTAACACTCAGCGATAACATAATTTATGAACGACCCCTAATAACAAACCAACTGAATACCCCAACACTCAGCGATAACATAATTTATAAACGACCCATAATAACAAACCAACTGAATACCCTAACACTCAGCGATAACATAATTTATAAACGACCCCTAATAACAAACCAACTGAATACCCCAACACTCAGCGATAACATAATTTATAAACGACCCATAATAACAAACCAACTGAATACCCTAACACTCAGCGATAACATAATTTATAAACGACCCCTAATAACAAACCAACTGAATACCCCAACACTCAGCGATAACATAATTTATAAACGACCCATAATAACAAACCAACTGAATACCCTAACACTCAGCGATAACATAATTTATGAACGACCCCTAATAACAAACCAACTGAATACCCCAACACTCAGCGATAACATAATTTATAAACGACCCATAATAACAAACCAACTGAATACCCTAACACTCAGCGATAACATAATTTATAAACGACCCCTAATAACAAACCAACTGAATACCCCAACACTCAGCGATTACATAATTTATAAACGACCCCTAATAACAAACCAACTGAATACCCCAACACTCAGCGATTACATAATTTATAAACGACCCATAATAACAAACCAACTGAATACCCCAACACTCAGCGATAACATAATTTATAAACGACCCCTAATAACAAACCAACTGAATACCCCAACGCTCAGCGATTACATGATTTATAAACGACCCCTAATAACAAACCAACTGAATACCCCAACGCTCAGCGATTACATAATTTATAAACGACCCCTAATAACAAACCAACTGAATACCCTAACACTCAGCGATAACATAATTTATAAACGACCCCTAATAACAAACCAACTGAATACCCCAACACTCAGCGATAACATAATTTATAAACGACCCATAATAACAAACCAACTGAATACCCTAACACTCAGCGATAACATAATTTATGAACGACCCCTAATAACAAACCAACTGAATACCCCAACACTCAGCGATAACATAATTTATAAACGACCCATAATAACAAACCAACTGAATACCCTAACACTCAGCGATAACATAATTTATAAACGACCCCTAATAACAAACCAACTGAATACCCCAACACTCAGCGATAACATAATTTATAAACGACCCATAATAACAAACCAACTGAATACCCTAACACTCAGCGATAACATAATTTATAAACGACCCCTAATAACAAACCAACTGAATACCCCAACACTCAGCGATAACATAATTTATAAACGACCCCTAATAACAAACCAACTGAATACCCTAACACTCAGCGATAACATAATTTATAAACGACCCCTAATAACAAACCAACTGAATACCCTAACACTCAGCGATAACATAATTTATAAATGACCCCTAATAACAAACCAACTGAATACCCTAACACTCAGCGATAACATAATTTATAAACGACCCCTAATAACAAACCAACTGAATACCCTAACACTCAGCGATAACATAATTTATAAACGACCCCTAATAACAAACCAACTGAATACCCTAACACTCAGCGATAACATAATTTATAAACGACCCATAATAACAAACCAACTGAATACCCTAACACTCAGCGATAACATAATTTATAAACGACCCCTAATAACAAACCAACTGAATACCCTAACACTCAGCGATAACATAATTTATAAACGACCCCTAATAACAAACCAACTGAATACCCCAACACTCAGCGATTACATAATTTATAAACGACCCATAATAACAAACCAACTGAATACCCTAACACTCAGCGATAACATAATTTATAAACGACCCCTAATAACAAACCAACTGAATACCCTAACACTCAGCGATTACATAATTTATAAACGACCCCTAATAACAAACCAACTGAATACCCTAACACTCAGCGATTACATAATTTATAAACGACCCCTAATAACAAACCAACTGAGTACCCCAACACAGTCCCTACCTCCCACAGGGTTCTTTAAGTCCGGAAGTAAGAACAGTATAAACGATCTACCAGCGACTGAGGAGAGTGCTGAACAGCCCCCCAAACCACCTCCAGTCAGCAACTCTAATCACAACAACCAACCTAAACTTACTGTCAACAGTTTAGATCGCACCAACAAGGTAATTTAATCTCTACTACCTGAAACATTGGGGACCACGAGACCTTGGGGTCATTCAAAATATCCTGATCGAAATTAAGCTCATTATGAATGATTAAGGATAAATAAGATTTAGTTAACTTATAAACTTAACTAATCTAACTGAGATTATAACGACACGGTTATTAAACCACTTGTAGGAGAAGTTGGAGAAGCCGGGGTATAAGCCGCGAGTAATAGATGTACTGTACATAGGTGTAGTGCGCAATATCATTGTCAAGTATCTAGTCTGTATGTAACCGGAGTTTACCAGGTTTTAGTTTGGTATCTTCTAAGTATAACTAGGGCTGGTTTTACTTTAAATAACGGTATTTTCTGAGTCTTGGTGTGTTACTTAATGTGTCCTTTCTACCGGGCGTTGGTATTGTTTCTGAATATAGTGTCTAGTAAGTATACTGGCGCTGAGTTACGGAGTTAAGATTCACTCTAGCTGTACAGGTATTGACTCTGAGTGATATTGGGTTTGTTTAAGCAGTTTATCTCATTACTCGAACACTCGCTGGTCTAAGGAGCCCTCGAGTTAAATCGAGCAATAACAATAATACCATTTAATAATTATCATTAAATCCCTAAAACCAGAAAATCTTCCAGCAATTTGCGTATTCAAGCAATAGGGGTAACAAGAACCGACACCAAAACCTATCCTTCCAAGGTGTATAAACCTTGCAATATGGGTAAATAAAGAGTGCATCAACAGTGTCTGTAATCTGTATATATAAAGCATGTGAAACAAGAAATCTGTAGACTTGGTGTCTTATCTAGGTTATGAGATAAGGAAATGTACTCTTTTAATAACCAATCATTACATCAAAATTATAATAGTAGTAATGTCTTTTGCTTCTACCAATACCAATACCAATAAATATCCATCGTGATCATTTAGATTGTAAATCCTGCATGATATAATTTGTTTCATGAAATTTCTGATCCTTTTTTCGCTCTTCTTTATTTACCCTGGTTCATATAATATTATTTTCACGAATTTACAACAATTTCGCGTTTTTTCTCTCTAATTTGTGCACTTGGTGTGTCTTGTTTATGCAAGGATCGTACTTTTCCGATATACCTTTTCGAGCATGCTCAATTGATGATCCCCAACATCTCTTTGGAACATCAACCAAGCCAGTTTTAATTATGTTTTGTGTATCAACCTATCCTCTCAGTTATTGTGCTCTTCCATCTTAACTTAATTTTTAAATGCACTCCTGTTATTTAACCTTGTTTATTAGTTATAACACCTTCAAACACTGAATTCAAATAAAATGTATATCGTTAAGTTTTTATTTAGCTGAATCACTGGCCCATATTAAAAACTGGTGCCTTTACTTGAGTATCCAGGGTTACAACACACTAGTATTTGCTAACAAACCCCCTGCTAGGCTACTGAGGAGAGAGGTGAGAAGTTGGAAACACTGGAGAACAAATCTACCACACTTATGGAGGGCGCCCGGTCATTCGGCGCTAATGCTAAACGTCTCAGAGAACAAGCTGCTGCCGGACACTAGACTCCGGACCCAGGACTCCCAGCATAGGACTCCGGACATTCGGACATCTCCAGGATAATATGTTATCATTCTCTGTTTACGTTTGTTGCACCGCTTTTTTCCCACATTTAGTTCTAGTCATTTTGTTATGCGCAATGAATGTGAATTTCTTGTCATGTAGATTGCTATACAGCCTTTTTCGGTTCAGATTACTGCTTTCAAATAGCTGTTTTAATATTTTTATAATATTTTGACTATTTTAAAAAGCCCCTGCTTACTTACAAATTTATGTATCAGATCAAAATTTTCTTTTTGAATGGTTTTAGTTTTAAGGTGGACGTTGGTTGGTGATGGGGTTTATTCAGAACAATTTAAAGTTATTATGCATGTTAAACATACAGCTTACTACAACGTGATCAATTATCTTATTTACAAGACGTCTTTATTTTAAGTTTGATCCTCATGATTGAAGATGATCAGCTGACAATTTGAGGAGGAATTAGTGTGGCTTGATACGACCAGTTAAAGATTAATGATTATGATTTATCATTTAAGTTTTAAGATTCAGATTTTTAATGAAATGAAACTCCAAGATGTAAGTTACAATAGAAGTGACGTGCCAAGTCGCGCGTGAAACTGTAAATTATAAGAGTTCCGACTGATAGTGATATTATTAGCAGTGCTGTTTTCTGACGTTTTTCGGTTACAATTATACACTGTACTTCGAGTTACTTGGAAAATGCAATGTAAATTTGTCAAATATACCGTGTTTTATTCCTTTCCATTGTTCTCCAGTTAACTAAATCGACAGTGCCTAGCAAATGAGATTCCCAATTGTAAAATACTAATAGTACTAAAAATGACGGATAAATAGATCACAGCTGATATAATGATGCATATGCTTTTATTTTGTCTCGCATCACGAGACCTAACATTTCATAGTACGGTCCCACTAAATTAAATCACTCGACACTCTCCAAGAATTTTAAATTTGTACAGGCTAGACGAGAGGGGCTCTGAGCGTTTGTAAGTTCGCCCCATGCTGCCAGGTTAGGTCATGTCAAACGTTGCAATTTGCATAATTCCCTTTTCGCGTGTCAGGAAATATCAGCTATGCAGCAATGCCAGGCCCTCTTTCTACCTGCTACATACAGTAAGTGACCTGAAATCAGATTCGAAATATAAAGAAAATCGGTTACCAGTGAAAGTGGAAAATATTCAAACCAAATCAAGTACAGCGACAGATCATGCCTCATGCTCAAAGTAAAATTAGGTCCCGGTGAGACAGTGTTGACTACATGGTCGTTGATATACTACACGTTGCAATTTGCATATCCTTTCTTATTCCAGCCGGCAAAATAAAGAGGAAAATGCGTTTATAGTTTAACGTTTTTAGTGGAACGTAATACGTATGTCCAATGTCTCCTTTCATCCGTGGAGTGCGCGCACGTGTCGAAAGAGTGAACGTATTCATCTGTGTAGTGGCCTACACAGCGCGCACAGATGAATACGTTCACTCTTTCGACATGATTAGTGCGGGGACGATTGTACTGTCGAAGACAATCGATCAACTAAACGGATCGTAAAGTATTTTCATCCGACGAATTAATTTTTTATTCATTCGCATAGACCAGAATGCGCGCGCGCGTCATGTGATCTAAGAAATTAGTTTTAGCGAAAATTTCTCATAGCTCAATGTTTAAGCGCGTTACAAACACGTAATTTGGGTATGAAATTGTTACCAGCTTTGTTGTTGTTGAGGTGGGCGCGTCTCTGTCGAAGTAGAGTTTCCGATGCAAACGGTAGCCTTTTTCTCGGGTTGTGGTCATATCGGGTTATCATTTTCCGCGTGGCAGAATTTCCATTCCTTTAGACTCACCCTTGTACAAGAGACAAATAAAACAAAAATCTCTTTAAAGGTGCATTTTGCTATAAAATTTCAATTTATCACAAACGAAATCCAGACAAACATAACATTTCCAAACGACATGGCAGCAATCTACATCAATCTTACACTCAGCCGTAGCTTATAAATTAGCACAGTGATCACTGCCGTTTTCTGACAAAAGTGCTTAAGTAACACAAGGTTCATTTTGTGCAAATTGAGGTTAAAGATTTCAATTCTGTAATTGCTCTGGGCTAGCTACTGTACAATTTAAACTGCACCCACTATGTTTCTAAGGTACTTTGTCGACTTTTGAGACTTCTGACAAGGTTTCATCATCCTAACTTCTCGGAAAGTGCCTCAAAATCACAAATTATAGTTTGGATTTCTTAGAAAAGTGCTTAAGTACAGTCACATCGGCAAATACTACATGTTCTGATGAAAATGACCCGTTCAAACCATTGGTCATCGAAAGTAAAACGAAAAATTAGCCTAAAACTGTTGTGATGAAACATTGGTTGTAAATAGGGGACACACTGAAATAGAAAATTTGAAATTTCGTTTTCTGAGAAAAGTGCGTAAGTACAGTCACATCGGCAGATACTACATGTTCTGATGAAAATGACCCGTTCAAACCATTGGTCATCGAAAGTAAAACGAAAAATTAGCCTAAAACTGTTGTGATGAAACATTGGTTGTAAATAGGGGACACGCTGAAATAGAAAATTTGAAAATTTCGTTTTCTGAGAAAAGTGCTTAAGTACAGCCACATTAGTGGGAACTTTATCTGCGATCATTCTGACCTAAAATTTTACGACAAATTGATTGGTGGTGGTTTAAGAACACGAAAATACTCCTTTCTCCCCAGCGGATTAAAAAATAGTCGGAATTCTACCAGCATTTCAACGAAGAGTTGATTGGTGAAAGTACGGGATAATAATAAATAATTTTCTTTCTTTAGAAATTAAATTAAGCACTCAGATGAGGCTTTCTTCATTAAGACCAATGATTTGCGAATTATTGATATTGTAACGCGAGGCAAAGAAAAACAAGCGTATACAAATGTAACATAATTGTTGTACATAAATAAATGGTGAATAATACAAGAAATAGATGATTTTTAGTCAAACACTCGATTAAGATCTGTTATATCTGTACTATCAGGCAAGTTCATCCAGAATACCCTACTACTCGGGGCCATAAGCCTGCACAGTTTACGTATATAATAATGTCTTGTTTTTTGGGAGTAGCTATCACCCGGGTCTCTTCCTGGGCGAAAGCTATTTTTCAACCTATGGAAATGAGTCTCTCGTCTTTTTGTCTGAGAAATGGAGTGAAATGAAAGGAAACCTCGTCATGATTTGTTTTCCATTCCATTCCTACAGACCCACGCTGGAAACTTACAACTTTAACATCTTTAGTTTTTTAGTTGCTTGTTCCGTAGGACCTTGGCCACGTTTCAAAGTCTGTGCAGTTCATGCAGTACCCACCTGTTCAACTGCCTGAACAAAGTCCTTATAATCATGAAGTTGACCGGATTGTTTAATGGACAACTCCACTTTATGGTGGAATGAGTCTGCACTCATAAAGGTGTGCACTGGCTCTAGATACTTGACCGTTATCTTGTCCAGGTCAACATCTGGGCTGTTGATAATTGAACATAGGGCAGTAAATAAAGTCCAACACTTGTTTTGAGCAGAACAATTGTCTGCCCAAAAAATGATCTCCCTGCTACCACCAATCTTGCCAACTGGCAAAATGTTTTATTGCCCTTATCCAAGTCGAGGACACATTCTCATCTTTCCTTCCTGCGGGCTGCGATTGACTCATTCCAAAGAATCGCTAAAGGAGCTCCGTCTGACCCCAGCCTCGCGAAGGTCTCGTTAAATGTGACAAGGCGTCTTGTAAAAATCGCCTCCTTGTACTCCGGCATGTGTGGTAGTAAAAGAACTTTCTCCATATCAACAGAGAAGGAGCAGTGAAGCAAATCGCTTCTATCTCTTTGGTAATGTTCCCTTGCCTGTCGATAATCCCGCCAGTCTCAACTTATAAGAGAATAAAAAATTTTAGAGCAAATTATGACGTATATTTTGAAACGTTCTGCATTGACAAATCGGCAATTTTGACGGCGAAGCTAGCGTTTCTGAAGTTTATGACCATCACCAATCGATCCGCCGTGAAAATTTAGATTTGTTAGTACCGATTATATAGTTTCAGTTGGCAGTATCAACATTTAATTAAACGTATAATGGCACTTAAGCACTTTTGTGAGAAAACGAGCCCGTTTTCACAAAAGTGCTTAAGTGACATAAATTGTTTTCTCCCATGCCAAAAGACCCACGATCACCAAATTACCGTCACTAGGCCAGTTTTGGGCGTAAATAACAATGCCACCGTTTTCAGTTCCCGAAATGGCACCGTTTTTGAGATAAACGGCACCAGTTTTCCAAAATGTTACTTAAGCACTTTTCTCAGAAAAATGACCATATTTTGCATTTTAGGGGGTTCCAAAAAGGGGGTTTCGGGAAGTCGGCGAATCTATCCAATGGTCCTCAGGGATAGTTCTCGACCCAAAAACAAAAGTTAGACCAAAAAACCCGAAATTTCCAAAATGTTACTTAAGCACTTTTGTCAGAAAACGGCAGATCACACATGGCATACACACATCAGATCATTACATAGGAACGGCGTCGTGTGAAGAAGAAGGTATTAATTACACACAACAAATACGAGACAAGCTAATATATAATCTGTAACACTTATTAAATCTAATTACTATCGATAAGGATAGCTACCAATAAAATGTTAGACTTATCCGCCTAGTTATGTTATCTGATGCCAAAACGGAAAATATTCGGCAATTTCAAACTCCCCTTTATGATATTATATATTACTGGATACCTACAAAACAGATTTCTGATACATCTGATCACATATCAGAAAATATTCCCGTAAATATTATCCCTAGCCTAGAGATACAATCTATACTAGTTTAAAATCTGTCCGCTTGCATTGATTTTTCGTTATAAAACCGTAATAAATCTCTCTCAAGTTAATCACAGCTTATCTGAATAACAGCAGCGATAAAATGGTTCAAAAATTTACAAAACATAGTTTATACAAAAATCAAGAATTTCATTTAACAATTTGGAAAGCAGAAAGAATGAAGATTAACCGTCTGGGTCGCCGAAGGAGATAAAAGTTTCAGTTTGCAGTTTCTTGTGGACGTTGAACATGAGCCTTTCTTTTTCAGAGGGCAGGATATCTTCCACGGCTACAGCTATTTTCTGTAAAAGTGATTTAATTTAATTAAGCTTGTTACTTTATGATAACGGTGTATGCTGTGATGTGATAACTGATTAAGTATTAGCTTGGTGCAAGGAATCAAATTTCATTTTTAAGTGCATTATTAACGAAGAAGCCTATCATAAAGGATATAAATCTTCACTTATTAATTAAAACGGCCAATTATCAGCCATTCTCACAATCACACAATAAATCCCATGCAGTGCACGAAAAATTGCTAAATTGGCACAAAGATTTAGCAGAATTCGGGAAGCGGACGCAACTAAAGACATCGCAAAATTTAAAAAAGGTATGCATTTGAATGAGTGAAGAAGAAAGAAAACTAAAACTACAAGCTACTGAATAGATTGTATATTTTACCCAACATTGGCAATATTCCAACTTTCATTCTCTCATCGAGGGTGGTCGACCTTTCTAAAGCAATAATAAACAGCAATGATTCATTTATCAAGATCAGGGTATTCTTTGATGTATTAAATTGTATTGTTATCACCGTGAATGCTGATTTACTCAACGACCTCAGTATAGTATAGCTTTAGATTACCAAATCTTTAAACCTAAACTCTACAAGTTTATCCATCTCCCCATTTTACCCAATATAGAACAATTTACATATCGGTAGGTATAGTGAAGTCAAATAAAAAGGAGAATGAAATTCACCTCCCACCACGGTGTTGGGTATCTCACCGTATTGATTTCACTCTCCTATTTTGTTGATTTTACTATAACTTCCAATGTAACAAAACCTAAATCTCACTACTCAGTAGCTGTTTAGAAAAGAAGGAGGAGACTAGCTACCTGTTTAGAGTACCCAGATTTAGCTCTAGGTCTGGAGGTAGAGCCGGAGGTAGAGCTGGTTCTGGTAATGACAGTCTCTGTGCTGCGTCTCACTGACTGGTCAGACGCACTCAGCTTCACTGACTGGTCTGAGGAACTGAAGAAGAATGCTAATGTTACCATGGTTACATGTAATGTTACCATGGTTACATGTAATGTTACCATGGTTACATGTATGGCTAATGTTACCATGGTTAGAATATAACAATTTGCGAAAATGTATCAAGAGTTTGCAGTTGACCGGCACTCACCAGTGTATGACAGGTGACGACAAGCCGTAAGTATTATAGGGGTCACGAATATCCGAATACATAATACATATAAGTGTAACAATTTGACTTAAAAATACTTAGTTACAATAGTTAATAATCAGACTAAGTAACAGCATGTAATACACAGTGTAATATACATTATACATTATACACTGTGTATTAGTGTAATACACTAACCTCCTGGAACAGAACCCGTTACGGTCCATATGAGCTATAACATCTACAGCTTTATTGGGATCCTCTGTTGATCTGTGGAGGGACACACTGTTCCTGTTCCTGGTTAATTAATTAGTTAATTAATTAGTTAATTGATTAGTTTATTGATTACATGATAATGTTATCAGTCCAGATTGAATCAAATATATAGAATAAATCAATAATCATTGAATCCTTTAAATCCAAGTTTAAGCAAGACTAACTGACAATCATTGCATGTATTCTTAATTTTTCATCACAATTATGCAACCCAGCGACACCTGAACACCTAAAGACCTAGTAACACCTAGTAACACATAGTAACACTAAACTCCCCCTACCTAGCAAGACCAGGTTCCATCTCCTAGTAACACCTAGTACCACCTAGTAACAACTAGTAACACCTAGTATTTAGTAACACCTAGTAACACCTAATAACACCTAGTACCACCTACTGACACCTAGTTATACCTACTAACACCTAGTAACACCTAGGGTAACACTAAACTCAATTGTGCAACCCAGCGACACCTGAACACCTAAACACCTAGTAACACATAGTAACACTAAACTCCCCTACCTAGCAAGACCAGGTTCCATCTCCTAATAACACCTAGTAACACCTAGTAACACCTAGTAACACCTAGTACCACCTAGTACCACCTACTAACACCTAATAACACCTAGTAACACCTAGTGACACCTAGTAACACCTACTAACACCTAGTAACACCTACTAACACCTACTAACACCTAGTAACACTAAACTCCCCTACCTAGCAAGAACAGGTTCCATCTCCTAATAACACCTAGTAACACCTAGTAACACCTAGTAACACCTAGTAACACCTACTAACACCTAGTAACACTTAGTAACACTAAACTCCCCTACCTAGCAAGAACAGGTTCCATCTCCTAGTAACACCTAGTAACACCTAGTAACACCTAGTAACACCTAGTAACACCTAATAGCACCTAGTAACACCTAGTAACACTAAACTCCCCTACCTAGCTAGAACAAGTTCCATCTCCTAGTAACACCTAGTAACACCTAGTAACACCTAGTAACACCTAATAGCACCTAGTAACACCTAGTAACACTAAACTCCCCTACCTAGCAAGAACAAGTTCCATCTCCTAGTAACACCTAGTAACACCTGATAACACCTAGTAACACTAAACTCCCCTACCTAGCAAGAACAAGTTCCATCTCCTAGTAACACCTAGTAACACCTAATAACACCTAGTAACACTAAACTCCCCTACCTAGCAAGAACAAGTTCCATCTCCTAGTAACACCTAGTAACACCTGATAACACCTAGTAACACTAAACTCCCCTACCTAGCAAGAACAAGTTCCATCTCCTAGTAACACCTAGTAACACCTACTAACACCTAGTAACACTAAACTCCCCTACCTAGCTAGAACAGGTTCCATCTCCTAGTAACACCTAGTTACACCTACTAACACCTAGTAACACCTAGTAACACCTAGTAACACTAAACTCCCCTACCTAGCAAGAACAGGTTCCATCTCCTAATAACACCTAGTAACACCTAGTAACACCTAGTAACACCTAGTAACACCTACTAACACCTAGTAACACCTAGTAACACTAAACGCCCCTACCTAGCAAGAACAGGTTCCATCTCCTGGAACCCATTACTCGTACTCCTGTCCATCTGTTCCTGTAACATCCTGTTTCTGAACTGCTGCTCAGCTAGCTGGCCCTGTAGCTCCACTATGATGCTGTCTGACAGGGCTTTCTCCTTCTCCGCCTGTTCGTCCCACTGTAACAGCTGCTGTGTTAGTTCCGTGCATTTCACTTCCCTTAGGTGTAGGATCTCCTCCAGATACGCCTGAAACACACACCTAGTAACACCTAGTAACACTTAGTAACACTTAGTAACAGCTGCTGTGTTAGTTCCGTGCATTTCACTTCCCTTAGGTGCATGATCTCCTCCAGGTACGCCTGAAACGCACACCTAGTAACACCTAGTAACACTTAGTAACACTTAGTAACACCTAGTAACACCTAGTAACACTTAGTAACAGATGCTGTGTTAGTTCCGTGCATTTCACTTCCCTTAGGTACAGGATCTCCTCCAGATACGCCTGAAACACACACCTAGTAACACCTAGTAACACCTAGTAACACCTAGTAACACCTAGTAACAGCTGCTGTGTTAGTTCTGTGCATTTCACTTCCCTTAGGTACAGGATCTCCTCCAGATACGCCTGAAACACACACCTAGTAACACTTAGTAACACCTAGTAACACCTAGTAACACTTAGTAACAGATGCTGTGTTAGTTCTGTGCATTTCACTTCCCTTAGGTGCAGGATCTCCTCCAGATACGCCTGAAACACACACCTAGTAACACCTAGTAACACCTAGTAACACCTAGTAACACCTAGTAACAGCTGCTGTGTTAGTTCTGTGCATTTCACTTCCCTTAGGTGCAGGATCTCCTCCAGATACGCCTGAAACACACAACACTGTACTCTGGACTCTTTAGACACCGTAAAGTGTTCTCTTGAAACTAAACTCTAGACACCTTATTGTCTCTCTATATTCTCTACAGTGTCGACATTGTACACTGTACTGTGTACAGTGTCCAAGGTGGACATTGTACACAGTTAGTGTCTATTGCAGGCACAATGTACATTGTACAGGTACTAGACCTTGTTCACTGTAAAGCTGTTTAACCACTAATAAATAGAAGATGTTGTACTGCACTTTTTTGTGGCAGTATATTCTGGTAACTTAATCTCACTTAAACTTAAACAATTGTTATCTCTGGAGATTCCAGTATTAGTCAGTGTAGGGTACAGCTTATAGACAGTTTAATGTTATGCTTCAGTTACAGACAAAACCATTATGTAATGGCAACTCCGTGGGCAGAAAAATACACAAACTTTGTTTAATAAATCTTACTTGTGATGTAAAGAATTTTAAAGGCCTCGACATTTAGGACGAAACATATACAGGGAGGAAGAGAAAAGTGATTTGAAAAGAATTAAGAGCTGTAGTCTGTACTGGAGTATATAATTTGAAACACAATTAATATTCATTATTCAATGGTTGAAGAGAAACAAGCACATGATGCAACTTAAGTTTTAATGTAAATATATTGTGTGGGATTCGCTACTCAGTTCAGTTGACTGTCAATAAAGTTTTATTACACAATCAAGCTCCAGTTAATTATGTAAAAGTTTTGACAAACAGTGAATTTCAGCGACCGTGGTGTTATAAGCTTATATGGTTTTATTGCCGCATGTAACGAATCTAGTCAAGTTCAACTTTAAATTTCTGTAGGGTTAGGAGTCCCTATTTCATGTTAAATTGCCGTATAATTTTGCAAGGAAAAACAGAACTTAAATATCTAATATTTTAGATTTCATCCTGGAACTAATTGGGTAATTGGTTAAAATATCGTAACATATACCAAGCTGACATATTCAGCAACATGATCACGACTACAGTTAACAAGATCTCAATTACAGTAATTGAGTAATTGAGTAATTGACAAATCCTACCTTTTGGTCGACCACTATTTTCATTTGTCTCTTCAGTTTTATCAGTTCCTCTTCAGCTGACAATTCTCGTTCTGATATGGTACTGAAAGAACACCTATAAATAAAACTTTGCACCTTCTTAAGAATGGATATAATGCAATTTGTAAATCATTGAACGGTGACTGTTGAGTTCTGAAAAATTGTATTTCTCTTCCTTCTTCATAGCTATTAATTTCAATTAGAAGAAAGGATATCAGAATTAAAAAGGTTAGCATTTTAGTGTCAATGGTAATTGCTCAAATTTTAGAACAAGTCTTATAGGATATAGAACTAATCAAGAAGTGTTTTATCGCGAGAGGAGGGGTTTAAAGGTACAAGTTCAAAACCAACTCAAACTTACGAGAATGTACACACAGATCTCGCCCGGAGACTGCAGAAATTATCACCATCAAACAACTTATTTAAAACATCTACTTAGTATTATTTAGTATATAATATACTTAATTAAGTATATGTACTTAGCAGTAAGTATCATTCCATGAACAATAGATTTCCCAGCCAGCGTATGTATTTTATAATATATAACATATTGTATTCTTTAGACTGAAAATATATTCTAAAGAATACATATATTCTTTAGAATAATAATATTTGCTTGTGACTGTGACTTTTCTAATTTATGTGAGTTAAGAAATATTTCCCTAAAACCCTGAACATTAAACAGCCGTTATGTGTTACGTTTTCAGGTAAGCGCGAAGTAAGTTTCTCGGTAAAATATCTTCAATCCTAACTTTGCAAATCTCAGGATTTGTTTTCCTGAAATTGATATATCAGATCTATTTATAGATCTGTCTGGCTGTCTGTACCAACAATATGGTTTAGCTGGAGGTGCACACTGCACGGGTAATCTGGATATCAGGGCAGTTTGGTTATCAGCTACAGTGTAGTCCCAATATTATAGAGGCACAAGATAAGTTGTCCGTTTGGAAGACTAGATATTAGTCCTCATCTAGTCTAGATATTAGTCCTTATCTAGTCTAGATATTAGTCCTCATCTAGTCTAGATATTAGTCCTCATCTAGTCTAGATATTAGTCCTCATCTAGTCTAGATATGGACACCTTCAACAAGACGTTGTCTCACGTTTTGACTTTTTCTAAATTGATTTTTAGAGTCTTATATAGTCTATTGGCTATGATAGACTCGATTGATTGGTTGCAGAATCTTCATAGCTTTATGACTATGAAATCAAAATCATGCTATCACATAAATTGACAGAGCTAGACCACGTTAAAGTCCAATGATACAAATATCACATTTTCTGAGATGTGATAATGATACAAATGGGTCTGGAGAGACTGAATGTTATCAATTTTTTATGAAAATTTCGTAACATGATGCCTGTCTCCTAAGGAAGCAGTGTACAAAAGGAAATCGTTATTTAGGCTCATTATGATACAAATATCACACATTTTCGTTTCAAAATTGTCCGTTTTATGATGTGATTATTGAATCCCCTTGACCTCTTTTTTCTGTTTCTTTGAACTCAAACTGTACCAGAGGCAATTCCAAACAGAATTAGTGAAAAGTATGATACAAAAATCAACCTCCCGTTAGATGTACTACAATTATCACATTGTATTTTAAAACAACGAAATATAGCTATTTTTCGGGTCCAGTTCTCTGGGTGGCTGTTTGAAGGGTACATAATTCATTAATAAAGATGAAACTTCATTCACACCTACAAAAATGGTAACTCCGTATGGATACAAGGATGAAAAATTGTTCCAACCACTTGAAGGATACAAATATCACATTTTTTGTGAACCAAATTTTACAAGTGTAACATTCGTGATAAATGTATCAATATGGGTCTATAGAACGAGATTCTTTTTGATACATGTACAATAAACATTATTACTCCCTGAACATCTTACACAGCACATCTAGGAACCAAAATAGGATACGAATATCACAATTTCAATTTAAATAATTTTTAATTTTTTTAAATTTTTTTTAATCTAGTGATATTTGTATCTGAAAAGTGCTTATTTAATGAAATGCCTATTACTTATTGACTATGTTTAATAATATTGGATGAATTGATCTTCAAAAACAACATTCACACATTATTGACATTGATTCGTGAAAAATATTGAATTTAATGTGATATTTGTATCTTTTACAGGTCATTTATTGATTGTCAATCATTACAACATAATTTTACAGCCTAAAGCACCTTGAATAGCATTCAAAACATCAAAATAGTCCTCACTGGTTGTCATTATAGCCTACCCTAAGTGATGTGTGATAATCGTACCATATTTCGTATATTTAATCATTAATCGCGGTACATATAACACCCACATGCTTCAGAAAGGTTTGATGGTCACATCTATCATGATAACTCACTGAAATCATGTAAATTCGATTTTACACAGCCATAAACAAGTTTCCCTGTGATATTCTTATCATAAAGTGTACAAATAACAAATTTAGCTGTTTCATGTTGATGAATGAGTGATTATTGTATCCTTGTTGACCAAACTACAAATTTTTGTGGTAATTGGTTTAAAATTGGCCGAGTAATAACTATCACATGGTTTGGCAGTCAAAATTCGAGCATGTGGCAGTCAAAACGTGAGACAACGTCTTGTTAAAGATGTCCATATTAGTCCTCATCTAGTCTTGATATTAGTCCTCATCTAGTCTAGATATTAGTCCTCATCTAGTCTAGATATTAGTCCTCATCTAGTCTAGATATTAGTCCTCATCTAGTCTAGATATTAGTCCTCATCTAGTCTAGATATTAGTCTTTATCTAGTCTAGATATTAGTCCTCATCTAGTCTAGATATTATAATTAGTCCTCATCTAGTCTAGATATTAGTCCTCATCTAGTCTAGATATTAGTCCTCATCTAGTCTAGATATTAAGATATTAGTCCTCATCTAGTCTAGATATTAGTCCTCATCTAGTCTAGATATTAGTCCTCATCTAGTCTAGATATTAAGATATTAGTCCTCATCTAGTCTAGATATTAGTCCTCATCTAGTCTAGATATTAGTCCTTATCTAGTCTAGATATTAGTCCTTATCTAGTCTAGATATTAGTCCTTATCTAGTCTAGATATTAGTCCTCATATATAATAGTCGGACTCTCGACCACAAACAGCAACATTAGATTGCCCACCTCAGGCTTTAAACCAATCAGTAATTGGTTAGTTAGTTAACTTACCTAGTGTGCCCACTACAGGTGGAGGAAGCATCGTTCTGTACTCTGTTTCTCTCCAGTCTTATTAGAGCTTCTTCCAAATCTAGTTGCTTGTCACTGAAATATAAACTTTAGGTAACTTATTTTAAGTTACCATAAGTAACTTCTTTATGTAACTTTAGGTAACTTATTTAAGTAACTGTAGGTAACTTTTAACAATTAACAGGATTATTACAGTGTTATATTGTAGCGAATATTTTAGTTTTGTACAGACGTTTTGTTAACAAGCTAGTGCGTGATATTGAGCTGGCCGTATTGATAGTTAACCTGTCCAAACTATGTTGGAATGCATGTGTAATACACTCTGGAATTTGTCATTTGTATGAGTTCAGAAATATTTGCTGAACTGATTAATTAAATTGGTTACATTTTCTCTGAGCTACAAATCGTACTCTTGTTACTACCAAGTTCTTGTAAGTCTTGATTAGGAACATCTGAGAAGATAAATAGTAGCAGAAAGTTAGTAATAGTAAAGTTAAACACATTGTTAGACAGCTTTGTAATGCCACATTAGGCAGGCGTGTCGAGTGTAATGTACAGTGGCACTTGTAAGTTAATACGGCTACAAATATTCGTGTGTAATATGTGTACTTGTGTATTGTGTCATGTACCTGCAGAGCACTTCCTTGTTCAGTTTATGGTTTGAGTGTTTTAATGATAACCTAAGAGTAGATTGCACTTAGTGCGGTAGAGAAGTACAGTTGTATAGTGAAGATTAGGAAATGACATCATGTCAAGATTGTACTATATTTGCATTATATTATGATAATTTAGTATATTGTATTTCTATGTGGATTCGATTTTTGAATCTAAATTCTGCATTTATGGAGCATGCAGATACAGTCATTTCAACTGAAACTTGCCTCATTGCAAATACAACTCTCGTTTCGTTAATTCAAACCTTTCAACATTTTTCTACTTGAAAAAAAAATGCAACTTGTGCTTGCTCAACTTCTTTGATGACTGTGATATATAGTATCTACCAGTGCTGCTGTGTTACTTAATATAACGCAACCAGATTATCTGAGCTAGATTCTTGTTAATTGATTCAGCGATACTCACCATTTCTGGAATAAACGTTTCATATATCCCCATATATCTTTCCTTAGAAATAGGGTCAATCTTCTAAGTGCTGAATTTCTTTATGAACACATTGTGAACTTTTCCCTCATTTGCGAAAACTTTGAACTTTAATACTGATGGCTTTTAAGCCAAATTTGTCTCTCCATATAACATGTTATCTACTTGTCAGTTCTCAATAAAGTATTTATGTATTGTCCACAGTCCAGCATGTTTTTTAATCAAATTAATTGTACACGACATGTTTACACACATGAGTTCAAGCCAAAACACCGATACAACCAAGACAGCCAAATCGATTACAGCCAAATACAAGTACACACATTATAGATTAGTCGCACATTTGTTTCATTCTATCATGATATGATCGGCCCTAACGATCTTTTATGAAAAGCACTGAGGGGTGATATGATATATATACGATTTTTTAGATATCATTGAGCATAAGCAGTGATACAACGTATCTCGGGATGATCCGCAGAGTCTCGACTAGTTTCGGCTTACCGCCATCAACAGGATCGATGACTCATCTCAATAAATGTAATAGATTTGTAGTGTTGTAATTAGTTTAAAACTATGCTTAAAACTGCTTATGCTCAATGATATCTAAAAAATCTTAAGATCCTAACGTATTTTATCTTGGGAGGATTGCGGCTAATTAACACCCTTGCTGGACAATCTCTACTTTCCTTAACGTCAGCGAAAGCTTTATCAACATGATATATACACAGAATATAAAATGGGTTTACATTTTCACTGTATCACAAAATATATAACATACCTTATTGGGTATTTGAGAAAGGGAGTGTAGTCAACTGAGTAAACAACTGGAAGATCGAAGGTGTGGCTCCTCAAACACAAACTGTAAGAAGGTTAATATCTAGTGCTTAAATTTAATAGCTTCATTACAGACTGATATAATAGCTTCATAACAGACTGATATAAGATCTGATCGTTACAACAAGGCAATGATAATACGCAATTACTAAATGAAATTAAGGAACATAATAACATCATTGAAATATAAACAGGATCAAATAGAAATGTGATTTACCTGAAATCCACAGAGTTAAGAGCAGTCATAACGTTAGCCACTATGTGGGCCTCCTCGTTCAGCATAAAACTCCCGTGATCGTAAAATCTCTTCAAAACAGTGTCCTCCATAAGAGCAACTGAGAAATACTCTGACAGTCTCTTCTCCATCAGTGCCATTCGTATCCAGGCTCTTCCCTGGAGATTATACGTGTACTTTAGATAAGATGTTTTAGATCATAATCACAGATTAGGCTTGTAGTATGTAATCTTATTTTACTAGTTTTACTACTCCACCAACGGTTTGAGTATTTCAATTTCACGTGATAATTGATACATTAATTCTACTGTAAACAATTATATCTACATAATATAATGTGTATTACCTTGCCTCGTGTGGTTTTCACATTATCCATCAGATTTATCTTCTGAATGCAGTTGTAAGGGACCGACTTGCAAGCAAGCTTGAGAAACTCCCAAAACACAATGCCGTCTGCAGTTCCAACCTGTTTCTTGTTTTGAACTGAAAAAAAAAAAAGCTTTTTACATACAGTAAAATTTCGATAGCTTTGTCTGATAAGGAGTGCATTTGATTAAGAAAGCATAGCTTAATTACGATCAGACAGCTAATTAAATTATACTATAGTTATTGTATCTAGCAATTTCAAGTCAAGCATGATTTAACAGCTGAATTCAATAACAAAACAAACTGCTTACCATGATAACGGTGACATAACAAGTTTTCTATTATGTTACAGAAATTAAGGAGATAATCGCTGTTATCGTCGATTACCCCACTTGTGCCTGCCTCGTCACATAGTGTTTGTATGCTCAACCTGAGGAATGTGGTTGTCTGGGAACAGAGTAAGAGTGAACAAAAGGGCTATTGACAACAATAGGACTGGTGTATCAAACAATTGTTTGATCTCAATTTATAAAGGAAAGCGTTCAATAATTTTGAAATGATTCTGATAGAAGGATTATCAATTTCAAATTTTATCACTT
Organism: Bolinopsis microptera; assembly: GCF_026151205.1. Lineage (NCBI taxonomy): Eukaryota > Metazoa > Ctenophora > Tentaculata > Lobata > Bolinopsidae > Bolinopsis > Bolinopsis microptera. The sequence goes on along the minus strand of NC_087080.1, from coordinate 3,036,087 downwards.
CAAGGAATTGTTCACATATTTCATAATATCCGAGGCCGAGGGGTTAGGAAATGCTTACTCTCTAACTTTTTATTCTGCTCAAGGGTTATGAGATGGTCAGATTGATTACATAATGTGTGAATTATCTTTAAGATGGCAAAAGGAATGAGAAATTTTACCTGCAAACAGCGAGGAAGTTTTTACGGTCAGTTGCATTCTGTCTTGACAAAGAGTCTTTTAAAGCATTAGACATGAGTTCACAACACAAAATCTAGTCATTGCATTACCCCTCCTACATAATTGTAGCTTAAGATAAATAAAGATCAAATAATTATGTTTTATAGAACTATTCGAATAAATGTTTAATGAAAGAACAATGAACAAATATCTGAAAAGTGGAAGTGGGGGCGATTACAGAAACTGACGACGATTTTACTTGGGTGTTGCAGATGTTTTCATGTTATTGGATAAGTGGCCTGTGTACCAAGCAGAGATGATAGATAGTGAGACATTCAAATAATAAAGATTAGATTAAGTAGCACATCTATAGTTTTTAATCTGTTGAAGAAAGATAAGATAAGATTTAAATTTATGCCTCTCTGGGCATCTCATATACAAATATAATTACTTCAAAACTGTACAATTTACGTTTAATTATTATATTAAAATATAAAAATTAAAAGAAGTTAACTGAAAACTTGGCTGATAAGTGCCTAAGTAAGGCCTTTTAAATTGACCTTCTTCCTCTTAGCTATTATTGGATTATCTTTCATATAATTTACATAATTACTCCTGTGAGCTACAGTAACATCAATTCTATCAAATATATCATATGAAAGTTCCCAGTGATGACCAAGCTTATTAGCTCGATATCCATGAAGCCGAAAGGCATCTAATCCCCTCTTGAAACCAGTAACCGACTCACTAGCTTTCACAAGTGGTGGTAGACTGTTCCAATAGCGCAAGACCCTTTGGGCAAAGAAATCAGTCTCATTTGTGGTGAATCTATGAGTCTTTGATCTAGCAGCAACAGTCCTACCAGAACGACCAAATAAATCGGAACCATAACCCACAAAGCCTTCCTGGATCTTGAACATCTCAATGAGATCTCCACGAACCCTGCGTTCAAGCAGGGTGGTGAGGTTCAGCTTATCCAGTCTCTCTCTGTAAGTCATGAGTCCCAATCCATCAATCATACGGGTGAACGATCTCTGGACACCTTCCAATTCAAGAATCAGTGACCAGTTTCCATGCCTAGCCATCGGAGCCCATGCCTGTGAACAATACTCTATATGAGGCTTTACTAAAGACTTATACAAGCCCAGCATAACGCTTGTTTCCCTCGATATAATATTTCTTGTAAGCCAGGCAATGGTACCATTAGCTTTAGCAATGCACTTTCTCACATGATCCTCAAAGTTGAAACTGGTGTTAAAGACCACTCCAAGGTCCTTCTCGCTTTCAACACATCTCAAAGGCAAACCACCAAACAAGTACTGATTCTTAGGATTACAAGAACCAATTTGCATGACCATACACTTATCTACATTAAAATTTAAACACCAACGAGACTCCCAAAGTTCTAGCAACTTCAAATCAGCTGTTAGATTAATAAAAGGATTAACAATCATTTTAACATCATCAGCAAAAAGTTTGATGATAGCTTTGATCCCTTCTGGAAGATCATTTACAAATAAAAGAAAGAGCAATGGTCCCAAAACACTGCCTTGGGGCACTCCTGAAAGTATATATTTAATCTCAGAAAATGCATCTCCTACTTTAACTTTCATAGACCTCCCTACTAAAAAGTTTTCTAAAATACCAATAATCTCCTCAGGAACACCAACATTTCTTAATTTAACTAATAAACGGTGGTGTGGTACGCTATCAAAGGCCTTAGAGAAATCATTTAAGTATAATATATCAGCACAGCCACCTTCAGCCAGCAAGTCATTGACAGCGTCAATAGACTCCAATAGGTTAGATAAGCATGACCGACCCTTCATGAAGCCGTGCTGTGTGCTACTAAGCACCTGTTCAACACCGTCGAGAATATACTCCCTAAGAAGCTTCTCATAGGCTTTGCATAGTATACAAGTCAGTGACACAGGCCTGTAATTATTAGGACTATGTACTGACCCCTTCTTGTGCAAGGCCACAACAGTGGCAGTTTTCCATACCTCAGGGATATACTGCTCAGAAGCACAGGCACTAAACAGCAACACAACCGCATCCACAAAGGAACTGTTCTCACTTAAATACCTCAGGAGTCTAGGATGAACACCATCAGGACCCATAGCTTTACTAATATCTAGTGATCCCAAAATCTTGGCAACACTTTCAGGGTGCACCATAAATTTACTCCAGAAGTAATCATTATTACATTCTGTGTAACAATCTTGAGGCAGAGGGCCAGAAGGTTCAGGTTTGAAAACTGACTGGAAAAAATCAGCTAACACTTCTGCAGTCTCAGAGGGAGACTTGGTCTCAGAACCATCATCTGTTTTGAGTCTTTCTACAGATTTTCTTAAAACACTTTTAGATTTAAGGTAATTAAAAAGAGGTTTACAATTTAACTTAAACAATTTAGTCACTTTATTCTCATATTTAATCTTTGCCTTAATCTCAGCGTTCTGGTACATCCGCTGCTCGTACTCGGCTGTGTTAAACATCACCATCGTAGGATTCTCGTCAAAATCCTTCCATGCCAGGTCCTTGCACTTTCTTTTCCTAACCAGACTAGAGCAATCCCAGGGTAACCTCTGTAAGATCTCCCCACCTTTAGTTGTTTTAAGGTGGGTGGTTGGGACACGATCTGAAATGACACTAAGTTTTTGGTGTAATTCTTCCCACATCTCTTCGACCTGAAGATCTTCTCTTGAGTACCCCCAGCTGATGTCTGATGACTGTGTGTTAACGAAGTCCTGATCCACCTTATACCAGCTTTTCTTCTTAGATGTAAGGAACTCGACATTGTTTTTAACTTTCAGCTCAACCAGTAGTGATACATGATCGCTTTTACCCAGAGGAGCAAGGATATCAACATTGTTTACAAAACAATCATTATTGCAGAAGACCTGATCAAGCAAGGAGCATTGAGTAGTATCACCAACCTTCCTGACGCGTGTTGAAGACCCAGTGACATACCACTTCAAACCTTTCCTGGTAAAGACATTCAAGAATTCTGATTCCATCAGCAACCTTCTGTCACATGAGTTTGGTGGGCGCTCGACTATACTTTTGTCCCAGTTAACATGAGGTAGGTTCACATCACCAACTATCACCAACTCTTCATCCGCATTAACTGGTAAACGTTCAAGAGCACCTAACAGGCCAGCATTGTCCTTCATATCAACAAGTGAAGTAGACCGATACAGACAAACAACATTGAACCTAACAGAGTCGATAACAATATTTACTGCAAGTGATTCAAGACCAGTAAACCAATCCAATCGTTCTACCCTCAATGCTTTGTGGACAAAGATAGCAGATCCCCCAAAACGTGTATCATTAGGTCTGTCTGCACGAAAGAGGTTGAAATTAGGAATAGACACTTCAGCGTCAACAATATCTGAATTTAGCCAGGACTCTGTCACACAAATGATCTGAACATCGTGAGTCTCTGACAAAACCATGAGTTCCGTCATCTTATTGTACAGGGAATTAGCATTAGTGTACAGCATCTTGATACCCTGTGATTCCTTCACGCAACTCGCTACTCGTTTTTTTGACTTCACAGCATTCTGGACAACATCTTCTTTATTATCCACATGCTCTTCATTTGTTACAGGAGCCACATCAGTTTTGAGTTCATTCTTTATCACTGGTTTAGGCGCAGCTACTGGCTTTCCCTTCTTCTTGAGATCAGCCTCGGCCTTTCTCTTCTCTCGAGTATTCCATTGAACATCTCTGTCTGCTTTGATCATGTCAGGGTTTATCCACACGTCATCTCCTTGCTTGCTACCTCTGTATACAAAGCCACGTCCATTATTGTGCATATAGCTTGCTCTCTCTTCACTCTTTAGAACAGCTATAACCATCCTGCCTCTGAACTTGTTACGATTAATACGTGAAAAATCTCCAACTCTTTTTGCCGACTGAATATCACTTGTTGTAAGGTCAGTTGCATGCTGGCAAATGATGTCCTTCAGCTCAGCCTGGCTCTCTGTTTCCTTTCCTGAATCCGGCAGATTAGACACAACTATGTGTTTGACTCTCTTCAAACGTTGCTGCATGTTTGCATCAATCTGTTGAGTGATTGTTGACAAAGCAGGGCCTGATGCTACCTGGACTACCTCAGTTATCAACTTGGTTTGATCTCCACTGGCTATTCTAGCCCAACTCCTCGTAATCTCTGCATTAGCTGCACCAACCAGCGTACCAACAAGGGAGTCCTGCAATGACTTCTGGACACAACTACTCACTGCCTCTGTCACAGAAGCTAGACCCATCTGGATCTCTCGTGCAACTGTTTGACCAACTTCCATAGACACTTGAGTCTCCTTCAGTCTCACTGGCACCTCGAAACAAAAGTGACAATTCCACTGGGTCAGTTCCTTGACTGTCTTTGTTGTTAGTCCTTGCATCCCAGCGCAACTCACGTGCCACCACATTTCACATGATGAACAGCCTATCCACACATCTACTCCCTTTCCTCTCATCGTCTCACTCTCCTCAACTCCACATCCGTGACACTTGTCTGCGCTCATGTCGTTCGTCTTATCATTTTCAGAACTGGCTGGGACACTATCAATGTGCCCCGTTTGCCTGTCATTACCATTCATCCCTGAACTCAATAAATGTAATAGATTTGTAGTGTTGTAATTAGTTTAGAAAGCAGGAGACCATTGGATAAATATGATCTTTCTAAGTTCAACTATACAATAGGGTAGTGTGAAGAACACAAACAAACACCAAATAAGTAGAGCATAAGTAGTAATGGATCTGAATCGCAAAAACTCAATTTATTATGAATCATGAAAAATATCAAACTCTGCCCACACTATTAAAGCAACTATGTATTATTGATTATGTAGTAGGAATAATTATGTAGTAGTGATACCAGTGATCATTTGCGAATGAGAAGGCTTACCAAACTAATGGACGTAATTATAGACACATCAAAGCATCTACTAAGGTTTCAGTAAGAACAACCAGCAGAATTTGCTTCCTAAACGATTACTTTACGGAATCTTTCAATTTAAATGGTCAAAGTAAAAAAAAATAAGACAAATAGTAAGTACACGACAAAACTATATCCATTACCTTTTGCTCATTAATTGAAAGATTGGTCGAAACATGATACACGACTAGTTTTGTTTCACTGCCACTATAATATGTAAGGACATGTGGCTGTTATTATGAATTAGTAGTAAAACAATGGTTTTACATTTTTATTTCATCAGACTTTGTTAACCGAAATAAAAAAGATTCTTTAAAATAAAGCCCAAATGTATACGGTTAGTCCAACCTCAAGAGGGTTTAAGGCATCATATAGTAAGACACTTATACTTTCGGCATCGCAGGAAAACATTTGATAGCGCTCGATTCTATTTAAGTACAATAAAAAGTCATTGTCATTGCGCGGCGCTCATCGGATTAATATTGTTTTAAAATATTATCTCTATTCATAAATTTACATAAGACCCCGAGCTTAAATTTACATGGGACCTTACTGGGCCGCGCTCAGCCTGTCATTCCGCCTAATCTTTGATTCACGATGTCAATCCTTCGCAGCTCGGTGAGGCACAGTGGTGCATTTTGCCGATCTTGCGAGAAGAATTATTTGATGCGCGGCGCGATCCAGTAGTGCATCGCGCTACAACCTAATCTCTATTCGGCACGTTAATGAACATGGTATAATAGCCTGAGGTCCCCAGGTAACATAGGACCCCAAGCTTCTACAAATATTCGTTGTCGAGTAGTGTTGAATACTCATATCTACATAATTATTGCATTGATTTAATATAGGAATTATATATAAATATCTTTGACCACGTTTAATTGTCAATGAGAATGGACTTGGCGCGCGCGGCAGCTTTGTTGTAAGCGCAGCGCATAGCGGCTACAAGTTAGGCAGTTGCTCTAACCAAAGCCCTCTCGCTTGCAGTAGCGCGCGACCACCGTACTGCCGTTTTCTCAGAAAAGGCAGTAAGTCCATATTTGCCATTTCGAGATATTGCGACTTTTGCGTTTATGGTTTTTTCTCCGCTTACTTTTTGCGTAAGATCAAAAGTAAACACGTTGAGTTATCAATAATTAGTCAAATTTTAATTTGTCAAAAAAATTAAAGCTTTGAGCCGTCCATAAGCTTAGATATAACCATTTTTATGCCAAATAATCGAGCTTATTTTTCATACTGGATGGACTTACTGCCTTTTCTGAGAAAACTTGGACTTACTTCCTTTTCTGAGAAAAATCTCTGTTCAATATTTTTCTGAGAAGGAAGTAAGTCCAAGCTTTTTACTAAATTTTTTAGGTTTGGATCTATGTATTTTGGATTATATTTTAAAATATAAACAGTTAGGTAAATCTAAATTGCTCCATATCATATATAATAAATGTTTTTGAATAATAGTATGCCCTTATTTAGGCAAACTCGCCAATTTTGAAAGATTTCAGTGCATTCAATGATATCTTATCGATATTTTGATGAAAATGAACTTGATCTAAAAGATATACCTAAACTAAACATTCTCTGCGATTATAACAGCTCAATAACTGCTCCAATGTTTATGTTTTGCGAATAAAATACATCTGGCGTTTTTGAAAATCGGCCACCAAATTTTTGTTGAGGCCTAAATGAAAATTTTGATCACTTAAGTAAAGTTGAAATGTAATTATACATCGATTCTGAAAATTTCAAGCGAAAATATCAATCGGCAGTAAAGTTATGTTCTTTTTGGGAAATCGCTTTCTAAAATTCCGCTTTTAGCATGCTTTTATAGGAAGTAAGTCCAGTTACTTCTTCCTATCACAGATAGTTTATCTCAGAAAAGGCAGTAAGTCCACGGAATTACTTCCTTATCTCAGAAGATTTTCAAGATTTTCTCAGAAAAGGCAGTAAGTCCGGACTTACGTCCTTCTCTCAGAAAATAATTGGCCAAAACCGAACATAATGTTTCTCAACTGGGACTTACTTCCTTAGAAATTGCACACAACAATGTTTCTATACATTAATATATAGCTCATGTTGTAGAGAATTTTCTACTGAAAATTTTGATACCAATATTGTCATATTTCGAAAAATTGGACTTACTGCCTTTTCTGAGAAAACGGCAGTGTAGGCGGCAAAAATATATTCAACTTGTGAAACAAGTGCGTCACGCAGTACGCGTATACACATGGCTATGTGAAGTTAGGCAGCTGCCGATAAGATGCCGCGCGCGTTCAGCGTTCACCTTTTAAAGACGCTTTTTGGGCGCTTTTTGAGCTTTTTTTGACGCTTTTTGGCGCTTTTTTAGCGCTTTTTGACGCTTTTCTGACACTTTATGGCGCTTTTTTGGCGCTTTGTGTATATTGTTTGAGTAATTTTTATTTTTCTTAATATTGTATTTGTTCGATCAGCTAACGCGGAGACTAGTTCGAAGGGGTGCTATTAGATTTATCTTCGTACATACATATACGCTTGTATCCAATTTCCAACGATTATAAGTCTTACCTTCAATGTACAAGATGGATTAAACGGATTAAACGGATTAAACGTTAATTGGTCAAGAGAAGCCCTAACACTCCTGGCTTGACAATACAAGAATGAAATCATAACCTAGAAATCAGATACGAAAACCGTGAAGAAACAAATATCATAATTTAAGCTAAGTCTCTCGGGAAACGAAGTGCATCTATGTTAACTTTGTAGGTTTACAACCTACCAGGACGCGCGCCGAGTTGGACTCGTCGACGGTCCTGTTCCAATATATGGAACAGATATTTTACGAGTATCACCCGTTAATGTTAACTAAGAATTTAGCAATCTCTTTTAAAAGCTTTGGTTGAGTGAATATGAGATCCATTCCCTCGAAGAGGTTGGTTTTAGCTTCAGGGCTAAGGCGGTCCCTGTTGTCTTGGTAGAGGGGGCAGGTTCTAAGCACATGAGCCTCATCTTCAATTATGGGATCAAAGAAGGGTAACTCTGCCATGTACTCCAGAGTGTTCTTGTCCTTAGTGGAACATGTAGGACAGATACGATTTAGGATGTTGTTTCTTCTGACTTGTCCATGGCGTCCCGTTTCAATATTTAGGCGGTGAGAGCTAGTCCTTATTTGGGCTAGTCTTTTTGACTGGTTATAGATAGCAAAGCCAACCCCCAGCATACTCTCAGGTACATCTCACAAGACCACTATGAAAGATTCCACCTTAAGTTTATCAAGTGGTCCTTGTCTGTCCATTCAAAAGCATCAAATATAGGCTGCTGGGGTGAAAGTGGGCGCCACCCCCTCTTCTTTGAAGCCTGCAAACTTGCAATAGATCTCTATAGTCGTCTTGAAAGCACTGAAAATGAACTTCTCTCCGCTGCATTTCACGAGCAGATTATGCTGGGCCTTCCTTGGTACACCAACATCTCTAATCTTCTCACCAAATATAACTTCCCCCACTCATCCTCTTCAAAATCCAAGCTCTCTACCCAAATCAGTCACAACATGAGGGAAGAATTTGTGGATACCTGGAAATCTGCCAAGGCATCCTCACCTAAATTAGAATTCTACAATCAAATTAAACATGATTTTGAACCAGAAACATACTTAGGAGTGGTTAAGATCCCCGATGCTCGGAAAAGCTTAACAAGGTTTCGTATTAGCTGCCACAATCCTTACATTGAGAGGGGCCGTTACGAAACCCCCCTAGTACCAAGAGAACATCGATGGTGCACCTTTTGCTTTTTCAGCAAGGGGCTTAAGCCTATTGAGGACGAAATTCATGTTCTAACTGACTGTTTACTCTACTCCTCAGTTAGAGAAAAATTTAACTTCCATCCCAAAAATATTACTGACCTAGCCGGTTTGCTATCCGATAAAACACTAGACCCTACAAAATTTACTGCCACAGCAAGAGCAATACATTCAATTCTCTCTGTGAACGAAAATTTTACAGCCTACTATAAGAGCCCAGATTTCCACTCAAATACTGGCCAATGCATAATGCTATAGGACCTCAAAAATAGTATTATAAAACATTTCTATTTTGTCCCTACACATTTGTAAATAACTAGAATTGTGTAACCTTAAATTATTTCAGAATTATAACTATTGTGAATTCAATAAAATAATTATCACTTTTGTATCCTTGTATCCTTGTATCCTTGTATCCTTGTATCCTATGGAAGATGAGAGAGAGGTATTTTTCACAACCAAAACTTGATTTAATCGAATTGTAAAATCCAAGTTTTCTGTTGAGCTGTCTCTCTTCATCCCATTGCGTTCTAAAGCAAGAACGGAGAACATCTCGTTTCTGAATGGGTGATAGTTGCCTTTCGTTCGTTTCTGCCAGAAATTGATTCATCGACGTAATGCCGGAGTACCATGATAGGCCCAGTTTTCTTTTGTTCTGTGAAAGCATGTCGAACAAGGGCGTCCGATCCGGAAGTTTCCATGCTTTCTAGTCTTCGAACATAGTTAAATACTTGGGGACTGGCCTCAATAGCAAGAGGGTATCGACCCGTATCGCCCCACACTCCTGCATTGGAGGTTCTTTTGCCGACGCTTATAGTCCACTTTAGGAAGGAGAGGTGAACTTTCTCGATCTGATCTTCGGCAATTTCCTTGAGTTGAGGGAACTTGTTCCGGGAAGAGAATGCCGTCGTGAATTTGGTCTGGGGTAACCATATCTGACAACCGTAAGAGGCGATAGGGAGAACTAAGGCGTCGAAAAGCTTAAATATCACAGTTTTCTTAATTGACTGTAGGTAAAAGTGTGTCAAACAGTATATATACATTCAATTAAATCAAGTGATGCAATTGGCAGAGCACAATCAAATTTTAAGTGTTGCAATTGGCAGAGCACAATTCATTGCTACCAATAATTTTTTTAAAAAAACATTTTAACAAAACACTTGATCTACTCCATTATAGGGGCAGGGATGAGGTTGTATGAAACTTCTGATAGCTGAATCTCACGTTTGGTGTCCACCTTCTTTCCTCGGTACCCTCGTAGAGCAATAAGAGTTGTTCTCAACATTGCAATTGACTGTAGGTCAATCATACTTTTGAGTGAGAAGTAGCTTCTGATAGCTTTCTGCTTCAATTTCACTTGTGCTAGCTTCAGACTTCCAGTAAGAGTAAATGTTATGCTGAGGTAGGTATATTCTCGGACAGAGGAGATGGATATTTGGCCGTAAGTGAAGTTTTTGCTTTCTTTTAGTATCCTCCCAGCACGGTTGAAAACCATGATAGCTGTTTTAGATATGTTAACTGACAAGCCCCACTCAAGGCAGTAGGATTCGAGAGTGTTGAGATGTGTACAAGATAAGATGCACCTACCATATACTAGGTGACAGAGGGGCCTCGGTATTGCAGTGAACTCGTAACCGGAAGTTAACTGATTCGAGACCCACTTGTACCATCAATACCTGAGGATGTGCTAACGACTTCCATACAACCCCCCCCCCCAGCTGACTCAGCTGAATGATCGGAAAATCTTTGATTTAGGGTTACATGATATGAGGAGAGGCCCTGTTAAAAGACTTAGGGTGTTTTTTTTCGTAGTTTCCAAAATTTACCCATGAAATTTACCCATTGATCATCGCACTACATGGAAAACTAACTTTTTCTCTATCAACAATCAAATTTAAAAGTAATAATTTATCAAATATTAACCGTGAATAAAAACAACATTGGTAAAATAATACATGTTTTTTTTTTGCTTGAGCTGTAAAATCCTCTGGTGTTAAGACTACTCCATCAGATCCCAAATTTGGGTCCACTACTGTTAAGGAGACTCGTATCCAGTAGGGGCTGACAGCGGTAAGCTTCAGTGTCTGCTGGTAACCGACTCGGCAACAGTAGTGGTTCCCATTTTTGGGTTGGAATGCCTGACACAAGAAAAATGGACACTAGGTCCAAAGTAGGAAAGCAAACTGGAAAGAAAGCTGATATCTGTGGATTTTGTTCAAAGGAGGTAATATGTGATTGTATTCAATGTGAAGGAAAATGTGGACGATGGTTCCATGCGGCATGTAGTGGACTGTCGGAGTTGCAGTTTAAAGACCTAGCAGAAAATGAGGATTCTGAGTGGTCATGTCAAAGATGTGGCAAGGAGGAGAAGAGCAACGAAGACGAAAACCCCATAACTGAAGCTATCCGAAAGTTGAGGAGACAGGTCGAAGAAAGTGTACAACCATCTACTCCAATATCAAAGGACCCTCATATTGTGGAAGAAGAGGGAAAGGAGTGCTGTTTCCCAGGTTATGAAAATGTAAGGGATCCATCTCAATTGAAATTAGGATCATGGAATAGTTGGGAAGTTCTAACACAATGTGAGGGAATATATGGTGTTGTAGTCAAATGGAGAAGAAACATATTTCTGCTTCCCTCACGGGCTGCAGGAAAAGCATTCATCTAGGAAATGACTAAAGTGGCCAACAATTTTTCAGCAGGCAGTACTATGGAATCAGTGACCATGACCCTTTTGATGATAATGCCATCACTACTGTTGCAGAAACCCTCAAAGAGATCCAAAGCAAAGGAACACACTGAAGTGTTGAAGAGAAGGCTTGTTTTGTGGCAGGCAGGTAAGTTAGAAGAGTTGCTGCGAGAAGGACAGGAGATTCAGAGAAGAATGGGAAAGGGGAAACATGAACATGGCCATGTTGAGAGAGTCTTCACTCGACTTATGATGAAAGGTAAAGTCAGTGCAGCAATGAGGTGGATTGGCGAAAATGCCACTGGGATTCTTGAACCCACTCCAGATGTGATAAAAGTACTGAAAGAGAAGCATCCCAAGGCATCACCTGCATCAAAGGGAAGCTGTCTGAGTGGACCAGTGAGGAGAGTAGAGCCGGTTATCTTTGACAGTATTGACGGGGAATCGATAAGACAAGCAGCAAAGAGAGTACAGGGTGCTGCAGGGCCTTCAGGAATGGATGCGGATGCGTGGAAGAGACTACTGTGTTCTAAACAGTTTGGTAAGAAGTGTGAGGATCTATGCAATGCTATAGCAGGGATAGCAAGGAAACTATGTGTCAGGAATCTGGATCCAACGATGTTGACCTCATTGACAGCATGTCGACTTGTTCCTCTGGATAAAAAGCCTGGCGTCAGGCCTGTTGGCATTGGTGAAGTCTTACGAAGGATAATAGGGAAGACAGTGATGACCCTCCTACAGAAGGATCTGGTTGGTGCCACTGCTCCTATTCAAGTGTGTGCTGGTCTTCAGGGAGGAGTGGAAGCAGCTGTTCATGCTGCGAGGGACTGCTTTGAAGATCCTGAAACTGAAGCCATCATCTTAGTGGATGCAGAGAATGCATTCAACTTGCTGAACCGAGAGGCAGCTCTTAACAACATGTATATTGTATGTCCAGAAGTTGCTACCTACATTATGAACACCTACAGAATGCCTGCTAGACTGTTTATTGCAGGAGAAGATGAACATCTTTTTAGTGAAGAAGGGACAACACAAGGTGATCCACCTGCTATGGGATTTTATGCATGTGGTACAATACCATTGATTGATGCAGGAAACATTGAGAGAAAAGTGACTCAGATCTGGTATGCTGATGACTCTGCTGCTGGGGGAAAACTGGAAGAAATGAGGAAATGGTGGGATAACCTCTGGACCACTTTTTGGTTACAACCCTAAATCTTCCAAGACATGGGTGATAGTCAAGCCTGAGCACGAAGAGAAGGCAAGAAACTTGTTCCCAGATGTCAATGTGACAAGTATTGCCATTAGATCCAAAAATACACCCATTATGCTCACTTAAAAAAAACTCTAAATCAGTAGGCTGTCACTCTATTAATGCACCACACCGCTACCTCCACTGCACTAATAGTTATACAATAAATTCTACAATCCTAATTTTGTGTCGTGATGGAGACCGGTGTTCATACAAAACATTTACTAGGTTGCCGTTTGGTGTGAGCAATAGCGAACAGCACGCACACTCCTTTGCCCCGTCAACCTATATCTAATCTATTTAAAGAGTGACAACCATACTGCACATTGAATTAGAATTCCGTTAAATATCAAATTGATTTATTGTAAACTTGTTTAATCTGTAATAAATGGCATAAAATTGAAATTTTTGTTTAACTGAGTATTGGTCGACGATATCTGGGCAGCTTTATCGGAACTGATGAAGGAAAAGGGGCTTTCATCGAGGAAAAAGTTCAAGAATGGTGTCGTGATCTTAAACAATTAAGTGATATAGCATCAAGAGAACCTCAAATAGCATACAGTGCATACATGTATGGGCTTAGTAAAAGATGGAACTATGTGTGCAGAACTACCCCAGGAGTTGCAGATAGGCTCACTCCTCTGGAACAAGTAACACGCGATGAGTTTATCCCAGCTATCATCAACAGGCTGTTTAGCTGCACTGATGAACTAAGGAACATAATGGCTCTACCACCAAGATATGGAGGATTGGGTATACCAGTTATGATGGACATGGCAGACCGAGAGTACAAATTCTCATGTAGAGCCACAAAACCCCTTAAAGAAGCTATTCTCAAGCAGGTAGACAACTACACAGAGGACTGGAGAGTAAGCAAAGGAGTGAAAACTGAGATAACAACTGAAAGAAATCTCTTCTATCGACAAAAACAAGCGGAAATACGCCAGGAGCTCGAGTCAACACCACTGGCAAAGTTGATGTTCCAACTAGCTGCTGAGAAAGGGGCAAGTGCTTGGTTAACAGCACTACCTTTAAAAGAGTACGGATATCTGATGAACAAACAACAGTTCTCAGACGCATTAGCTCTCAGGTACAACCTGAACTTAAAGGACAGCCCTAAGACATGTACGTGTGGCCAAAGCCCAAAAGTTCTCAGCAAACCATGCGCTTATCTGCAAACTCGGTGGATATGTGTCACTGCGGCACAACTCGCTGAGAGACACCTTTGCTGAACTAATGAGAACTGTGAAATGCAAGGATGTGCAGACTGAGCCAGTTCTTCTTCCAGTTGATGGTCTGAAGTTGCCTAAGGGAACAGTACTTGGAGACCAAGCTAGGCTGGACATTTCTGCAAGATCGATTTGGAATGCTTCAGAGAGGGCATATTTTAATGTAAGGGTATTTCATGCCCCAGCCCCCTCCAATGCAAGCAAATCGATCCCAGCAATGTACCAGTCCCATGAAAATGAGAAAAAGCGATGTTACAACGCAAGGGTTCTTGAAGTGGAGAAAGGAAGCTTCACACCTTTAGTGTTCTCGACTTCTGGTGGAATGGGTAGTGAAGCTGAAAGACTGGTAAAAAAGCTGGCCAGTAAGATGGAGTACCACACTGGCCAGAGGTACTCGGATGCTGTAGGTTACATCAGAAAGCGCCTTCGCTTTGAAATCCTAAGAACAACAGTGATTTCTCTCCGTGGAGACAGAGGTGCGAGAAAAAACATTGTTAATATAAACAGTCTAGATCTTAACTTGGAGCCACAAGGCCAAGGGAAATTTTTGAGTGCTTAGGGAATTTTGTATATTCTTAAAGGTTTGATTTTATATAGGGTCATTGCTATATTATGTGTATATTGTTTGAATAATTTTATAAATTTAAAAAAAAAAAAAAAAAAAAAAAAAATTTACCCATGTGCCTCACCCATCATCATTGTTCACCTGTCTTGTCTCTAAATATGGCACATTATCATTTCGCTCATCATCTGCTTCATCATGGTTCTTGACCTGTTTTTCTGTTGTGTGCCACAGAAAAGATTGTAGTGCAAATTGTTGTTTTCTTGAGTGTTCAATATCCGCTCTATTCTCCAGCTATTCCTATTTAATTTGCCACCTACCAGATGTGAAACTAGATTGAGTAGTCTAATTAATCTCTAGTGAAGGAATCGCACAGAGTTCAGTGCCATCATCTATCTTCACTCATTTAAAACTATAAATCTGAAAATAGTTGGAATCACATCTTGCTTACGGAATAAGTGTTTGGGGCTCAGCCCTCAAAGACCAACCAAACGATAAGCTGTTCATAACTCAGAAACGTTGTATTAGAATCCTTTTTGGAGACCTAAATGCATACCTTGACAAACATGCCACTTGTGCACGAGCCAGACCTTATACAAAACAGAGGTTAGGAGCTGCTTTTTTCGAAAAGGAGCACACCAAGCCCATTTTTAATCGACTAAAATTGCTTACTGTTCAAAACTTGTACAAATACCACTGTATATCTGAGATATTTCGAATTATGAAATTTCGCACTCCATACTCGTTGTACTGTATTATAGACACATCAAAACGTGATACAAGTAATGTCATAATCCTCCCAAGAAAAACCAACACGTTTCTTTATATAGCCTCCAAATTGTGGAATAGCATACATAAACGGATTCTAAATGAGAATGGGGAAATCCTCACTACTTCTGTATCTTTGGTTAAATTACGCTGTAAAAGTATCATCCTGGGATCCCAATCCATCAACAATAATAACACCTGGACTTACCACAACTTTCACATCGCCCCTCACTCAGTCACAGACCAAACCAGTTCATCACTCACTCACCAAATTAGCGACCCAATATCTATTGAAGTGGCGAAAATTTTCTAGACAAATGACATATCGATATTGCTGCAGCAGATACAAATACCAACATTATTATATTCCCAAACGTTTGAACCATTAAATTAACTAGGAAATTCAATCCTCAACTTAACATTTACTGTTTTAAACTGATATGATGATATTAACTTAACTTATTTTTTTTAATACATACTCCTTCTTAGTGTGGTGACTTGGGGTCCATAAATATAACAATACAAGCTGATAAACCAAAAAGAACAACTGGGGTAGGTAGGTAGCCCTGGTGGGTGCGTAAACTTTACGGTCTGCTCTCTCCAAGATCAGCCTGCTTCTCCATTTTACCGTGAAGCCTAATTTCTAGTTTTTATAAATACAATGCAAGTGCAGTGTTTACTAATCTTAATCTACTTAACAACTCAATAGCCCAAGTCACCATACCCGTGTATATTCCATGGTAATAGAAGAGTAGAAGAACTTTAAAGTTTTTCAAATTGTTGCTACAATTGATTTAAATAAAAAATTGTTGTTTTCTTGAAAAATTGTTGTTTTCTTGAGTTGGTCTTATGTCAAGTAATAATTTTTCTATTCCTTACCCCTCTCTGCCAGACTTCAAATATTAAACTAATGACTAGTACCTACCGTCAAATGATACTAACTAAACCTATAACAAGTACTCACCAAATTGCACAATAAGGAAAACAAAATTTAAATTTTATTGCTATTACAATGAATAATTATATCATATTAAAAACAAGTAAACATCCGATAATAAACTTGTTAGAAAGTACTAGTATAGCCCAAATAGAATTGTATAAATAGAATTGTAATGTTGATCGCACAAACGGGCATCATGTTGTTCTTCATGACAAAGAGCTATGCTATGTTACGTAAACAAAATTTTTTGCAAAATACGAAGTAACATATTAAAAATCAATTTATTCATAGCCATTATCAAAATAATTTATAAATCTATCATTGTGGCACAATCTGTGTCCTAAAATGTATTACAAACAACCACAGAGGGTGAGGTGTGCACTTAATTGTATAATGTATATACTGCAAATAGAAAGTTCGCAATAGTGATGACGAATGATTTTAGAATCATTGCCTGCTCAAATTTAGATATTTTCAATCAATTGAGTACTAGCACATTATGTAGTAAATGTTTTAGCTTCTTATTTTGACTATTTTGATTACACTTGCACTTTATCCATAGTTAACAATTATTTAGTCCTTCAGTCGCCTGTCAATGAAACAATAAGTTTTCAATGAAACAATAAGTTTTATTTTACATTCCTTTCATAAATAAAATAAGAGCTTAAACCACGAATTAGTTAACTAGAAGTAAACTTGAGGAAATATTCTTTAGTGGTTGTATATAATTATTTAAAAAAACTTTATTTGTTAGTATTTTTATTATGGAAAGTGGTTGAATTTAGTGAGACAAGGTCAGTTTCTCTATTGTCTCAGAAAAATTTCTACTTTACAGTAGGCAATGCTGAGTGGCAGGAATGACGGACCAAAACGCTTGGGGCTAACAATGGCCCATTTACAAACCACTTCAGACATGGCAATGATGTCATTTAAATGCTTAATTTGTCTGAAACTGACCCTGCTGCACTTCTAACATTCTATAAAAATCTCTTCTAAAATAGGTACATAAAAATGCATTACACAAAACACACAAAAAAAAATGTTAATAATCCTTCTATAATAAAATTCTATAGAACTTTTAAATTTCTATAAAACTAATAAACCTATAAATTTATATATTCATTTTGCACCCAGAGAAAGATGTGGTTACAGAGGTAGTTTCGATATTATGTTCATGACAAGGTATGGGGCTGCTGCAAGTTATATTTTGCTAAGATATTACCGCTTTTTCAAGCTTAAGGGGGCCGGGGGGGGGGGGGGTCTTCATCAAAATTCTCTCGAAATTGACTTTATAGTTGTTTCTTAATGCATTACACAAAACACACAAAAAAAATGTTAATAATCCTTCTATAATAAAATTCTATAGAACTTTTAAATTTCTATAAAACTAATAAACCTATAAATTTATATATTCATTTTGCACCCAGAGAAAGATGTGGTTACAGAGGTAGTTTCGATATTATGTTCATGACAAGGTATGGGGCTGCTGCAAGTTATATTTTGCTAAGATATTACCGCTTTTTCAAGCTTAAGGGGGCCGGGGGGGGGTCTTCATCAAAATTCTCTCGAAATTGACTTTATAGTTGTTTCTGGTAGAGGGGAGTGATATATACCAGCTGCTTTTGGTCCCATGGAAAAATATTGTTCCTAGCCGAAATTATCGCTGGTCTAAGGTCAGCGCTTATGTGTAATTGTATTGCGCGAGCGATTTTCAATCGCAAATTCTGAAAATCGAGTCTAAAAATCTATCTTCTCCTACATTTTTTGAGCAATCACCCTGAAACTTTCAGGATATGTTCTAGGGACCATTTAGAAGATTTCATCGAGCCAAAATTTTGAGATAGGCCTTTAAAATTTTTTTATTCAATTTTGAAAATCTTGGACCTCGTTTTTTTACGATTTTTTCAGGTCCAAGATTTTCAAAATTGAATAAAAAATTTTTAAAGGCCTATCTCAAAATTTTGGCTCCATCAAATCTTCTAAATGGTCCCTAGAACATATCCTGAAAGTTTCAGGGTGATTGCTCAAAAAATGTAGGAGAAGATAGATTTTTAGACTCGATTTTCAGAATTTGCGATTGAAAATCGCTCGCGCAATACAAATACACATGAGCGCTGACCTTAGACCGGCAATAATTTCGGCTAGGAACAATATTTTTCCATGGGACCAAAAGCAGCTGGTAGATATCACTCCCTTCTACCAGAAACAACTATAAAGTCAATTTCGAGAGAATTTTGATGAAGACCCCCCCGGCCCCCTTAAGTAATCTAGGCAAGGTCAATTTTAAAGTTTTTGAATTTTGTCGAACGCAGTTTAAGGCTAAGTTCCAGTCATTTGGTTCTCCTTCCTTTTGAGTGTGAGTGATGGTGATTCTTATGGATGATTTGAGGTGATTGGGCTTATAACAGGTGAATGTAGTTAGCATGAGATTTTGTCATACTGTATTCCATATTGTCCCTGCTCTGTATATGTAGCTGTCTGATGGTTTAGGTGTGAGAATGAGTGTCTCTTTGCCAAGTCTGCCAGATGTTTCAAAGAGGGAGTATAGTGATATAGGAGTTCTATATTTCAAGACCTTGAAGATGTCATTAATACAATGGTAGAAGTACAGATTATGCACATTCATGATTTCATGAGTGTTGAAGAGGGGTTTTGTATGCTCCTTTGAACTGTAGAATTCCTTGCCCAGGATTTGCTCCCCGTAGGGTCTGCATCGTGCACTAGTTTTAAATTTATCCAAGTATGCTTCTTTATCTCCAAACATTATGCGGGCACACATTTTCTGTGCTTTGAACAGAGGTTCAAGTTTTTTGTTAGATGCCCCTCCCCAGACAGTTATACCATATGCAAGATAGCTTTCAAACAGAGTGTGATACAGATCTTTATGGAGTGATGTGGGAATGTTATCTTTAATTCTATTTAGCATGCCACAGCAGCTGGCTAGTTTTTTTGCTAATTTCCTTCTATGTGCGTTCCAGTTTAGGTCTTCATCGATTGTTACACCTAAGAATTTAGTTTCATGTACTCTCTCCAAAGGTATGCCATTGATATTGATTTCTTGATCAGAGGGTGTATCTTCATCTTTGTTGGATCGAGAGTTTGAGAATTCAAGGTAACAGCTCTTGCCAGTGTTTATGTGAAGTTTATTGGCAAGCATGTAGCGGTGTACGGAACTTAGGACTTCATTGGCTTTTTTGTATGCTAGGTTTTTACTTTTTGCAGCGACGAAGATATTTGTGTCATCAGCAAATAGAACAAATTTAGAGTTCTTTTCTAGAAGGATGGGATGGTAATATAAATACTCGGTCTGGCCGTCTGGAAGCCCATAGAATTCCAGTTCAGAAACCGAGTAAGGAGGTGCGGCTACTGATGAGAAGCCTCCTTAAAGTTTATTTGGGTTAGAAACGACATCTGGGTCCCTACCCTCGCACAAGATTATTCTCAATTTTCTTGTTGTGTCCACAACTAGAGTTTGTAAGATCGTTAATGTAAATTAAGAACAGAAGGGGCCCTAAGCAGCTCCCTTGTGGCACTCCAAAAAGCACAGGTAGAGTATCAGATATTTCATTGAGCACACCAACATATTGTTTACGGTCGGAAAGATAACTTTCCAGGAGTTTGTGTGCCCGTCCTCTGATCCCGTATGTGTTTAATTTTTTGAGAAGTATTGAGTGATCCATTGTATCAAATGCTTTACTTAGGTCGATAAAGATTCCTAAAACATGATTACCGGCTTTGAGTGATTGCTGAATGTGGTGAATTGAGTAGTTGAGTGCATGTGATGTTGAATGACCTTTTCGGAACCCAAACTGGCTATCGTGCAGTATTCCCTGACTTGAGAGAAAACCATAAAGCCGTGAGTAGATAACCTTTTCAAAAATTTTACCAAAAATTGGGAGAGTAGAAATTGGACGATAATTTTGTAAGTGTTCTTCGTTATCTTTTTTGTAGATGGGGCTAATTTTACCTATCTTAAGGATGTGTGAGGCCTTTTTAATAACACTGATGGGGAAATCACTAGCTTTGCCATTTTGTAGCTCGGAAATGATATGAGATATTTCACCCTCAGTGCAGTCTGTTAAGTACATCGAATTTGGGTTAGTTTTTGGTAAAAATTCAACAAATGAAGGCAGTGGCTCAATTTTCATTTCCCCATCAACTTGTTCATTCAATTTCGACGCTATTGAGGCAAAGTACTCATTAAATTTGTTAGCTATGAGTCTCCGTTCTGTGATACGTACTCCGTCAACACAGAATTGAGGCTTTATGGTTTTTTTGCATTTTCCTCTTAACTCATTGATAACTTCCCAAGTCTTTTTACTGTCTCCTTGATGACCCATAATCTTAGTACAGTAATATTTCTTTTTTTGCCTTTTTATTACACCTTTAAGACAGCGACGATAGTTTGAAAATTTTGTGTGAAGATCAATATTTCCACCTGGACTAAATTCTTTTGACTTTTTCGAGGCTATCCAGTCATCATACAGCTCCTCTTTAGTTGAAATAGCTTCTGAAATTCCATCTGTCATCCAAGGATTGTTAATTGGATTTCTTTTGGAGACTTTGGGTTTTTCTAATTTGCAGTTAGAGTCAATTGTATGTGTGAAGATGTCAAAGAAGCTTTCAAAGTTGGTACTGTTTGCCAGGATATCTTCTTTGGATTCAAGGTCTGTAATTAAAGTATCAACATTTTTCTTGGAGAAACTGTAGTGCTGGAGTAGCTTTTGATCGGAAGAATTTTCGTTCATAGGCATGCAAAAGTTGAACATGGCTATGATTGGTTTGTGGTGGGAATTCATGTCATCAATTACCCCAGACATCGTGACGTGTTCAATGTCATCGGTGAGTATGTTGTCTATACAGGAACATTGTTGAATGTTTGTGGAATGAGTTGGTAATGAGATGAGCGGAAAGAATCCCAATGAAAGAAACAAATTTTCAAATTTTTGAGTTGTGGGATTTGTTCTCTTTAGAAGGTCAAAGTTGTAGTCTCCCAAAATTATAGATTTTATGTCTTTGGGGAAGAGTGACTTCAGGTGTGTCAACTCATTGAGAAACTCTTTCGAATCCCCATTGGGTGATCTATAAACCACGCCAACATTAACTTTTTCACTCCCTTTATTGACAGTAACAAAGAGTGATTCAAGGTTTTTAGTTGTACTGATAAGCTTGTCGCGTGTGTAGTGAATCAAGAAATAAAATTGTAATTATTTTTCTTTTTAAAACAATGTGAATTTCATTAATATATTATTTATTTTATTATAAATGGAATGGAATTTAGAATTTGTTTCACTACAAAAGATTGTTCCTCTATTGCAGTATACAATTATTCTCCTCGTTCAAGTATCAATTTGCTGTGTAAATACAATTCTAATTCTAATTCTAATAATTGTAATCAATAAAACATATATATTAATTATTTATCACAATTTTCGGAGTTAAAAGTTGTGGTAAATCAGGATATAATATAGTTGATAAATTATAAGTTTATTCAATTCGTTTAGCTGACAATCAGGACATTGTAATATAGTTTGTATAATATCCATCTGGGAAGCACAGTTTCAGTATCATTGGTGTAAAAGCAGGACCATTGTAACCATGAATACTGTTGTCAGCACTATAGGTTTCATAACACTTCCCTTGTTGCATAAATCTTTATCACATGTATCCCATCCCCAAGATTTGCATTCTTTTACATCCGATTCGAAGTAAAAAGTTTCTGTGCACACTTCGGCTGGAGGAAAATAATATAGATTAAGCATATTTGATGGATTTATAATGGAGATATTTTTATTTATATTTCTTTAAAGAGCATAATGGAGATATGTAGTTGTGTGTTTTTCAAAGGTAAACCCAGAGTTATTAACACTACTCACTTTTGCCAGATCCACATCCCACATATACATTTGTAACTGTTTCCTCTTGACTTTTTGGTGTGCCAGTTAATTCATAGCATTCCTGTTTCTGGCCCTGTGCATTTTTCCATTACAACTTCTGTACTTGTATAATGTATTATATTACACAGTAATGGGAGAAGTTTTGTCCTTAATTCCATGCAACAAACAGGTTAGAGTAAACACCCTATCAAAACAGTTAAGATAAATCAAAATGTTCATTATATAGTAGTTTAGGTCCCTCCAGTAACATTATGCAGATCATGCACGTATAATATAATTAAGTCATGTCATAATCAGACATTCATCATCTCAACCCATTAGCAGATTTAGCTCAATTCTCCATCTTGTATTTATAATTTACTAGAAACCCAATATTCGAAATCTTTAAAAAATCATTTATGTTTAGCTCTAAGCTTTGTACTGTAGAAAGTATGGATTTTACTTGACAATGTTGTAAAAAGTATTATTTAGGAAATCTGAATACAACGTTGTAAGTACGGGTATCGGCCTTACAAAATGACAGGCCACATAGACCATGCTGTAGCTTAGGTTCCCTATACATTGAACCCTATTCCTTTTACTGTATGAAAGAAAAAGCATTAATTAACACTTCCCAAGGAATGATAATGACATAGAATCTATATTTCTTACATAAATATGGACGTTTTTGCTGTTCAGTCATTGCCCCGCCTAACTGTTACCCAGAATGGAGACCAAAGTTTAGAATTTAACCCCAGAAAACCAGTTACTACCATGACTTATGTCAATCAAAGACTACTCTGGTCAAATAAAAAAACTGATTTAGTGACTTTGGTAGAAGAAATGACAAAAAAATGACCTAGCCTCACAAAATGACAGTGTTATGCCTCACAAAATGACAGTTTTATTTTATGATACAAAGATGGCATATTTATATTGGATGCCCCTTGCCTAATTATTGGTATTCTTAAACCCAGTAAGCTTATGATGAGCCTAAATGTGTTTGTTTGATCATCAATTTTGATCAAAATGCCTCACAAAATGACACTGAAAAGCCTTACAAAATGACAATGTTTCAGATTGAATTACTTTCATCATCTAAAATGGATCAGAAACAGTCAATACAAGAAGGAGTTAAAAATAATCATAATCTGACAGTTAACAATCAAGTAGCATTAAGGGGGCAGGGGGGGGGGTCTTTACGAAATTTCTCTCGAAATTGATTTTATAGTTGTTTCTGATAGAGGGGAGTGATATCTACCAGATGTTTTTGGTCCCATGAAAAAATTTTGTTCCTAGCCGAAACTATTTCCGGTCAAAGGTCAGCGCTCATGTGTAATTGTATTGCGCGAGCAATTTTCAATCGCGCGCCCTGAAAATCGAGTCTAAAAATCTATCTTCTCCTACATTTTTTGAGCAATCACCTTGAAACTTTCAAGATATGTTCTAAGGACCATTTAGAAACTTCTGGTCTCTCAGAATTTTAAAATAGGCCTGAGAAAAGTTTTTATTCGATTTTGAAAATCTTGGACCTGAAAAAATCGTCAAAAAACGAGGTCCAAGATTTTCAAAATCGAATAAAAACTTTTCTAAGGCCTATTTTAAAATTCTGAGAGACCAGAAGTTTCTAAATGGTCCTTAGAACATATCCTGAAAGTTTCAAGATGATTGCTCAAAAAATGTAGGAGAAGATAGATTTTTAGACTCGATTTTCAGGGCGCGCGATTGAAAATCGCTTGCGCAATACAATTACACATGAGCGCTGACCTTTGACCGGCAATAATTTCGGCTAGGAACAAATTTTTTCCATGGGACCAAAAACATCTGGTAAATATCACTCCCCTCTATCAGAAACAACTATAAAATCAATTTCGAGAGAAATTTCATAAAGACCCCCCCCTGCCCCCTTAAAAGAGTGCAGTTCTGATATCAAAACTTTGATTTCAAACTCTTTGATTTCAAACTCTGATTTCAAAACTCAACGAAATAAAGCTTCTATTTTGTGAAAGCAGAGAGTAATAACAACTCCTAAAACATGTCAAACGTTAACTAAACACTGAAAAGTGATCTATCCAGTCATAGAAAATATCAAATATAACCAAATACTGTGTTCAAGTATGAAAACAAAAAATGATTTTTACGCCTCACAAAATGACATTTTTATAATTTTTTCAAAGTATAAAAAATGTTCCTTTTTTAATATATTCTAGTAAAAACAGAACTGGTATAATATAAACAACATATATATCTAACAGTAAGACACGTGAAAGAATAATGAAACTTTTTCCCAAATCGGATTTGAAGTGATGCCGTTTTGGGTTGTCATTTTGTAAGGCACTATCTCACGCGAAATTGCCCAACTTTTTTTAATCATCTTTTTTCCTGTAAAAGCTATTCTAATCTTCAATCTATTATATTTATCTAACTGTCCTAGGTGAAATCAAATTTCTATAGGCTGCTGTTAAAAAATGACAGCCGTGACGAAATTGTCATTTTGTAAGGCATGTTTTTTTGGAAGATTTCAAAGATGACAATTTTTATCGCAAAATTTACGGTTTTTCAATCAAATCAACCTCCGGGAAGAAAAATATACCTGTTGAACTACCTATCTGGATAATAAAACATGAACAAAACTCATTTTTGTGCATTTCAGAGCCATCTCCTTTTTCGTGTCATTTTGTAAGGCCGATACCCGTATTCAAATTTCCTAAACAATACTTTTTATTTTAAGTATTCAGATTTCATAAACAATACTTTTTACTTTAAGTATTCAGATTTCCTAAACAATACTTTTTAATACTGCATCAAAAAATATCAGTCACAACCAAAGTTATGAATAGTAATAATCTTGAGCTTAAATGTGAGCTAGTCATGACGTATCATAAAGCATGGCAACACGCATTGCTAATCTGTAGCTGTGGTTGCTCGCGCACATGCAATTTTTGCTTAGTAAAGACACGGTAAAACTTTGCTAAAATTACGCCATTATTCTAATGTTTATTTTACCTCACTTCCGACATCAATTATAAAAAATCTAAAGCCTAAATCAAAATTCTAACAATGCTATATCTTATTCCTGTCCTTTTTCTACAACCCTGCTAAAAATCACGATGTTTCAACTCCATTTGCTAGAGTGCTAGCTCATGTCCCCATTGCCGGGGGGGGGGGGGGGGGGATTTCAAGTTTAAAATATAGTAAAGAAATCCTAATTATTTGTCATTCTAAACCAACCAGACTCTTCCAAACTTCCTATTAATCTTAAAAACAGAAGGTTTACCTTTGTGGTATTGCACTCAATCTTTCCACACTCTTTGATCAGTTTACCATCGTCACTAGACAAAATATTGATAGTTCCATGGCCCTTGATCTTTTGTTTGATACAATCATAACATGTAAATTTGTCTGAAGTTATTTTTTCTTCAGTCTTTCCTGAAATGACAAATCATAAACATGGATCACTCAGCTCTATATTTTAGTTAAAAAGTTAAATTTAAATATTATGGTTCAAATGCATTCCTTCATAATTGTCAGAATATCTTTTTAATATGATTGTTCAAATTGAGATAATATGCTAATTACATCTAGGGAATGTTAAAATTGATAAGGTTTTTTTTTAATTTTTTTGAAAGAGGCTGGACCTGGTAGCCTACTTAAGGATAACATGAAGATGCTTTGCCTGCCTCTAGGTGTAGCATTCCTAGA
Organism: Bolinopsis microptera; assembly: GCF_026151205.1. Classification (NCBI taxonomy): domain Eukaryota; kingdom Metazoa; phylum Ctenophora; class Tentaculata; order Lobata; family Bolinopsidae; genus Bolinopsis; species Bolinopsis microptera. Next base: position 3,010,202 of record NC_087080.1, on the reverse strand, counting down.
ACTTTTTACTTACCCAAATAGAAAAGGCTTAATGATGAAAGCAGTAGAAGAAGCAAAATCACTCTATCTGCCGCTGCCATACTTCACAACTTTAAATAACGGTCTAAACCACGTGATTTGAAACAACCCACAAAGAAATGGAGAACCTTATAGCACACTGTTGAGAAGAGAGTTGTGTGTCTAATTCAGTGAGGGAACGTACCGGTAGAGAAATATGATAGCTATTAGATCGAAAACAGGTGGCAAACAGCCCGGTAGGTCTCTATAGCAATGCCGCTATTTTATTTCATATTCTGTTGTTTTGATCAGATTAGGGCTAATGACTAAATTTTGTGGTGGCTGAAGTTTTGTTGGACAGTTATTGTTGAGCTCGATCCTCGAGGTGTGAGTTTTTAACTTGTACTATTGTAATAAGTATTTTCATTATTAGTGAGTCATATATAAACCAATATATATAATGGGCATGAACATGGTATATATACAGGGTGGCCCATAAGTGACTACCCACACGCAACCTCTTAATAACTCACGTAATTCGTCTCCAAATTGCACCAAAATTTCAGAGATTATAGATATGGGTCAAACTTAGATTTCCTGAAAGTTTCGTAAGCCACGCCCAATTACAGTGGGCGTGGCGTGACACTCCCTCTTTTTCACTATTGTCTTCATAAAATGAGAACGCTTTAAGCTAAGAACTCAAAATTTTTTGCACACATTTGGCTTGATAATTGAAAACTTTTCCAAAAGTTTCAAGTTCATTGATTAAAATATGGCTGAGTTATGACCATTTTAAAATCCATCGGATATGTGATCCGAGCACTCAGTCAGTGATATTTGCACTCAATTAGTGATCTCGTCACCCAATCTGATCAAGAGTAAGGCGTTAGCGTGTATTAATGAGGTTCATTAGGCTTTGATTGGATACCGATGATGTCTTTTCTAGAAAGGAAAACACAAATTTTTAGGATAAATCAATAAATGAAATCAACTAATAAAAATTCCCACACAAAAACAATTCAATAATTTCAATTAAGATGTTCAAGGAATGTGTTGGCGAAATCTATCCTCGATTGGAAATCACGGTCCAAAAGTTTGTGTTTCTTTGTGATTCGGTAGGCCCGGTTAGAAAGGTCTTGCTTTAGGATTCGCTGAAGGGTTGTTCTGCTGAGGTCTAAGGCAGGAGCTCGTTTCCGGGTGCCAATCTTAGGTGTGTCCATCACGTCACCAACAACCATCGTGATGTTTTCTACAGTCCTCGCAGTTCGTCTTCTGCCGACTCTTCGCCGATCGTGTGCAGAAAACGTAAACTTGATCTTGTGATGAATGTCAAAGCAGCTTTTCCGGCAAGGGGGTGGTCGGTTGAATTTCATCTGAAATTGTCGTTTAATCTGAGGGTAGAACTCCCCATTTTCTTTCTTCAGGTAGACGAACAATCGTTGTTCTGCAGTAAACCATTGAAAACTGAAATGGTGACACCACCATAAATTCGTGTGATAGCGTTTTAGGTGCTGTCAGCTGTATAGGCCGGCCCATAAGCAGGCTGCAACCAATCAAGCGGTGCATGTGAGCCAAACAGGCCATTAACCAAGTGACGAGATCACTGACTGAGTGCTCGGATCACGTATCCTATGAGTTTTGAAATGGTCATAACTTAGCCATATTTTAACCAATGAACTTGAAACTTTGGGAAAGGTTTTCAATTATCAAGCCAAATGTGTGCAAAAAATTTGGAGTTCTTAGCTTAAAGCGTTCTCATTTTATGAAGACAATAGTGAAAAAGAGGGAGTGTCACGCCACGCCCACTGTAATTGGGCGTGGCTTACGAAACTTTCAGGAAATCTAAGTTTGACCCATATCTATAATCTCTGAAATTTTGGTGCAATTTGGAGACGAATTACGTGAGTTATTAAGAGGTTGCGTGTGGGTAGTCACTTATGGGCCACCCTGTATCATAGCTATTAACAAAACAAATTATACATGAAAGCATTCAAAGGGTTCTAACCATAAAAATGTCTATTACAAATGTAGAGTCTGCTCAGCTCAGTATACTCAAAGTTGATAATAGTTAAAATTCGCTTCTTTTAAACTGGTGTTAAAAATAATGAAGGAAATAATCTAATATGAAAACAAGGCTGCAACAATTGTTAAAGCCATCAGAATCAGCATAGGTTGAAATGCACTGCCGCTGTTGCACAGATCTTTCTTGCAGATCTTCCATGTCCAATCAGACTTGCAAGTAGCCACGTTTAGGCCACCGACTTCAGTACAAGCTTCATCTGAAGGGAACAATGTTAAATGTAAACAATAAGATTACAGTATTAGTGTATCAAAGATTAATGCAAATCTACAAACATAGACAAATGGGCACAGTTGGAGTTTGACATAGATTAGAAAATAACTACAGTCCTGACCCTTAGTTGTTGTTCCACAGCTCATGTGTACACTAACACTTGTCTCCCCTTCCGATGATGCTGTTGTTGTAAGCGAGAAGCATTCATCGGTGTCCTGTCAAGATTTACATTGAAAATTAAAACACATCTCGTATATAAGATCAATAATAAGATCAAGAGTAAAACTTTAAAGCATTTCTATTTATAATCATATTTCTGGTACCAAGTTAAAAGTCAGGTCAAGTGTTGACTGGGAAATTTTCAAAATTGACTCACATCACTGCATTCCTTTTCTGCGCACTCGCTGGCCTGAGTTCCAGTGTTATATTCCATGTACGATGTTGTTGTTTTATCCGTTATCTGTTTTGTACAATGATAACAAGACAGTTTGCTCTCACCTGCAGAATGTTGTTTATATGTAGTATGTTTTTTCAATATTATTTATGATGAATAAAGACACCTTGTAATATCTACCCGAAATGTTTATTATTGTATCAGAGTGATATTGTGGCGTTTCTGAGGCAAATTTAAACTTGAATAGTGTACTAGCTTTTTACATATGCTCAATAAGTGGTCACGTGGAAAGTGTTTTATAGATATTAAACACTAAACAGCACGTCCAGTAAAACTTACCCATATAGAATAGGCAACATGCAGAGAGCAGAAGGGCAAATAGGAACGTTTGAGTATGCATGTCTAGGATGTATGAAAGTTTCTGAATATGATTAAAAATACTGATAAACGTCAGATTAGCCAATCTTTCTGTCTGTAGAATGTATGTACGACCGCCCACGTGCAAATTAGGTAAACAAATAAAATTGTATAGTAACCATGGTAACGGTATTGAACGTGCACGTTTAAAGATTGGCGAGCGACATTTTGATCGGTTTTTTGGTAATTACGTTGTGTTCAGTGCGAGCTACATTTAGATCGACTGTATCTTCGGTGGGGATGAATACTTTTTGATACGATTAAAACTGACTGCCAAAGAAATAGAAAACTACTAGCTTCATCCCTGTTACCACGGGCTTTCTAGTAAATTGATAAAATAAAGTTTTATAAAGCAGTAATATTTAAATGAATAAATATAAACGTAACAAATCTATGATAAAGAGTTTGTGGTTATCAGAATTATCATTATTATAACAGCAAAACTCCTTCTACAATTGTCAAGTTAATCAAGATGTCAACAAAGCTGGAAACGGTGATTGTTCTACATTATAAAAAGCGAGAGAACACAAATGTACTAGCAAAGAAACTACTATACAACTGCAACTGAGTTCAATAAACAGTACACAGCGCAGCAGGAAGCACATTAACCGAGCTCAGCACAATGTTGTAACTCATTACTCTACCATGATACACTATACCAGCACTGCTCTAACATAGTTAACATGATACACTATACCAGCACTGCTCTAACATAGTTAACTAAAGACCATGCTGTCTAGGGAGGTATAACAGGTGGTACAAGTGGTTTGGAATAACACGTTATATATTATAATTTAGAATTATAATTAGTTTCCACTGAATGATAATAGGTTGAATGTTGTTAAGTGTTAAAACAAACTTGTCTTATGTGCACTTTTCAAGTTCCGGGAGGTACTAAAAGTGTCGTTGGAAAATGAGTAGCTGACCAGGAGGAAAGTGATAAGTTGAATTTTCATCTGAATGTATTGCGGATAGAAATGTGTTGCGTGGTATTTTGTCAGCTAAGCATATAATCATTCTTGAAAATTCATGACCTGTTGAATAGTTGGCAGGGATGTTCTGAAAACAGAAAAGGAATTATACAAATAATTGTATATATCCCAAATTGCTAAAACCATCAAAATCAGCAAAAATATCTTAAATACAAGGTGCTCAGTGCTGAGAATATATAACGCTATGGTAGCACCCGGGCTGTGGCCTGTGTCAACACCCAAACCACCTACTGCAGACATTGCATGTATTCTGGCGATTTGCGCACTGTATACCGACATACACTGTACATCGATTAACGATTTAGTGGTTTCGATTATATACAGTGTGATAACCATTTTGATTAACATGTATTTTAAACTTTGTAGTCGGCAATTCTTGTTATTTTCCATAATACTGGTTGTTATTATAAGCGGGATATAAATATTTCATTTCATGTTTACTTTATTTTTACTTACATATCAACTATTCTGACCTGAATTACGACAATTGGTCTCTACAGTATCACTAACCCTCCCTAATTTGTAGCCAAAGTTCTCTAATCTAAATATGGGTGAAGCAGCACTTCCCGCCGGAGCAAACCCCAACTTCAACAACGTCACTATCCGTGGTCAGTATTTCGTGGTAACTTTCCCTTGGTTTATGTATATCCCAAGATAAAGACCCTAGCTATAATACATACCAATCAAATAATTTCTGTTGATTGGGTATTGAAAATAAATGAAAATAATAATCCTTAATTTTGTTGTTAATATTTCAACCTTGACAGGCCGAAGAAATGTCGTATTCGCTACCTACGGGTTGTACATTGGAGCGTTTGCTCTCTACAAGTTCAAGTATGGCAAAAAGGACGCTAAATAATTTGAATATCTTCAACGATACACAATCCTGCAGCTCATCATTTGGATTATTCTCACGCATTTCTAAATTTCCTAAGATTTGAGGATTGAGTCTCAGTGTTTTCTCGATATATTGAGGACTTCTGCTTAAAATGTACTGGACTTAATATATTGATTAAATGCTGTTATTTTGTAGCAGCTGTTTGTCCCATTTATATTTAGTTCCGAGTTATTATTAAGTTATTGTCACGATATTACTATGAAGTTATAATGAGGTACATTTGTGTTTAATTGTTTACTGTCTCTTCTTTGAACTAAATCATGTAAATTGCGTATTGTAAAGAGCAGACATACTATACAATTCTACTAATCTTTGGAAGGTATTTAAATTTATTTGATTTATTTATTTAGATTAAATGGTTAAGAAAACGATCTCTAAAGTACCTGATCAAAAAATGCCTGCAGCTCCACCATTCGAATTGCGTTACAAGACTGCATTGTTGAAATAGTGCACAAATCATCTCAAGTAAATTATCCATAGTACTGTAGTTTAAAAGCTGAAATGAAAAATTTAGAAATTGTGAAGTTTAAAAGAATATTCGCGAGCCTGAAAATGACGGCGATCGCGACCGCCAAATCATAATTTGCTGTAAAAAGGTGTTCTGTCATAGATTAACTGAATGCGAGAATCACGCGCGCGCGTACGTACGTACGTACGATTAATTTAATCACTACTGTCACGTGACTTTTTCAACCCGTTCTCTAGCTGCATGGTCCTGAACGACTATACTATTCGAAACCCTAACCCTCTAATCTGATTCCAATCCTTAACAAAAGCATATGCTGAAACCCTAACGATAAATTAGGCTAACTTCCTTATACGGTCATATCACGTGATCGAGACAGTTTTTTTGTAGATCGACTGTAGAGTGATTTAGCACGCTCGTCAATTATTTTGTAAGTTCTGGAAAATTGAATTGGACAATTTTTAATTCCTAATTAGTCATTATCTGGTTTATATTATGGTTTTTAGGAATTTTTAAGTGGGGCTAATCTCAGTCTTATTTTAAATCAGCGTTTTTGAAACGACAGAAAGAAGATATGGTCCGCTCCAATTCAATTTCACGATTGAAGAAGAAATAGTCGTGGAGGAAATAGTTCATAAAGAGGATTTAATTAATTGGGGAATATCACTAGTTGACGTTAGTTAAAACACATCGCCTTGAGTTTTCATCTTAGAAGTCTTATATTAGATTTATTAGATTTATGATGGGCATAATGACAGCTTGTCATTCCGCCGAATCTTTATTCTATGTTTATGAACATGATAGCCTGAGGTCCCCAGGTAAGGGCAAGACTGAAGACGCGCGCCGAGTTCAGAGTTGAACTTGTCCATGTCGACGGTATTGGAATTACCTGGGGACCCCGGGCTATTATGTATAAAGATTCGGCGGAATGACAGGCTGAGCGCCGCCAAGTAATATTAGAACAAATCTTTTACGAGTATCCTGTATCACCCGCTCACATATCAATCGCGTTAAGTGATCGATTACATTTATATTGTTCGTTAAAGCTATAATTTGAGAGCGTATAAATTCCTATACACTATAATTATATTTATAAATATTATTTTCATGCAGAATGTAGCTAGGAACAGTTAGAGCAGCAACATTGAATATAAGTAAATCTTCCTTTTTTTATTTGAGTGCATAAGCGCGATGATATTGATTATTGTTGTGACGCGGTAAAGGTGGTTTATGGTTAGCATAATTTTCATTTTAATGGTCCCATTTACCTGGGGACCCCAGGCTATTATTATTATTAGGCGGAATGACAGGCTGAGCGCAGCCCAGTAATGGTCCCATTTATAATATATGTCTCTAATTATCCTCCAGGTGGCTGTCCTTGTTGTTGTCGTCTATCGTAGAAACAGGATGCATGCTACGTTACCGTCCAGTACTTGTTGAAGAAACAACTATTGCTTCATTGCTTGTCAAATCAAAAGTTAGATCAGGCAGTTTCTAAGATTTTCTTATCATATCAGAGTAGAGGAATCTAGTCATGACGATGCATGTTATACTTATGGAATATGGCAAGAGGTTGACGGATGTTACTCGTCTAAATTTCTTCGAAGTAGCGCGCGCCGCTTTCTTCTCGACGGCACGAGCTACGAAGTAGCGCGCGCCGGGCCAGATCATTAACAATGGTCAAGGCAAGAGGTAAAACTAAAGTATCAAGAGTGAACAGCCAATTTAATAATTTAGAAGGCCAATTTGTATCGGAAGCGCGGACGCATAGAAAATCACCACAGTTTCGAACTTTACCCAGCTTGCTATATAGTCTCAAGTTAAGAAGCGAGCATGAGAGTTGAGACTTTCAACTCTCATGCTCGCTTCTCTCAAGTAGGAAGCTTGAAAAGAGCACCGCGCACAGGGACTGGCATGCCAGGTAATCTCGAACTTAACTGCAGTACAAAATGAGTGTTACCACTCTTCTGATCATCAAAATCTAATTTCAGTGCAGATTATGTACTGGGCTGATTAGAATAATCCATGATGATGAACTAGCTAATCGAATTTTAGGCGCTAAAAATGACCAAAACCCATAATTGAGTAGGGTGGACCGCTGCCAGTGTCTTTCCACTTTCGTTCCCAAACAAAAGTAAATGATATTAAGTCGGTCTCTTTTCCCATTCATTCACGGCTTACAAATTGTAATAAGTTTCGATTAATTACATTAATCACATGCCTTAAAAATCTCTTTGGGTTGTTTTCGGGTTGATACCTTAACCTAGTATGTAGTATTTCTTACTGGGAGTGGGCCGCGCTCAGCCTGTCATTCCGCCTAAACATGATAGCCTGAGGTCCCCAGGTAAAGTATTTCATTTTCGGGATAAGGGCGCTAGTTAGTGTAATATTAGCTGATGTTAACTGAATCGTTATTGCCGAGTACAGCTGCCTTTAACGGGTGATACTCGTAAAATATCTGTTCCATATATTAGACCGTCGACGAGTCCAACTCGGCGCGCGTCCTGGTAGATTATAAACCTACAAAGCTGCCTTCGGGTAGTTCTTCTTAATATATTACAATTGTAAATGAATGGGAAAAGCGACCGACCGATTTCATTCTCGGTATCAATATCATTTTGCATTTGCGGACGGTCGTCCAATTATGGGTTTTGTTCAAATGTTATATTCCATTTACAAAAAAATGATTCGATTATAAAATTATTAAATCTACTGAAAAATCATTCACCAAATTTTTAATGACTAAGCAAAATTTAACTTAACATTGTTTAACTTGAGTTCTGATGTGCTGGAAAATAATCTACTGCAATTATTTCTGAAAGACAATTGAATTCTAATATAGGTATAGTTCTTCAAAATAGGGACAAGAAATGTTGACTTCGTCACATAATTTTTGTGACAATGTTAAGATTGTTAGATTGACCTAATCTAATATATTTCAGACCAAGCAATGTTAATTGGGGAGCTACAGTTAACTAAGTTTTAAAAATGTGACATTTTCAACATTAAAGTGCCTAACAACAATAAATTTTATTTCTGAGCAGTGCATATGGGAGTATCAGTAAAGCAGTAATTAGTATGGGTCACATAGTTAATGTTCAGAACTTCTGAACGTGCTAGGTTAATAGATGCCAAAATTAAGCCACTATCGTCGAAAACGCTATTATTTGTGTTTCATAATATCCTCAAACTCAAAAGAACGTGTCCATATACAAATTAAAACTGTTTTGATCGAGACAGATGTTAAAAGTTATTCCCACGTGGTGGTGGCCTCATCTTTACCTGTTGTCTCCTTTTCTCCTAGTCTTCTTTACTGGATTCTATATCTTCACGCTCCTCTACCTCCCTAGCTGCGTTAGATATAACAATATCATTGTTACCTCCCTGTTCGTCAACTGAAATTTTAGATATTTTAGTCATCAGAACAGTATTCATTGAAAAGATTTGTGATTTGGTGGCCAAATTCTGAATTTTTCCGCATAAGTTTAGGAAACTTAATCCTTGTCATGTCCACCTGTAGGTTAGTAGGTTCCACCAGGATCTCGAATTTATAACGTTCATTTAAGTATAGTAGTATAGTGACATTCGAAAACCACGAACTTTCATTATCGAACTTTAGTACGTAAATCGTCCGATAGTTAGTGAGAAGAGGAGCAATTGGTTTACAATAGCTCAAAGCTATCAAGATAAGCCCGAAGTGATTCGACTTCGAATGAAATCTACTGGAAATCCATTCATCACGGCCGTGAATCAAAATAGGATTTCTATCGTGGGAATAGCTCAGTGCGAACATTGTCATTGAGAGATAGGGCTATAAAGCTGTCACAGAAATTTACTAGCTGAGTTGTGCAGGATTTTCTACTCATAAACCCATGTTGACGTGGATCAATAAGATCATAATCACGTGACCTCAGACCCAATCAATTGGGTTCTGGCCTGGTTACCCCCCTGTCACCCGATCTTGAGGTGACGTACGACACCTCGTTGACCCGATCAATGTCTGGAAGCCTGCACATTTTCACATGCCAAATTCACAAGATTCTTAAAGAGTTGTGCGAGATGACGATACATAGAGGCCGCAGAATCATGAGGACTACCAGATCCTGGTGGAACCTAAGCAATCCATGATATCACGACAGGCCCTACGGTGGTCGGTTGGGGTCCGGGACCCCCTCAAAAGTTTGGTCACAGGTCCTAGTTTGTTGGTCAACTGCTATATCAGAATCAAGTTTCACAAAAATTTCAGGCTGAACTCCCCCCCAACCCCCCCCCCCCCCTAATAGATTAAAAGTTATTATAGGTTAATAGGTTTAAATTTTGTTATTGATATTGGTCATAGATCACAAATTTTAAAAACGGATTCTGAAGACGGATAAAAATGGTTAAGATTAACAGTTTAATATCAAGAATGCAAAGAACTGAGACTGAAAGCTTAATTCTTAAACTGCACCTACCATTTTGGTTTTGGATTTGAGTGGTATGGGGACATCTCTCGACTACAAAAGATAGTAGGAGTGTTGACAAGGCTGCCAGTAGAGCAGCAGTGCCCGGTATTACTGACATCGTGTACCTACAGGGATGCAGTGGTTACTAAACTCTTGAAGAATTCGAGGAACTTAACCGGTACATTATTTGATATCTAGATACCTGTAGTATTGAGCTCCATTAGTCGAGCAGGGTCCCAAATCAGGATTACACTTTTCTGGATGAAAGTGTTGTATCAGAGCTATTAGTATACCATTGGACAGTTTATCCACCAGGGACATTGATCCGTACACAAATGCTGCTGTGTCCTGGTGAAAGTCACGTGATCATAGGAACAGGTATACTTTCTATGAATTCAGATGTAAATAACTGTTGTTGTTTGAAGAACGACATGAAAATGGCTTCGAAATTTTTCTTCACCTTTTACTCAGGTTTAATAATACTGTATATTTTTTGTAGATAGGGAAGACGAGGCCTTAAGCCCCTGAAGGGAATTTGAGGCCCTATGCTCGCCAAGTGTAAGAATTTTAAGAGTTGCCAAAGTTGCTTAAGGGGGCATACACCAAAAATGTCCAGCCTAAATGACCTCATAGGAAGTTAAGTGACCATCTAGCGCACCGTTTCCACAAAAAACAATTTAAAAAAATAAAAAACTTTTTCTGTAATTCAAATTGAGCATTTCCAATTCCTGGTTAATATAAAGTGCATTTTTCGGGAAAGCACAATTTGTTTTGTTGAAAGGCTATAAGTCAATAATTTCTTGTGATATGGAGCTGAAATGTTGCACGAAGTTTATTCATATCTTTTTCAAGATGTGTGTAAAATTTTGATATCGTATCAGAATAGGCTGCGTTTTTATTAATTGTTTAAAGTCAAAAGTTTCAGTCATTTTACTTTTGAACAGTAAAATTACAAGATGTTATGAAGCTTAATATTCTTTACATTATACATATTTCAGCTGGATCCTCGGTGGTAAGGTATTATTAAATCCTTAAATACTGTTGACCGTGCGTTTTTGGACTGAAGTGAAGACTGAAAGTGAGGCATTGCTTTAAAACTTTATTATTGTGGGTAATGTTAATAAGAGGTCTCACCGTGTGACCACCGATAAGATCTGCTGTCATACTGAGAGATAAGATCAACATGATACTGCATCCCACCCCAATACACGCTGTCGCTCCGTAAGTTGGGTTAGGATCATCCTTCGACTGAAACCAGTTTACAGTTTAATCCAATGAAACAGACATCTGATGACGACTGACGTATCAGTTCTTATAAATCCCATCAACTAAGTCACTGCCGTCTGAGTTTATTGGCTTTAATGACAGGTTGAACACATTAACAACTCACCTGGAAATAGAACCAGAAAGAACTGCCCACCACAAGAGTAGCTCCACAAATATAAGCCACTCTTTTTCCTGACAACTTTGTCAGGGGTCGTGTCAAGAAACTCCCGATCACACTACAAATAAGCATTACTAAAGGGAAGTAAGCTATACTTTCTTTATTGAGGGATAAGGTGGAGATGAGGTAAAGAGGGAGATAAACTTGGGGTACGTTAATTGCTATCCGAGTAAACATGTACATCAGTCCGACCTGAGGATACAGCTCTTGATACCATTCGGTAGTGGTGATCGAACATTTAATAATAATAATGTGGCAGACCCTGGTCATTAGAAACACCCTTAAAAGTTCGTTTTTTGACCAAAAAAATTAAAACTTCTGGAATTTCATTTTTGTTTTAGTTACGCATTTGATGGTGGCAAGAGATTATTATTAATCTCAGGGAATAGTGATCGTGTAACCATGATAACCTCTCCTATTCCAATGACCATAGTGCGTGATGAAGAATCACATCCTTTTCGAGGTGCTACTATTAAGCATTGTAATCTGTCCTGGGTGACTCCAGTTTAAACAGATGACGTGCAACAAAACACTATGGATCTAGACAGGCAAAGGTCGATAAAAAACCGGGTGCGAGATGCTGGCAACTTCTCCTCTCTAAACATTTGCTGCAGAAACATCACAAAGTAACAACAAGAAACGGTGTGTGGCTCCCTCTGCAAGGACGGATGATACCAGTATGAAGGTGGCGGGGCAAAGCCTAAGGGACCCCCGTGGCCAGATGAGTGTTGGGAGAACACGTCATTGTAGCAGATTTATTTCTCCACAGATCACCCATGTGGACTCTGACTCTAATAAGAAACAGCCAGCGAATTATTCTAAAACAGGTCTTACATTTGGGACATGGAATGTATTATCTCTGACAAGTAGTTCAAGTCAGTTGTTCCAGCTATCAGAGAATATCTCTGAGTATAAGTTGGACTTGCTGGGTATAACTGAGACCCATATGCCTGGTACAGGATCAGAGCTACTGGATAATGGCTCCTTACTTATTTATTCAGGGAGGACGGACGGTATAAGAAGGCGAGGTGTCGGTCTTACCCTTTCAAAGAGGACTAAAAATTCATTAATTTCCTATCTACCAATATCTGACCGTTTGTTGAGTGCAAGGCTGCATAGTCAACACCTGAACATCTCTGTTGTTGTGGCATATGCGCCAACTGAGGGGGCTTCAGATAATGATAAGGATGAATTCTACCAACAGTTGTCAAGTGCATTCGATGAGCTACCCCGACATGATTTAAAATTACTGCTCGGTGATCTTAATGCTAAGGTCACATCGGACTGCAGTTCTATGTCAGGTGTCATTGGTGGACACTCGCTTCACAGCTCATCAAATGACAATGGTACCCGATTGTTGGACTTTTGCATTGCCCACCAACTTACCATCGGTGGCACTATGTTTCAGCAAAAGGATATACATAAAGGTACGTGGAGATCGCCTAATGGTCGTACTGTAAACCAAATAGACCACATCTGTATCAGTAAGAAGTTTGGAGGCTCTTTACTAAATGTAAAAGTTTGTAGGGGGGCTGACATTGGGTCTGATCACTATTTGGTAAGAGCACGACTGAGAATGAAGCTTATGTCAGTGAAAAAGAAGCAGGAACGTAAGCTTGAGATTCCTGCTATTGAGCATCTGCGTGATCATTCACTTGTTTCCGAATACAATATTGTTCTGAGAAACAAATTTGACTGTTTGGAACCTGAGGTTGACCTGGAATCAATGTGGGACAACTTCAAGACAACTGTCCAACAAGTTTCCATGGAAATTCTTGGGCAAAGACCTCGAAAAAAGAAGGACAGGCACCAATCTCAGAAGACAAAAGAATTATTGAAGAACCGTAAGGAATTTAAGCGTAAAGACCCTAATTCGAACGCTAACAGGTCAGAGTATTCTAGATTGAATAAGCTCTTTAAAAAAGATAGCAAGGTGGACGATAACAACTGGGCACGTAGAATGGCCAATGACTTGGAAGAAGCTGCGAGAAAAGGTCAGCAACGTGAGGTATGGCAGAAGATCAATGTCATATCTGGAAAGAAGAAGAAGCAGTCAACTGCAGTTAGAGACGTATCTGGCCAGTTGATTGCCGACCCACATGCCCAGAAAGAAAGGTGGAAAGAGCATTTCTCTAGGCTATTGAACCCTCCCCCGCAAGAGGCCAATATTTCTGACCTAGACAACATCCCTCCGCAACCCAGTTTTGACGACCTTTCCGATTCGGATGAAGCTCCTACAAGAAACGAGATTGTTGATGCCCTCAAAAAACTCAAGAATCACAAAAGTCCAGGAGTGGATGGTATCACCAACGAGCAACTTAAGTATGGACAGGATGGGTTGGTCGATCAACTAGTTGTGTTGTTCAAGAAAGTGTGGGAAGATGAGAAGATTCCTGAGGATTGGTCCAAAGGTGTTATCATCATCGTTGGAAAGAAAGGTGACACCTCTCATTGCGCTAACAACAGAGGCATTACATTAAGATCCACAGCCTCGAAGCTCCTGCAAATGATACTCCTGCGGAGACTTAGCAATGGCATGGAAAAATTCCTCCGGGAGAATCAAAGTGGTTTTAGACAGAATCGCTCATGTATTGACCAGGTTTATTCACTCCGCTGTATTATACACCAATGCATTGAGTATAATATCCCTCTGTATATTAATTTTGTTGATTTCAAAGCAGCTTTTGATTCGATTGACAGGCAGTTCATTTGGAGAAGTATGCAGCACTACGGCTTACCTGACAAGTACATTAGAATTATGAAGGCGTTCTTCACTCACACAGTTAGTGCTGTTAGGGTCAATGGAGAGGTTACAGGTTGGTTTGATGTCAACTCGGGTACTGGGCAAGGTGATATACAGGGACCACCAGTATTCAACTTTTGTTTGAATTTTTCGGCATACCTTATGGAACTAAACAAGGTCATTAGCAAGGGGGCTTTATTACAGCTGCCAGCCCCCGGGGTAGAAGAGAAACATCTCTTGGACACTGATTACGCTGATGACATGGCCATGTTAGATAACTCAAAAGAGGGGCTGCAGGAAACCACTGACCTTCTCTGCAAATACAGTGCCTATGCGGGTCTGAAGATTAATGCTGGAAAAACACAGAGCATGGTTGTCAGCAAAAGTGCATCGCAGAGGCCGTATTCTAAAGACGACACTATGGACATCAATGTGGAAGGTCTCCCAATACAGCAGGTCAGCAATTTCACTTACTTGGGTGCAATCATCAGTGCAAATGGAACAATTGACAAAGAACTATCAGCTCGAATTCAAAAGGCCTCTGGGGCATTCTATCAGCTTAGCAGTATATGGTACAGTCGCAGCATCAAGACTCCAACAAAAATCAGGATTTACAAAGCGGCTGTTCTCACTATACTGCTCTATGGAAGTGAGGTATGGAATACCACACAGACGCAGATGAAAAGATTTGAGGTGTTCCATCATAGATGTCTGAGGAGAATCCTGAAAATCAAATGGTTTTATCATGTATCTAATGCTGATGTACTTAAGCGGGCTAACATCGCCCCTGTTGATACTTTCGTACGAGCAGCTAGACTCCGATGGTTTGGCCATGTGGTGAGGATGCCAGAAGAAAGAATACCAAACTATCTTCTGCACTGGATCCCAAAGCATGGTAAAAGGTCAAGAGGTAGACCTAGGAAAAACTGGTTGTCATGTGTCCGGGAGGATGCAGCAATCTTCACAGGTGTCGATAACATCACGATAGAAGATGCAGAACAACAAGCTACAGACAGGGTTCACTGGAGAGGTCTAATACACCGGAGAAAGGAGTTACTATGTGGTGCAGGCCACTCCAACGACTAGGAGGAGACCTTTCCAAGTACAAGTAAGTAAGTACGCATTTGATTTTTAGTATGCTATAGAAAATCAATACGGCTTTAAAATGAGATGTCCGGCGACCTCCTAGCTCACTCACGAGACTCAGGAGGAGTGATTGAACTAATCGATTAAACACGTTTAAACTTTTATTGCATGCTTGGAAGCTGTCATTAGAAAAAAAAAAGTAAAATGACTCGTTAGCCTCAATTTGCCCTCGACTAAATACTTCAAAAGTTTTATTAATCGAAACTCAATTAGTTGAACTAAAGACATGTGAAATATCATTTCCCTATCTTAAAAGTTCTTCCTGTGACAATCTTTTAAAGTTAAATTGGGAAAAACGTGGTCCATCTCGTGCGAACTTTCCTAATGCAACCGGGGTCAGCATCTGTTTCATGCTTGTATGATCATATAATAATAATAACAATAGATAAATTGAACTTTTATATTCCACTGGGGTTAAAGCACAGCACTTCGATCTTGTAGTGGTCACCTTCACCCTAGCACCTACGAACATTTGAACAAGAAGAAGATCAAGATCAGAGAGTTAATGCACCCTCAATCAATTTTCGCGATCGTCAGGCTTCAATCGAGATTTTTCATTCGCCTGAACTCTATACTTCTATATAATCGCAAAGCAGTATTGATTATAATCATTTCATAATCAGCTTACCAGATAGAATCGCTTCAATTTCATCCAATTTGTTATTGTAAACTGTTTTTGTTCGGTTTCAATTTTTACGTCCGTGAGGCCAAGTTCGATTTGATCCCCGGCTAGTTCTTCAGACTTTTCCAGCTCGACACATTCACTCGACTCACTAACCACGACGTGAAAGACGAAAGAAAATAGTAAACCCACTCCGATCACTATTATGCTTAGGTACTGAGAATAAATAATGGTTAAGAAAAATTGTATATCAAGAATTTAAAAATCTAAGATTTTCTTTAAATTCCATTTCATTGTATTTTTAATGGAGGATAAAACCGACAGAGTGGATGAAAAGTGAATTGACGAACAAAAATTAACAAACCGAAAAAACTCTTTCATCTCCAGGACCCAAAGCATCCACCTTAGATCCAGCTAAGTGAAGTAGAAGCCCCATTAGTAGATACACTACTATTCCACAAACGAATGTAAGACATGAGCTGCAGTTAAAAACCGGTAAGGTAATGGCATGAAACATACACTAAAGATCGTTCGAAAATAACTACTAACTAGTGGGCTAAAATGATCGGTTAGGTTAGTCGCTTTAAAGCATCAAGCTATATTAGAGTATTAGGTAATAATAAATCTAACTTTGACTTGACAAGATGTATGCTGTACTGGAATATGTACACTAACCGGATGGAATTGAGGAACACAATTTTTTTCTTACAAACTGTTAGTACAGGAATTAGGGACAAGTGTGAGATCTGTGTGCTCGCCCACCCGATTTGGAACAGAACTATGAAGGCTCTGTGGAGGTACAAAATAATATTATTGATGTATTCTTTTAGTTAAATGGTCAAACTTAGATTTAATTTTAATGGATCTGAATTATCTTTTAGCAGAAAGGGATAAGGTCAATATTTAACATCACCCGTAATAGAGCTGTTGTATCTGGGAGGAGCTGTCTTCGAAACCAAAGCATTTGTGGAACATGAAAGCGAAGGATATGATAACAGCAAAGGTTCCTAGAGCGTGCCACGTCTTACGTTTTCCATATCTTTTAATACCGAACTTATCCATAGTAATACCAACCAAGGGCGTGACCAATCCGTCTGCAACCTGATGAAAATCAATTCCATAGATTAAGGGATGTTCACAAAAACTATAGATTTTACATCAATTGAAGTAGCTGTCCGCAAATTCCAATCATCAAAGAATATTTACGATCAACATTATTTATGATAATGTTCTGGAACCGAAATGGAATTGTTATGAGCTGACATTAGAAGTACCTGTCCAACGAGCATGAGAATCCCAGCAAAACTTTCCGATTGTTGCTTGACTTCCGTCTGATAGATTATAAGATATGTGAACCAGCATGCTGAGCAGAGATCGTTCAAAATGTGACCAGCTGAATATCTAGGGTGAAACATTGAGAATTTGAAAATATGGCCACAGTTTAAGAGGTGATTATTCAAGAACGCCAAGATTGGAGGACGGAGATTTGATCGTATATCCACGACTCTGAAGAATATCAATCGTATATTTAGCATATCTTGAAATACTCACCCAAACGTTTGAGTGGCTGTAATTTGTTTCCTTGTGTAGGAAACAGTTCTTCTCAGCTGCTTCGGGGATGATGGGGCTGGGAGTGCATCTCGTGGGGCCATGAGTTTAACTACATACAATCAACTGAATAACGATGTTAAAAAATGTGAAAAAGCAGTAGGGATCAACATGGTTCTAATGAGTAAACTGGTTGGCATATTTTTTTAAATACTGGCAAAGAAGGGTGGTGTACTGGTTTCTAGAACTGTTAAATGTTAGAATTTAAACGATTAACAATTTAGTCTGTCATTTTTTTTTAATCTTAAACTTTTCAAACAATACATAATTATACAGAATTGAATGCTTCTAAATAAACCCAGTTATAAAAGGAGAAAACCGATATAGCCCTAAATTCCATTATCCCAGTATGAAACCCAAATTATGTATTGAAAGAGGGGTAACCAAAACACAGTAGTGTGCAGTAAGAAATACCACACCCGCAATAACATTGGGCCCTAGCAACAAATTAATTAATGTAAGCAGTCACCATCTGCTCCAGATTCGTAGATTATTTGTATCAATTTAAGGTACGAACAACGAAAACAAGAGTAATAACGATGGTTACAAGATATTAAACTATAAAACAATACAATGAATAATTCGACAAACTCCTGCTTTAACTCCTAGTTCACCAGACTTATATTGCCCAAAATCGCCCACCGATCTAATGATCTTATCCTACCATAACATATCACATCATGAAATACAATCACTATACACATACTATAGCCAGACATACTATTATATATAAAGTCGGCCGTCAATACTTGTCTATATTCACGCTGAAACTCCTAGCTTAAATCCGCCATGACCCATGCCATTATGTCTACTATCAATCCCTCTCTAGGCCAACCAGAACTCAACCAGAGTTACAGGTTCCGACCACCAACTATCCTTCGATAGGACAAACCACCAGTTCAGGCTCCCTTACAGTCCGGCATCAATGACGCTCTATCGAATCGGGAAAACTCAATCTCCTTCTCGACCGTCCGTCCGACCTTATATATTCCTCTACCAGCCCTGTATGTGCCGCACCAAAATACGGCCCGCCTATGCTGTATGCTCCGAAAACTCATTATTCTCTATTAAATGCATTCTAATCTATAGCACGCACTGTCTTGTCAACAAGTCTGCCTGATTTTCTCGTGCTCTCTGGTGCTTATTCAACCAACATCGAACTACAGGCCGTCTAATTTTATCTATGATTATCATTAAATCCCTACCAGTATTTTCAGCCACTACCCACATCACACTCCCGCCGTGTTCTTGCCATATCTCGTTGCACAATGATTATTTCGGCCGCTACTAATGATAACTCCGCATTCTCTTGAGTAATCGGTTAATATTATAAATCTATATAATTTAACTTAATAATGATACTTCCAGAAAAATTGACTCAGAATATTCACTGCGTACATTTAGTCTGTCATTTTTTTTAATCTTAAACTTTTCAAACAATTCCTACATAATTATACAGAATTGAATGCTTCTAAATAAACCCAGTTATAAAAGGAGAAAACCGATATAGCCCTAAATTCCATTATCCCAGTATGAAACCCAAATTATGTATTGAAAGAGGGGTAACCAAAACACAGTAGTGTGCAGTAAGAAATACCACACCCGCAATAACATTGGGCCCTAGGAACAAATTAATTAATCAATGAATTAAAACATATAATATTGTATTTATAGAAAATATATCACTCTAAAGGCTCCTTCTCCGAGCTAATGACTCTAAAGTTCCTGATAACATGAACTTTGTCAGGCTCTGCTGTCCTTTTATTTATCAGTTGGTCGACAACTTTCTTGTAGGCTATTCTGTCTGCAGCTGATCTATCAGGAGTGATGTAAACTGAACTAAACCCGTCTACATGTCTTAGTAGCTTAGTCTTGCTCAAGATGGTACGAGCTTGATCTGAGCTTGACAAAATGAATTTCACTGGCCTGACTCGTTCACTTGTGTCCTTTCCAACTCGTTTACATCTCAAAATTTTCGGTTTTTCGTTGAGATGGTCCAACAAAATACCAGATACCTTAGCATCCAGGTTTTCCTCCGTCTCTGGAAGCCCAAAGATAATCAGGCTTTTACTTCGATCATCTTCTAGGGCAACCCTTTTCACTGCAGCTTGGATCTTCTTCGGTGCAAAGGCGTTTTTGCACGTGTTTTTCAACAGAGACGAAAAGGTTTTGATCTCTTTCTGAGCTGCACTTTTCACAGTTCCAATCTCGTCATCCTTCTTCAAAGCTAACTTCTCCTGCAAATCATTGATTTTAGCCATATCTTCTTCTTGCTTGGTGAGTAACTTCTCTTGTAGTTCTATGATTTTGGTCGCATCAGCTATTTTTTCTTTCCTGAACATTCGGTTATCGTCAGCTGTTTCTGTGGCGGATTGTAACAATGGTCCACAATAATTGTTGTTTTTGTTTTGAAACCCCACGGTGGAGGTTGGCGTGTGCCGCAATTTATTAATCAATGGTTATTACATAAATGAAATTATAGAAGTCACACTAAAATATAATAATGTAAAATAAAATATATTAAAATAAATGCCCTACTAAAAGTACTATGTAACTAACGGTCTGCAAAACTGGTTGAAGTCGCAATTTGTAAACATGCTAATTACTATTTAATAATAATAGATAAAAAGTTTTGCGCGGCAGATGTAAATTCGGCATTGCATAATGGCAGTGAAATTAAAATGATATGTTGTTGATAAAAGATCATGGTCATTTGTCGCGAGTGATCTTTCTTTACGCGTTGTCGCTTACTAACTCGGTGTTGTAGTCTATCTGCGAGCGCCCTTCTCTTTGAGACTTTCTTAGCTCAGGTATACTATAAAGTAAGAAATTTGGCCAATTTTCATCGTCTCCTGAGCTTTGCAGCTTGAGGAGTTCGCGCTTAGCTGAATTTTTAAAGATTTCAATTGAAAAGGTAGAACTTGGAATAGTTATATCCTTACTTTGTTTTGTAATAGAGAGCATGGGTCCTTTGAAGAAAAGAGTATTTCTAAATGTTGGGCCGTTGTAAGTTGTGAACCAAGAAAGGTTATGTTCGTATGTGGAATTATAGGTGGGAATATCGTGAGGGAAAAGTTCTTTGATGGATTTAGGGAGAAGGCTTGGCATGTTCCTTACTTTGTGTAGTAGAATAAGAGCGTTTTTTACAATGACGCTATGGACTGTTAGGATATTATGCAATCTAAACGCACTTTTTGTGTGCTCCGGGGGATTGCCGTCTTTATATCTATAATTTACATATCCTGACATAACAGCTCTAATTCCCTGCTTTTGCTTGGTGAACAGAGATTCAATGTGACATTTTGAGGCAAATCCCCACACTAAAGAACAGAAATTTAGATGGGATTGGATAAGGCTTTGGAAAATGTTTAGGCGGGCTTTGATAGGTAGAAGGTGCTTTAGCTTATACATAACTCCGAGGTAGCGACCCATCTTTATTCTAACTGCCGTAATGTGTTTTTGCCAAGTGAGCTTTTCGTCTAGGATCACTCCTAAAAATCTTGCTTCAGTCTTACGTTCGATTACAGTGTTGTCAATGGACAAATTAAAGCCGCTGAAGTCGATTCTTTTTCTAGTGAAAATCATGTAACACGTCTTCTTTACATTTAAAGATAGCCCATTAGCACCTACCCAATCTACAAGACGTGAAATTAGCTGATTAGCTTTTAATTGTATTTCTTCTAGGGTGGTTCCACTAATTAATATGTTTGCGTCGTCGGCATAAAGGATGAACTTTGCAAAATCACTAATTCCAGGTAGGTCGTTTATATAAATTACAAATAAGAGAGGTCCTAAAATGCTACCCTGAGGTACGCCGTAAACTATGGGCATGCTAGAAGAGCAAGTTCCGTTTAAAGTTACGTATTGAGATCGATTACAAAGGTAAGATCTAAACCATTCGTGCGCGACTCCCCTGATCCCACAATGGTCAAGCTTCTTAAGTAAGGTCTCATGATCAAGCACGTCAAAGGCTTTACTGTAATCGAGCAGGAGCAGTAGGGAAATTTGTTTCTTATTCAGAGAGTGTAGTATAGAATTTTGGGCATTGAGCAGTGCATGTTCGCACGATCTTCCTGGCCGAAATCCGTATTGATTTTCGAAAAGAGAATCGTTCTTATCTAAAAATTCTAAAACACGAGCATGCATAAGTTTCTCATAAATTTTCGAGAATGATCCCAAAAGAGAGATCGGCCTATAATTAGCTACTTCCAATTTTGAACCACCTTTGTGGATAGGAACGACTTTCGCAGTTTTTAGAGCATTTGGGAAGGTACCACTGGAGAACGAACAGTTAATGACATTAGCTAGTGCCCTGGTAAAGTTTTCGCAGCTGTTTGCAATTTTCAATGGCTCAATTTTACAATCGAGTGTGGACTTGTTCTTAAGCCCTGATATTATCTTTTGGACTTCACCGTGTGATGTAGGCTTAAGAAACATCGAGTTACTACACGAAGCCTTAAGAAAATGCTTGAAACCACCTGGGTCAAAGGTTCGACGGGCAGCGATTTGCCTCTTGATACTGGCTGCAATACCGGAGAAGTAGCCGTTAAATTTCTCAGCGACTGCCAGATCGGAGCTTATAATCGTGCCATCGTCGTCCTTCAGACGGGTGTGTCCGAACTTTTTTCTGTTACGGTTCAGGAGGCCATTGATAATTTTCCATTGATTTTTAGAGCAGTTTTGGTATTTGTCAAACATTTTCTTATAGTACTTTTCTTTGGCTAGATTCACATGTTTGTGACAAAACTTTTTCATTTTATCATACGCGTCGCAGTTTTTTTGTGATGGATTTATAGTTTTTTCAAAAAAAAGTAACTTCTTGCGGTTGCATGCCGCCTCAAGCCAGGGTAAGATCCAAGGCTTTGGGTCAGCTCTTTCGAATTTTCTTCTCGAACTGTCGCGCTTCAGGGGGTATGCAGTATTGTAGTGTTTCATGTACGTTTGATAGATGGAATTGTATTGTTCATCAGCGCACGTTGAGGAGGTAGCATCATCCCAGGTCTCACTTACAATAAGCTCTTTGAATTTAGCATGATTAGCTTCGTTAAATACACGGGCCTCTAATTTCAAGCTAGTGTTGTTGTTCTTTACACGTTGACTACGGAATCGCTCGTTCAAACTAGGTGTGGCTCCTAAACTAATGGTCGTGCTAACCGCGAGATGATCTGACATATCCAACGTCACGACATTACAACTAATAACGTTGGTCACGTGATTAGTATACACGTGATCAATAAGCGTTGCACTGTGGTCAGTTACCCTGGTAGGCTTGGAGACAGTCTGGGCAAACCCATATTTTTCTAGTAAGCTTATAAGATCCTGGCTGTAAGCGTCGGTATCGTATTTTATAAGATCAATATTTGCATCACCCAGGAAGACTATCTGCTTTCTGGAGTGTCTATCAAGACCCCTGAGCACGTTTTCAAACTTTTCAAGGAATTTTTTAGGGCTTGTGGATGGCGAGCGGTAGAAATTTACGATGATTTTTGTCTTATTTCCGTTTTTAAAATTGTTGATTTTAAGCAATTGAAATTCTCCGCAAGTAACTTCTTCTGGACTCAGATTGAGTTCGAGTTCCTGTATTTTATCGTAATCACAAACGCGTTTGTTAACATAGAGCGCAAGACCACCTCCTTTTCCAGATTTACGTGCAGGTTCTTTGATAAAGGGCTCGTAAAACTGTTCGATTTCAATGTCGTTCAGACCATTAGGAAGATTAGAAATTTTACAGTTGGTTTCATTGAGGCAGATGAGGTCAAATTTGGAGAATGTTTCTATTTCTTCTCTAAAATTCGAGATATTCTTCACGAGTGATCTAACGTTTAACGAAAGTATCTTAATTTCGCGATTGCTAGGGGTCTTGATATTATCAGGGTGTTGGTACTTACAGCTAACCAATATCTCCGATATACAATTGTTGAGATCGATTTCGCTGGAATCTATTTCATCAGTAAGTTCGCCTATTTGATTCAGTACGTGAGAACGAATATAGGGGTTAAAAGTGGGGGTTATTGTATTGTAATTATCATTAAGTTCGTAGGAAGTTACTCTATAGCCAGGTATTAGGTTTAGACAGCATGTAATACAACCAAGATAATCTTTGAGGCATTTTTTATGAACTGGTTTGTCACATAGAGGACAAATGAAAACATTTCTAGGAGCATAAGACCACCCGAAGCAACTTGAGCATTGTGATTTGAAACTAGGTTCAACCATTGTTCAAGATGTGTAAATACCAGATATCTGTGAATAATTAAGTAAGATATTAAAAAGATAAGAGTGTAAAGTATGGTGTATAGAATAGCTTGTACAGTCTAAGAATATGTATAAAATGCTAATGTGTGTGCGTGTGAATGAATGAGGAATAAACTGTGTGCTGAGAAAGCGTAAAGAAGAAAAAGAAAACTTGTTAGACCTACCTATCAAGAACTGTACAGCTCTGTGTGTAGATAGAATCGTAACGTAGTCTACAATATTACAATATTACGATAGCGGTACTGATTTCAGAACTATTCTAAAGTGTTTAAAAAACTCGGGCAAGAATTCTAGTAACTTACGATAAGCTGATAAGAGCACGGGCATGACTATATATTTTTATGCGAGGGTTTTCATTATAACTATAAAATGTAAGCTATAATCCCTTAAAGATTTTGTAAAAATTTTGTGAAAATTTAGGCGCGGCAAGTATAAGTAGTAGGCTTGGGTACGGCTTTGTGAGTTTGTATTTAACCGTTAGTTACCAGGCAAGAGCGAGACAAACTCCCGCCTTAATGGCCAGTGCTTTCGAACTTTCTCGCTTCGCATAGAGAGTTTTTGAACACCGGTCACCAGACAGTTAGCTATCTCACTCTTGGGCAGCTGAGTAATGTGAATCCCATTTCCAGATCTATCTAAAATCTCAAACCCTTTGTTAAATATCACTCTACAAATATGGTGGGAGTCGAAAAACCAAAAGTTACGATTTTCGATCAGACTAAAGTCAAACATGCAGCGGTTAAACAAATCAACTTCCTTATTTAACCATGCAAATCTCGTTCTAAGAAGGGAGTTGAAAACAAACACTGTTTTTGGGTATCTAGCAAACAAGTAGTTAAAATTGTCCCTAATTTCACGGGAAAGTGTATAGCTTCTATGGTCATATCTCGACAAATCATTAATACCGGAAGATATAATCACATAATCGCAGTTTTCAAAAAAATTTTCAAACTTCATTAAGTCCGTGAGTTGGTACATGTCACGCTTTATGACACGAAAGTTAGAGGGGAAAGATGATGGGGTGTTACGTATCATAGAGTCAGTAAGGTATAGGACAGTCTGTTTGGAGGGTCTCAGGGGGTCGGATGGTGCTATTGACGGTTCATGGATTTTAGGAATGTGCGTGCGCATGGGCTTGTCTATGCGTCTAAAGGTCACTGCCACACGACACGAGGTGACGCCAGGTTCGGGTTGTATCGCATGCTCCCAGAAAAACTGAGACTCTGTGGTCATTGCGTACACTGTGCCATTACTTAGTTCGTGTTCACGTCGCTCATCAGTGACTAAGTTACGGAAAGTTAAGGTGCGAGTGGCCCCAAAGCTGGCAGTGATGATTTCACCCGTTAAGCCTGTTTCATTATCCGAGTGAAACGGGATAGAGTCTGAGCCTGTCTGGTATCTAGTGACCATGCAAGAAACGTTATCCCTATTGAAGGTGGGATCGTCTAATTCCTCAGCTATACAGTCTAGTATCTTATTTACAGCGTGATCAGATGGTGGGTAGGCCTTAGCGCGATGGGTAATACTGCCGTAACTGTATTTACTGGAGCCGAAGTAAGAGACGTCACGTGATCCTATGCGTTGAAAGTCCAGTCCATCACAAACATTATGCGTTTCAAACTCAAACTTTGATCGCAAACTTCTTACCGGAGTAGCTTCTAGTACTTCCTCGTGTCCGGCTGGCGAACCTGTGACGAAGGTTGAGGGATCCGAAGTAGTGTTGGGAGTAGAGTTCCTAGCGACGAGAGAACTAGAGCTCCTTATCACCTCCTTGTATTCGTCAAGCGTATGTTCGGCTTTTTCCAGCAGCATGCAAAAATCGGAGGTTAGATTATCGTGTATAGTCTGCTTATCAGTTGGATTTCTGATAAGATGATCATAGTATCTAGAGTCTAGATTTAGCTTTGCTGTCATGTATGGTTTTCGTAGCGTTTTGTTTGTAGATTTACAGAGTCCGGCACTTAAAGATTCACGATAAAGTTGGTCCGGTGTAAGTGACGGCAGTAGCTCGAGGCAAGTTTCTGGCGTAAAAGTAGGTACCCAAAAACCAACAAACTCTGTCTGCGTACTGTGATTTTCGACGTTTATCTTACCTTCAGCTTGAGGGTTTGCCGAGCAGTGTTTTTGATCTGCGGCAGTGGTGGGGGCACCACTGCCCAGCAACCCCTTTTCAGATGTGTCGCTCTACGTCGTGGTACTCGAACTAGAGGTAGGGCTGTGGGACTCCAGAGGACTCGAGGGGATCAAGCTTAGGTTAGTAGGACTCGAACAGTATCCAGCACATTGTTTCTAACCATTCTGATAACCTTTCTCTAGGCACACTTCTCTGGTTCAGTTTATCAAATCGCACATCATCGTTGTGTTCAACTCCGATTTTACTTCTAATCTCCTTGAAAATACTGTCCGTCGCCATGTGTATCTGATTCACATATTCCGTAAGGAACTGGCCATTCTCAACCATAGCATCATCTACCATCTCAAAATGTTCACTCTGTAGCGGATAAGGCATCGTACACGTTGTACAGAAAATGTACAAACAATGTATACAAATCTACAAAGCCAGAGAGATAATTCAACGCGCACACAGAACTACTGATAAGAGAGCTACAATTTAGCAACGAATGTAAAAGTGTAAATGTAAAGACATTTAAAGGAAATAGATCAACTAGTTCAGATAAATTACCGTCTAACTATTAAACTAGGTACAAGTTACTTAACTTAATAAAAACCGGCTGCCGAACAACTACGAACCTGTAAATTTCACTTAGTTAACTAATTAACATGCTAGCTTGGGAAATCCAATCAGCTCCGACAACTAAGAACCAATCAATACATATCCCCGACAACTAAGAACCTCTGGAGATACTTTCAGGTGTCCAATGATTTCACAGCTGTGAGCCTTGCTGTGCAGTATAAGTTTATTAAATTTATATTATTTCTGTTGCACTAATTCAGACAAAGATTTTAGAGTTTATGTAAAACCTTTTTGTTCGGCTGCAAAACCATAAAAACCAAAGTCACGTGATAATTTTTTGGCGAGCGAATTTGTAAGAGCCCTTCTTAATACACAGTTACTTGCTACCCTGCCATGTGAACCCTACCCAGGTTCTTGGTTGTCCGGCTGATGTGATCCCTGTAGGAGCCCGAATTTACAGGTTCTTAGTTGTCGGTCACCGTAAAAATCAAGCTAATAAACTCAATGAGAATTAACTTATTAAGCTTAATAAAAACCAACTTATAAAGCTTGGAAGGGACCAGTTTATTTTATTCGGTCGATAAAATAATAATAAACTGTCACGTGGCACAACAAAGACACAGCTCGTCTCAACTCCTTTTATCGAGAATAACTCTGGGGTATTCTGCATTAGGATAAGATGGCTCGACCGGGTTAGAAACACAAAAGTGCTGGAGCGTGCAAGGATAAATCCAGTAGAGACGTACATAGGAGCAAACTGCCTGCGCTGGTTTGACCAGGTCACCAGAATACCAGACACCAGGCTTCCTAATATATGGACACGTTCATTGAAGTTTGAAGATATTGGTAAATATTAGTGGCCCTATTAAATGGCACGATGAGGTAAAATTTGTCACACTATGAAACTATATTAACCCTCCAT
Organism: Bolinopsis microptera; assembly: GCF_026151205.1. Classification (NCBI taxonomy): domain Eukaryota; kingdom Metazoa; phylum Ctenophora; class Tentaculata; order Lobata; family Bolinopsidae; genus Bolinopsis; species Bolinopsis microptera. The sequence goes on along the minus strand of NC_087080.1, from coordinate 2,982,865 downwards.
GGTTAGGATAATCGTCCTATCCTCTAGGTAAACTTACATAACTCACATAACGATATCTTTATCAGATGATAAGATATCGCTTAAATTCGGCGGGCAGTGAATATATACCAATATTGTCACACTATGTAGTAATCTCTGATCTACGTAATACAAATAGAAACAAGCTTTAGGCAGGGGTGTAGGAAGAGGGGGGGGGCAGGTAAGGGGCGGACAGACTGCTGCCAGTGTCTCTCTTTCCCAAACCAATTTGAATGACCGTTCTCAAATGCAAAATGATACCAAGAATGAAATCGGTCGCTCGCTTTTCCAATTCATTCACGGCTTACGAATTGTTATAAGTTTCGATTAATTACATCAATCACATGCTGTACACATTTCTTTGGGTTGCGTTCGGGTCGATACTTAGTATTTCGGGATAACACTAACATCGGTAGTTAGTGTCCAATTAGCTAATGTTTATTAAATAGTTATTGCCGAGTATAGCTGCCTTCAGGTAGTTCTTTTTAATTTATTACAATTGTAAATGAATGGGAAAAACGAGCGACCGATTTCATTCTCGGTATCATTTTGCATTTGAGAACGGTCATTCAAATATTTCCTTTTGTTTGGGAAAGAGAGACACTGGCAGTGGTCCACTCTACCCATGATTATGGGTTTTGGTAAAATATCATCTCTTTTTGATTATAATGTCAGGGTACTTTACAAAGTCGAAATGTAAACTCATAACTTTATACCTTTGAAAACATTTCCTTGTGTTTAGGTAAGCATATCTGTCGATCACTGATTGAATATGCCACTTTATACTTATTCAAGGTGGCATTAAATCAAATACAATGCCATTTAACTGTCGTGGGAAAGCAAAATTTGTTCGAAATCACGAAAAATTATTGACCCCACTTAAGGAATTGTGCGAGAAGATGAACAAGGGCAAAGATGAGGAAATAAAATATGTAATGTTAGTTTATAGGAGTTAATTTATTAAGTGACATTGAATCATGAGATTGTTAAGACAATCTATACTAATAATCCCAGAATTTCTGTGTAGGTCTCGGCCGAAGGCACGGGTTTTGAGACCTATTACTATTAGGTTGTAAGTATATTTTTAAAACAGCCATCTTTCCAAACGGGAACTAACGAATACCTCTATTTGAATCATCAAACATGTAACTAATATTTTTAGCTCAAATAAGCTTCTTTTGATTGGTCGGCGTCGACTGTAAGCCTTCCTTGCGGTGGCTTTCACAACGCGTCCCCATTCTCCAACTCCTGCTGCTAGAAAGAGAGACTCCCAAGTTATATACCATAATTATATTATATATAGATATCGACAACAGACTCCGAAAGTCTTGAAGTTCTGTTACCACCGCCCCTGGTGCAACCCCTTACGGGTTAACGATGAGGAGACAGGGACTTCCAGGGACGGTAGCTCAAATAAGCATGCACCTCTTAAATATATGACACATGACCTGGGTCCTGGCTATTGTTATGTTTCTATGCGTTTTTACTGGACGTAAGCTACTTTACAAACTTCACATCGTTTCTTATAGTTATTCGCATCAAGTGTATTTAGGTATACATGTTGGATGATTCAAATAGAGGTATTCGTTAATTCCCGTTTGGAAAGACAGACCGCTGCCAGTGTCTCTCTCTTTCCCAAACCAATTTGAATGACCGTTCTCAAATGCAAATAATGATACCGAGAATGAAATCGGTCGCTCGTTTTTCCAATTCATTCTTAACGGGTGATACTCGTAGTCGTAAAATATTTATTCCAAATATTTAGTCCAACTCGGCGCGCGTCCTGGTAGGTTTTGCATTTGAGAACGGTCATTCAAATTGACATCATTTCCTTTTGTTTGGGAAAGAGAGACACTGGCAGCGGTCCACTCTACCCAATCTATGGTTATGGGTTTTGGTAAAATATCATCTCTTTTTGATTATAATGTCAGGGTACTTTACAAAGTCGAAATGTAAACTCATAACATTTTACCTTTGAAAACATTTCCTTGTGTTTAGGTAAGCATATCTGTCGATCACTGATTGAATATGCCACTTCATACCCATTCAAGGTGGCATTAAATTCAAATACAATGCCATTTAACTGTCGTGGGAAAGCAAAATTTGTTCGAAATCACGAAAAATTATTGACCCCACTTAAGGAATTGTGCGAGAAGATGAACAAGGGCAAAGATGAGGAAATAAAATATATAATGTGTTAGGCATAAGGTTAGTTTATAGGAGTTAATTTGTTAAGTGACATTGAATCATATGAGATTGTTAAGACAATCTATAAGTATACTAATAATCCCAAAATGTCTGTGTAGGTCTCGGCCGAAGGCACGGGTTATTATACTAGTCAATCTATATTACCTTATGGGACCTTATTTGAACGGACATTAATTGAACGCTGCATGGAGGTCCTAGCGTTCATCTTAATGTCCGTTCAATTAAAGTCCGTCCGTTCAAGGTCCGTCCAAGTTAAAGTCCGTTGAGATTTTTTCCAAAATTATTCCACTACGAACTCATTGATATATGTTTAGGATATGTCATATGACAACTTTTTAATTTCAGTCGATTGTAATTCATATCATCGGATTCGGATCAATGAAAAACAAGTTATTATACAATTTAAATATGATCACTTTCTTGATCTTTGGCTTCTTCGTTCAATTCTTCGGAGTCATTATTTATCTCCACATCTTGTAAAAGTTTACACTAAAATGCAGGACCGAGGTGGTCAAATAAAAATTGTTTCAAAAAGCAGGTATTGTTGATATGATGCTATTGCTTTAGGTTTAAGCTGTAAGCATGAAATATTCAATGCACGATAACCCATTTGAGGAAGATGATCTGTGATATGATCATCAAATCTGGTCATAATCATATTTCGTATCAGTTGTTTTTACTCAACTTTCATAATCATAGACACTGATCTACACTTACAGATATTTTGAAATTTTTACTGCTTAATCATTAACGACTGCCTTTCTTGCTTATTGTATGAAATTTAAAAATTAATTTAGAAATTAAAAATTCTGCTAATATTTTAAAACGCACAAAAAAAATATGAGCAAATTCGGATTTTTGATGGTTTTGAATGCCTTCGGGCGTTCATTTTAATGTCCGTTCATAATTATGTCCGTTCATTTAAATACAAAATTTAATGTCCGGTCAAATAAGGTCTGATAAGGTATATAAACTTTATTATTATAACAAACGTTAGTGAACTCAATACGGACAACAGCTCATGAGGCTGAGGGTAAAGGAAATATTTCTACGAACATACTCAGGAGTGTCTGCATTATAGTTATACTCGACGATGAGCCCTCGGTCCCAACAAAAAATAATCTTTAGAAGTGGAACATCGAGTTCCGTTCTGGCGAGGTCTTGCGAGCGGGGAGAAACTTTCGAGATCGTCTCATCGTCGCGATTATTTAGGCCAAAAATTTCGGCACCGCGACATGCCAAACTAGGCGAAATCGCGGCGAAGGGCTGATCTAAAAGCAAGCACTGCTCAGTATTTATAGTTAATCTAACTAGACTAACGAGCCGCGATTTTCGAGATTTTGGCCGCGATTTCGCCTAGTTTGGCATGTCGCGGTGCCGCAATTTTTGGCCTAAATAATTGCGATTTTGTTTTGTCCTTGCTCCACATAAATATTTCTTATTCCTGTCATCTTTGACATCGAATTAGAATGTTTTAAACTAAAAATAAACCTGCCGAACGACTTCTTATGAGCCTTAATGACTGAAAAACAGTAAAGGGGGTATAACTGTAATAGTATATCATGTATAAAAAGCACGGTCATGTTTGCCAGCACTGTGATATATTAAGACGCGATGAAACTACCGGACCACGATGTATAAGGACTTGCCACCCCATACCATGGCAATATTAGAATATATCGACTCTGTTAGCATCTATTAATTAGATTTAGAGTGGCTGGGTTTTTTTGGCACATCTACCGATTTTATCCCAGTAGATTGGAAATGAAAGATACACTTTTTTCCGCCATGATGATAATTTGTTTTTTGCGAATGTATACCATTAACCTATTGGAAATTACAGTTAAAATTATGTCCTTATGCACCATTTCAACGTGACGTCACGGCATTGGAAAGTTTGTAGCGATTAAAATGCAACGAAAAATTCGGTTGATGAGCCAAAAAAACCCAAGCCTCCCTAAAAATGATATACTGTCTTAATTTTAACTTGATCTGACTCGGGAATGCCATGCCCATATACGTTGTAGGCCCGCCGCGCACGAATGCGCAGCTGTATCGTGGCTTTCGCCCCGACACTAACTGAAACAACACTGCACAATGCATGGGGTCACACGATGAGATACAAACTTGGGTAGTACAGCAGCAAGCCTACAGTTAGATATGGTTTGATTCACGATGTCAATCCTTCGCAGCTCGGCATGGCCCAGTGGCCCAGTGGTGCATCTCGCCGATCTACGGTAATCGCACTATAAGTATATAGTGACTGCAACACTATATAATGACAAGCACTTTATATAATAATGACAGCTTTGACATACGATGCATGCCACTTTTCGCGCGCGAAGCGCGCGCCGCCGATACGTAACATGTATCAATGACAGCTGATATTTGTCACTATCAACTATATAGCGTGCAAAACGCACTTTATAATGACAGCACCATATAGTGACATGTCATTATAAAGTGCTTGTCATTATATAGTGTTGTCACTATTTGTATCACGTGGTGACCCCCACGGTCGCTTCACTGTAGCGTCTTCGACGCTACAGGGGGAGCCGCGCACTTCGTGCGCGGCGGGTCATACAACGTATGACAAGTCACTATATAGTGCGGGAATCAAAAAAGATCTTGTTCAGTGTTTACTGGATGGCGCTCCGCCAGTCCCCCACTAAACCTGGGGTTCCCAGTTAATAAGGGGTCGTTCACATATACCTTACAAGACATATTTATAACGTACGAAATGTGGCGGTTTTCCGAAAATTTCGCCATATTTTCGGATCGCCAAAATTTCGGTCGTCGTAATAGAATCCGTCGCATTATCTTTTAGCTTATTTCAATGACTGTGCCTTCACTGCTTTATTTTGTTTCTAAAAAGTAATATCAAGTAAAATAAATAAATAAATTCTGGCATCTTGGGACAAATTATCACCACACCAATGACGAATTGAATGTCAAGCAATACAGTTTAAATTTGCATTAAAATACATGTATGTGCTAACATGAAAGTCTTAATTTCTTGTGTTTGCACGAATATCTCAAGTTCGGCGTCTTAATACAGACTAAGTTTGAACATGATTTTACCGAATTTCAGAAATTTCCTTACTGCTTACTGTCACAAAAAATGATGAAAAATACCCTTATTTTCTGTGACGTCCGAAATTTGACGGTTTTTGTTCAATTTCGCCATATTTTCGGACCGCCAAAATTTCGGTCGTCGCAAATTAGGCCGCCATAAATATGTCTTGTAAGGTATTACGTAATCAGCAGAGGGGGGAGGGGGTTTCCAAATGATTACGCGATTACGCAAGTGTAATTTTGAAACAATAGCTATGTGTAATACTGATTGCGGAGGGGGGGGGGGGGGGGTTAAAAATTGATTACGTAATATGTGAACAACCCCATACAGTGTGCATCTTGAAATCCGATTTGATATCACAATGATAAAGTCAGGAAACTTATGTACTCCGGGCCGATGGTTGATGGTTTTACTTCAGATGCATTACGTCTTCAGTCTTACTACAATATTTAAACTTTAAAACAATTTCTTTTGTTGGCTCATGCGATAATACAATACAAATGCTTCTACTCTTTTTTGAATTTTGTAACATGCTGATCGATGGCCAGAGAAAGGGAAACTGGATGGAACTGGAACTGCTCTGTGGCGAAGATGCTTTTTAACGGTTAATCAACAACCACGTGACTGTTGATTTCCAAGGCAATGCAAGCAAGCTAGTGAGAACGTAATCGAGTGAAGCATGTGATATGAAGTAGACGTAGCACCACGTGGTAACTGTATATGTCACGTGGTCAGTGGACTCAAATAAGAATTCTTGCTAGAGTAACCACAGTTCAGCTTTTGTGTTTTAAAGTTTGGAGTTGAGATTTAGCTTTTGTTGTGTGCGTTGAACGATATAGCTCCTAATCTGTAGAGAAATACTTGTTGGGAACATGATTCGATTACTCTTGAAAGTGGTAAGAATTAATACTGACCATATCTCAATCTCAATCTGGTCGGTCTATTTCATGGTCTAAAAACCAGCCCCCACAAATCTACTGTCTGGAGTTAGGACCCGCTTGAAATATGATTGTTTTAACCCTCTTTGATAAGAGAGCAACTTAACCAAATATTTCAGTTGGTTTTATACACAGTGCTTCTATCCGTCTGTGGAGAAGGTGAATGGAATCCCATCGACAAGGGTCAAGACGTGGACTTTAACTTCGAAGAATATTCTCTACAAGTTGAAACAGAAGGCTTTGGTTTGTTGGCAATGAGTTGGTTGGACGGAAGGGATCCCGCGTACCCGGTTGGGTCCATCTACTTCAGTTTTGCAAATGCATTCAGTGTGCAGTACCAGATTGCGTATTGCACGGTAGGAGAACCTACGTTTACTCTAGCTGATTCCATTTCTAGTGAGAAGAGAACTTGGACTTTCACCCGAGACAAGGGGGGTTTGAATGTCGCCAGTAACGGAAAGGACGTACTCTATTTGGAGTTTGAGAAGGATTGTGCTGAAGGATGGCAATATTATTGGGGCTTAACCCCTGCTGTCCTAAAGTTTGAGTCCTTGGACTCGGCAACCGATCGATACCGAGCATTGGAAATTGCTGGCTCCGCAACCGAGCCAGGTCAGTTTGTGAAGTGTGAATAAATTTTAACAATTTTATCCTTGATTTTTCTTAATTGTGAATTTTTCCTAAGCAGCGGAAAGTTTTGAAAGTTTGATGATATTTATTCATGCTATCAAATAGAGAAAATTATCGAATTTAGACGGTCGTGTCGAAATTTGTCTCTAACCACAGTTTAAAAAAATTATTCCACATAAATTTCAGAAGGAGAAGGTAATGAAGGAGAAGACAAGGGCGATAAAGAAGACGGTGACGATGATAAAGAAGAAGGCGAAGATGATAATGGTGGAGATGACACTGAAGAAAACGGTGAATATTTAAAAAATTAAATGTAACCAAATTTGATAATTATCGAAATATCGCTGAACAGCAATATACATTTATATCTATTAGCAGGGCCTGCATAGAAATTTAAATATTATTTAGAATTGGGATGAAGGATACCTCGTGTTTTTAGGACGTTAGTCCAATCTGAAATGTATCGACTAAATACGAAAACCTTCAGAGGTCCGCTTCCACATCCGAGGTCCAAAGCCCCAGTATTCAGTTATTGGAGAAGGTAGCTCTATTACTTGTTCGGTAGCTGCTCCCGATTCCGTAGAGGATGAAACTTTCATGATGACCATTAACGGCGACGAATGGAATGGGGAAGCGCTTGATGAACGTTGGGCTGGAGCCGGTTTCGTTTTCTCTACCTTTGATCACGAAAATGGAACGATTGAAACTACTATCGCGGGGTATTTGGACAATTTCATAGAGTCGGATAACATGACAGAAATCAGATGTTATTCGAAGAAGTACGACGGGGAAATATCCATGACCATTGAACTACGAGACAATCATGGTAAATGTCAGGGAGAATAGAACAAATTTCTTTTTAAATCATTCTTTAAAAAATCTTTCTTCAATCTTTTTTATTCATTACTTTCCCTTATATTTATATTTCACACTTTGATTATCTATACCTCAACGTATTCATTATTCCTAAGTAAATTTGAAATTGACAATTCGTATTTCGTCGCACTTGTTACTGTTGTGCATTGTTAAAGTCTAACCGCTCTATCTGTTTCAGAGGGCTGTCACTTCCCTGACTTTAACCACAGTTTTAAAACATTATTCCAAATAAATTTCAGAAGGAGAAGGTAATGAAGGAGAAGACAAGGGCGATAAAGAAGACGGTGACGATGATAAAGAAGAAGGAGAAGATGATAATGGTGGAGATGACACTAAAGAAAACGGTGAATATTTAAAAAATTAAATGTAACCAAATTTGATAATCGCTTAAAAAAATATCGCTCAACACCAATATTAATTTATATCTATAAGCAGGGCCTGCATGGAAATTTAATTATAATATAGAATTGGGATGAAGGATACCTCGTGTTTTTAGGACGTTAGTCCAATCTGAAATCTATCAACTAAATACGAAAACCTTCAGCTATTCCTGAATAAATTTAGAATTGACAATTGAAAATTATCTCAAGCATTTCGCATTTTCGCTTGTATGTATTTGTATTTCGTCGCACTTGTTGCTGTTGTGCATTGTTAAAGTCTAACCGCTCTATCTGTTTCAGACAGCTGTCACTTCCCTGACTTTATCCCCGGAGGATTCAAGATCTGGGAACATGAATCAGTATCGGGCTACCAATGTTACCATCCCTTCGTCATGACTCCAAACATGGACATGATGATGGGATACATGTCTGAGGATGAGAACGCAAATGTTTCTCAGGCGTACATGGATTTGTATAATCTGGCATTTTGTAACAATATGACCATGGGTGCGATTTACTTCCCAGAATGCAGGGATCTTCACGAGGTCCCGCATTGTGGGTTACCCAACTATATTGAGCATGGAAAAGCTGTCGAGTTCATGTTCAAAGAAGACTATAGTGAAGATGATAAAGATGACGAAGATCATGAAGGCAAAGGAGAACCCGGAGATGACGAAGGCAAAGAAAAACCCGAAGGTGACGAAGATGGCGAAGGCAAAGAAAAACCCGAAGGTGACGAAGATGGCGAAGGCGAAGATAAACCCGAAGGTGAAGAAGATGGCGAAGGCGAAGATAAACCCGAAGGTGAAGAAGATGGCGAAGGCGAAGATAAACCCGAAGGTGACGAAGATGGCGAAGGCAAAGAAAAACCCGAAGGTGACGAAGATGACCAAGGGAAAGAAAATCGTAAACGAAGAAATGTAGATGAAAAGGATGATGAAAATGAGGGAAGCAAAGGAGAACCTGTAGACGAAACTGCAAATGAGGAAAGCAATGAGGAAGAGAAAGATGATGAAAGCGATGATAAAAACGATGATGAAAACGATGATGAAAACGATGATGAAAAAGATGATGAAAAAGATGATGAAAAAGATGATGAAAAAGATGATGAAAAAGATGATGAAAGTAATGAAGATCACGAAGACAAGGAAGACACTGACAGTGATTGGGATATGATGGCTAAAATGCTTCCCACTATGGCGAAATATGAATGTGAAGAAGGGTACATAATGCAGAGAACTACTAGGAAAGAAGATATGGGTAACATGGGGTGGTGCCGTACAGACGGATCATACGAAATCCCTTATTGCGTATCCATGAACAACTACACGGGGCTAAATTTCACACTTGACAACGGTAGCGACAAGAAGTTTGCTGATAAAAGTGGAAGACCGTTAGCAGGAATTGTATCAGTTATGTCAGTTGATGCATATGGTAATTCCTTGTCCAGCAATACCTGGCAGTTGGTGTGTAATGACGGATCTAATGACTTCGCTGCCGGCGCTATCTGTAGATCCCTTGGGTTTAACCATGGTGAACGCATGCAACCGACCAAGAAAATGTCCAAGCCAAGTAACAACGACAAGGACTCAAGTAACAACGACAAGGACTCAAGTAACAGCGACAAGGAGTCAAGTGAAGGCGGAAACGAGTCAGGTGAGGGTGAAGAGAAACCAGTTGAAGACGGAAAGATAAACTGGGGCTGGACAAACTTTTCTTGTGATTACGATGATACTCTACCTCTAAGGTAAATAATTACACCTAATTACGCTTATATTTGCTAGGGAAATGTCTTAAGGACTGTGCTGTTATCAAGAACGCATTATTCATATTTTTCTCAGCCGTCATGATCAAATGCAATCGTAGACAAATTGATATGACCGGTTACATGAAATGTCACAACCTAATCGTATGATAATAACAAATAAGTCGGAACAGCACTAGTATTAATTCAAACAAGCAGTAATACATCGTTAACGCATTATTTAAGCTATTTTTTAGTTATTTTAAATATGTCTGCTGTATTATTCTGATCCCATGACTGTTATTCTGATCCCATAACCCTTCAGTTCAAGCTGCAGAGCGACCCGATATGAGGACGCAAAAGAAATGATGGGAGTAACAGCCACTTGCTTCGATTTTGATAAGATGGCGATCAGATGTTTCGAAAATTACTTTGACGTCAAAGTGAATGTCAGAGCTAAAGGAAAAAAAATGTTCTGTGATGTAAAGGTCCGTATGTTTGTTTCATAAAACATTACTTATTTTATATCTTCATTCTAGAGATAGGGCAAAATACCCCTAATTAATCTATAAAATTATCGAAATACTTGACATCTTTGTCATTCATTTTGAAATTAGCAATGTTGCGGCGATTGAAATTAAATTGCCAATCTCTAATACTACATAGTATATTGATATAATATGAATATATACATGTATTACTATTGATATTATAAATTTAATATAACCAACGTTGACATATCTATTACATAAAACCACTTCAGGCGTCCAAAGGAAGCAACAGGGTCGGTCTGGAGGAATTCAGCGTGAAGTTCCTGTTAGATGGCGAGTATTTGGAAATAGAACAGGAAAGCATCAGGCGTAATAAAAATCGGGGATTCGCAACACCGTATGATTTGAAATCTGCTGATTACAGCTGTGTTAGCTGTGAGCTGTATATGGATGAAGCGTTTGTGGGTGAAAGTGAGAGATGTAAAAAGGAGAACTAAAAGAATGGAAAAGATGATGGACAACATATTTTTAAATGTTTATATTAGATGAAGTTTAAAGTTAACATACTTTGATTTGATCGGACGCGTTTATTTTTAACAAAGCTTGGCCTTGAGAGCTAGACAGAGACTGCAGCTGCTTTTTAGAACATAGAATGGCCATGGCGAAACATTGTGTGTATTTTATGTGCCTGTTTCATGCTTAGAGGTAAACCCAATTTTTAGTAAACCAATTTGAATTTTAAATTCGTATATTATCATATTTTGTGCAAACAACAACAAACAATTTAATCTTACTATATTAATATATAATGCGAGACGATATATATGGATATATGGATGGATCCGTACCATTTTACTGTCCCCACGGCATCAAATTTAACGCGACTTTCCGCAAAAACCGTAAAAGATATACGACTGAAACTTTTTTGAGTGGGTCAAATGCTTTAATCACCGCTGCACGCAGTGTTGTGACCGCTCTTCGTCGTATTTTACACATATTTGGACGTTGGCAATTTATTCCATCGATAATTTTAAAGTTTTAACATTTTTATATTAAATTCTTTTTTAATTTAGTTCTAAAACGATTAAGCTTGCTTTCTGTGAAAATTTAATGTACTTTCGTAAAATAATTTTGATGTGGCAGCGATTTGAAAAGGAAATTAGTTAAAAATAATACAAAAAAATCGGACATTTTTTGATATTTAAACATGAATAACTTGGGCTGTGTTGACAGTAGAAAAATTTATTAACCTCTATCCGACAGCTTTAAAATTTTTCTACGCGCCGCGCAAATCCACGCGCGCATTTAAGCGTGTCAAAATCGTTTAAAACTAGAATTAGTTGATGAAGGAGCATAATGCAGATCATACGTTGTACGTGTGGCTTGAACATTATGATTTCGCGCCATTTCTTGTTTCTGCACTCGCTTTGAACTTTTATGGCTTTAACAGCAGTTATCGACTGACGACTTTGCTGTATTACATAGTGTACTTGGTACATAATTGATCAACGATAATAGGAGGAACCCCTGCAAGCTTTAAAGGGCTCGTGTTACTTTAACATCACTTTCGAATTTCACGAAAGCAGATAAAAGGTAGGTTTTCGTTGAATCAAAGTAAGCTAATATCAATTAGAACGAGTATAATTGTGTTACTTTAATACATCGCTTGGTACTGTATTTTATAGTTAACTAACGACATTCTCGCTTTAGGTTATTTTATATAAAACACTTTTATCATTGTTGATTGTGACTTGTCCAATCATTGCACTAGTTTATTACAAAGATTATCAAAATCTTGCGGTAAAATTATTATACTAGGAGGTGCACGATAAAAATAAACTTGCTCGGATTTTAAAAATTTTTGTGCCAGTGTTTTCTAGAGACTGTGAGAATTTTCACAATACCAAATTTGTCATACCTTTTTGGAAAGATCAGTGAATTTCGCCTTAGTGCCATATTTGATGGTGCGCGGATTTTGGAGCAAAAGTAGCTGTAAAAGTCGCGTAATTTGACCAAATTCGTCCAAATTTGACCATTTTTGTCGTATTATTCGGATTTATCTTCAGTTCCTTAAATGAGATCATTCTGAAAATTGGCGATGACCTTCCAATAGGGCTTTTACAACTGTCCGAAAAATTTGGTGGATATCGGAGTTGATATAGTGATCAAAATGGGGCAAAATACGCTGCTTTTAGCTGTAACATAATGTCTGTTAATTGGATATGCTTTAAATTTTTCGGACACTTTCCTTGTAAGTCTATGAGTAAGCTCACCAATTTTTGTTGCAATTAGAGGTCGGGAAGGATACTCAATATTTATTTGTTTGAAGAAAATTGTGCTGGCCGAAATTAGCGCTAAAAAACCATCCTACAGTCGGCACGCGCGGCTCACTGTCGATGGCGCACTACCTAATTATACAAGCACCCATAAATGACAAAAGTCATTTAATTTCAACATTCCTCATTGCTTTTGTGATTTCCTGCAGCTCTTACTACTGGGCAGCTCTTACTACTGGGCAGGTCGCCCCGTGGTGGTTCATGGAGGCGTCTCAAAAAAAACTGACTGAACTATAATCTAAATATGATAAGTGCTTATTAACCTCTCTGCTTTCATTCAAACCTTTTATAGAATCTACATATGAACTTACAATGTTTTGCAGTTTTAGTGACGTTGCAGAAACTCCGGAATACTGTGGATTGGGAGGAGGAGAAAGTGATAATTCTGTTATATGGCCTGTTTCTAGGACACGATAAACTTCCTAATAAGGTATTTTTTTCAGGATACGATAAACTTCTTAATAAGGTATGATCTGTAGCTAGGACACGATTAACTTCCTAATACAGTATGTGTAGATGATAACCTCCCTTCCTCTTCTAGATCAGATGGCTAAGTTACGGTGCAAAGACGGGTAGCTTGAGACTACCCGTTGTTACCTATAATCTAACTCACTCTTTCCACATACGCGGCTAACCTGTTCCCGATCAATATTCAGGTAGTGGAGAACTTAGAGTTAGATTATTTATTCCGCTTTTTGATTTTCCCCAGTCTTCATGCTAGATTCCCGTTCATTTTAGAGCCTCATTTAATCAGTCGGCCTTACTAAAGAACCTCTCACCCTCTTAAGAACACGTAACTTGAAGTCTGATCAACTACATAGCTTTCGCTACAGCACTAACACGTGCATTTACAGAGGAGCAAAAGTTTGCGGAGGCATCTTAGAACGGTACATATTTTAATATATCATGCACGGGTGCCATTCTGTTTGTTTGGTTCACAGCTATTTCCTACTCCTAGACTCCGTGTTCGGACTTTTGATTTCTGTACCAGTTTATCGTTAACTTAGAGTTAGATTATTATTCCGCGTTTTGATTTTCCCCACTCTCCATGCTATTATTGCTAGATTCCTGTTCATTTCAGAGCCTCATTTAATCAGTCGGCCTTACTAAAGAACCTCTCACCCTAATAAGAACACGTAACTTGAAGTCTGATCAACTACATAGCTTTCGCTACAGCACTAACACGTGCATTTACAGAGGAGCAAAAGTTTGCGGAGGCATCCTAGAACGGTACATATTTTAATATATCATGCACAGGTGCCATTCTGTTTGTTTGGTTCACAGCTATTTCCTACTCCTAGACTCCTTGTTCGGACTTTTGATTTCTGTACCAGTTTATCGTTAACTTAGAGTTAGATTATTATTCCGCGTTTTGATTTTCCCCACTCTCCATGCTATTATTGCTAGATTCCTGTTCATTTCAGAGCCTCATTTAATCAGTCGGCCTTACTAAAGAACCTCTCACCCTAATAAGAACACGTAACTTGAAGTCTGATCAACTACATAGCTTTCGCTACAGCACTAACACGTGCATTTACAGAGGAGCAAAAGTTTGCGGAGGCATCCTAGAACGGTACATATTTTAATATATCATGCACGGGTGCCATTCTGTTTGTTTGGTTCACAGCTATTTCCTACTCCTAGACTCCTTGTTCGGACTTTTGATTTCTGTACCAGTTTATCGTTAACTTATAGAGTTAGATTATTTATTCCGCTTTTTGATTTTCCCCACTCTTCATGCTATTATTGCTAGATTCCCGTTCATTTTAGAGCCTCATTTAATCAGTCGGCCTTACTAAAGAACCTCTCACCCTAATAAGAACACGTAACTTGAAGTCTGATCGACTACATAGCTTTCGCTACAGCACTAACACGTGCATTTACAGAGGAGCAAAAGTTTGCGGAGGCATCCTAGAACGGTACATATTTTAATATATCATGCACATTGCACGGGTGCCATTCTGTTTGTTTGGTTCACAGCTATTTCCTACTCCTAGACTCCGTGTTCGGACTTTTGATTTCTGTACCAGTTTATCGTTAACTTAGAGTTAGATTATTATTCCGCGTTTTGATTTTCCCCACTCTCCATGCTATTATTGCTAGATTCCTGTTCATTTCAGAGCCTCATTTAATCAGTCGGCCTTACTAAAGAACCTCTCACCCTCTTAAGAACACGTAACTTTAAGTCTGATCAACTACATAGCTTTCGCATACCGTTTCGTATCACGTATTTATCATCTCTCCTTCTTCAGAGACTGGCTTTATTTCAACATACCGTATCGTATCACGTTTTTATCGTCTCTCCTTCTTCAGAGACAGGCTTTATTTCAACATACCGTATCGTATCACGTTTTTATCGTCTCTCCTTCTTCAGAGACAGGCTTTCTTTCAGCATGGTTACCCAGAGACTTGATGGTATCAGAGTTCTCGATGTTCTGAGTAATGAATTTAGTTTTTCCCTTCATTCATTCTAAGTCCCACTGTGGCAGCAACCCTTTCTATCTCTTGCATCAGCGTCTCTGTCTCCTTTTCAGTATCTGCTATCAGAGCAATGTCATCCACAAAACCAGTGACCGATATCTTCTCCACCTTGACTCTCCTACTCCTATAAGGCTTAATGGTAAATCCTATTTCAGGGTGCTTGCTTAAGGCTTGTCTCATGCAATAGTCTAGGGCTATTATAATGAACAGGTACGGTATGGTGCTAACATCTGCAAGATCTTAAGGAGAGAGTGGCGTGACACACCCTCTGTAATCAATAAAATTTTGCGAAACTTTCAGAAATACTAAGTTTGACCCAGATTTAAAGGTCGCTAGACTGAATGTAATATTTCAGTTAACAACTCTACCTCGATTCGATGCAGTGCACAGTGGGAAAGGTTGAAGTTGACGTTCAAGCAGTCACCCTGCCGAACAAGAAATCTTTCAGGCCAAGAGGCTAGGTGACTAGAAACTCAATCACTATATCCGTGAAACTTGTCGGGAGCACTGTTATGTGAGTTATTTTACCTTCTAAATTCCAATGAGCATGAAAATTACCCAGGTACATGGAATGCACGAAAATGAACAAAAATTAATATTCTCCTAAAACTAAAAGTGCTCAGAACGGTTTAAAACTGGCCGGAAAGCGTTTAGATTGGTCCTAGGACCACTCAAACCAAGTTTGGGAATCACTGCATGTCTACAACCGATGTAACCAATGTTCCAAAATTTTCCAATTTTGTCCCAATAACTCGTTCACCAGCCTACCTCCGTTCACCAGCATGCGCTGTGACCATCATGGTCACGGCGCAAGATGCGCGTATTTTAAAATGGCGGGAACACATTTTAATTGCCATTGTACATTATAGTACATAGTGGACAGTGGAGTGTGTGGTCTGATACTTGATAGTAGACAGAGGTTATATTTGAAACATTCCCGGTGCCTTCAACTGTTCTTTACTGTGCATGCACTGACTATTTGATTGCTTAAACGAATAGGCGAGCCTTCAAAAACATTAGTTTCAATGTTTTCATAGTTTTATGATGCAAGTATAATTTTTCCATTTACATAACTGATAATACCCCCAATATCTTTTCAGTTGTGGAGGTCGGACCGAAACTGTAATCAGACACTAAACATTGACGAGGACCAATTACTCTACTCCTTCAATGATTAATAAAGATCGCTGATTGCTTTTACTAATGTATAATGTTAAAATGAAAGAGAAACTATCGAGACGAAAGAGAAAAAGGCACTCATTTATTTATAGTTTTATGTCTTAACAATGATATTCGAAAGCTAATTTTAAAAACTGGCTCTGAATCCTTGCTAAATGATTTGGGAAGGTGTAAGGGCTTAATATGCCTGTAGACATCATTTTCAGTGGGTTTTATGAAGTTTATGATTAGAGTATATTTTGGGACTGAAATAAGCGCAAGACCTTCGACGTTTCTATTCCTACTGTTTTTTTAATTTAGCAAATATACAAACAAATTTTATACTGTCGTAAAGATAAAATATTTAGTTATCGGATAGAGACTTGAAAATTAAGTATTACAATAACCAAGCTAAAATATTCAATGTTAAACTCAAAAATTTTCACGCGTCTATGAAGAAATATTTAGTTCTGCGCGTAGTTTTTTGGTCACATCTACGGCAAATTTTCGCCAATTTTGTTCATAGTTTCAAAATGTTATTTAGTAGACAAATTACTTTCGGACTACATCCATATTGTTTATTTAAGTCTAAAAGAAACAACATTTATTTGACTTCAAAATTGTTCAATCTGAACACGAGCTGATTACGACGAAGGGAGGTCACAACACTGCGCGCAGGAGTGTTAATGCTTAAATGCTTTAATATATAATGGCCTCCAAGTCCAAATCAGCATGAAGAAATAAAAAATTTGCCAAGAAATAGTTACTGGGCCGCGCTCAGCCTGTCATTCCGCCTAATCTCTATCAACATTAAAGCCTGGGGTAAGGTAGCGCGCGACCGAAACAATCGCGTCACACAGTACGCGTATACACATGGCTATGTGAAGGAGGGCCCGGGGGGCAGGAGGGTGCACGATAAAAATAAACTTGCTCGGATTTTCAAAATTTTTGTACCATTGTTTTCTATAGACTGTGAGAATTTTCACAGTACCAAATTGCAAATTTGTTATACATTTCTGGAAAGATCGGTGAGTTTCGCCTAGGTGCCATATTTGATAGTGCGCGGCTTTTAGAGCAAAAGTCTAGGTGTAAAAGTCGCGTAATTTGACGAAATTTGTTAATTTTTGTCGTATTACATATTATTTTGTCATATCTTCAGTTCCTTGAATGAGATCATTCTGAAAATTGATGAAGACCTTCTAATAAGGCTTTCACAACTGTCCGAAAAATTTGGTGGATATCGGAGTTGATATAGTAATGAACATGGGGCAAATTAAGGGGAATGTTTGGATATGCTTTAAATTTTTCGGACACTTTCCTTGTAAGTTTATGAGTAAGCTTACCAATTTTTGTTAAAATTGAATTAAGGGAGGGTTACTCAATACGCATTTGTTTCAAGAATTTTGTGCTGGCCGAAATTAGCGCTAAAAAACCATCCTAGTACAGTCGGCACGCGCGGCTCACTACACTGTCGATAGTGCATTATATAAAGTAAAATACAATTTTTATTTTCCACAGAAGAATCAATACATATTGAATTATAAATATCCGATAATTCCATTAATAATCATTAAAAGTTGCTTTGTCATTCGTAAAATCAAAAACGAAAAGCCGTACGCTGAACGCGCGCGACATTTTTTCTGCAGCTGCCTAGCTTGTAGCCACTAACATCATTAACATCAACATTAAAGCCGCCACGCGCGCTTAGTGCTGGGGTGCATCCTTATTGACAATTAAACTTGGTCAAAGATATTTATATACAATTCCTAAATTAAATCAATAATCATGTTAATATGTCAAAGTAAAGTAAAGTAAAGTAAAATTTATGACATCACATCATCACACATGTCTACAAACTATCATCGCACTGTGTGAAAAAATATATAATAAATATTTCCCCACCAACATTAATTAATTATCAAATACAATATCTAAAAACAATTTCATCAAAAACATTATCCTATTTTTAAAACTTCCCAGTGGAATAAAGATTTATAAAACGCTTCTTTGCCACATAAGGATGGAACCAAAGATAATTGTTATGTTTCTCTTTATTACTGACATAACTGGCTCCCTCAATTCTTACTAAAACTTCCTTAGAAACATTCCAAAAAAAGCAATCATTTGTAATACTTTTAGAAATCATATCTATCTTATATCCTTCTAATTTAATTTTAAAACCTAAAACTGTCACAGAGTTCTTGACGTCCGGAGGGAGTTTGTTCCAATATGGAATAACTCGCTCCGGGAGAAAAGACTTCTGGATATTCTTGACCTTTGTCACACTTTTACTGCATCTATTGGATGAAACCAGATTAAGACCTGATCTGCTTGGTCTGAACAAGTCTGAACCATAATCAGTCATAGCATTAATAACCTTAAAAGCTTCAATAAGGTCCCCACGTATTCGCCGCTCTGCCAGCGTTGTCAAATTGAGGATTTCCAGTCTACGGCTGTAAGGAAGAGTACCCACCTCATCAATCAGACGGGTAAACCGCCTCTGGACGCTCTCCAGCTCCAAAACAGTCCCCCAACTTCCATGAGCCGCAGGTGGATTCCACAATTGGACACAATACTCAAGATGGGGTCTTATTAAAGCTTTATATATAGCAATCATAACAACCTTTTCTCTAATAACTAAATTCCTTACAATCCAACAGATCATACGATTTGCCTTAGCGATACATGCTTTGATCTGTTCGTTCCAAAGCAGGGAGCTATGGGTAATAACCCCCAAATCTTTTTCCTGATCAGATACTTCAAGTTCTATACCATTTACCTTATAATTTAAATTAGGATTGTTGTTAAAATTAATGTGCACTACTTTGCACTTGGCAGGATTAAATTGTAAA
This sequence comes from Bolinopsis microptera, assembly GCF_026151205.1. NCBI lineage: Eukaryota > Metazoa > Ctenophora > Tentaculata > Lobata > Bolinopsidae > Bolinopsis > Bolinopsis microptera. The sequence continues at coordinate 2,963,677 of NC_087080.1, read as the reverse complement.
AGCCAAATACTTTCCCAAACTTCTAATTCTTCGATATCTTCAGCAACACTACCGTGGTTAGCTGCATTACCAATTAATTTAAGATCATCAGCAAATAACTTTATCTTATTTTTTACAAGGTCAGGCAAATCATTAATATACAGAATGAATAGGAGAGGGCCTAGAACTGACCCCTGAGGAACACCAGATAAAACATGTTTAACCTCGGACCATTGTCCTTCTACAGAAACCCTCATAGTCCTGTCTGTCAGAAAATCTTTAATAACATCTAAAACCTTTCCTTTGACACCAAAGCCTTCCAATTTAGACAGAAGTCTAAAGTGGGGGACTGTGTCGAACGCCTTACTAAAATCAAAGTATAGAAGATCAACCGGGGCACCTTCATCTAAAATGTCAAGAATGTCATCAAATGTCTCTAAAAGATTAGATAAACACGATTTACCCTTAACAAATCCATGCTGATGCTTCGAAATTCGATGTTCTAGAAAATTTAAAACATGTGCTCTCACCAACTTTTCATACACTTTGCACAAAATACAAGTTAATGAAACTGGTCTATAATTTAAAGGGTCTGATTTAATACCCTTTTTAAACAATGCTACAACAGATGCAGATTTCCACACTGCAGGTAAAGATCCTGTATCTGAACACTTTTGAAATAATTTAGTTATTGCTTCAACAAAATTGTTGTCATAAGCTAGCGATTTCAACAACTTCGGATGAACACCATCCGGACCAGAACTCTTAAAAATGTTAAGCTTTAAAAGTTGCTTTTTTATATCAGAACTGTTGACTTCCATATCATCAATATCATCAATACTCTCATTGTCAGGTCTTAAATTCTCAGTTTTAGGGAGAGGGCCAGGTGGTTCACGCACAAAAACAGAGCTAAAGGCACTTGCGAGTACCTCAGCTGACTCAGTCGAACTATCTGTGCGTGTACCATCTCCTCTATCTAAAGAAACCACACTAGACTTAACTTGACGTTTATTTCGTAAATAAGAGTAAAAAGACTTACAATTCTGCTTCAGATTAGATGTAATTTTCTTTTCATAATTAACTTTAGCTTTAATTTCTGCTAATTCATAAGTATGTTGTTTGCTACTTGCATAACTAAAATTAACATCAGATGGATAAATATCAAACTCAGCCCATGCTTTATCTTTATTCTTTCTCATTCGTTTAAGTGCAGATGTACTCCATGGCAACTTGACAGGTCTGTTGTCGAGATAAACCGAAGCAGTCGGAACAGCTGCAGCAACAGTCTCCAGTTTACCATGTAATTCAGCCCACATATCTTGAACATCATTGGTAGAACTATAATCCCAGTCGATATTTTTCAAACTAAAATTTAATAACTCTTCAGAGGAAATCTTACCCCATATAGGTTTGATAATCTTCTCTTTTAAACATTTGCTAGTATCCGGCGAAACAACTAGTTCGACAAGTATCCCAACATGATCACTCTTACCAAGCGGAGAAACGATCTTACAACCGTTGACAAGAGCATCATTTGTATACAGGACCTGATCAAGAAGACTCTCCTGGAGAGTATCCTTCACAAGCCGTCTTCTAGTTGTCTCGTTGGTGAAATACCAAGTTAAACCACTGTCATTGAAAACATCCATGAATTTCTGTTGAGTAACTAAAAACTGGTTCTTGCTAGCAATATTACTATTTATGCTACCAGTTTCCCATAAAACATTTGGTAAATTAAAATCTCCTAAAAGGAGTGTTTCAAAATCATTCCTTTCACTACAGATGCTCTTGATACAAGATATTAACGCATTATTCTGTTCTAAATTCAATGAAGTGGATCTGTAAATACAACAAATACTAATCAGTCCACCTGATGTGTTGATATTAACAGCTAAAGAATCCGGTGCCTTTAAAAAAGAGTTCACTAGTGAAGCATTACAACAGTTTTTAACATAAATTATAGAGCCTCCTCCACCACTTATACTGCCAGTGGAATTGTCAATTCTAAAATCTCTATCTTTTCTAAACATACTAAATCCTTCAATATAAATTTCGGCATCTAATATATCACTACTAAAATGAGTTTCTGTTACACAAATTACCTCAATAGATTTATACATTGATAAAATACATTTTAGTTCATCAATTTTATTAAAGTTTTAAACTAATTACAACACTACAAATCTATTACATTTATTGAGGACCCCTAGTGGGAATTAACACCTCAATCAAATGTAGCAACCATTACAGGTTGTATGTCGATGTAAATGGTTGTTGCATGATAGTTTATTTAAAGACATCCTCAAGACTATCAGACATCGTTTTTAAGAGCTGTTAACTCCCATCTATCACCTATCACCCATCTATCACCTAAAGAATATCAGACACCACTCATTCCCATCTTCTGAATTGCTGCAAAGGTACTGTAATCAACAACTAAATAACTATAAACAGTAGCATCGGTTTTAGACTCTATCCTGAATTCTTTGCATTATTGTGTTTATTTGAACTATGTCCGGTATCCCAATCAGAAATTACAGCCTTCGTGACAGACCTAACAGTGCAAAAGCAAAATGTTCTACCTGTGTATCACTAAGTCTTGAAAACGACAATTTGAGGAGACAAATTGCTCGTCTAACCAAACTTACCCAAGGCTCAGGCCATGACAAAATTGCGGTTCCATTCTCTTGCGGGGACAATGTTCTTATCTCTGAACATGAATCAGAAACTCAAAACTGTGAAGTTAGCAGTGTGACTGAACTTAATAGCAACCCATCTCTTGTGAATTCTTCTGATGTTAACAAACAATCTTCAACCAGTGTTAACGTTGTGGGTAAGTCCATCAATCCATATCATGATTTGAGTCGAGGTGTATTCAGGTTTGTTGATACTCTCAAGTTGGATATGGAAACACAATACACACAAACGTTCAACAATAGGGCTGTAGCATACTATGGGGATTTCCCATATGCCTACAATGGAGGCTTCCATAACACAAGGCCGTTAAATGACAATCCCTTATTAAAGTCTATTTTAGAACGTTTACGCTCACAGTTCCCAAGTCTGAAATTTAACAGCGCCATGATCACCAAGTATGAAAATGGCAAGCAAGGAATACCATTCCATTCAGATGATGAGAGGTCCATATCACCAGGCTCCATGATTTCCACCATATCGTTAGGAGCAACAAGAGTCCTCAGTTTTAGGTCTAAAAGCAAAGTCCACGTTGCCAATCTTACTCTCTCCCATGGCGACATAATGATTATGACCAGAAAATCTCAGGACAGCTTTGAACACAGCCTTATTCAGGACCATACTGATGACATGAGAATTAGCATTACTCTGCGCCAGATTGATGGCAGTGCAACCTTGTCTGCTCCACCCGATACCTCAAGTAAGCCTTTCGTTACTGTAAGAGAAACTGAACCCTCAATCAAAGGGAAATCATCACCCAACAAAATCACTCATAAGAGCACCGTACCCCCTGCTTCAGTCAAAAGCAAATCCCTTGCTGTGTATGTTAGCTCAAGCATGTTCTCCAAGTTAGATGCTACAAAACTATCCTCTGCTCATCAAGAAGCACATGTATTTCACTATCCTGGTGGCATTGCAAACGGTATCAATGAACGCTTCCACTCAGATGAAAGAAAGAGGTCAATTGATGCAAATAATGTGAAGACCATCGTACTCATGTGTGGAACTAATGATGTGGACTTAATCCTAGAGAGTCCTCGACACATGAGGAATAGATTATTGTCACCCGATGAGTTCACAGGAAAAGCAAAGGCCCTTGATAACACCAATCGCTCTATTGATAATCTGATCCAGTCACTTCACTTGTGGGCTCCAGCTGCAAAAATTAAGATCATAAACATTTTACCAAGAGAAAGTTTTGCTAGAAATAAAGTGATAAATGACATCAATATCTTTTTATCTAAGATTCCTTCCAAATACTCGTTTGTTAGCTTTATACCCACAGAGATGAATCGATTTTTGTTTAGTGATAGATCTGGATTTAGGAAATCATCTTGTTTTAGTAGATTTGGGGAAGACAATGTGCATCTAAACAGCGATGGTATCTTTAAACTAGCAAAGCACATCAAGTACCATGCCCACCATTGAAATCGACATGACATTTCCACCTGAATATTTATTTTGATTTCAAGTTTAAAACTTTTCTATTGAAAATATTTACAGGCGGATAATTTTCACCTGATTTTAGTTTAATCAGACACAACGACTAACACGTTTTGTGAAATGACAAATATTCACAACTCAGCTGACAAATTTCATAACCTTTGCATTGGTCACTGTAACATTCAAGGTGGTCTCCTAAATTTAGCTAAAAGTAATGAACTTACTCAACTCATTCGAGATCATAAGCTAGACATACTTTCCCTAAATGAGATGAATCTTAATGATACTATTGACACAGACACCATAAATATTCCTTCCTCCTTCAACATTATGCGATGCGACAGGCCAAACAGTTCTAGGGGTGGTTGTGGCTTAATGATAAACAAAAAACTAGCTTACACAGAATTAGTTATGGATAGTAAGCTTGATAACATTGAAGCATTATGGGTGAAGCTTAAGAATAGCAAGATCAATGTTTGCTGCTTCTATCGCTCTGGAAATTATTGCAGTGTTGATAACTTTATTGAGTACATTCATTTTTGCATGAAAAAATTGAACGGGAAAAAGGTTATCTGGATTGGGGATATAAACATTGACCAGAATAATATCTCATCCACCCAGTACAAAAAATTAGATATGACCTTGAGATGTTACAATCTAGTTCAAACCATTCAAGGGATAACTAGAGTTGCTAAACGTGGAGACAATTTTACCCAGACTACTATTGATGTAATATTCACTAACTGTTATGCAGATTTTGTTCAATCTTCTGTTCTTGATGAACGTATTGGGGATCATCAAGCTATTATGTGTGAGATAGATTGTAAAGTACCTATAGCTCCTAAATTTGAAAAGGTTGAAATTAGAAATCATTGTAAACGTAATGTTAAACAATTCTTAGACTATCTAGATACCTGTTCTGATTACAGTCCACTATTGGAAAGTACAGATGTTGAAGCTATCACTGCTGGCCTTTGTCATCATATTGAACAGGCATATGCAACCTGCTTCCCTTGCAAGACCATAGAAAGGCATGAAAAGTTCATACATAAACCTTCTACTGAACTTTTAAATGCCATTAATCATACACATTTTCTTCTAAAGAAATTCCGTAAAAAGAAGGATAAGAGGGACAATGGAAATTGCAATAAATGTGGTATATGTAGCAAATGTATAAAGTGTAATGAGGCCTGGGATTGCTACAAGATTCAGAGAAATATTAGAAATAAATTAGCTAAAACCTGCAAAAAGGCTAATGTAATCGATGATCTACAAGTTAAAAGTGCCAAGAATGATCTTAAAGGGGTATGGAAAACTATCAAACTGGCATCAAATATGACCCCTGGTACAACTAATTGTCAAACTATCAATGAGAATGATCCTGAGCTATTTAACTTTCATTTTGCAAATGTTGGATCAAGATTACAAAATCAGGCCCCCAATATTGAAAGAGTTAGTTTTACTGATTTTTTACCTCCTAGAACTTCTAACATCTCATTTGATAGATTCCAAGAAATAAATGAAACTGATATCCTAATGTATGTCGAAACACTCAAGAATGACAAGGCCTCATATGACGATGTGCCTCTATTTTTACTTAAGCAAGCTGTACCACACATAGTTGAGCCACTGACCCATATTGTCAATTTGAGCCTTAATACAGGTGTTGTACCAACCCTTTGTAAAAAAGCTAGAGTAACTCCCATCCATAAGGCAGGAATGAAAGATGATCCTAATAATTACAGGCCAATATCCATCCTTCCACTTGTAGGAAAACTTATAGAATACTTTGTCGGCAAGCAACTCACCGATTACATGGAAGAGAACAAACTTTTCATCCGGCATCAATATGGCTTTCGGAAAAATCACTCCACAACTTATTTGATGTACGATCTGATGGACGAAATATATATGAGTAAATCTAAGTCTTATAAACCAGGAATCATCTTTCTTGATCTTAAGAAGGCCTTTGACACAGTGAATCATGAAATATTGCTTCAAAAATTGGCATATTATGGAATTGGTGGCATTGCTTTAACCTGGTTTAAGAACTTCTTATCTTGTAGATATCAATGCACAAGGATCAATGGCAAAATAAGCTCATTTTTAGAAGTTCTGAGTGGTGTACCACAAGGAAGCATCATTGGGCCTATATTATTTAGTATCTTCATAAATGACATCATTTATGCCTGTAACCTATCTAAGCCCTTTCTATTTGCAGATGATGGTGCACTATTCTTTGATCAAACCTGCAGAAGCACATTTATAAACATGAAAATAGAACTTATGACAATCTTTAAATGGCTCAGTGTAAATAAATTATCACTCAATGAAACGAAGACTGAATTCCTATTGTTTGATTCTGTTGATCAACATGATGAATTAACCATTGAATGTAATGAGGTAACTTTCACAATCAAGGAGTGCAAAGAGACAAAATATCTTGGCCTCATTCTAGATAGTAAATTAAACTTCAAAAGCCATGTAGATTATATTATTAAGAAGGTCATGAAGAGAATTGGTGCCATGTATAGAAGTAAAGCACTGCTACCCATTAAATATAGGAAAATGTTTGCCAATGCACTCATGTTGCCACAATTCGATTATTTAGACACGATCTATTGTAGAGCTGGCAAGACAAAACTTGCTGAACTTGACACTCTGTACAAAAAGGTAGCCAAAATAGCTCTCAACGTTCCACAAACAGAGAGCAGCCTTAATGTTTATAGAGACATGAAATGGTTACCACTCCATCTTAGACGACAACTCCATCTGTCAAATTATATGTTTAGAATCATCCATGAAAATTGTCCTACAAACTTTATGAACAAATTTAGTTACATATCAGGAGGTAGTAGGAGCGGCGAAAGCTGCAACCTATATGTTAATAGATCAACATCACATAAAAACTTTCAATACTTGGGGGCAAAATGTTGGAATAATGTTCCAACAGATCTACGAAATCTGCCCGATGTTAAAAGCTTAAGTGATTCGTATAAGAAACAGCTACTCTCATCTATAACAACAGACCCTAATTATACCGTCGACAATTCATATGACAAATTTTACACTGCAATCATAGTCGACGATAACTAAGTATCTTCTAATTCTTTTAAATCTGAGGCATATATAATTGATGTATCGAAAGGATTTTCCCTTTTTTTACCTTTTTTTGATTGATTTTGCACATGACTGACATGTTTTAACTGGAGGAAGGGTTCGCACAGTGGTAGTTTTATAAACCACTTTTAATTTATTGACCTATTATACCTAGTGGTAGTTTTATAGACCACATTTAATTTATTTACTTATTATACTTAGTATTTATTTTTGGTGACTGTATCACCCAGTTTTCACATTTGATAATTGTACAGTTTATTAACGACACATTGACTGAATGTTATTTTATATTCTAATTTATATTCTAGATATTTTATTTATTTTTCAACAGACGACAACTTCCTGTTTTTTCTTCTATATTAGTTACTCATATCTCTTTTACAGACTTTTTTACAAGGTTATTGACAGATGATACTCACATTAGGCATTCATTATTGCATCTAAATTATTTCACTTGCATTAGGTTTAGAAATTTATTCTCTGGTTAACAGATTTCAAATGTTTAATTAATTTGTAGTATGACAGTAAGGTATATAAGTAGTTATTTAATTTTGCTTGGGCTATTATATTGACTATTGAGGTTTAATGATGATATGGAATTTGAATTCTATATAAATTTACACTATGTGGTTGGGGCATTTTGCATAGTAAATATGGTTACTACTCCTATATATCATATTATTTGATTGGTATTCGATTTCTGATTATTTCTCTAGGAATATGATTATTATATCTCAATTTGGCTTTAGGTAGGGTGCCCCGCTAAAAGAACTGGATTCTTCCAGGAAGCATCCCGTGCACAGACCTTGGTCTACATATATATTAAATTATTAACCATTCATTCTGTATGTGCACGAAAATTTATTTCAATTAAATAGGCCGTTAGCATTGGTATAAAAAATATTTAACGGCTGGGCACTGCGGCCTCCGCTTTGTCCTCTGTCTTCTCTGGCTCTCTTTTCTTTGCCTCCTCCTTCGTCTTCTCTGTCTCTCTTTTCTTCGCTTCCTCCTGCCTCTTCTTCCTCTCCTTTCTGGCTAAAAAACGAATATCTCTGTCTGCCTTGCAGAGGTCCAAGTTGATCCAATAAGTTGACTCTTTCCAGCCCTTACCATGGTCAGCGTAGAAATTTACTGACTCTTCATCTCGTGTCTGGATGATGAGCGGGCGACGGTGATCTGGCTTGTCAGCATCAAGCTTGCCAGAGCGATGGCAACTTATCATGTCGTCCTTCTTAATCTTTAGGGTCTCCCTGCAGAACTTGGAGTCGTCCTCCTGGCGTTGCTTAGAGGTAGTCTTTTTGCTCTCTGGAACCTTGAGCACACACAGATTGAGTTTTCGTTTGTTTCGCTCAAATGTATCAGTGTGCATCTTCATTTGCACTTCCGAAATAACAGTTTCAGAAGCTTGTTCACGACTCATGTCATCGAGAACCTTCTTCTGGGTTTGTGCTGTTACCTCAGAATAGAGACGAACAGCTTTATCAACTGTTTTCTCTGCACTTCCTTTAATAGCTTCCTTAATCGAGTTAGTCAGGGCTGGGGTCAAATGTTGGAGTTCCTCTTTAATAATAGCCCTGACAGCCCCGTTTTCCTTAGTGTCAGCTGAGGTATGAGGCGCCACAAAACAGTATGGGCACTTCCAGTTTGTAAGATTCAGTAACATCTCGTTTTTAAGGCCAGATAAACCAACACAACTCAGGTGCCAAAATAATTGGCAAGCTTCACATTCAACTGATAGTTCTTCTGACATGTAAACATCACATTGGCAGTATTTTTCCTCTGGCACTGGGACATTATCAGAAGATGAATCCTTAGGGGGACTCGTCTTGACTCCACGTTTTTTTCGTATCGACACCCTCTCGGGTACATTGTTACTTGCCATCCCTCAAATTATTTGTTATATAGTAGTGTTGAAAGTATTAAAACTGTCGCCGAAAACAAAAATCAAATATTTGCTTTTTCGTTTCGGGAACTGTTTGAACTCAGTACTATATTCGACTAATCATACTTTGTAATGGTTAAAAAACAAAGTAAAAAGATTTTCCTCGATGGGCCGGCATATAACCTAGTAGAAGGGGATAATGACTCGAACTTTGTAGCGCGATGCGTTATTGGTCCGTGCCGCGCACTCAATTCACAATTAAGCTTCTCGCTAGATCGGTGAGATGCGCTACTGGGTGCATCGCTTTGACGGATGTTACTCGTCTAAATTTCTTCGAAGTAGCGCGCGCCGCTTTCTTTCTTCGATGGCAAGTGCTACGAAGTAGCGCGCGCCTGGCCAAATCATTAGCAATGGTCAAGGCATCGCTGAGCTGCGATGAGTTGACATTGTCAATTAACTGATTGAACTGGGCTTTGCTTTAAATAATTCGCTCGACCAAAAATTATCACCGATTTTGGTTGTCTGATATTTTGCAGCCGAAAAACAGTTTTACATAAACTTTGATCATTGAAAATTGAGTCACGATGCAAATGTCAATTTCTTCGCAGCTCGGCGAGGCTTAGTGGTGCATTTCACTGATCTACCAGATCGAAGGGGTTGCGAAAAGAATTATTTGATGCGCGGTGCAACCTAGTTAGTAGTGCAGAAAGCGGCGCGCGCTACTTCGAATAAATTTACACGAGTGACATCCGTCAATACAAATATAAATCATAAATATAGGGCCTTTTCACATTTCACAAAAAAAATTCTTAGAATTTGGGCGATTTCGTACGATTTCGAGCAGATAGGATTCATATCTGATATCAGCTTGTTCGTTACTGGGCCGCGCTCAGCCTGTCATTCCGCCTAATCTTTATGTTAATGAACATAATAGCCTGGGGTCCCCAGGTAACTTGTTCGCAAAAAAATTGGATGTGCAGTTAGAATTGCTCTTGTGCAGGCAACAAGGTTACCAGGTTAAGGTTTTTGAAACCAAATCAAATCAAAATATAATGACACAAACATCATCACACATCATCAAAAACAAAAAATATATCTACTAAAGTAGGGGTGGTCACGAAAATGCAAATTTTCCAAATTTTGATGCTTGAATATAATCTCTTAAAAGTTCTAGTATAAATCTGTTTTTGAGTCTTCAGTTTGATGTGATACACGATTTGATGTGATACACTATTGAAACCACGATTTACCACAAACCCCCACTTACCACAGACATTTCTTTTTCCCAAATTTTTAACTTATTCTCCATTATATATGTCATTATAAATCATGATAATTAAATAGAAATTAATTGAATAGCACGGCTATATTATGTAGAGCACCTAAAATCTGGGTTTTGGGATTATTATTATTATTATTAAATCTAAAATAGCTAATAATTTAATAAATTATTAACAGGCCTCTTAACGTGGGACTCCACCACCTATGTATTTAACCTAATATTTAGTGTATTACAGGTAGACATTGACTTAGGTAGGTATTTTTCTCTTAAGGTAGATATTAAGAATTTGGTAAATTTCTTAATTGTATGACTATTTCCATTATTGAGACGTTTTAAATATTTGATTTAAGAGGTTTTTTTTTATAGGACTGGTTCACAGTGTGAACAGATTCCAGATTTATATATTTTTTAAGTGATATTTAATAAATGATTAAAAGAACCAATTTTAAAGTTGCCATAGTAAAGCCTTTAGGTCCAAAAATATACCCATTATGCTCACGTAAAAACAACTCTAAATCAGTAGGCTGTCACTCTATTAATGCACCACACCGCTTCCTCCACTGCACTAAAAGTTATACAATAAATTCTTCAATCCTAATTTTGTATCGTGATGGAGACCGGTGTCCATACAAAAATTTTACTAGGTTGCCGTTTGGTGTGAGCAATAGCGAACAGCACGAACACTCCTTTGCCCCGTCAACCTATATCTAATCTATTTAAAGAGTGACAACCATACTACACATTGAATTAGGATTCCTTTAAATATCAAATTGATTTATTGTAAACTTGTTTACTTGTATCGGCCTCCTTATACCAAGAAGGCTCGGTACACGGAGTGTGCCTTTCTAGAAGAATTTGAAGACTACCTTAAAGACCTCACAGTCAAACCGGGTTTTCCTATTATCGCTGGAGATTTCAACTTTCACATGGAAAAGCCTGAAGAACACTACCCAAAGAAGCTCTACCAACTCCTGGAGGAGTATGACCTTTATCAACATGTTCCTCTTGAGCCAACCCATGACCAAGGTGGAACCCTAGATCTTGTAGTTACTAATAGATCCTTCAAGGAAAAACTGACTTCATTTGAAATCCGTCCCTCAAGAACCAAATCTGACCATTTCCTTGTCCTCTTCGATGCAGACATCAAGACAAAGACCAAAGAAGACGTTAAATTTATGAACTACAGAAACTTTAATTTAATTGATACAGAACAGTTTAAAGAAGATATTCTAATTTCAAAACTGACAAACTTTCCCAAAGATATGTCTCCGAATGATGCTGTCGTCCTTTACAACACCGTACTCACTCAGTTAATGGATAAACATTGTCCCTACATAAAAAAGAAGATTACTAAGAAGCCAATGCCCTGGTTAGATCTAGAACTTCGTATTCTCAGGCGAAAAAGAAGAACTGCGGAACGTGCCTGGAGAAAAGATAAAGTAGATTATATAATAGACAGTGAAAGATCTGAGTACTTGAGATCTGACTATGTTAAGCTAAGAGATGAGTTTTCCCGAGTAGAGTTTGTTAAAAGATGTGCTCACCACAAAACCTCTCTTAGGTCCTCTTCAGGAGATACTAAAGCATTGTACAAAAAAGTCAACAGACTTTTAGGAAATGACACCCAAAACCTTCCAAACTACAAGGATCCTGTTAAACTATCAGAAGATTTTAAAGATTTTTTCGCTGAAAAGGTTGCTACCATCAGACGAGCCATTGAGAAGGAAGGAAAAGATTCTGTTAAAGACAAAGACAAAGACAAAGACAAAGACAAAGACAAAGACAAAGACAAAGACAAAGACAAAGATATAAACAAAGACAAAGACAAAGACAAAGACAAAGACAAAGACAAAGACAAAGACAAAGACACAGACAAAGTTCCTGTTCTTGATAAAGACTTCATCTTTGATAATTTCTCTGAGATAACAGAGAATATCTGAGATAACTGATGTCCAAGACAGGACAAACAAATGTCTTGCAGAGATCAAAACGTGGATGGTGAACAATTACATGAAACTGAATGAAACAAAGACAGAACTACTGGTGTTAGGAAAGAGCCATGTTCTAAAAAAGTGTGAACTCAGTGTCAGACTACAATTCGGAAGCACTGAAATTCTACCTACGGAGTGCAAAGGAGACAGCTGGAAGAGTCTAGGTGTCAAATTTGATGAAACTTTAAACATGGAAAGACAAATAAATAATGTGAAAAGGAAATGTAGCTGGACAATGATGAACTTAAGAACTATTGGTCGTTACCTGGATGAAGGCATTAAATTGATGTTGGTGAAACAACTGGTTATATCTAAATTAGATTACTGTAATTCTCTGTACATGAATCTACCCAAGACCAGATTAAACAAACTTAGATCCACCCTTAATGGGGCAGTTCGTTTCATCTATAACATAGAAGACAGAACCACGGACTTGGTTCCCTTCTATAAGAAGGCCCACATACTCCCTATAGACCAACGAATCTTCTTTAAGGTTTGTCTTTTAACCCACAAATCAGTTCACGGTACTGCACCTGATTACCTAAAAGCATTACTAGATGTGGCTGTAGTGGATACAGAACTTTCAAACACCATGACCAGGTCGAAAAGATCTGGTGACCATCTCATGTTAAAGGTACCAAAGAATAAAAGGTCCAAAGTTGATGACAGACGTTTCTCAAGCCATGCACCGATTGCATGGAACTCTCTTCCAATGATGTTGAGATGTATTACTGATACCAACTGCTTCAAGTGAATGTTAAAGAACCATTTATATAATCAGTTTTGATATTTTTTCTTCCCTTTTGTCTTCACTTTGCAAGACACATTGGCTTTTATTTTTTACTGCACTCCATTTTATGTCTTGATCTCTACCTTCTAGGATCTGTCTCCCTTTTTTGTTGATCATGTCACTGTATTATCATTTATAATACCTACACGTATTGTATGGTTTCTGCTTCTTTTTAGTTTAGTGTGGTGTTTACAATAAAAGATGTTTTAATTTTGTGTTATACTTTTGAGTTATACTTTTGTTCATTTTACACATTTGCTCACATTACTCACAGTCAGCCGCTCTGACATGGTTAACCTCTTCCTTCTGTTGTTGGTTAATCATATGAGCGGGATATAAATACCTCATTTCATTTCATTTCATTTCATTTCATTTCATTTCATTTCATTTCATTTCATTTCATTTCATTTCATTTCATTTCATTTCATTTCATTTCATTTCATTTCTCTGTAATAAATGGCATAAAATTGAATTTTTGTTTTGTTTTGTTTAACTGAATAATATACGCTTTATAAATTATATAAACAAATTGAAGTCTATTTTTCCAATGTTGTTAAGTGTGTCTTTAGATCTGTTTTGGTCTTTCGTGAGAGTTCCCACATTTGTTGGTTGAGAATACTCAACATAACATACATGATGCTTGACTGCTTTATTGACCCGGACAGGTACCGGGGACAGACATCCCAACACCAGTGTGTTGGGACATAGGTAGGACATGGGTTTTGGGAATGTTCAGGTGATTTGGCACCAGTGAGCACCAGTGGGCAGTTGGGGTCTGGGACCAATAAAAAAGTGTTGCCACAGGTCTTAGTTTGTTTGCCTATCTCTAAAACAAGTTTCACAAAATATTTAGGGTGAACCCCCTTAAGCTCAAAAATTCGCCAAAACAGCCTTTATGTACTCTCAGGTAAGATTATTCCTCAGTGTAACTTATATAATGTTTCATTACACGATTGTTGAGTTTAACACAACAAATAACTTACAAAGTTAATGTCTTCCACTGACTTTAGTGACAATTCAAGATGTATAATTATTGTAGGATTACCCTCATAGAAGTTTTTACGATAAGATGGAGAGGATGCTTGGGACCAGTCGAGCTGGCCATGAGTGTAATGGAGACAGAGTATTTGATATTGTAACTTTACAACATGAGATTCCAACACATTGTTTGCATAAGCTAAAATGCATGCAAACTATAATATCATTTTATTACTAAAATAATTATTAATTATGCCTAAATGCTAAATTCAACTAACTGTCCTTACCTTTTATTTCAACTGATGTCTGATGTAGTACACTCACTTCACACATTATATGTATATAATATATTATGTAAATATTTAGATCTGGACCCAGTTGAGGAAGTTCACATTTTATGTAATCACTGAGTGGGGGAGGGGGTTTCTTAATGATAAACACAATAGGTATATTGTGTACAACACATATGGCTCACCTCCCAACCAGTGTCTAGATCTAGATTAATAATTAATAAATTTGACATTTATATTATATAATTTAACAGAAAAAGGTGACATAACTCAAATTTGTTGTAATGTGTTTTGACAGGTAGAACTGTAGAAGCAAGTTACAATTTAGGTTAGCTACTGCTTCAGGCTGATCGGTTGATCGCTGTAAAGAGCCAAAATATATTATATAATGTCACCTCCCCAGATCAGTGATGGAACGTTAATACAATCTCTTTCTAGCTATTTGGACGAGGGTCAATACAAGCGACATGACAAGATCATCTGCTCTAACACAAGCAGTTTCACGGGCGGAGTGCACCCCTGAACAAAAACATCAGCGAGTTATTGATTGGTTAAACGAGGTCCACAAAGTTCTCTACAAAAACCTTGATCTTTCAAAGCACTCCATTAAGGTAAGTCGCCTGATTTGTGTTTACTTAATTCTATTCGAATGTTGAGGTAGGTATTACTTTTTTGTTCACTTTCAGTTCATACCTTTGTTTATAAAATCATTGCTGTTGCTGAAACACTTGATATCGTTTCTGAAAAACACCGCTCCAAAATAAGCTCCAAACTGCACAGGTCCTAAACGCTGCAAAAAGATGCATCTAGAATTGGCCTTGCCTTAAATCTTCTGTTAGATTATCTTAAAATTTATTCCGCTTTTATTTTTATTCCCACTCGACTCTCGATTCCTTGCTAGCAGTCCGGTTAATTTAGTACCTTTAGTGGGTCTCATTTAATCATTAGCTCTAATTAAAGAACCTCTCAGTCTCACCCTCTCAGATTTTCACCGATCCGTTCATTTTTATAGCTTTATTATTTTTATCTTTTTACTACACTTACTAACAGTAACACGTGCATATTACAAAGGAGCAATAGTTTGCGGAGGCATTCTAGAACGGTATATATTTTAGCTTTCAGTTTCTGTTTCATTATCTTAAAATTTATTCCGCTTTTATTTTTATTCCCACTCGACTCTCGATTCCTTGCTAGCAGTCCGGTTAATTTAGTACCTTTAGTGGGTCTCATTTAATCATTAGCTCTAATTAAAGAACCTCTCAGTCTCACCCTCTCAGATTTTCACCGATCCGTTCATTTTTATAGCTTTATTATTTTTATCTTTTTACTACACTTACTAACAGTAACACGTGCATATTACAAAGGAGCAATAGTTTGCGGAGGCATTCTAGAACGGTATATATTTTAGCTTTCAGTTTCTGTTTCATTATCTTAAAATTTATTCCGCTTTTATTTTTATTCCCACTCGACTCTCGATTCCTTGCTAGCAGTCCGGTTAATTTAGTACCTTTAGTGGGTCTCATTTAATCATTAGCTCTAATTAAAGAACCTCTCAGTCTCACCCTCTCAGATTTTCACCGATCCGTTCATTTTTATAGCTTTATTATTTTTATCTTTTTACTACACTTACTAACAGTAACACGTGCATATTACAAAGGAGCAATAGTTTGCGGAGGCATTCTAGAACGGTATATATTTTAGCTTTCAGTTTCTGTTTCATTATCTTAAAATTTATTCCGCTTTTATTTTTATTCCCACTCGACTCTCGATTCCTTGCTAGCAGTCCGGTTAATTTAGTACCTTTAGTGGGTCTCATTTAATCATTAGCTCTAATTAAAGAACCTCTCACCCTCTCAGAAAACTCCGTTTGGAGATATTCCTTATTACGCTCTAAGTTATTAATTTTCCTTGTGTTTGAATCCTGTCACTTTTTAACTGTTTTTAGTCTTTGTTATTTTCGGCCGATTTCTGCACTTTTACACTGGGTCATCATTCATAATTTCTGGGATTGAGACGACTTATATCAGCATTAAAGGAAGAGTTTGCTTGTCTGACTTACTTCATTAGACACTTCTGGTCAAGAACTGAACAAGAACCAAATTCGAAAACTGGAACATCTAAATGACTCCGCAACCCAGGAATCAACTACTCAGTTATTATCGCTCAATAATCGGTTTGGTATCGACGTTACATACTTTATTATTTTTTATTTTAAAGCTGATTTTAGAAACCAGGGAATTAAAGTTACCCTCCTAAGGCTAACATTAAATCGCTGATTTTATTTATATATCACTTTTTTTTGTTCTTTCTTTTCCTTCAAAACATTCCAGTACATTGTGCAGAAAGTTGGAGATGAAGCCGTAGTACGTACATGTAGCATTGCACTGGATCGAACTTGCAGAGTGTGGTTTCCTCCAGTCTGCGCAGCGCGCTTATATAAACATACGCGGCGCAGATCGACTGGAGGAGATTGCACTGTGTAGGCTCCGGTGTAATGTGATATGTATGTAAGACGGCTTTACAAATTTTGGAAGCATGTAGGGATATATATCTGATACCAATCGTATATACTAAAAATACTCTAGCACAATTGTAACTGCAGTTTTACAGAACTCTAAATGCTTAATGAACACTCTTGCAGGTACCACCCGTATTCACACTCAGACCTGAGTTTAGTCATTTTCCGATACGAGATTGGGGACGGGTTCTATAAACAAACAAACAAACAAACAAACAAATCTTCTGTTAACCAGGAGTCAAACACTTTTACTCCGCATAACTTGGCCAGTGTGCCCAAGTCATTAACAACATTGCACTAAATATCATGCTTGTTGGCCGTTTATCGGGTTTACGGCGGTGTAATCCTTGCCATTAATGTTGTGTACTTGACTTTCTGCAACTCCATTAATGTTGTGTACTTGACTTTCCACAAAGCCAAGGAATGGGATTTCTGTAGTTTTATAAAATCAAAACGATGTATACTTGATTGTTTCAGCTGCATGTTAGAGAGGAAACAGAGAAAGATAAGATTTTTCCAAAGTGAGTTGATCATTACAAATTTCAATTTCATTATCTAGTCGGTTTCTCAGGGTTACCGAATCTTATAATTCTTTCTTTGAAATTCCTCAAAAAATTGGAGGTCTACATTTTGTCTTTTAGATCAATAACCATCCTTGTACAAAGCATAATACCGCGAGAATAAATTTAGGGCAGTTAAATCTAGCTTTACACCCCTCCTTAGATTAGTGTTACCATGGCAACTAATCGCCATATCGTATTAAAGGTATTATATCAGTGTTTTGCCAGGTCACATTTTACACAAAACACGCCAATTTTCTATGATTCTATAAAATCACTTCGTTATGTTAGTTATTATAATATCATGATGTCGATTACAGTTAGAATTAACAGCAATCATGTTCCTCTGTGTATACATACTCTACATCTTAACACTCCTACACACTATGTGGAGTACATGTACTCCACTGAGTGTGTAGGAGTGTTAAGATGTAGAGTATTGCGGGAGTGTTCAGTACACAAATTCACACATCTGCACTGTAACATACTACAATTTACAGCATTAATAATATACGTTGTTTACATTTTAAGTGTAAACTGGAATTTCACAGTGTCCGATTGAGATCTGGAGACCTCCTCTTCACAAAAGTGAAATTTAGAATACCACATAGTAGTTGGATACTACGAGGTCCCTAAGCTATGCAATGCTGGCCAAATGTCAAAACAGTATGCGCCTGACTTAATCAGCTGTGTCCTAAGATAAGCTCAAATAGCTCTCACACAGTCGTTTTTTATTCTAGCAGGTTCTGTTATATAACAATTGTCGGATAATCTAAAATAACACTATAAATCACACTTTTGGAGACAGGCCATGAAGTTTTAACACGTGATTTGATTGGTTGCTGATTAGTTCATGGTATAAACACAGTGCTCCGTTTCAGACAGGCACATGCCCCAGTTCACCGGCTGTACACTCAGGCTGATCACGAGAACATTAGAAACAACAACTGTAACAGGTTAGTTTCTACTTTCTTTAATTATTGTTAGTTTCATTGATACAATGATAATGCTTTTACACGACGATGAAATATTTTTCAACACTATTATAAAGACGCTCTATCATGATCATATTATATGATCACACTGTAAATCTATCAAATTCATTAAGGTGATGTAGTGAGACCCAGTCAATGTTAATGCTTGGCAAACCCTGTAGTATATAACTTGTCTTGTTGTATTATGTAATATATGATCAATATATGATTTACGTGACCATCAAAAGAGGTCACGTAATGATATGTGCGTGACCTCTTTTGTATCTAAAAATAATGCAAGGACTAAAGACCAACTAAAATGTCGACAAATGATGAACCTCCGTAAAATTTAATAGTTTAATCGACATTTCAATTGGTCTTTAGTCCTTCAATTAAAGATTGGTGAAAACCCTATTTATTTTGGTAGATGTTCATCGTCTTCTGTAGATGGCAGGTATAAGGTAATTTACATGACATGTACATTACCTTTTCAGCCAGAATATAATTCTGTCCGGTTTACATGTTAACAGATATTTTTTCCTTTTATTTGATACATTGTATCAAATAAAAGGAAAAAATATCTGTAAACATGTAAACCGGACAGAATTATATTCTGGCTGAAAAGTGAAACGTTTGCCATTTCAAGCAGACGGAACTGTTATATTTTTCAAAAGAGATTTTCGATTTCGAAATCATCACATAATAGATTGTTCACTTCGCTAGGACTCAAAAGATTAAAAAATTTGTTAACAAGCTCACTTAAAATCAATGAAATTTATTTTTACTTGATAAATATAATGGACTCAGTTAGTAAAATTGTCTGCCACAGAAATCAGAATAAACTCTTAAAATCATTATTATTTAATAAATCCTGTTAAATACATGCATTTTAATTGACTCTTTAGTAGAGTATCTTTCCATCCACATCGTAATAGCTTATTCGAGCCCATTCCATATTTTCAAATAACGGAGTAGTTCGCTGTTTATTAGTCTCATTATTGAAATACTGATATCTGGATATTATTCGGTGGCAAATTTTCGGCGTCAACGCCATCTTCAGGCTAAGATGGCGTTGACGCCGAAAATTTGCCCTTACTCCTAACTTCCTTGTTTCACTTGTCCTTGTCTCTTCCAACCGGATAATATCCAGATATCAGTATTCCATATTTTGATACGCCAAATTGAAAAAGAGTGTTTTATTGAACAGAATTTCTCGACATTTCAAATAGGTTCATTACATCCGGTATTTTGTCCAAGAATGTGAACGGACATTGCTCAATTTGACCGTGGGAAATGTGAAAATGACCCGTTCATCCTTTGTCCAACAGTGTGAGAAGGTTTTTAATAAATATCGTCGTGGTTTTGGCGGCGAGTGTATTGACTTATCCGTCACTTTTTATTTTTTAATTGGCCGGTGTAAAGGGGATACTGTGAAAAGTGAAATTTTCCGAATTTTTTCCAAATTTTTAATTTTTCCAGTCCTCATTTTCATATAACATTCTAAATATTTAGAATTAATTTTCACGGCAATTAATTTGGTAGTACTCACCATACATGAGGGTTTCAGCCCTGACTATATTATATATAAAAATTACCAACTTCGGTTTCAATCCTAGTTATGTTTGTTTATTGATCAGTAGTCAGTACAAAATGTCAATACTTTATAATACCACCAAATAGCTCACAGGTTAAAGCAACTACAAAGTTACACCAATTACCACTTCACTATTGAATATTATGGATTAAGGAAATATTATTGTATTCTCTGTGGCTGTGCAGTGCTCAGCTTACCTATGAAATAGTGTTACAGCGCTTACAAAGTACAAACCCACATCCCAAGCTATTGTAAACTGCTGTATAGCTGATTAACTGTGTCTGCTGCTGTACATCTAGTGACTGTATGAGATGTCTCTACGTAGTTTGGAAGGATCTACTAAACGAACTAGGATGTATTTTAAATCTTAGATAAAGTACAGATTTGGTAAGTTTCATAATAATACGTAATTCAAATGTAAAATTTACTTCTTCTCAGCAATAAAATCGCTAATTTATCTCTATTTTCTGAGTGAATTACAAAATAATATCTGAGTCACGTGCTTAATACGAATTGATTGCTGTCGTGAATAATTTACTTTAAAACAAGTGTGCAGTTTATCATATATTTAACTCTTGTAGGCTCGTGTATGTGTTAAATATAAATTATACACTCACTCTGTACTTGCATCATATTTTATCCATAATATTCTATATCTACAACAAGACTTGCCATGTTTTAAAGTAAACATAGTATGGACGAAACTCAATGTGCTTGACCATGATTGTGATGTGAAATTCACATGTGAATGGCCGCCATCGTCTTTTTCATAGTCCAACAATAGAAAGTATCGACTGAAATGAAATGGCAAAAGTTACAGATAAGTTGATAAACGTTATTGATAAGTTAATAAATGGTGTACGGTCTACATGGCTCCAAAATTTCCAAAAGTTTTATATGTGATTTGTTATTTGATTTCTGTAGAAAATACCAAAAGTTATTTTGCGGATACACTCAATTTTCACCTGTTTTATAAATAAACTCGGTTTGACGTTTGTAAAACATACACGACCAGTGCAGTGACACAGCCGTTTTTGCGGAAGCTTGGTGGTGGCTAAGTGTTGTAACAATGCCAAAAATTGCTGCTTACGTTCTGTTTGTTCCCCGGTAATTTTTGCCAAAGCAAAAAAAACTTACAATTTTGGAATTCATGGCGAGTGACGAACACAAATCCCAAATTTATAACAATGTGCAGCATGAGCACAGTGGTCAACACTAGAACATTATAATGGTGGCAGCATGGTGGCAGCACAGCGGTGAACACTAACATTATACAGGCAGAATGGTGGCAGCACAGCGGTGAACACTAACATTATACAGGCAGAATGGTGGCGACATAGTGGTGATGGCAGCCTTTATATGGGCGCCTGGAAACGTACACTACAATTGAGTGTTATTAAACATATTATAATGGTCAGGGAATATTCTTTTTTAGGTGGATGTGGCTATTAACACTAACGTGTGTGTTTCCATGGCAGATATATTACCGCTATTAAGAACAGGATCGATTTATTTTTATTGAGTCTCATTATGGAAAGCAGCAAGTTATTGCGAGTGACACAATATGTTCGTAAATTATTTGACAATGAAGCAATCTTACTGACAATATCACTGATTGGTTGGTTTTATTTTTTATGGTTGCTTTACTTAATCGTGTGTAGAATTGACAATGAGTGCGGATCATTAATACTACGCATCTCTTTTTTAAACCTATCCTATATTTAACTTATATGTTTGTCCGGAAATAAGCTTGTGGCAAACAATGGAAGACATTGCATAACCTTAACAAAACATACCCCTGCTAAATAATGATCTTCGGTTTGAACATAATCAGTAATGTTTTCTAAAACAAAACGTGAATCGCTAATATCACGTTGTTTCAAGTAACGAACAATGTAACATGTTGGATGTATCACAAGTAATGATTTACACAATGTTTTAACACCACCTCCCCACCATTATTAACAGTACTTACTACTTATCTGCTGCACTCTATACTCTCCTACTCTCCGCTACACAGCCGTGAAGAACAGTAAGCACTCCGCAGTACTCCATTGTTCGCCTCCATACTGTTTACTAGTTATAAAAAGTAGTGATATTGAGCTACAATGCGCTTTTGTGTGGTCGGACAATGGGTGGTTGGTGTTGGCTGGTGACTGTGTGGGTAAGTGGAGAGAGAGAGAGAGAGGTGTGGGGATGTTTAACCTCTGTGATGGTACCGTGACCGGAGCTGCTCATTACGAGGGTTTGGGAAGGTTATTAAAGAGTAGTTATTTCAAAGCAAGCACTGGTTTACACTTTTCATTATTATCTTTTATAATCAGACATAATATGCAAAAATATGAATTACCGTAAAATAATTTGGTTTAAAATAAAATACGAATTTCTGAGCTTCGATTAATGGTTTGAAGAGGCTTAGCAGTAATACTGAAGGGCCAATCCTCGTGGCCGCTGACGCCACTTTAGTATAACAGTTTTAAAAGTTAAAACCACGATTTACCGCGGTTTACTGTGTCCCAATATACTGATTTGCACCTTATTGAGTATTGACCGTAACGATCTCACTTTTAACTTTTTAAATTAAAACCACATTTTACCGGACTTTACGATTCACCGAAAATATTGGCCCAAGTATGCATTCCCCAAAATATCCCGATAAATCGAGGTTTTACTCAATACCATGCATAATATTTACGACAGAGATTTAGATCTACTTGTTATATTTCCTGGGTCTACTTGTTATATTTCCTGGGTCTACTTGTTATATTTCCTGGGTAAGCCCGTTAACATACATTTACCCGTTACATGACCATTAGCTCACCGTGTGTAATGACAAGAGCCCACTCTGATTCGTTTACATAAAACTCACTTGTCACCCGTTGGTTTATACTCAAAGCTCTCGACGTTTCTTAATGTAAATATAAAGAAACGTCGAGAACTATGAGTTACAGGATTTGGTGCTTAGTGATGAAGTCACAAACAGCTATATATCAGAACTCGCGCTCAGAGCTTACAGGCTAATATTCTCTAACTAGCATAAATAATATTCGATTCTATTCTATTCTACCTATATTATATCTATTCTATTCTATTCATGGTACATTCTCACATCAGACGACACAAAACACATCACATCATGTAATCAATAACATGTCATTCCCCGTACTATTCAGCAGAGTAGACAATATTGGTATAGGTCGCCAGATATCTGCGTCATATTTGTATAGTTCTAATATTTCAACAAAGACTGCAGCCTGGAAGAAGAGGCCATACAAAACCCTCACCTTGCAGGAAAACCTCAACTTTTACATTGAAACCGCGCCCTTCTGTAGAGTCGTTAGTTTTACGGTAACTTGCTAATTTCTATGGGAAAGTTGTTTTCAAAGTACACAGGATGAAGCACTCTAGACAGCAAATAAAATACAATTGTTTTGATAAAATATTATGATCACAATGATCTTGATAGATTTGCGCCAGCATTTCAGTTTCACAGATAAAATACACTAACTTAGAATTTCCTTTTCGGACTGTTTTTAAAAGATCCATTTATATTTGTGTGCCAATACATTGGGCACAATACAATTGAGTACTTAAAATTTGGGCGTGGGATTTGAACTTTATTAATTTCTATTAATTGAATTTATTTGGTATTAATTTGGACGCGAAAAATGTAAGCAAGAGTGCCACCCAAATGTTTCGTGGCTCAAATATTTGGGTATTACAATATATTATCGCCGAACCTTCTACTACTTCACTATTTGTTAATGTGTTTTATCATACCTATAAAAAGTTCATAATATTACTAAAATCCTATTACCGATAAATTGAATCCTCCGCTGATTGAATTACTAAGAAGTGATATGTCACGAAATAATCTCCCCGCGGATCACGACCGCCAGGTTTTGGCAAGCAAACAGTTCGTGATTCTATGACCGTAATGGACGGTTGGTAGCAACTTGTAACGGTTGCCATGGTCACCAAATTGGGAGACTAACAAAACATGAAGGTGTCTCTGTATGTTAACTTCTCGGGATTCTTTCTTCTTACATATACAGCTTACTGATAGTTGGATCATATCCGGTTGGAAGAGACAAGGACACATGAAACATTTGTCCTTATCCCTTCCAACCGGATATTATCCAACTATCAGTATTTCAATCATGAGACTAATAATCAGCGAACTTCTCCATCATTTGATATACAGAGCTCTTAATAAAGCAATAATTTCGTTATTTTAGAGTATAAAGTGAGCTGCGAACCGTCAACGGCAGGAGTTAAAAACTAATTTTAGCTAGTTAGAATGGTGGGTGATGTAAGAATAAGTTGGGTGTGGTGAGCTGGACAGGTGCTAAGAGTTGAGCACGTGTTAAGAGTTGAGCACGTGTTAAGAGTTGAGCACGTGTTAAGAGTTGAGCACGTGTTAAGAGTTGAGCACGTGTAACTAAGAGTTGAGCACGTGTGAAGAGTGGAGCACGTGTCATGTATGTTTAGTACTTGTGTGTAGGTAGTACAGCTGGTGAATTCGCTAATAGAGCTAATGTTTACTGCACTTTACTGCACTTAACAACATTTACTACACTTTACTACACTTTATTGCACTTAGCAACATTTTTACTAAACTTGACTACACTTTACTGCACCATTAGTTACAATTTACGACACTTTACTACACTAAATGTGCTGCAATTCTAATAGGCACTCCAACAACAGTGTTGTCATGTGTGCAGCAGCTGTAAACACTGATTTATCGGGTCACAAGGTCACAAACGTGTTTTCTGCTTCAGATGTGCTACCTCACTTGAAGTCGAACAGCCACTGTCTAACAATGTCCACTGTATTATACACACGTTACATAATAGGGAATCCTGGGCACATACGACACAATTTGGTCAGTTTTTTGAAGCCGGATTATGGAAATCCTGTTAGTGTCGTAAGCTAACTAAATTTACCCACTGTTAAAAATACAGTTACATGACAACACCATCTTAGCGATCAGAGATGAAGCAATTACATATTATAATATATACTGTTATATTATAACAGGTCACCACTCTCAGCTCTTTAATTACGTTTTGATCACGGTTTCAGTCAAATTGGATCGCATAGAGAGCTTTGAAATGGTTTAATTATTTAAAAAAGTTCAATCAGGTTAGCTTACACCTCATCGGCTGAACAGTGAGCACCGTGGGAGAAGTTTATGGAACTGAGGCCCATATTGGCGGACATGTCACCCCCGCCCCCCCCCCCCCCCCTCCCCCCTTATTTCGTTGTAAACTGTAACACCTGATTCCTTTAATTTCCTTCGTCCATTAAAAACCGTAATTAAATACCGAGTAATTTAATGCCGAAGTATTGGATTTTACCTTCCATGGTAATTAGATTCAATATAAAGCTCTAATATCCTGACTGGGCAGTGGGCCCTTTAATCACGTACGCAAATAAGCTCCATTTTAATAGTTTCAACAATATCTTATCTTGTGTGGGTTTTTGACTTTTAAATATTAGATAATAATTATTATATATATTTTTGAATAAACATTGGCTGGTACTTCAGGTCGGTCCCCAACAACAAAAGCATTCAAGATTTAAAAATTGTATGTTGAAAAGAACTCGTTTATTTTCGTCCATACTATCTGATGTAAAACGTGTCAAAAAGTTGCTCATTATATATATATCGTAGTAACAATTCAGTATGTAAAATTCTCATTCATCCTCATTATATAATAATTTCTCTTATTATTCGAATGTTTCTGCACGTATGACCGCCCTAGACCCTAGTGCAAATTAGAACGCTGCATAGTAATTATGTATATTATATACAATATACACCCTAATACATACACCCGATATCATATGTATCAATGCACGAATCTCAAAATTTAGTAAGATTACCTTAGACAGAAGACATGACTTAACGGTCTAATTCGAGGTATTTACCTTTACCTTTACTTGAACTACCTGGTAAAGTTAAGTCATACTTCTGTAGGCATGTTAACCGTTTAGGCATGTTAGGTCATGTTCGGTGGTATTAATGGTAATTTCCAACTGCTGACAGTGAACCTTTAGTTCCGATTGATAATCAGTGGTTACCATGGTGCTAGATGCTACTCCAAATTTGTGGCCACCAATTACCTTAAAATCAAGTTGTTTTGACTGTCGGCCGTCGGTACACACTTTATTTTACAGTTTTAACACACATTTGATAATCTTGGCGTCAAATATTCAGCAGCCCAAAAAGATGAAAAGTGTAGTTAATATCCGATATTAACTTCGATATATTTGAAGTTATTTCCGATAGGAATATTAATTCTGGCAACTTTTGCAGACAACACGTTGATAAGTTAACTTACTGGATAGTAGCAAATGGTACGACTTGGGTCGGAAGTATCATTGTAATTTACACTTTCAGACAAATATACGGAGAATTGTTGC
This sequence comes from Bolinopsis microptera, assembly GCF_026151205.1. NCBI lineage: Eukaryota > Metazoa > Ctenophora > Tentaculata > Lobata > Bolinopsidae > Bolinopsis > Bolinopsis microptera. Next base: position 2,937,150 of record NC_087080.1, on the reverse strand, counting down.
TTAGAAATTGAATTTTCAAATTACAGGCGACATATTTATAACGTCATGAAACCTCTCTCTTTACTAATTTAATCAGACATTTCTTAGATTTACTGTCCATAAATAATAACTTACAATTATATTCATATTTTTTTTTTTTTTTTTTTTTTTTGAAACTTTTACAAAATAGCAAATATACAAATGTACAGCAAGTCGAACAAACATATAAAATGGGCCGAAATGTATAAATGCTATAAAGCGTGGGTCAGTGAAACAAGTACAGAGGACAACTTTCAAAACAGGAGTTTTATGGCCGCCCAAAGTCTCAATAACATCACCTCCACCTAGTAATAAAATTATGAAATATGAAAAGTGTGAAACAATCAAATAATAAAATATTCAAAATATATAGTTGTCTCTTAAATACAGATAACGTCTGAAAATTCTTAAAATAATCATCACTCCTTCATATACTGATCAGTGTCCGAGAGTGTAACTCATGATGACTTCTTATCACGGCTACATACCTTCCCGTACCGGATGTAGTGGTCGAGATGAGTCTGTTCCGCCCTCTTCTTCTTCAGGTCAGTGACCAGATGCTTCCTTGTTGCTCGTTCTTCGCTGGATCTGTCTGGACATATCCATACATCTTTGTGCGTCTCCCTCAGTCTCCCTGTTTTCATCAGAATCTGATGAACCGCTGTTGAGCTTGGGACGGTGATCTTGACTGGTCGGATAGCCGTACTACCTGGCCTCTTCCAACCGACTCTAGTCGCTTCGAAGTGAGGTTTCTCCCCGATCTCCTCCAAAACTGCGGTAACTAGCGCTGGAAGCTGTTCTTCCTCCTCTTCTTTCAGCCCAAACACGATCAGGTTCTTGCTCCTGTCCTCCTCTGCAGCCACACTCTTCATCACCTTCTTCAGGATTTTACTGTTGCAGACCGTACCACTTGCACTGTTCTGTTGAACAGCTGCACTATAGTTCTGAATCCCTGACTCCACCGTTGTTTGGACTGTCTCCTCAACAGACGTCTTAAGCAACTGTAGTTGTTCGTCCTTCTGCATCAGCAGCTGGCCCTGCAGTCTGATCACCTTTTCTTTGTCTGCTAGTGCTTCCGTCTTGAAGCACTCGATGATCTCCTTCAAGAGATACATCTGACTACTCTGCCGACGAACAAGGTCCACTGCATCCACAATCCATCTAGACAGAGTCTGTTTATCCTTAGTCTTGATCTTTTCACGACTTTCGTAGTCAATTTCACGGTAGTCTATATGCAGGTCTTTTTCTAACTGATCGGACCAGCGTGCAACACAGCCTTCCACATCTTCCTGTTGATCATAGTTGAACTCCTTAATCAACTCCTGGGATCGGGTCAAAGTTGGGTCATCCCCCATAGTGTACTTGTATAGTAATGTACAAGTACACACGCAAAGGTAAACTACGCGGTAACAGCAAACTGAACTTATTGCAAATTTACAAAAGATAAGAGAGCTCGATATTTGCAACACAAGCTACACTGATTACACACACTACACAACACAAGCTACACTGATTACACACACTATTTGTTCGAAGGATTCAGTAAAACGACCGGTGTTGTATAAAAATTGAAATTTAAACAACTATGGAAACTGGAAAGTTCAGGGCCACCACTAAACTGGAATTATTGTCCTGAAGAATTTACGGAAGAATTTACGGAATGCATTGTAATAATAATATGTACAAGCTTTACTAATCCAATAAAAACACAAAAAACTTTCCATCAATTTCTAAATTTATTGTACGATAAATATTCAAACAACTAAGAACGAAATTGAAAATAATGATAAAAATGCCAACAAATTTAAAAATATTAACTTATAAGTTTGTGTTTCTTGGATTCCATCCCAAATTGTAAATATTAACTATGAACACGTATTCTGCAACTTTTTGAACTTAAAAATATTAACAACGTTTCTGTAAAACAAAAACATACGAATAGTGATATAAAGTTGCATCATTGAACTTAAAAACAATTGATGAGTTACATGTCTTAAAAATTTAAGTAACAATTGGAAGAATTTTCTGGAATCAATAGGTAAATACATATCATGTTTTTAAAATGATAAGCCCATAGCCTAGTTTTTCTAGCCTATTATTTTAATTTCTTTACTCTTTAATCGTGCGGAGATGGAGTATCAAACATAAACTCTGTAAGTTGTTTAATTCTAGTATCATTCCTTGGTTCTGTTGTGGAACTACTCTCTGGGGACATCATCCTACCAATAACTGATTTCTCATTCACCTTCACAGTCCCTCGTAACCTGGCTGATTCAGCTGGTTTAATAAAACTAGTCCTAACGTCCGGTGGATGTGATGATGGAGTCGGTGGTTCCACTCTTACTGTGATTTTCTTTGAGTGTTTTGCTCCAGTTGTCCCCGGCGATGGTTTCATCGGTGATATCTTAGGCAGTTCGTCTAGTAGTTTGGTGAGATCAGAATCATCGTCAGAGTTCTCTTCAGCTTCTCTGAGCCGTAATCGGAGTGAGACAGAAGCTTTTGAAACTTGGGAGGTTCGAACATCTCGAACTTAAATTGGTTTTCTGTCGAGCGAAAAGCGGCATCAAGTCCCTGGTCAGAGGAAGTCGCAGGTTCAGTTTGACTGGCAGTTTGACTGGCAGTTTGACTGCTCTGGTTACTATCTGCTAAATGATGAGGCCAGACGAACACACTATCTGGTGAATCAGTAAACGCGTGATCGGATAAATGTTTGAGAGTGCTGGCAGTTGTGGGACAGTCCTCATCAGAGATAGGAGATCCTAACTCCAGATTAAGGTTAGCAGTATCTGGGTGGAGCAGGGTAGTGTCTGACATTTCTCTTGTTGATCAGTCGATGTGCTCGGATGTTCTGCATCATTACTCGTATCCTGGATATTATCTCTCCCTGACAGCATAAACATACGCTGTTTAGCCAGTTCCACACTGTCAAACACTCCAATCTCCTCTAAGCTCTCCGCGGTTCCCTTGTAATACCCGTCCTCCTCCTCCCCCTCACTCTCACTGTTATCACGTGACCTGGAGTAGGAATGCAGAGCGTTCCTCACGTACGAGTCCAGGATAAACACCCTGTTCTGCCACACGTGATCCCCTAACACCTCCACTGTTTCCTGAGTAGCATTCCTACAGTTGGGAGCGTGGAGTTGGCCAGGCTTGATGCTGGGGTCCCCTTTCTTTCTGCACCACGGCAGTTCAGCTCGCTTGCTGTTTATCTCTGTTGTGCTGAACCGCACCTGCTTCTTGGTCTTCGCTTTCCAGTGGACTCTGCTTGCTTTAGGGTTCAACCAGGGGTTGTTGGTTCTCAAATCTTTACCGTGTATCTTTTCCAGCAACTCAAGGAACCCGAATTTGTGTAATTTTGTGCTGGAGCTCGGTTCGTTCTGATTACTTTTCCGGACTGTACCGCCGTCCTTTTTAGGACTTGGTATATTCAAGTCAAGCAAGAAATATGCGTTTGTGACTTCCTCCGATCGCATGTCTTGGTTTTCTTCTTCTTCAAATACGACGGTTTCAAAATCAGTCGTTTCTTTTTGCTCCGACATTCTTCTTCAAGTGACATTGTTACAGCATGCCCTTCTGAAAAACAATATATTATGATATAAAACCATAATTCAATCCGTAACCACATTGCAAAATTAAATATTATGAAAGATCCAGAGGAACAAATTACTAAAGTATCAAAAACTCAACAAATAAGTAACCCTCAATTCCCACGAGACCCAGAGAGTGCACGAATGTAAATGAGGTACGAAAATGTGTTCGTGAAAACACAAACTGCTTTTATATAAACCTGAGGAATTATATACTCCCGTGATCTAATGCGTGAATGATGTCATAAATCACGGGTTCGACATTCCAGAAATTTCTCGAATAGTCTACACAGTACAAGATACAAGATTGTATTAGCACTTTCTGCGCTAGAAGAATAAAGGTTGGGTTTCAAATGACATCACAAAATGTTGTACTAGAATATTCGACAAAGGCGAAATGATGAACATATAAGGCAAAATTCGTGGTACAAACAAGCTACGAGATAATTTTGTGAATTGCTAACAAGTGCACTAAAAATAGCAAATCCAGCCGAATCTAATTAGCAAGCATCACATTTACACTGGCAGAAAAGCGGCACAAACGTGTCTGCAAATTAATTACATTGTGTAACTAATCAACAGATATTGCTGGTAGCCATTTTAGGAGAGTTTAAAATTACGAGCTGATAACGCTTGAATTAGATAAATTATCGTCGTGTAGCGAAATGAGTGACAAAGGAACGCGAACGTGTATAGAACGCGGCTCATCGCCGTGTGTAGTATCAATAGCATGTAATATAGAACTACTATAGTGTGCTTCTAGCTGGCTAATGAATGAAATGTGATCACCATCGCTGTGTGTGATTCAGGGAATAACGTTGTCATGGAAATGTGATTTGCAAATGTGATTCCTAACATGTCCGAGGGACAGGATACTGAGAAACAAAATCGAAATAGAAATTGTGTCATCCAGTAAAATTCTTTGCATAACTTTAACTGTTTGAGGAGACAGAAAGATAAACTCACAACTCAACAGACGTGTGGAACTACTCATAGACTGAGAAGTTACTCAAAACCTGGTTTCAAAGTCCACGCCTATACCATTGAACAGTGTATGTACTGCAGGTTATGGGATGGTTTATTGCCGTTTTATGTAGAGCCAGGCTGCACTAGTTTTGATAATCATGTTGTGACTGTTCAACTGAACTAAACAGGTTCATCAACAATGACAATAAAAAGCTAAACAAGAAATGAAATAGAAATTGTGCTCACGTGTCCAGCATTCCTTGCACAACTGTTTGAAACATTCCTAGACAGGAAGATCTGAGTGAATCTCAAGTTGTTCACAACTGTTTGAAACATTCCTAGACAGGAAGATCTGAGTGAATCTCAAGTTGTTCACAACTGTTTGAAACATTCCTAGACAGGAAGATCTGAGTGAATCTCAAGTTGTTCACAACTGTTTGAAACATTCCTAGACAGGAAGATCTGAGTGAATCTCAAGTTGTTCACAACTGTTTGAAACATTCCTAGACAGGAAGATCTTAGTGAATCTCAAGTTGTCCAGCATTCCTTACACAACTGTTTGAAACATTCCTAGACAGGAAGATGTGAGTGAATCTCAAGTTGTGCTCCATCTAAATCCCGTCAAGCATGCAACTCAAACCAACTATTGAGTAGCTTCTAAGATGCAATCACAACTCACAATCTGTGCAATAATGTGCGATAAACATCATAGAATTGTACTGGAATACTGGTCAGTACTGGAATACTGGTCAGTACTGGAATACTGGTCAGTACTGGAATACTGGTCAGTACTGGAATACTGGTCAGGATGTCCAGTATCCACGCCCATGGTACTACATTGGAGAAGATATTAATAATACAACGTTTGGATAATAAAATATGATCCTACTTCGTTTTAAGTAGAGCCAGGTTGCTTAATTATGTTGTAATTGCTCAACTTAACTAAACATAGATCAATACTATAATGTGATTAAACCCAGGCTTCTTTGTCATAATATGAAATAATGCTCATAATAATATCGTCTTGGACCATTCGACCAGATCCGCTGAATTATGTGTAAATCTACGATGTTTTGTGATCGCTACTCGAAAATCTTGACGGGAAAGCTCTTTAATAATCCAGTTGAATTTTAGACAATGCGTAATAATTCTTAAAAGTTAAAGCAATGTTAGCAACCTGCAGTGTTGCAGAATAACTTTATCAAACATTTGGGAAATTATAATAATCGAATCTAATTCTACAGAATTGACCAGCAGTATTCATTGCCTCACGTTATAATGTGTTGAATACCTTACCCAAATAAACGTGATCTTAAACTCAGATGAAATATATGTTGAGATTTTTAAAAAGTTTTACAGAAAAATATCATAAGGTGATGCAGCGAGGACAATATTTTGTACCAAGAATGAAATGAGGTAATGATAAGATTAAGGGTTTATCTTTTAAAGATGAAATTAAAGTTTTATCTAAATTTACGTTTTTAAAATGTCGATAACAGTAGATAATACATTAGACTCTTTCACTTGCACACAACCAATGAACAGGTAAATTATATTTAATGGACTTCTTAATGAGTAATGACGACATAGCCCCATTGATAATTCTAATTATAAGCGAGCAGCTGCAGCTGTACAAGTAGAGATTTAGAAGGTAATAAAGAACGGAATCAAGTGTACACGAGAGGAACTACCAGTAGGGGCGTGTTATAGAGTTATTTATCAGACGGGGGATCGGCTGTAATAGACACGAAATATGATCACTTAATGAACATTTAACTGGTTTGGTGATGATACTGCTATCAAATACTGTAAACTGAGTTGAGGTGGAGAAGTAACTTGAATGTGTAGATCTGATTTATTGCTTCAACATTTTAAATCTTGGAGACTCAGAAACGTTCAGATCCTTCTTTTAATACATTGAAAACGATTATGACAAATTTAGTCATTGTAGGGGGCTGATATAATAAACATCATAAGAACACCAAATGACAAATATAGGAAATAAAAAGTCGAACATACCCTGTAAATACCAAATAGTAAAGGTATTAGCAGACAGTTCTGCGAACTTAAACGGTTATACACAACGTATGGCAGTTGAACATACAACAAAGTCTATGAGTGAGTCTAGCACGCAATCGTGATACCGCTTCTTCCTTTATTAAACCACTTAAAGCTATTGTTCACATTACGTCATGCATGTCACGTGCATTTTAAACTGGATAATATCACTCCTTTTAAAAAGTTAAAATCTGGTTCTAGCTTTATTTTGCTGTAGAGTTTTCGAGAAGTTTCCGAAAGATCTCTTTCGGAAATTTAGGCATTTCAATTTTTATTACGCTATTAACAATTGCAATTTCAGGGCGGCGACACGAGAAAAGCCCAAATTAAAAGAGCAAAACAAGTCTAGCGGAAATCAGCTGCCATCCATACCAAAACGGCACTTTTCATCCTCTAACAGCAGCCAAGTACGTTGTTATCTTTATTACAAACTGCTGATTATTTAAGATATCAGTTCTATTTATCTTATTATGCAAATAATATGTTATATTTTATAAAACAAAGTATACTTCACACTATAATTAGCACTACACTTATTTTCTATTATTACCACATTAAGGCTACAATATATTTATATGTGTGTTTATAAACACATATATAAATAGTTGTGTTTATAAACACAACTATTTGCTTATTGTTAAGATAATGATATACCGTCTATTTTATCGTAGCCCTACAAAACAAATAAAACAACAGATAGGCACGTATTCTAGTAATTTAGCCTTTTAAAATAAAACACTGCTAAAATCCTAAAAAGAAGCTGCACAATGTACTATTTTCAATGCTAATTCCGCACTATGTAGTAAATTAAACTAAATTGAAATAAACTATTTACAGCCAACAACATTCCAGCGCAAGAGTTCAGGTCAAGTTACTACAAGGTAAGACCACAGCTATAAGTAATATCATAAAAACACAAGGACCCAGGAAGATGATGTCAGGGCACGTGGTTCAAGCACGTGGTTAAAGCACGTGGTACGCCCTTGCTTCCTATTGCGGTGTATAATGTATATTGTGTATATAATAGTGGTGGGATATATTGGGGTACTTCACTTACAATGTAGCACAGGAAATTTGTGCATCAAACTTGGAATTTGCCGGCGTGATTTGAAGATTTATTGCGTTTACAAGCTGGAAATATTATGATCAAATCTTTCGACTGTCTTGTTATTTGTGATCATGGAGCACGGCGTCCTAAGAATTTACCGCAAAATATACAAATCTTTTGTTCGCCCGGCTTTTGGTTTACGCACATTTTCTAATAGTACATTAGTCTTTGCGTCTAGATACACTTTGATCAATCCACGGAATAAGCATGTAAGTAATATGCCCAATATGTTATAAGTATGCAACAGGCAACTAGATATGACGATGATTTAAATTTTTGTGATGCTCATACTGACTGTAACATTTTAATTTCATGCTCGCTTTATAACTCCGACTGCGCTTCGTATTTGTCTGGTTTCTGACCGTTGCTACGAATCAAGCTACCATGGTACATGGAGAGCAAATTAGTTTGAAATTCAATAGCCACCAGATGCAAACGATAGCATTGTTTATTTTTATGGTGCCGGCAATGTCAACCTCATAAACAAAGTTTGAAAGTGTACGTGCTATGTGATTGCGCGCTTAAGAGCCGCGCGCACGTGAACAGATAATTTTAAAATAACTTATCAATTCTTTCAGGCCACCGATAACAAGTAGAGTTATAAGAACGACCAAGCAACAACAGCCAGTCAGCAAACCAGTCCTCATGTCCACCACTCCCAGAAAACCTACCACAACCTTCACAAGGACCGGAAGATTACGGTCCTCGGCCCCCATAACCGCAGGATGACTGGGAGATGACGGGACTGGTAGCCAGGGAAATGTACATTTTTAAGTTTGTTCATTTTAAAATTTAATAAGAAAAAGAAATGAACGAAAGAAAGATTCGACATGGAGTAAACTGTGCACTGGATGTGTCTCCGAATTGTCAGAAATAATCCACAGATGTCAGGGCCAACTTAAAACGAGGCGTTGATTTGTGATTGTTTGTAGCAAAACTGATAAATGAATGCTGTAGAACCATTTGTGAATTACATTGTGCCTAATTGCAGTAAACTCAACTCCGCTTTTAATTAGATTTTATATACTAAATTAAGATTTTCTCAACAATTGCAGTAGACGCTGATAATTGTCAAGAAAACTGATGTGATTTTTTCAATTCTTTACTAAATATTAAAAGACAATTTTAAAGACTGCGTATCCTTTTGTGAATATTTAAAACAAATTTACATAATCAAAGTTTAACATCGAATACTTGTCAATCAAAAACACAAAAATCGAAATCATTTTATTCAAATTCAATACTTTTATAACTTGGAGTGTATTGTAATGATGATGCTTACGGTTCCTAAAACAAGGAAGAGCAAGAGGTGTCAAGAATTTCAAGGATTTTAAAAGAGCGAAATTATGATAATTGGGTGCCCATTCTGGATGCATGCCCAATTGTGGTCACAAGGAAAGGGAAATAAGCCCTAAATCTCATACGCCGACTGAGAGAGGAAACTTGGCATTGTGAATGTGACTTCTTCCCCAGCACGAAAATATATCGCCAAGATGCAGAAATTATTACCTGCACACTGCGTGTCCGGCCTAAGAGATAACAATTTCTTTAAGGGGGGGGGGGGGGGGGGGGGGGGGGGGGGGGGGGGGGACAATGGATATTTTTTTGTGAAACTTGATTTCGAGATAGCAGTTGACCAACAAACTAGGACCAGTGACCAAACTTTTGAGGGGGTCCCGGACCGCAACCGCCAAACGGTGCCCGCGGGGCAGCCACGCACATATTTGGTCCAAATTAGGCCCAATTTAACCAAATACCCTTAACATGCCCAAAACCCAGATTTTAGGTGCTCTACTTGTAGCTAGTGGTCTCCTGAACTCGTATATGAAATTTCATCAAGATTGGACAAAAAATGACTGAGTTATGAGCCAAAAACCATATGCCCATATTTGGGCATACGCACCAAATTTGGTAGATTTCGTCCCATAAATTGGGCAAATATCATCATTTTTGAATATAACTTACTTTATAAGAAAGGTACGCCTAAACTACATATTCTCTGTAAGTTATAGCTTTATATCTGTTTAAATGTGGATACTAAGGCGAAAAAACCACAAAAAATGAACTAAATTGCCCGTATCTTGGTTCGCGATATTCGCGGAATTGATCTCATTAAAATTGTAACAACTCAATCAGTTTTCAAAATTTTTCCATGAAATTTTCGGAATCGACTCGAAATCGCATTTCCACCTTATTTTGAGAACAGATTTTTGATTTAGGCCTCCAAAAAAATTTGGCGGCCAAATTCCAAAATTTTCCCGGAAAAATTCAGAATTTGGCCGCCCAAATTTTTTTTGAGGCCTAAATCAAAAATCTGTTCTCAAAATAAGGTGGAAATGCGATTTTGAGTCGATTCCAAAAATTTCATGGAAAAATTTTGAAAACTGATTGAGTTGTTACAATTTTAATGAAATCAATTCCGCGAATATCGCGAACCAAGATACGGGCAATTTAGTTCATTTTTTGTGGTTTGTTCGCCTTAGTATCCACATTTAAACAGATATAAAGCTATAACTCATAGGGAATATGTAGTTTAGGCTTACCTTTCATATAAAGTAAGTTTCATTCAAAAATATTGATATTTGACCAATTTATGGGACGACATCTACCAAATTTGGTGCGTATGCCCAAATATGGGCATATGGTTTTTGGCTCATAACTCAGTCATTTTTTGTCCAATCTTGATGAAATTTCATATACGAGTTCAGGAGACCACTAGCTACAAGTAGAGCACCTAAAATCTGGGTTTTGGGCATGTTAAGGGTATTTGGTTAAATTAGGCCTAATTTGGACCAAATATGGGTGTGGCTGCCCCGCGGGCACCGTTTGGCGGTTGGGGTCCGGGACCCCCTCAAAAGTTTGGTCACTGGTCCTAGTTTTTTGGTCAACTGCTATCTCGAAATCAAGTTTCACAAAAAAATATCCATTGTCCCCCCCCCCCCCCCCCCCCCCCCCCCCCCCTTAAAGAAGAGTTTACGTAATCAGCCAACCATCATTAACTCGCCGTTGACCATCTAGGCTCAGCCTTTCGCTCTAAAATGTCGGAAAATATACAAAACTTGTGGCCTCTCGGATCAACCTAAAATGTATCCGGTATTCTCTGCAAAATCTATATTATCAATCGTGGTATAAAGTCCACAACAATAAGACAGATCTGAAGTTTTAAATATCTACCACAAAGTTTTGCAAGTTAATGTTTCTATGCTGGGCACACTTCCACCAACGACAGTGCATTATAAAGGCACATCCTGTGAGGGGGGATTTCCGCGATACTCTCGCTCGTCAAAGTGTTCAGCACGATCGAGCTCACCACCCTCATCCGCTCCTTGCCCCCCGTGTAGTCCACCTTCTCTGCCCGAGGCATTGTGGTCATAGATCGCTTCCTCGTGGTACTCGGGGATCGTACCATCAGCGGGTCTGACTCTCTGGAGGACAACGACTTAAGTTCTCCAGAGGTGTCAGGTTCGTCAGTCGTGATGTAAAGCATGTCACGACTGTTACCAGTGGTTTGGAGTTGAGGATCTTTGTATTCCCATAGTAAGATTTTAGGATATTCAAGCAGCCCTTTTGTGAGTGCCAGCAGCTCTACTCTAAAAGTCACCTTTTCAACGATATCTATTTGACGCCGCTTGTACCCACAGACGGCCCACTCCCCGTTTTGAGAATCAACGCCGTAAAGCAGCCTCCAGATTCTTTTATCTTCGGTATGATTGGAAGCTACAGTTTTCTGAGCCACTATGTTAACCTCGAACATACACGTTTCACCCTCACGTGGTACGCTGGTCAGACAGGATAGAGACACAGAAAAGTGAGGGTCCTTTGGACGAATCTCAACAGGAGAGATGAAAGAGTAGCACTCAGCTGAACCTGGCAACTTGTACTCCAACTCAACTTTAGCTTCTTTTGGAAATGTGCCAGCAGACTTTTCCATACTCCAGATGTAACAATACTTTTGTTTTGGCACCAAGTTCCTCTCCGCAAAGGGCATGATACTCTTGAACGAACCAGGGTTCTCCAGGTGACACCCTGTTAAGACCATATCGGTGGGTAGATTAGAAGTACACTCAGATATAAGATACATCAGCTCACCCTGGAACCTGTATTTTGTCTGAACGAGGAAAGGTTGATAGAAAGTGAGGAGGAGGGAGATACTTCCTGCTATCCAGGATATATCAAGCAAATGCTGACAAAAGTACTCTTTGCTGTCACATATCATTGGTACAGGTAAGTGGATTAGCTTTTTGAAAGTAGAGCTGGTAAAGTAAGAGTCCAAGTCTCCCCGGTCTTCTGCAGTGTGAACAGGCCTTGTTCTTCTTCTCCCTGAATTGAAAAAGATAGATTAGATCGTTAAATACAGAACTTGTAGACACTCAATAGGGAAATCCGTAGACTTTTATTCAATATTCAAGTTCACACTGATAAATGCAAACAAGTACGTAGAGGCACTGGATTAACGTTATCACAATCATACCTCTATAGAGTATGTTCCATTTTCCACAGGGATTAGATCCAGTCCAGCAGTCGCAGTTTTGATACTGATACTCAACGAGTGGAAGGCTTTGTCAGTATTGATAGCTAGAGTGCAGAACTGGGAGGTTTTTAAACGTTAGCTTTGTCAGTATTGATAGCTAGAGTACAGAACTGGGAGGTTTTTAAACGTTAGCTTTGTCAGTATTGATAGCTAGAGTACAGAACTGGGAGGTTTTAAACGTCAGCCTATATGAAAAATAAGGAATACTAGGTATACACAGTGAAACTTCCAACACAACCACAAAGAAAAATAATGTATCACAACAAAGAGAGTTTAAAATTGTGTATTAAATTTAAGCCGTAGGACATACATATTACATTACACTGAATCGAGCTGTAATTTCCTCCAGTCTGCGCCGCGCGCCTATGTAGCCGTACGCGGCGCATACTGGATGAAATTACACTGTGTTGACTGCGTAAGCTCCAGTGTAATGTAATATAAATGTACTACGGCTTAAAGGATGAACCGAGGCGGAAAGAAAGTTTCTAACCTGTTGTTTATCAGATAACCAGACCCCAGCAGCAGGTTGAACCTGTTGACCGAGTTGGAAAGAGAGTAATTCTAACCTGTTGTTTATCAGATAACCAGACCCCAGCAGCTGGCTGAACCACCTCTACACTCACCCCAGACGCTTCCATGTCCACCTCCACCGCCTCCAGCCAGGAGGGCACCACCGGGGACTTCAGTCTGAAGATAACACAGCCCACCTGGATCTGGAGACTGGAGACTCCGTAGAGACCTGCGTGGGACGGCAGGACGGACATAGATACGTTGTTACTTCCTGATGTGCGAATGCTTTTTAGTTATATACCCGTTTCATGTTGTATATTAAATAGTAATAATAAATCATAGCAATTCGATAGCTGTCGAAATGCCGAGGACCTATAGTTTTAACTCTAAAAAGGAGTAGGTAAAATAATATACATATTTTATGTGGTTAAGGTGCTTAGTCTGCTTAGATTCTTTTAATGGTTAGGTCTCGAGCAGAGACAACATAAAGGTGTCAGTGCGAACTTTTTGAGAACAGTTTTTAGAAGAACATTGTTCTATAAATGTGTTTTTCCTGATCTTTATCAGGAATTCAAGGCAATTCTTTCTTTCCGATGTTGTTAAAGTTACCTCACAAAAACGTTAGACCTTAACCATAGTTGTCAGCTTGTCAATCTTATCTCATTGTACACAACTGACAGCAGTGTGGATGGTTTTATCCGATTTTTGTAGATTTTTATGGAGGTTGTACCATTGTAAAACGTACATTGTGACAGTCTAGATGGCAAAATATTTTTGAAAATGGTCCTAACACAGCTTTGTGAAAACCAATAACATTGGGTGAATAGATTAGGTGAACAATTACTATGATGCAGGCAATTATCTGCGCTGATCCAGCATTCTGCATATGTAATTGCAGTAGTTTAATTGCTGATTCATACTTAATGGTGACTCGATAGAAGTCATGTGACGGAGATCACGTGATAACACCTTTCACTAATTATAGCCCTCAGGATCGCATGGGTCATGGTAATATAAACCGGCCGTAATGTGTATTGAGGTATGTAGTATGTACTAATCGTTAGAGCTTTCGCTGACGTTGAGGTGGAAAAAACAAGCCAATATCGAGTTTTGTAGCCACAATCGCCCCGGAATACTTTCAACATAACACTACTATATAACAAATAATTTGAGGTGACACTCCTGTGGATGGCCCTCAAAGGCCGAAACTAGTTGAGTCTTCAGCAGATCACCCTGGAATACGTCGTATCATTTGTTTGATGACACTTAACTATCATGTACTAATTGTAGTGGTGAACAGTCGCAGCTCGGGCTATGTTTGTATATATATCAGAGATCGCAGTATCTACATTCTACTCTGACTGATTGAATAGCTATTTTCCTGTTGGAACATGCAGGGGGATGCCAAAATACTGCAATTTAAAGCTGAGGTCCCAAGGTAATGAATCATACTAACATAATATTATCATGAATTGGGTCATGCCATGTGAATTTTATATGCTAATCTGCATTCATCACGCTATAAATTCTTCTTGTGTAATGAGTAAGCACGAGAATTTACCTATGATACTAATACTATTAATAATAATTAGAACCCATGGATTCATTTTTTCTGGAATTGCCATTTAGTGACAAATTGGTGCTAGTGCTACCCACCCATGACGGGGTGTTAAACTGTTATAATCATGTAACTTGCGGTTGATCGAACAATTAGCTTCGTAACAATTTGGACCTTAATAGCCCCTAAGCTTATTAAACGACATAACTCATGATGTTAATTTGATCAATAGACACTTTTAATACATTGTTCAAGGTAACTAAATTAATGTTACCGAAGTTCCAATGCCCTGCAAAAAAATCGTTTGATGTGCCCAATATCTTTGCTTCACAATTCCCATGCACAATTAGCCTCAATATTCAATAAATATATAACTATAAATAAAACAACGCCATCTGCATCAATAACACCAGTTTTATGAACTTTTGAGCCCACCATGAAACTTGAAGATTTTGTTAAACCAGATCGTTTCAATTCTCTTGTGACTTGTCGTCCAACTCTGCTACGTCATGTTTTATCACATTTACTCTTTCTCGTCGAAGAAGCTAACACTGGTAGGAAGAAAAAACTTTCGATTGTTGAGTTCTACCGTCCTGTTGCTGTCGACCTGCTTGCTTTGTACGATGTCACAGAAAAGTCCGAAGTTCGTAGAATTTCACCTACTATTACTGGGTAAGTTGCATATTTTTATGTTTTCATATTTGGTGTCAATATACGTACATACTATCCGTTCATAAACTTCATATCCAAGTGATTTTTCCGATTTGTTAATATCTAATCAGTTTCTGTTTAGCGATCATGTCCGATGTGGATAATTGCCAATCGTGACTGATATTCATTATTTGTTCTATATATAATATATACTACTTAATATTTTGTGTTTAAACTTTATATTTCTTGTCAAATTGGTTACGCTGTTTGTAATTTGAAACTATTACAGGAAAATCAGAATCATCAATATAAAACTTCGAGCTCTCTCAGCTTTGACGGCACAGTCTACGATGGACAAGTTCACCGACAGTCTAAATGAACCTTTTGTTGTCCTACCCAAGAAGAAACTTGAAGTTGAAGCCCCTGTGCAAGTTTATCACATCACTCCTGCTCTCAGTGACGTTACTACATCAACATCATTGCAAGTAAGCACGTTTCAATACGAATACAGAATTACAGTACAACAACTGAAAGTCTAACTTGAAGTCGAACATTTTTTGTAAAATCGCATGTAGCACGATGCCTGCAGGCCTGCTCCTGCTGTACAGTGTACGCAGGCGAGTACAGAATTAGTAAATAAGCGCACGGCACAGCGGAGTTTATTTTATATTTATTGGAATCAATGACCATTTTGCAATAACTTAAGCGAATAACGTAAGCTCATTTATCAATGATGCTGTAACTGAATTGTCCTTAGATTTCCTGGCAATTCTGTACGCTTCAACGATCTTCTGTTTCTGTCCAATATTTTGGAAAATCTCGCTAACTGTGTCAATGAGTTCGCTATCGCTCCCTTCTGAAAGACCAAATACAATGACGTTGCGACTGATATCTGGTTCCTCAACAACACGTTTTACTACGCTTTTAAGCGTTTCTGAGCTGATGACTTACTCAGTTGGCCGTGAATTCTTCACGATTGAACGGTACGTTTGTGTTTTAAGTGAGTCAACAACAAATGTCTTAACGGCGTTCTTCAACGTTTCAAGTTGTTCAGTCTTACAGTCCGAAAGCTCCGCCTGAGCTTATCGGATAGCTTTTCGGGTGTTATTTTATCCTAGCGCCACCGGAAATAATATGAACGGGCATAATTTTGAGCGGACATTAAAATAAACGCGACTGCTCAATGGTCTATTTACTTACAATTCAAAACGTTCGCCAAAATGCGAACGGATATTAAAATGAAAGGACATTAAAATGAACTCTAGGGCTTAACTTGTAGCATCTGGCATCTGCAACTTTTAACTTATGTCCGTAAAAATAAAGTCCAATAAGGAAAAATTAGCGTTATTGATCATATTTGTTGTACAACTACAATAAATTTTGCTCAGGGTGCAAAACATGACTTCTATCGAGTCACCATTAACTATTAAGTATGAATCAGCAATTAAACTACTCTACTTACATATGCAGAATGCTGGATCAGCGCAGATAATTGCCTGCATCATAGTAATTGTTCACCTAATCTATTCACCCAATGTAATTGTTATTCTCAAAGCTGTGTTAGAACCATTTTCAAAAATATTTCGCCATCTAGACTGTCACAATGTACGTTTTACAATGATACAACCTCCATAAAATCCACACTCAACCACCACTTAAGCGTTTATCTATGACACACCCCACAACACTTACCATCATCCTTGATTACACATCTTGATTCCACTGGCATCCTCCCACAGGACTGCCATACCCCAGAGGTAGGCAAAGCATTCATATGCTATCCTCTCGTGGGCCAACCAGGCCCAGCCTCTCTTTAAATTATTTATTTAAAAAAAAAAACCTCCATAAAAATCTACAAAAATCGGATAAAACCATCCACACTACAGTGTCAGAAAGTGCACTAATCTGATAGAAAGAATAGCGGCCGAGGGTGCAAAAAATTGCAGTGTGAGATCAATACTGTGATTGCGCACCGCACTTATATATTGCCTCTGGTGTCGAGTAACTTCATGCACTACAATACCGACCTGGCTTTAGCTCGGTAAGATCAGAAGAGAGTATCATTGTATATCTGCACTACAATACTGACCTGGCTTTAGCTCAGTAAGGTCAGAAGAGAGTATCATTGTATATCTGCACTACAATACTGACCTGGCTTTAGCTCAGTAAGGTCAGAAGAGAGTATCATTGTATATCTGCACTACAATACTGACCTGGCTTTAGCTCGGTAAGATCAGAAGAGAGAATCATTGTATATCTTGTTTCACTTCTCTCCGAGTCATCGTTCATAAGCTCCGTCTCGGCTTTCAGGGATATACCGTACAGTCCATCATCTAGATCTGAAGAGTTGCTCTCAATAGGAACCATTGAGAAGTCGTTGATATCTGCAGATATCTGGGATCTACTTCTGTTCAGCGTCTCTTTACCAGTATCTAGCTTCATACTTACCTGTATGATTATACAGTGGGTTTTCTACTTGTCTTGAACCAATAATATTATTTAATATTACATAAGTTGATGTACTGCTTTTACTTTATTCTAGTGAGTAGTGATAACACCGAATATGGTTCGAAAACCATCTGGAGTGATAAAGCACCAGATTAAGCGAAAAACTGAAAATATAGTAAAACTAACCACAGCGTTGGGTATCGGCTCAGTGGAGCAGTTGTGAACTTTCATTTTAATCAGGATCTTGTTTTTTACTCTGATTATATCTTCAAATGCCACGATACACGCCTCATTGTCATCACTTAGTAATTCGTACTGCAAACAGATGATCATTGTTAGTTGTGCTATCCCAAGCGTAAAAATAAGCATAGTGCCTTCATCCATTCTTGAATTGAACAAACTATTGAAGCTTTAGTTTAACCAAAAGTATTTTCATTCAGTAACTAGAGATAAGAAACCGACCTGGAAGAGGGGGTTGAAAGGAACTAGAATTTGATCCTCTCTTTGAGTTCCATTAAACTTCTCCACACATTCCATCAAACGCTCACTGTATCTTTGTCTGTCTGTTTGAGTGATATGGTCCTGTTCTGAGCTCAGATGACAGCATGTCACTAGTTCTCGTTCCAGCAGTTCTGAATAAAGAACGTGGTGTGGATAGGAGACTTAAAAATATTTCTATATTCCAAAGATAATATCAGACATTGCTACTAGTGAGAATAAATGAGGAAAGTTAGGCAGATCACGTGGGTTAGAATAGCCGGGACTAGGAACCGATCGGTCTGGGGTTGGCTGCCGGACCCGAAATGGTCGGTTATCAATCTATTATTCCGATCCCAAACGACGAACTTGAAGTCAATTAGTTTGTTTGCCACTTATCTCGTGCTGTTCAACTATATGTGTGAATGTAATCTGAATATGAGCTGATTGAGACAGTTGATTAATGATCACTACAAGTTGGTGTTTCGCTGACCTCAGACTACATTGTAATTGATAGCACAATTGGAAATGGAATTTGTAGACGAAGGGACAAATTTTTAAAATTTGTGGGACGAACTTGAATTGTTAGAAATGGCATTTGATAAAGAAGTCATAATATGTTTATAAATACTGATTATTGATCAATAGTCATGGACTAGCGAAATTAAATAAGCGGGTTTTCAGATCAAGCAAGTTAAAAATAATAGAATTTATCGCTATCACAGATTCTTAATACAAAAAACATTTAAATATTGTCTGGTATTATTAAAATTAAATTATTACTTAAAGATTAAATTATTACTTAAATTATTACTATTAAAAAAATTACCTTTACGTTTACCAAAACTATACACATACGACAAACAAAAACAACTGAATCTCCACTACAATTCGCCACTGTAGTTCTGAGCACGCTTCATCTGATCCCGTCGGTCCTTAGCTCGTCTGTTCTGGAACCACAAGGCAATAGTCCTGGGAGGTACCCCGGTCTCTTTAGCTATCTCCATCTTTCTGTCTGCCACCGCGAACTCCAACTTATGATACTCCAACTCCAGGTACTCCAGCTGTTCGGCAGTGAACTTGGTTCTGTTCCTTCGGTCAGATTTCAGGGGTCCGGCTCTGGACTGGGTGTGTGAGGGAAGAGAGTAGTGGGACTGGGTGAAGGACAGAGGTTTGGTGGAGGGACTGCTGCAGGGAGGTGGTGATGGACAGGGCGAAATGGAGGTAGACGAGAACGCTGAGCAGTTCACGTTAGGGACCATAGAATCAGCGGAGCAGGGTAACATTGATGCTGACATGTAAGGAGTGGGTATTAGTGAAGACAGACCAGGGAGGGTGGCTAGGTCGGGTAGGTCCGACAAAAGAGAGAGATCGGGAACTAGAGGAAGTTCTCCGAAAGTAGGCAGTCCAGGGAGATGTTGTTCCCAAGATGGTGTCTTCTCAGAACGGGTTCCAGCTAATCTGACAGAGATGTTGTTGTCGGGTGTAGGACGAGAGAGGGAAGACATAAGCTGTCCCAAGGGAAGGTTATAGAGATTGCTCATCTTCATGTCCATGAGAGGCTGGAGAGAAGGCACCATGTCGTACCCGCTCGAAAAGTCCTCGCTGAGATCACCGACAGTGCAGGAGGAAGGAGAACCAGTAGACAGTGGAGGAGAGGGAAGAGGAGAGGTGTAGAACTGAGGTTCAGGACCACTTCCCAGATACTGGTACATTCCAGGGAGGAAGAATGGCTTGCTGGTAGTCTGCATTGTGGTTGTTTGCTAGTTGTTCTGTTAGTGGAATGAGAGTTTGAGAAATGATATTCTGCTATCTGTGTTTTCCACCTTTTATACTGGTAACTGCGGCTGACAAGCACCACGTCTAGTCTGGAATGCTTGTCAGACACATCCGATACGTTATGGTCACAAGACTGGAGACCAGCTCCAATGACCCAGCAGAGTCGGATGTCGCTGGGTATGCGATTGTGACGTCTTGACACGCGATCTCTTACGTGCCGATATGTGATCCGCCACATTTTTCGTCTGGAATGCGATAATATCGACTGTGGTGTTGTGATGTCTGAGTACGTTGTTTATACTGACGTGAAGCAAGCACTGGTCTGATAATGTCATCTGATTCAACTTATTGGTGACGTTGGCTACAAGACACAAAGCGAGACCCAGAATGGCACACCGGCCAGATAAAAACAATAGAAAATGTAAAGAGAAGCTTCAAGTTCAAAATAAAACCATATAAAATATCTAACCGAGATGACGTTGAGTATCACATAGTTTAACTCTGGAGTAAGCAGCCAGCTTGTGCCATCCCTGCGTGTAGTAAGCGTGGCAAACATCTCTGAGGTGGGTCTCTGCGTTTAGGCATTCAGCTTGTATACCTGCGTGAAAAAGAGTTGTTTTCACAGAGTTTGACTTGCGAATTTAATTTATGTTGTTATTAATTTATGGGTAAAGTACTGAGGTAACATGTAGTGTGTAGTAATATTTTTCAAATAGTGCGATTCCACACCTGCCCAAAATGTGTGGCAAATTTAGAGACAAAAAACACCGCAATTAAGCTGAACAATTTGCCAAATTTGGTTAAGTGCTCTCAGGTTGGTTTATTCGATAGTGTAGTATATAACGTTGCCTTAACACGACAATTAATTTACAATGAATCTTGCGTAATGTTTTACGCTGAGTTTCCTAACAATTCAAGATGTATGAACTAGCTGGTGACGAGCATATTTGAAAAAGAGTGTTCAATATTGTAATTATAACTTTACAACAAAAGATTCCAACATATTGAATGAATTTAATGTGGTTATTGGTTTATTTATTATTTCAAGATGTTTATTTATTAATTCAAGATGTATAAATATAAAGGATTACCCTCATAGAATGTTTTACAATTAGATGGGCAAAATGAGCATAAAAGAGGCAGCGGGGCATAGCATTCAATATTATAACTTTACAATATTCCAACAAATTGTGTATATATAAAAACCCCCACAACTCACCCCTATGTCTCAAGTAGAGAGCTTGTCGCATCATGATGAGCTGAGCGTGGTGGGTCCAGGAACCCTGTTTAAACGATACGATGGAGAGTTGACACAGGTCGATATACTGTTTGTGGAAAAATGATTTGTCAGTGAGAATCTTCTGGAGATCAGAGGTGATGCTGGAGCCGGGGCTGGGAAAGGAGGGTCTGGTCTCCGCACTACTTCCGCGCCTGTTACCACTTCTCTTCGCTCCTGGGGGGCGGGTTAATTCAAATGATTGATTTGATTTGAAACTTTCACAAAATAACAAATATACAAATGTACAGCAAACAAACATATAAAATGGGCCGAAATGTATTGAACATTGAACATGGTATATTATCACTATTATCATATTTATAGATAGCCTGTAGAATTTTAAAAGTAAGTAAAAGAATGCTACATGCTAAAACCCGTGGTGCCTGTCGGAACAGCGCCACAAGCTTGTGTACGGAGAAAGGATACGTATAGCTATGTCATTGACTTGTTGGTAACCAATGCTAAGCTAATTTTACTGTGTAGCTGTAAAATTAGATTAGCAAAAAAGACACGTACCAGCCAAGAGATTCTCAATGTCACTCTCTGAAAGTGGGGTCTCAGTCCCCACATGACCCACCAGGACTCCCAGCTGGTACAGCTTCTCTCTTGCTAGGTTGTACAACTGTCCCTTTGCTACTGCTAGTGGTTCTGGCACGTCCTGTGGGAAACAATTAATAGTTGGGGGGGGGGTGACAATTAATAGTTGGGGGGGGGGGGGGGGGGGTGAACAATTAATAGTTGGGGGGGGGGGGGGGGTGAGACAATTAAAAGTTGAGGGGGGGGGGGGGGGGGGGGGCGAGACAATTAATAGTTGGGGGGGGGGGGGGGCCGGGGGTGAGACAATTAAAGTTGAGGGGGGGTGTGACAATTAGTTGGGGGGGGGGGGGGGGGTGAAACAATTAATAGTTGGGGGGGGGGGGGGGGTCGAGACAATTAAAGTTGAGGGGGGGGGGGGGGGGGGCGAGACAATTAATAGTTGGGGGGTGACAATTAATAGTTGGGGGGGAGGTGAAACAATTAATAGTTGGGGGGGGGGGGGGGTGACAATTAATAGTTGGGGGGGGGGGTGTGAAACAATTAATAGTTGGGGGGGGTGAGACAATTAAAAGTTGAGGGGGGGGGGTAAGACAATTAAAAGTTGAGGGGGGTGTGACAATTAATAGTTGGGGGGGGGGGGTGAAACAATTAATAGGTGGGGGAGGTGAATAACACAACTCCGTTTTATCAAAAATCTGTAAAAACTACTTCCCTGAATACAGTATGCCACATTCACTTATGCCAAGTGACTTACTACGTGTATTATACTGCGGTTCATGACAATTCAGAATGTATAAATCTAGAATTATCCTCATAGAAGGTTTTACAATAATTATAAGATTCAATGCTATACTCTATAACTTAACAATATAAGATTGTGTATAGGCGACTAAAGTGACTTAAGTCCAATCTGTTGTGGGGATGCGATTTGCGAAGTGTATTTTTAGGTCAATAGTGCGATTCCGGACTTATATATGTATTTTTTGATTTTATGAGACCCGTGTTTTTTAAACTTTTTGCCTCGATGAGAAGATAAAGTTTTTGAGGAGAGCCGCTCAGACATGGGTACCGTATTGTGTAAATTATTTAGTTATATTTTATACAATATCTTTGTCGCATAGCAGCGGGGTGGTAAAGAGTGTGTGTCGTTTCGTATGCAATATGTCTGTGCCTTACACCGCCGTACGTCATTAATATGATTATACAATATATGTATAATAGGTCACGATTGATGGTAGTCATGTATTCACATCAAAGGCGACCATCCTCGAGTTACGTCGTTTTCAAGTGTACATGACTACCATCAACCTTTCCCACCTTTAGATTGTACACCCGTTTATCGTCGGGTGACTGCAGCTGCATATCACCATTACTGACCTGGAGATTTCATTTTAGAAGTCAGCTAATGCTCACCATATAAAATAACATAGATTACAATTTGTGTTTATAGTGGTATGTGATCTACCTATCTACTAGAATTGTATGTGATTGGGGGAGAAAATTAGTTTAGTTTTGAAATCAAATTCAACGCATCATGATCTATGGTCCTTATCTAAGTGCTTTTTGTCTTATTAGTTATTTTTCTCTCTTTGTTCTGTACCCCGGCCCCGTTAGTGAAAACATTCAAGTTTTCTGCAGAAACAACTATTTCACGAGTGATTGTTTACATTAAATATTCTTCCTCTAAAGCTAGTTAGAAGATTGTAACTATGCCGAAAGACTACGAATTAAAGAAGCCCCCTGTCGATAAAGATGGCCTAAAGAAAGCTGTGGAAGAAGTTTTATCAAGTCGTATGACAGTTCTCCATGCAAGCAAGTATTTTGCCGTCAAAAAATCAACTTTATACAGTCGACTGAGAGGAAGGCTCGTCCAGAAGACTTTCCATCCATCAGACGCGGAGGAGCATTACATTGTTCTACTGTTGCAGTACTACAACGACCTTGGCTGTCACATGGGACAGGAGCAAACCTTGGATTTAATTGAGGAGTATGTTAAAAATCACCGCCCACCCACACCTGTTATAAATCTGAGACCTGATGAGGAGTGGTACCGTAGCTTCAGAGAACGAAACAAGGAAAAACTCACTTTCAGGACGACAGTAAGTAAGAACTAACGTTTTCGAGTTGAATCTTAGGAAATGTAAAACTGGCGACAATTTATTCAAATAATGAAGTTTTAACCGCTGTAAGTGATATAGAACATAGAAATAGGTGTTTTCTTGGGTAAATTTCCCGTTTGATGCGACAAGGAAAAGGCTCTTATCAGGAAAGGAATTATTCAACGTTTCAATGTGACACCATCGTATTCATGATCTAAAAATATCAAACGGGATCAATAGAAATTTACCCAAGAAAACATTTCAACTATACGACTCATAAATAATATTCCAGTCCGGATTTTACATAGAAATAGGTATTGGACACAAAATGTCGAAAGAAACTAAACTGCAATCTCAGTGATGATAATGTAAATTCGGCACAGTAAGTGCTGGAGGAGATAAACCTACTCAAAATTTGTAACAAAACTGGTGGGGTATAGAATGGAAATACTGGATGGGGTCAGTTATATATAACTTGAGCTTCTCTAATTGGGGCTAATTACGTCGTTCTTTATCAATCATGTGACCAGTTAATAGCCTAGTTTATGCTAAGATTGGATGTGTAAAGTGACGTGAGTATCAATTAGCGATCCTAGAATACCTTGTCTTCATGATAAGGTGATCATGTTAATGAGTCGTTCTCTATCAATCATGTAACCAGTTTATGCTGTGTAAAGTGACGTGAGTCTTCTTGATAAGGTGATCATGTAAATGAACAGGTGATATGAGTATCAATTAGCGATCCTAGAATACCGTGTCTTCTTGATGAGGTGATCATGTAAATCTACGGGGTGTTCTAGCATATTATGATATTAAGTTAAGGGTATATGATGACACTATGGCGGAAGTCACGAGGGTAGAGGTCACGAGGGTGAAGGACCCAAGGACGGTGTATGGTTCCATGATTAAGTGAGTCATGTGATCGTCCCTTCACCCTCGTGTCCTACGCCGTCGGTTCCCAATATATAATATTACAGACGTTAACTGAGAATTTGAATATACAATTATATATATTAGGGGTCCTGGGTGATAACATTTTCTGGAAACCTAACTTAAAACCATATCACGATTTCCGTAGAATTTGTGCAATTCTGACTAATGTGAGCAATTCCAGGGTTATACAAAAAGAGGGAATGCCAAATCAGCTTCGATTGAAAAATTTTACGACAATTTTTGGGAACCTCACTTTGACTCATATCTGTAACCTTTCAAATTTCTGTGTAATTCTGATCACAATCATGCGAGTTATTAGATGGTTGTATGTGGGCAGTTTCTTCTGGTAAGTACGTATGTGATTAAGACGTACGTATGTGATAAGGTCCTTATGGACCAGCAACTCTGCACTTATTACATATGCTGGCTAGAGGGGGTTGGCAGTCTCCCAGCAATAGCAAACCTGTGTGTAATTTGTTTATCTTACTTATAATTCAAAGAATTGTTTTTGTTTGCACTACCGCCCACGTACAAACTAGATGAGAAATAGGTAGTTGCATAGTAACCTATGGTAACGCGGTTGAAACGTACGTACGTACAATGATTGTTTTAACGTCATTTTGATCGGTTTTGTGGTAATTACGTTGTGTTCAGACTTCAGTGCAAGCAACATTTTAATGGGCTGTATACTCGGTTGTGACGGATATTTTTTGATGCTATAATTATGAAAACTGACTACCAAAGAATACTATTACCTTCCTCCCTGTGATCACGGGCTTTCTAGTAATGTAATAAGAAATCCTATATATTTCATTAACTTTTACCCATACCTGTAACCTCTGAAATGTTTGTGTAATTCTGAACCTACTTAAATTAGGTAAATTTCAAGGTATTTAAGGGTTGCGTGTGGGCAGTCTCTTCTGGCCCATCCTGTATGTTATTTTTGTCTGAACTTGCACGCATGTTATGTGTTAATGTCGTAGGGACTTGGTAGCCCCTATTACATATATTGCATTAATTAACATACTAAAATATAATCAATCTCCACTAGAGTTTCGTTGTAATTGCGAGTTTCGTTGTAATCGACAAGTTTTTGAAATTTGACAACGTTTGTAAGCTTAGAGAGTGCCTACACTACTTACAGAGAGCCTACACTACTTACAAAGTGCCTTAATATGGCTTAATGTTCTCCGAAACAACTTTAGCTTAGAAAACAAAAGCTCGGTTCCGGTCTGGCAAACATTAAAATATTGGAAGATGTGTAATGTGATACGTGCCCATGATACAATATAATGTGTAATATACAGTGCGCCATCGTTATTTGTTAACCCCAGACGGCAGACCGTACGTTCCTTTGGCGATTGGCCCAATCTTCTTCTATGAGACATCTATTTGTGTATATGATTAACTTTGTTATTGTTACCAACTTGACCACATACAAAAATTTCCTTCCAGATACAAAGTTTCTTCTTTCTATGGCCAACTCGTTTATTATATTTATATGCGAGTTTTTATTTTCAATGAGGCTGCTTTATTTTATTTTATTACAGTTCATGTAGTTCTTCGTCTGTCTCACAAATTATTTAGTCATAGTAATATAAAGGCATAAAACTGCTACATTTCCTGACAAATCACATAGCCTTTTAATAGTTTTATTATTAACAGGTATCAACAAAAAAAGTCGTTAAATAATCCTACTCTTAAACCTACCATGTTGTTGAGGGGTGAACTCTTCTTTACAGCCTCAAGTAGCTCAATACATCCGATATAAACCCACACTACCAGTGCTCCTTCGGGGTACTTGGACTGGGGGAGGTAACTGGGTTACTGGGGGAGGTAACTGGGTTATTGGGAGAGGTAACTGGGTTATTGGGGAGGTAACTGGGTTATTGGGGGAGGTAACTGGGTTATTGGGGGAGGTAACTGGGTGACTGGGGGAGGTAACTGGGTTACTGGGGGAGGTAACTGGGTTACTGGGGGAGGTAAATGGGTTATTGGGGGAGGTAACTGGGTTATTGGGGGAGTTAACTGGGTTATTGGGAGAGGTAACTGGGTTATTGGGGGACCAGAGGTAATGGGGTTATTGGAACGTTAAACTAGGTACATATTTGATTAAGTGTGTTAAATTGAGTACTGCACCTTCAAGAGCCTATTTTTTATCAAATCCTTTAAACTATATCTTTTGCCATTACATGGAAATTGTTGGCAAACGTCAATGATTTAAATTTTGAGCAGTGGTAAGTAAAATGTTGAGTGGGTATGTTTTCACCTTGAGAAGTTTACATTCTTGAACAGTTTGCAGGAGAAAGTTGAGCCCCTTCTTCGCGAGATCTCGTGGGTTTTGAAGTGCAGAGAGTTGATGTGCTATCCTGCGGGAGTACCAGTAACCACCAGTAATAGCAGATATAAAACAGATCTTTTCTCAACATTTAGAGTTTAAAAGTTTGAAAAGTTAGAGCTAAGCCCGCAACAGTGTTTATCATCGTTAAGTTATAAGTGTGTGTAGTAAAAAGAGTCTGTTGAAACCTGACCTACGTTATTGACTTACTCAGTACAGCAATTATATAGTGCACTTATTATAATTAGGGATCATCTTACTCCAACAACTACCATAAAATGTACCGAAATTCCCCTAAAATGTACCGAAATTCCTCTAAAATTCCTCTAACATGACACTCACAACTTCGTCCACAAAACGTACCAACTGAACAGTAAACCAACCGTCTAAATATAAGGGAGCAGAGCTGCAGAGAGTTGAATTGCTGCAAGGCCAGGTCCTTGACGCTCACATCATCATTGAGACACAGCCCAGCCCAGGAGGATATATCCCTCTCAATGAACTCCTCTATCCAGGGTGCTATCTGACATTGTCTCAGATTAGAGACGTACTGTCGGAAAAGGGAGAGGACTTCTTCGCTGCTTCGGTACGCTTCTTCGTACAGACCTGGGGCAGGGGTTATGGTTACCTTCTTCGTACAGACCTGGGGCAGGGGTTAGGGTTAGCTTCTTCGTACAGACCTGGAGCAGGGGTTAGGGTTAGCTTCTTCGTACAGACCTGGGGCAGGGGTTTGGGTTAGCTTCTTCGTACAGACCTGGGGCAGGGGTTAAGGTTAGCTTCTTCGTACAGACCTGGGGCAGGGGTTAGGGTTAGCTTCTTCGCACAGACCTGGGGCAGGGGTTAGGGTTAGCTTCTTCGTACAGACCTGGGGCAGGGGTTAGGGTTAGCTTCTTCGTACAGACCTGGGGCAGGGGTTAGGGTTAGCTTCTTCGTACAGACCTGGGGCAGGGGTTTGGGTTAGCTTCTTCGTACAGACCTGGGGCAGGGGTTAGGGTTAGCTTCTTCGTACAGACCTGGAGCAGGGGTTATGGTTAGCTTCTTCGTACAGACCAGGGGCAGGGGTTAGGGTTAGCTTCTTCGTACAGACCTGGGGCAGGGGGTAGGGTTAGATTCTTCGTACAGACCTGGAGCAGGGGTTAGGGTTAGCTTCTTCGTACAGACCTGGGGCGGGGGTTAGGGTTAGCTTCTTCGTACAGACCTGGGGCAGGGGTTAGGGTTAGCTTCTTCGTACAGACCTGGGGCGGGGGTTAGGGTTAGCTTCTTCGTACAGACCTGGGGCAGGGGTTAGGGTTAGCTTCTTCGTACAGACCTGGGGCAGGGGTTAGGGTTAGCTTCTTCGTACAGACCTGGGGCAGGGGTTAGCTGGTTAGGGTTAGCTTCTTCGCACAGACCTGGGGCAGGGGTTAGGGTTAACTTCTTCGTACAGACCTGGGGCAGGGGTTAGGGTTAGCTTCTTCGTACAGACCTGGGGCAGAGGTTAGGGTTAGCTTCTTCGTACAGACCTGGGACAGGGGTTAGGGTTAGCTTCTTCGCACAGACCTGGGGCAGGGGTTTGGGTTAGCTTCTTCGTACAGACCTGGGGCAGGGGTTAGGGTTAGCTTCTTCGTACAGACCTGGGGCAGGGGTTAGGGTTAGCTTCTTCGCACAGACCTGGGGCAGGGGTTAGGGTTAACTTCTTCGTACAGACCTGGGGCAGGGGTTAAGGTTAGCTTATTCGCACAGACCTTGGGCAGGGGTTACGGTTAGCTTCTTCGTACAGACCTGGGGCGGGGGTTAGGGTTAGCTTCTTCGTACAGACCTGGGGCGGGGGTTAGGGTTAGCTTCTTCGTACAGACCTGGGGCAGGGGTTAGGGTTAGCTTCTTCGTACAGACCTGGGGCAGGGGTTAGGGTTAGCTTCTTCGTACAGACCTGGGGCAGGGGTTAGCTGGTTAGGGTTAGCTTCTTCGCACAGACCTGGGGCAGGGGTTAGGGTTAACTTCTTCGTACAGACCTGGGGCAGGGGTTAGCTGGTTAGGGTTAGCTTCTTCGCACAGACCTGGGGCAGGGGTTAGGGTTAACTTCTTCGTACAGACCTGGGACAGGGGTTAGGGTTAGCTTCTTCGCACAGACCTGGGGCAGGGGTTAGGGTTAGCTTCTTCGTACAGACCTGGGGCAGGGGTTAGGGTTAGCTTCTTCGTACAGACCTGGGGCAGGGGTTAGGGTTAGCTTCTTCGTACAGACCTGGGGCAGGGGGTAGGGTTAGCTTCTTCGCACAGACCTGGGGCAGGGGTTAGGGTTAGCGTCTCGGAGATGGTTCAGGAGATATAGATATGACTTAACTTGTTATGTAATGTTTCCTTTCAAATTGTGAATCGGGAGGCGGTTTAAAAATAATCTTTCAAGGAAATTCTCGGAAATGCAATCCTCTTCTTCTGATAGTCTGCTTCTAATAATCTGCAATCGGCATGTAACTAATTGGATTTGCTAATAATACATGTAATAATATGTGCTACAATGCTATACATTATAATGCCACAATCCTATGATTATAAATATATAGATACCATTATTCAATGTTATATATTGTTACTCATCGGCTTTTGTATTATTATTTGCTGGACTTTTGACTTTTACCTGTGAGTTCGTATAGTAGACAGAGCTGTTCTTTTGCAGAAATGTAGTTGTATAAGTTGAAATCTTCTTCCTGGGTAATGTTATTATTACATTATGTTAATTGTTATAATTATGTTATAAGAGTATTCACATTATGCTAAGGAGTACTAACATTTATGTTATTAGTCATTAACTTATTTGAACAATACACTACTCCGCCGATAAGGGTCTTTCAGG
Organism: Bolinopsis microptera; assembly: GCF_026151205.1. Taxonomy (NCBI): domain Eukaryota; kingdom Metazoa; phylum Ctenophora; class Tentaculata; order Lobata; family Bolinopsidae; genus Bolinopsis; species Bolinopsis microptera. Next base: position 2,907,443 of record NC_087080.1, on the reverse strand, counting down.
TTTAGTAGAGCACGTGAGCTCTGAGCAGAGTGTAGCATCTACTCTATACCAAAACGTGCTGTGTTCATTAACACACATTTAATTTAGAATAGAGCCCGATATTCACAATTAATTAGACATAATTAATTAAACAATAGACATAAATAATTAATTAGATTCAGAGCCAATGGTAAGACCGTGTTAACTTATTCTGCAGGGCATTTCTTACTCGCTTAGTTGAGTGTGTCCCCGGGGGGGGGGGGGGGGGGGGGGGGGGCCGTGTGTCCCACAACAAATGCACATTGTATAGACGTCCAGTATTATATATTATGATCCTATGCGGCAAGTTTATTAAACAAATCTGCAGGGCAGCCAGTGGGAGTAGTAATTATTCTTAAGTTGACTGCCAAAATACTCCATCCAGTAATAATGGGTGTTGTAATTAACGAGTTTAGATGCCACCAGATGGAGTTCTATTGATTTTAGTGACTGCCTTATTATTGCATACGCCCCGATTTAATTTCTTTTATTTTGAACTAACTTTTTAATACCTGAACCAATCTCAATTCATGAGATTTTCAAAAGCGAAAGTTGTGAAACATTTACTGTACATTGTATAATATTGTAAACATCTATACAGTATAAAACATCTTTAAAGTAAACATTTAATATCTATACAGTAAATATATATAATCTATATTCTATATTGTGTTCTTTAACTGTCTATTGAGACCTCCCCACTGAAAAGCATCATTATAGAGTCTGAAAAGCAATTAACGTAGGGGCCCTCAGACCAGGTGTACATGGAGACTACACCACATTACACCACATGTACCCCTCAGTATTAACACAGGATACTAGTGAGGTTACTGTATACTAACTCACATCTGGGAAAACTACCACTATACTGTGTGGCTATGCAATGTGGACTTTGAGCACTTTGCATGACGTGTACTTTATATTATTTGAATTGGTCAGGAATCATGGCTCTGGAAATTAGCTGAACGTTTCCGTAGGAAGAGCTACGTTTCCGTTTTTTGCTTGTCAACCATTATTTCTTGTAATCAGTGTAGTTTCTTTATCTTGCAGGTGTCAATATTTTGATGTCATTAATATTTAAAATAAACCATTGTTCCGTTTTTAAAAGCTTTCATGGTTCCTTTCTTGCTAACTACAACAACAACAACAATATGGCGAACCTAGCAAGCTAGGAACGAGGGGCCGATTTCCTTTTCGTGTAGCGTTCGGCCACGGTCCTTTCGGTACAGATTTCCCTGCAGCATAGTCGGGACGCTGGCCCAAGCAAAAACTAGTTCTTGCTAACTAAACGATATCATTTATTAAAAATAAACACTTTTGGTCAGACTTCGTAAGCTGGGATCTATAATATAAGTTTTCGGGAGGTAATATCAATAACGGCTGTTATGTTTGCTGTATTTATCCATTGTTGTAAGTGATAAATTAGACTCAGCTACACCAAAATAGTAATAATCACAATATTATAGAATATACAGGGTGGGCCAAAAGTCAGTGTGCAAACGTTGGCCTTAATAGCTCAGTCACTGAGTGCCCGATTGAAATACTTTCTTCTGGTATGACTTAGTACCACCACTGGTTCGAGGAATTTGTCAACTCGAAAAATATTCGCGTTCATTTTTTTCAAATGGAGGTTCATTTTCACATTTATTTGATAGTTTGGATAGTCGGATCAAGCTAAATTATATTGAATTGTGTTTGGCCATTCGAATTACGTTTGTCCTGAAAAAATTAGAACTGTAGCTTCTCAGATGACCGAGATATGAAGCATAACGAGTTTATTCATTACGTGTGATCAGGTGATTGGTTTACCTAATCACGTGATAAGGTGACCCCGTTAACTACCCCGTTAAACATTATGGGAATTGTTAAGGGTGCCCAATTAAGGTGTCGTGTCACGGTGTCACATAATAGTAGTATATGATGCATTTTTCAATAGCCATTTTGGGAAAAAGTGGGGCACACATAATGAAAGTACCTTACTCGGGATTATTATAACCGGGATAAAGTGGTGGGTTTTGGAAGATTCCGCCATATTTTTCCCGGTCAAAAATTTTACCAGTCATAAAAAAACCCGCCGACTCAGATTATGGGGTTCCAAGGGGGTGGTGATTATTATAATACCTTCCGGGAATTATATCCACTAAAACTCGGGGACACCGAGGGCTGATAATTTGCTCATTATTCCCGCAAGAGAAGCGAGGGTATTATCAGCCCAGACTCAGACTGGCTGGCGGCAAGTTTCAAAACAAATAACACTGGCGTTCTATATATTAGACACTATATTGTATGATGCGCACGTATCGGATTACACCCCTTCTGCAATCGGAACCGGAACGTATTATAAAATATAATACCTCCGCAACTTCGTGCCCGCAAATTCCCTCCAGCAAGCTGTCGGGAATTATAGCGCGCAGCACTCAGTGGCGGAGGTATTATAGTATTATATTTTACCTGAAGTCTCATATGTGCTAGAGAAGACTTTTGAAGCAGTGGATGGAGGGCTGTAACTTTATTGGCGGTTGCTACCATAATTTCGTTATAAAAATCACAATTTGGTTATAGAAATCAGATTTCAGGGTGGACCGTGATTCTCACTTTTCTTGCCCATGAAGTGAGTAAACTGTGCCACTATTTCATGGTCCACGGTGGATTGATTACTGGAGCAGTTGAAGATGCAAAGCCAAGACGTTCCCCAATACCAAGCGGTGGGCAGGAAATTAAGCTCCGGTGAGTCCGGCTGACCTTCAGAGCAGTAGCCCCATTAGCGGACAAAATGAAAGTCTTGTTAAGACAACAATACAACTTCGAATTTGACGGTCTGCAGCAGCAGGGGGATATCAATAATGATAATGGAGGGGACATTAGCGATAATGAGAATGAGAATACGCTTTAATGAAGATTTGACTTATTATTGCTATAGATTTATTTTCCTTTAAATACTAGACGTGTCTTTTTTTCTATTTCTGAGTAATATCAGTAACTGTAAATTGAAATAACTTCTTTAACAAGTAACAAAAACAGAAATTTCGGTTGAAAATTTGTTGACCTCTCAAAAAAAACTTGAAAGGTCGGCCACCGGTAAATACATGACCGGGATAATTTGGCGGGTTTTGGGAAATTCCGCCATATTTTTCCCGGTTATTAATTTTCCCAGTCATAAATTAACCCGCTATAATATTCCCGAGTAAGGTAAGCATATTACGTAATGTTACCGGCGGCGTCCTTGTAACTTGTGTGATATCATGTTCCATGTGGAAGCTATATTGGATGTAACTTGATTATTACGTCATGTTCATTGCTCACAGTACTTTTGTGATCTTATCTTGTCTCGATCTTACCAGATTAGAGCGGGCCACAGTTAAGTTATAATGTGCCATTATTAATGACGGGTATTATTATTAATGACGGGGATTATTATTAATAATGGGTATTATTAATAATGACGGGTATTATTAATAATGACGGGTATTATTAATAATGACGGGTATTATTATCAATGACGGGTATTATTATTAAGACGGGTATCATTATTAATGACGGGATTATTATTATTAATGACGGTATCATTATTATTAATAATGACGGGTATTATTATTAATGACGGGTATTATTATTAATGACGGGTATTATTATTATTAATGACGGGTATTATTATTAATGACGGTATTATTAATAATGACGGGTATTATTATCAATGACGGGTATTATTATTAAGACGGGTATTATTATTAATGACGAATATTATTATTAATGACGGATATTATTATTAATGACGGGTATTATTATTAATGACAGGTATTATTATTAATGAATGGTATTATTATTATTAATGACGGGTATTATTATTATTAATGACGGGTATTATTATTAATGACGGTATTGTTAATAATGACGGTATTGTTAATAATGACGGTATTGTTAATAATGACGGGTATTTTTATAAATGACGAGTATTATTATTATTAATGACGGTATCATTATTATTAATAATGACGGGTATTATTATTAATGACGGGTATCATTATTAATGACGGTATTGTTAATAATGACGGGTATTGTTAATAATGACGGGTATTATTGTAAATGACGGGTATTATTATTATTAATGGCGGGTATTATTGTACAAGTCACAAATAATAATAATAATAATACCCGTCACTAAAAATAATAATACCCGTCATTAACAATAATACCCGTCATTATTAACAATACCGTCATTAATAATAATACCCGTCATTAATAATGATACCCGTCATTAATAATATTACCCTATTATTAATGACGGTATTGTTAATAATGACGGGTATTTTTTATAAATGACGGGTATTATTGTTAATGACGGGTATTATTATTATTAATGACGGGTATTATTATTTTAGTGACGGTTATTATTATTAATGACGGGTATTATTGTTAATGACGGGTATTATTATTAATGACGGGTATTATAATTAATGACGGGTACTATTATTAATGACGGTATTGTTAATAATGACGGGTATTATTATTAATGACGGGTATTATTGTTAATGACGGGAATTATTATTTTTAGTGACGGTTATTATTATTATTATTATTTGTGACTTGTACAATAATACCCGTCATTAATAATAATAATACCCGTCATTAATAATAATAATACCCGTCATTAACAATAATACCCGTCATTATTAACAATACCGTCATTAATAATGATGCCCGTCATTAATAATAATACCCGTCATTATTAATAATAATGATACCGTCATTAATAATAATAATACCCGTCATTAATAATGATACCCGTCATTAACAATAATACCCGTCATTAATAATAATAATACCCGTCACTAAAATAATAATACCCGTCATTAATAATAATAATACCCGTCATTAACAATAATACCCGTCATTTATAAAAATACCCGTCATTATTAACAATACCGTCATTAATAATAATACCCGTCATTAATAATAATAATACCCGTCATTAATAATAATAATACCATTCATTAATAATAATACCCGTCATTATTAATAATACCGTCATTAATAATAATACCCGTCATTAATAATAATAATACCCGTCATTGATAATAATACCCGTCATTAATAATAATACCCGTCATTAATAATAATACCCGTCATTATTAATAATAATGATACCGTCATTAATAATAATAATACCCGTCATTGATAATAATACCCGTCATTATTAATAATACCCATTATTAATAATAATAATAATACCCGTCATTAATAATAATACCCATCATTAATAATGGCACATTATAACTTAACTGTGGCCCGCTCTAATCTGGTAAGATCGAGACAAGATAAGATCACAAAAGTACTGTGAGCAATGAACATGACATAATAATCAAGTTACATCCAATATAGCTTCCACATGGAACATGATATCACACAAGTTACAAGGACGCCGCCGGTAACATTACGTAATATGCTTACTTTCATTATGTGTGCCCCACTTTTTCCCAAAATGGCTATTGAAAAATGCATCATATACTACTCATAATCACCCAGTCAATTTTGTTAACGAGATACACAAAATGCTTGATAACTTCGTCATTTCTAATCCGTTTTGCCTCATGTTTTCAGATCATATGCAACATTTGATAATCTACCGTCTCTGAAAAAATTAGGCGTTCAGCATGTTCAGAGAAAACAATATAGGTGTTTTAATATTGAATGGGCGTGGTCTAAAATATTCGAATTTTCAAATTTTGACGACGGAATCCTCGAACCAGTAAGTACAGTATGCCATCTGCAAAGCAACAGCTCTCAAATATAAAACACGGCGGAGGTATAAGACCCAACGTTTGCACACTGACTTTTGGCCCACCCTGTATTTGTAGTCAGCGCCATTCAGTTACTACAACACTACCCAAACTACACTGTATATTTTATATCATAATATACTATAATTGAGACGGTTACTGTACTCGTTCTACATTTATTTTGAAACTGTATAGGAAGCATTAAAAAAGCGAAAGCAAAACTTGGAAAATATAAGGATTCCTAAGGACTCACTCCACACAATATATTGTTTTCCTTATCTTCCAACATGATTACATTGACCACCCTTAGTTGTGCGTTGTACAATATTAGTTTGTTACTTTTCTTATTTCTAGTGCTCAGGTTCGATCACAATACACGTTTTAATAGCAATTTGATGCCACTTTTATTTAAGTGCAGTTGCAATTAATATAGCAATATGTTGTATGATCATATAGATTGGGGGGGGGGGGGGGGGGGGGGGGGGGGGATTTGAGAAAAGTGGGAGGTAAAATAGTGATTTTTCAAAGTTTGTATCAAATCACGTGATATTGTTAGTGTAATTAAATGAACAATTTGTTGATTATTAGCCAATAACCAGGCATGCAACAGAAAAAGCAACATAAGTTAGAAGATCGCATAACAATGAACATGGTTAAACAGGCGGACGGAAACAGAGAGTTCCATCAGATACTACAGGACGTAACACATCTCAAGCGAGACGTGGCCAGTATTTCAGAGGTGAGTTTTTTTAAATGTTGTTTATATTCAGAGAGTTTTTTATGTTTTCATTTTCAATGTACTCGCAATGTGTTACCGACTGTGGATGTGACTTAGTTTAGAAGTATGGGGTGAACTTGGTACGAACATAATATGAGATAAAGTATAAGTGATATGAGTAAAGATATTAGCCACGATACCCCTCCTAAAAGTGGGACACCTGTTTTGGTGAAGAGGTTTTCAAAGATAAAATACGGTGCAATCTATCATCTTACTAAATATAAAGCGAGACGATATATATATATATATTTATCTGTGCCATTTTACTGACACCACGGCATCAACTTTAACGCCAATTTCTGCAAAAACCGTCAAAGATATACAACTGAAACTTTTTTGACTGGGTCAAATGCTTTAATGGCCTCCAAATCAGCATGAAAAAATAAAAAATTGGCCAAGAAATAGGAGTTTTAGAGCCCAAAATTTGGTACCCCAAGTGGTGTCAAAAACGCGAATTAAATAGGTAATAATTGTTTTAGTCTCTTGAGTCTTGACACCATTTTAGGGTTAGACGGGGTCCTGCTAGTTAACCTTAAGTAAGTAATCTCTCTTCACGGCAGGGAATGAAAAACGACAACGGATCTTATGAAAAAGTCACGATGACTTCACCTGATCCAATTGCAGAAGATAACAAGAGACACAAAAGCCTGATATTTGAGGTTAGAGTCAACTTAAGTAATAATACATATTCGATACTATAAGATAGTAAAGTGCCCTCAGCCTCCATACTCCTTTTTTAACCATCTGCAGATCATACCTGGATCTTTTAAGTTATCATCGATAACTAAATTGATAAACAATTATAAACGAGTTTTGAGATTTTTATGACATTTATTCTCAGGAGCAAACTTGTGTTGTCCCCTTCTTCATAGACGATCCAGAAACTATGGTGGATACCGAGAATGTAAAAAGCATTTCAGGAGAAATGCTAAATCATTACAGCATTATGCTTCAAGACAACAAGGAATTGCGGAAAGCATCAGGATATAATACAACCTATTCGGACCTGTGTGCAGTGCTATCTTCCGAAACAAGCGGTCCTCAGGAAATTATTACGGAACTAGAGACTTCAGATGATGTGGCGGAGTCAAAGTCAAGCCAAGAAAAGGAGAAACGAAAAGACAATTTTGAGTGCACATTTTGCGGAGAAGAGTTCGATTTAGGCGACCTTTACCGCACACATGTAATAGAGGAGCATTATAACAAGAGCATAGGGACATTCTGGGAGCAGCGATGTTTTCAAAGCAACAATGGTTCAGGTTGAAGTGTAGAATCATAACCTGATCATAGACTGATCATAAACTGATCATGAATTGATTTATTCAGAGTGGTTTCACAAAATTGAAGTATATGCTCGCTTTGAATGCGGGATATCCATCCCAATTCCCAGTATGGAGTGGTTTCAAACTGGTATGATTGTATATGAAGATTGATGAGTGTTGAAACCAAATTATTTTTAATGACGATTAATCATTTCTGGTTTTTTAGTAATATTTAAATGGAAAGTTTGTCATTTTATTCGCGTTTATATTGACATGACAAGCGATATTTCTTATTATCTTAATCGATTTATTTCACGTTTCTTATCAGTACCAAAAGCTGTATCGATTAAGATAATAAGAAATATCGCTTGAAATCGCCATACCTTCATAAATTATTGCTTGCATTAAGAAAGTATATCATAATTATTAACCAACGAGTTAAACAAATTATTTGAAAATAAGTAACAAAAGAGGAAAGTTACCAGCTTACCTCGTGAGTGTAACAAAAGAAGAAAATTACCTCGTGAGTGTCCCGTATCTGGTTAACCCCTTTCTCCATCACCGCTAATTTCATCGTCACTGACTTGATGATAGAGTCTCTGATTTTACCCACCGCTATCAGCCACGACTGAAATCATTAGCATTTCGTGTCCCGTTTTGAAAAACGTCGTGAAGAAAAATGGAATGCAATATTAAAGACAGTTTTAATTGCCATTTTAACAATGCGTTTCACATAGACTCATAGATGTCACATAAAATCAAAAATTTTGAATAACGTTTGACGACTTTGATCAAACTGCGCGTTACCTGCGAGGATGCGATGCTATTTGACTCTGCTTTGAACATGATCGTTTTGTCCGCTTTTTGAGAACCAAAATCATTTCTTATTCGTTCGGACATGGAGGTTCTGGTTACAGAAAACTTGTGGAGTATGGCCGCTTTGTCCTGCGCCGTGAATATCATAAGTTAATCACTTAGGAGGCGTTCACATATTATTACGTTATCAATTTTTTGACCATTTTTAACCCCCCCCCCCCTCCCCCGGGGGCCCCCTCCGTAATCACTATCAGTTTAACACATAGCTATTGTGTCAAAATTACACTAGCGTTATCATTTGGAAACCCCCCTCGACTTAGGAACATCTGAATCAAATTTGAAAAAAGAAACAGCTTTTAGTTTATTCGACTACTTGGTCTCCCCTAATTTATGAAGTGCATCTTGAGAGTACTATAACCTAGTTATCAATTATCATCCAATAAAAATAAATGTAGATTAATTAACAAGTGTTTAACCTGAAAGGTAGCGTGGACGACAAGGAAGTTGTTACAGTTATACTGTTGGAGTCTATCAAACCACAGGGTTAGCTGTTCTTTAACGTGGTTCCTGAGATATCCAAATATTGTTAGACTACTTAGTAACCACTTAGTAACCACTTAGTAACCACTCAGTAACCACTTAGTAACCACTTGGTAACTATTTAGTAACTACTTAGTAACTACTTAGTAACCACTTAGTAATCACTCAGTAACCACTTGGTAACTACTTAGTAACTACTGAGTAACTACTTAGTAACCACTTATTAACCACTTAGTAACTACTTAGTAACCACGTAGTAACTACTTAGTAACCACTTAGTAACCACTTAGACTCTGTAAAAATCCTTGATAATGTAGTCACCAGTAACGTGGGAGCCTTAAACACTGACCTAAAGTTACACAATCACAGAATCTGTACCAACACTGTAACAGTAACCACTTCGTAACCACTTAGTAACTACTCAGTAACTACTTAGTAACTACTTCTAAGTAACTACTTAGTTACTACTTAGTAACCACTTAGTAACTACTTCTAAGTAACTACTTAGTAACTGCTTAGTAACTAATTTTAAACTAATTACAAATCTATTACATTTATTGAGGAGGTTCTCTAAAGATGATATTTTATTCGCAAGATTTCAAGAGCCTAAACTGTGTGCGATTCGCCTCTCCAAACAAATCAATAGTAACTACTTATTAACTGATAAGCGACGATATTACGAGGTGTTAAGGCACACTCAGACTTCAGTAAGTTCAACTGATTTTGTCACTTTGTAGCTGTACTACGGCGCGCCAGGCTACCACTAGATAATAACAGTACTATTTCAACTTATCATTAAGTATTATTACTTATTATATCAACTACTATTTTAGTACTTAGTATGTAGACTTAGTGACAGGGGCGGATCCATGTCTTAAATTCCGCACACTTTTAATTCTTCCTTAAAGTTTCTGTTCAAATTTGTCACTTTTGTATTGAATAGATTAATTGTACAGAATGTGATAAGAAAACAGGTTGGTTTAAAACATGGGCAGCAAACAAATTAATATGATGAAATAGATAACATTACGAACAAGATATCTCAAACGTCACAATATACAGGGTGGGCCAAAAGTCAGTGTGCAAACGTTGGCCTTAATAGCTCAGTCACTGAGTGCCCAATTGAAATACTTTCTTCTGGTATGACTTAGTACCACCACTGGTTCGAGGAATTTGTCAACTCGAAAAATATTCGCGTTCATTTTTTTCAAATGGAGGTTCATTTTCACATTTATTTGATAGTTTGGATAGTCGGATCAAGCTAAATTATATTGAATTGTGTTTGGCCATTCGAATTACGTTTGTCCTGAAAAAATTAGAACTGTAGCTTCTCAGATGACCGAGATATGAAGCATAACGAGTTTATTCATTACGTGTGATCAGGTGATTGGTTTACCTAATCACGTGATAAGGTGACCCCGTTAACTACCCCGTTAAACATTATGGGAATTGTTAAGGGTGCCCAATTAAGGTGTCGTGTCACGGTGTCACATAATCACCCAGTCAATTTTGTTAACGAGATACACAAAATGCTTGATAACTTCGTCATTTCTAATCCGTTTTGCCTCATGTTTTCAGATCATATGCAACATTTGATAATCTACCGTCTCTGAAAAAATTAGGCGTTCAGCATGTTCAGAGAAAACAATATAGGTGTTTTAATATTGAATGGGCGTGGTCTAAAATATTCGAATTTTCAAATTTTGACGACGGAATCCTCGAACCAGTAAGTACAGTATGCCATCTGCAAAGCAACAGCTCTCAAATATAAAACACGGCGGAGGTATAAGACCCAACGTTTGCACACTGACTTTTGGCCCACCCTGTATGTAGAAGAGAACCTTGCTTTTTTCAGAGGAGAACAGGCACGATTTCTCTCTGCATTCTGCCACTGTCATTGTCAAAATAAGTTATAAAGAATCGTCAAAAATTATATAGATAACGTTTCTATCAGCTCCTTCACTTACATATAATTTGCATTTCCTAATCATTTCGACCATTATAACCATTCTTTGCCCCGGAGTTAGCTTTTATCAGTACAATCTCATCCAATATGCTCTGACCATTGATCACGTTCACATAGTCCGGTTCAGTGCTGTTGCTGTTGCTGGAGTAAAACCCTGACTCGCCGTTAGTAAGATCTGATTTCTGTTCGCTTAGATCCCCATTTATAGCACCTCTGAACCCCACCTGTATCTGAGTCTCTTCTTCTTCAGTGTCATCACGGAACTCATCTTCTTCTGAGATCCCGGATAGAGGTCCTGTGGTGTAACACTTCATCTCAAAGGAGTCCTGGTAACATGTGATCTCCTCGCCGTCGTACTCTTGCGGTTTGGTCCAGTCGAGAGACTCCGGGGGCTCAATTATCTGTGGTAGAGCCTGAACAGGTATAGTGGGTAGGGCAGGTAGAGTGGAGGGGTCAACAGTTTGCTCTTCAGGTTCACTTTCCTCTTCTTCTGAAGTGATATCGTCTCTTTCGGCAAATGTTTCTGATTTGCTAGAAAGCTCAGATGCTTCCCTTTCAGGAATGACTTGAGAATTGAGCTTGACTCGTTCGGGGAAACTATTAGGAGTGCTTGGAGGAACTCGAATGTTATCAGCCAAAACATCATCTGTAATATCCTGGTCAGATCCAGAGTCCTCGGTAACTGGAATTTGTTCGATCACGTCGTCCCAGTACATAGACGGCGACTCCACATAACTGACGGCGACTCCTTCGGGCGTGCAGACTAACTCTTGTGGGGAGAGAGCGAGGTCACAGTGCCGACAGGAAGTGTGCTCGTTCTGCAGCAGCTGCTGACCATCCCCCTCCATCTCCATGCAGTGCAAGGAGTGGTCCATATTGTGACCTTCATAATGATGCTTTCCAGTTTCGATGTCTTCTGACTGATGATCATCCTTCTCAAAGTTCATAGCTCCTTCTCTGCCACTGAATATGTAAGCCACTGTGGTTGCGAAGGCTCTGATGGAGTAGACCGCCACTTTGCAAGGCAGGGGAATGTCAGAATAGTAAAGGAACATCTCTGAGAGGAGGACAGTGAACTGGGCTATAAGAATCCATCTGACGGTACTGAAGGCATCGGCAAAATGTTTTAGGATTATCAGCAGAATACTTAGTGGCATGAGCGCAAACAACAGGTGACTGCTGGCCTGGGAAAAATACATGGCCAGACAAAAGTCCGTTGAGTTTTTATTGATAATAGTCTGAATGGTAACGAGGAACTTTATTAGTAAAAGAATCCCTGTAAACGTTATGTGTGCTACCTTGCTTTCTGACTGATATGAGAGAAGCTGATAAAGAATTAGAGCGAAGAATATGTATTCAAATGTGTCTCTCAGCACAACCATGAGGCACCGAGCTGAGTCGTATTCTTCTATTACAAAACAAGAAGTTAAAGCTATAGACAGACAGGCCAGCATGTAGGGAAACATGAAACCCACAGGTACGCGAGTGTGATAGGTCCGTCTGCTGACGTAGAGAGTCAGAACAGCGATCAACATGATTAGAATCAACAAGATCGCCACAATCCTAGTGGGTCCCTTCAAGTCTAAGGCGCTGCTCAGAACCTTTTCGACAGGTACAATAGAGTTTGCTGGAGTGCTAAAGTTATTCAAACATCCTCCGGAGGATCGTAACGGTTTTGTCCTGGCGGAGGATTTCCAAGTGGTAGGCACGATCTGTGTACCCCTCTCATCCGCCCAACCCAACAACTCCACGCCCGGGGTAGTGCCTGATTTGAAAATATTCATCCTGTTGTACGAGAAGCCGTTGTCTAAAAGCTCTGTCTGTTCACCAGTTATAGAGTTGAAAGCGACATCACGAATTTGGGCTGACTGAAGTGTTCCCTGTTGACGAAGGAGCATCTCGATAAGTTTCAAACTGTCGAGGAGGAGGCGCACTGACTCACTCTGGCGATACTTATTGTTTACTTTATACTGCATACAACTGAAAGATTTGACGATATTATACAGGTTATTTAACTAAAAATTGTCATAGAATATAATATCGAAATGAAATTCTGTCATTGAAACTGTAAGCTTGAAAAATATATCAAGTAAGTCATCAGAGATGGTAAGTTATTACCTGGGTAGAAGACAAGAATATTTGGTGTTCTCCTTAGGGCTGGACCCAGTGTTGATCATAGGATAACTCTTAGGAAACAACATGATCAGATCACCTATCTCTGATCGGTTGCTGACCGTTGTGATGGACGCTGACGGCTGATCCTCCAAGAAATACTGCATCACAACCATGCTCCTGCACCCTGATCGAGTGTAATGATCTAGAAACTGGCCCTGAAACGTGGAGTAACCCACTAGGATGACCACTGAAAAGTTCCTGCAGGTTTGTTCTGTTATCTGGGCCGGGTCCAACACTAGTTTGTCCCAACAAGGTCCCTTCCCTTGGAGCAAGTTGGTTACTGAAGTGTTAGCCTGCACATAGTAACTCACCTCCTGCCATTGGTAAAAGTCCAGAACTTTTTCAAGGGTCTTCATCTCAAACTCAATACTGGGCGTGGTCAGGAAAACATTGGGCGAACTTGGCGTCCTTGTGACCTGATTCAAAACGAAGGTAGGAACATCAAAAGCATCCACAATAGCAGTTATATTCTCTATCTGCTGATCAGAGAAGACGCCCAACACGGCCGTCACACCGTCCTCAACGGACCCAACCAAGGTTCTCACCATAGTGTCCGGACGCAGGCTCACTATCTTGTGGTCCAGGTCGTACCATAACCCTCTGCTGAGGTGCTTGATGCCGTGTTTTATTGAGGAACGGAGTTCTGTAGAATCAGGGCCCTCGGGAACAAAGAACAGCAGGGTGGGTGAGGTGAGAGGGAAGAGGAGGAGGAGGAGGAGCATGATGAGGGTGGTGGGGAGCGGTTCCGTTGATGTGACCAGAAGAGAGAGGTTCAGGCCATTAGGGGTTGTTGAGGGCAGATTAAGGGTTCTTTTTCTCGCATTGAACTTGATCTATAATGTATAAAATCGAGTAAATTCAACTGTAAATGTACTGTTTATCAGAATGAGAAGATTGTAAACGTATAAGGCAACGTTAGTAAGTTGTAGACCACTGAGTTTAGCGCCAGCAAGTACCACAGCCAAGAAGAGCTGGCCACTAAGTTTCGGGAGCTATTAGTGTATTTCTATAGTAATTTTGAACTTTTAGCGGCCAGCTTTTCGCGGCCGTGGTATAAATAAATACTGCTAACTAAACCTCCGGATCCCAGATTAAAATAACTCAATAGCTGGCATGCAGGCCAAATACAGTAAATACTTATATCCGGGATCTGCAGTTTATAAACATATTATAAATATATACAGCTAAACGCGATTTAATTCGACAATTTGGATCGACGTAAATTATAACCGTTGCAGTGTCGTGGGAGTAGAAAAGTTACAAAGTAAAAATAAACGACCTAGAAAATTGACCGCAATTATGCAATTATGTGACCAGAAAATGATATGATTACGAAGGGAACGACTACGTATAACTGGAATTGTTTAGAAATACGATGATTTTATCAACAAAGAATACCTCAGAATTATGCAGAAAGAAACAACGATATTGTTGTTTCTTGCGTCTATAACGTGATCTGACTTTCATTATCTCAGACAGAAAGGTGGGTTATACACTGACCGCCTGTTATAGTGTCGTGAGTTATAGCATGCCGTGGAGATATAACAATATGATCATAATAATATTATTATATACGTTAATCATCAGACCATCGTGAAAAATTTCTCTGCTTTTATGGGCACGACTTGACAACAACATGCAATGTACAATCTTGTGGAGTTTTTATAGAATGTTGTAGAATTTATTCTGCGTGATATTGTAGTAGAGAAACCGTTCAAACTTTAACAATTTAATAACAACAACCTATCACTGAGTATCACGAACGATCATTAAAGTTTAGTAAAAATTAATACGGTACATGCGATCATATCAGTGTATCTAAAATTGAAAGTTCCCCTAATGTTATTAAATATGTTGTAACAGTAGGTGGTTTTTGTTGCTCCAAACTTGTCGAATAAACCATGAAGAGCACAGTGAAAGGGAAAGAATAGCAAAAACCAAGTAGATAACATTAAAACTGTGAAATATTTGGAGTACAAAAGATACACTTCTTTTGTAAGTGCTAATGGCGTAAAAAGCCGATTTCCAGACAAAAATGTTGCCAAATATCCTTTTCCGGGTTTGATATGCCGCCCAAACAGAGACTGTTGTGAACGAAACTTATATTCAATGGCTCATAATAAACGCGACCACAATCCACAAACGTTCTTGCGGTTACTAACGGTAACTAAGGGGACGTTCACATATTACGTTATCAGCCGAGGGGGGAGGGGGGTTTCCAAATGATTACGTTAATGTAATTTCGACACAATAACTATGTGTAAAATTGATTACGAAGGGGGGAGGGGGAGTTAAAAACTGTCCAAAAATTGATAACGTAATATGTGAACGACCCCTAATTGCGTTTAACAAATAATTACGATGTTACCCATTACTAAATTAGTAAGTAAGAGGATAAGTAAAAAGAGCTAGAGAGTAGAGTTGCTTTAAGAAGGCTCTATAAGCCCGAGATACACATATTCTGGAGAGGAGGCAGGAAATAATGTGTTGAATGAGGTCACGAGTGGGAAACCTTATCGATTAACGATTAACGTAACGTGCTAGAAAGATAACGAGCCCACGTGTGACGTGTTAGAAGTGCACGTGTGACATGTGAGAGATGAGAGAGGAAATTCCACCGGGCACCAATAGATGCTCTGATGTGAGAATTTAGGGATGCTCTGAACTTAACAGCTTGTCCTTGAAATAGAAATTAATTTCCTGAATAGCGAATTACAATTCCCTTTAAGAACTAAAAGTTGGAGTTCTTGATGTGAATAATTGTCAATCGACGGCACAACTCTAATTATAATGGACTCACTATATACCAGGAGCATTAAGCGGTATCAATGAATAGGAGGAGTGATTTACATGTGTTTAATGTAGGTTAATAAAGCTTATATTCAATAAAGCTTATATTCAATAAAGCTTATATTCAATAAAGCTTATATTCAATAAAGCTTATATTCAACAAAGCTTATATTCGTAAATCGTACAGTAGACGAAGTGGGCGTCTCTATCCAGTTCAAACACAAAAGATCTGAAGACTTGTCGGCATAATACTGTAGACTTGTCGGCTTCACGTTCATGTCAAAGAGTAAGAAAAACATAATGAATCTGGAAAAGGCTAGGAATGTGGTGGTGGAATGATAAAAACAGGAGTTTAAATTCAGAACAAGCAAAGAAAGAGGAATGATAATGAATTTGATGTTCAAATCACCGTTATTCATAACTAAAGACACCAGCCACCCGTATCTATTGCAAATTGGTCAATATAGGTCATAGAATACCTTATTATCAGATCACATAATTCCCTATTAAAACTACAAGCAATCACTTAATAATACATAAATTTGATAAAATACGAGCGAGGGAGTAATCCAGTAATCTCTAATAGTAGACTGTACTGGTGTTATTTAGATAGATTAGGTGCTGACAGCTGTAGAACCGAAAAGGCAGGCCACAAAATGGAGATATATGTAGTCCACCTCATCGAGTAAATTCTGTAAAGCGATTATTCTTCTGCTGTGGGGACACATGTCCCCCAGTACCGCCGCCCGGAGACTGTAGCAGATAGTTGACACAAAGTATTGGGAGAGGGGGAAACGTGGGTGTTTTAACCGCAGGATTCGTGATGAAAAGTAAAATCAACTGTGTGTGACGAAGTCGTGGTGTGAAGTACGGGTGAAATAGAAGGTTATATAGTGATATGGTGCCGCGAATCATAGCCGGTCGGTCAGGTGTTGACAAGTGAAGCGGCGGGGAAGTAGCATTCCTCCGCAAATTATCAGGCTCTTCACGTTCACTATTAATGCAGACACATGCACTACTACTTGTGCTGAAAACGTGTGAAGTTGCCAGAAAATCAATGTACGATACTACTCAACAACTGGCAAACTTAACAACAACAATAATATATTGCTTGAAACTCTAATACAACTCATGGCAATGCTTACGAATTGTAAATATTGACGGTTCAGCGAAGCCGGCGCGGAAAACTCATTAGGCCTGGGAGAGGGAGGCGGTTACAATGGTGTTATCTCGCAAAATTAGACGTAAAACTACAACTGAGAATGTAGCACAACGTGGTTCACACTTGATAATGTGACATATTATCAAGAGGGTCTCTCTCTTTCTCTTTCTCTCTGTACCTCTCTTTCTCTCTGTACCTGACTACCTCTCTATCTCTCTTTCTCTCTTTCTCTCTTTCTCTCTCTCTTTCTCTCTCTCTTTCTCTCTCTCTCTCTCTCTCTCTCTCTCTCTCTCTCTCTCTCTCTCTCTCTCTCTCTCTCTCTCTCTCTCTCTCTCTCTCTCTCTCTCTCTCTCTCTCTCTCTCTCTCTCTCTCTCTCTCTCTCTCTCTCTCTCTCTCTCTCTCTCTCTCTCTCTCTCTCTCTCTCTCTCTCTTTTTCTCTATGTACCTCTCTTTCTCTCCCTCTCTCACGTGCCTATACAGCGTACTGACTCTACACCCCTCATTTGCATCAGGTCACTAGTTGGCGCCGTCTCATGATTTGATCTGCTTGGATTTAGGAGTGAGGGCGCGTGTAATGTGTGATTATAAAACAAAAGAATGGGACCCTGGGACCACCCCGGAATAAGTTCCCATGAGCAGTGACCGTTAAGTGTAAAATATGCAGTATGGCAGTGTTCTGACGTTTTATGAGCCGAACATTTAAAAGTAGGTAACTCCAGTCTATAATATGGATAATTCGTCGAGGAATCTTAATATTTACACCAAAAATTGGACAAGCTGTCAAACACGGAGCATGAATTTCTGTTTTTCTTCCCCACAAAAATGATTTGGTACCCAAATGAGGTTGCTGAAAAGAAACTAATAGAAATCCTAAAATTCGAATTTTTAGCCTACAAAATTTCAACAAGTTCATCAAATCTAAATCCTCTATAGTCAGGTAGATGAAACTGAGACATAGAGTATCCTGAGCAGCGGACAATATTACTGAATCACAAATATCGTCACTTGATCTATCTTTTATCAATCTAGCTACCTAATATCATCACCGGGTCCCATCTAGCAGCTAATACCACGTGATGACCATATAAGGATATTTAGATTAAAAACAGCTGAGGAGCAGCGGAGTTGAAGAAAGCAGGTAGAAAGGATAATGAATATGTAGATCTGGATATTGTTATGAAGGTGCAGTGAACCGTAGTTGTTTTGACACGTGACAGTGATACTGGATTTTGATTGGTCGATGCTGTTATAAAGAAGTCTACCCGACTAAGAGACGATTAAGAACCTGCATGGAACCTTTAAAAGAACGGTCTAATTTCCCAAATCACTTATTACAAGGCCGGTAGCTATCTTAATGGCGACAACCATATTACTAGAATGCTATAATGGTATACAATGCTGGACAAAGTGGGAGCATATATTACCAAATAAATACTGTCAGCATTGTTTCGGCAACTTTCTATCGTGGATGATAATAACAATTATTACAGATGTTTATCAAGATGGTTGCTGGCTAGGTGTATGTATACTGCAACTGGCTTGTGCAAACGTTATCCTCAAAAAGTTGCAAATATCTGTGGAGACGTGACTACGGCTTTATAAAACACCTAGAGATCGTTCTGTAGAATAATGAAACATGGGTGGTTCAATGTAATCCGTTTAAATGGTGAGTATTTATCATGACAAATTTGCGGAATCAAACGTCTATTACTAGAAAATTACTTTCGTTGTTCAAGAGTCCACATCCAACCATTTCTTTAATTTGAATGTTGACTTTGTTTTGCCCAGGTAATTACAGTTTATCTGTTTAATGACCCAATAATTCCTATTCATACAGATAATGTGACCAAACTAAATTCCAAACTTTAGATAAAAGAATACCAAAAAAAAATGTCTGAAAATAAAAGACAACAAACAAACAAACGGTCAAAAACCAAATTGGTGGTTAAAACCCAAAAAAAAGTAGGAAAAATTCATAGATCCTAATTATGACATCGACCTTGGCTCGGGGCCCCTCATTACGTCGATTATGTCAAATCAGGTAATCAATACTTAAAAGTTAAAGGCCAAAGTATACTCGCTGCTTAATTTTGTTTATTTCCCCTAAACTGAACATGCTAGCTTGCGACACTTCCAGTAAAAAATGCAATAGCATAAGATATATAAACTAATTATAAACAGCCTGGGACGGTCTTACTTTTAGGTTTTAAGGTATTTTGAAGCAACCTTAATAATTGGGGAGACGACAAGAGAGCACTAGCGGAATTTCTCGCACAATTAAACCCTCTTGACGACACACTGAATAATGAGCATGCGGCATTCAACAATACGATGCCTTAACAACAGAGAGCTCATGACTTTCATCTCCACTGCTAATTGGCGTCGCGGCAAAAATGAAAAAAGCTTCTGTATACCTGTATATAAGTATCACCATTTTTTGGCGAGATGCCTGTCATGCGCATGTGGATGTTTTGTCGATACATTAGTCGTTTCTACCGGTGACACCCTTATAATGCATAACATAACATTTACCTTTGAATACAGGGAGACCGAAGGATCGTTTCACTGTTTAGTGTTTATAGAAAAATAAAGCGAAAATATAGACCAATCTCTAACAGGGAGTCGTGTCGTTGTAATAAAAAGTTCGCCAGAAGAATAACGTTAAGGCGGGTTATCCTGTAAAGTGTAGACATGATAAGAATAAATACTGGAGAGAAGGAAAAAAACAAGGAAGGAGGATGACATGATCGCCAAAACTAACCAACCAGTCAGAGTAGGTGTTTTTACAAGTATGTAGTCCAATGTCCGGTCTGTTACAAGTATGTAATCCAGTGTCCGGGCTCAGCCTACTCCGGGCCGGGCTGTTATGTACTAAATTGTTCCGTAGCAGTACCTGACAGGAGGATATTTGCCTCAATTACGCAGATAATGCACTTGTCACTCTTTCTGATCATGGTATGAAGGTTAAAATTAAATTGGAATGATGATAGTGTCATGAACACTCGGCGCCATTACTTAAGTCTTTAATCTTGAGAACTGGAGCTCTCGTATCCTGGATGTCACATTCACTTAGGGAACGACCAAAATTTCGCTACGGTCGGCAAAAGTTTCTGGGTTAGATCGATTACGAGCTTAGATTATGAAACCCTTCTTGACTGTACTGGAATAAAACAACGGCTCCTGACGGGAATATGTCATAATAAAGTAAAGGATTTATCAGGTCAGCGAGCAGGCGAAGCCAGCAGGAAGCAGAGAGACAAATGACAACGACCTCCAGCTCTTGAGCTCTATATTGGGCAACACTTTACCAGGACAATAGATGTGGCATTTGCTGCAGTCGATACCATTGTCGAAAGGATTGTTACCTAGCAGACTCGACGAATAGAAATTGAATATGATTGAGCAAGGTTGCTGCTTAAAACTTTAAAATAGGTCAATGAAATTGAGTGACTGAGCTGAGAGAGGAGGCAAGTTCTGCGCGGGAATGGAAATGCACGGCTGAATGTGGTATTACAATTAGAATGAGAGCGACAAAGAGATTTACATCACCCCAAGAAGATAATTAATAAACAAAGTGGGGCGGGCATAATGGTACGAGTTATGCATATTTAGGTGGTGCCATAAGGCCAAACTGGAGCTGACCACTCAGCCACTTGTGCAGTTAGTCACAAAAGAAGTGTATAAGTACAATTACAAGCTACAGTTCCAAATGAACAATAATAACCCTACAGTTATAACCTCCGTCCCTCCCTGATTTATGGGGCCTGCAGGTCAAAAGCGCACATAAATTGATACATAATAATAATTCTGAATACCCTACATGCCCAATTCCGCCTTGTTAATACTTAATTGTCCCCCATCAACAGTCAACACTTGGTACACAAAAAGTCTCTATGAAAAGGGCCTGTTATTAGCTCAACACACTGCCCTGTCTGCTACCAGTTCTCTGTGTTAATGTGTACTGTGCAATACATTGGCAGATGTATGTCTCGGGGACTAATACTTTCAGTTTCACTTTCAGTTTCACTTTCAGTTTCATACTAGTCTTCTTCTCCTGCTTTGTGACATTCGCAAGTGGAACTGTGAGTACAGTAGGTCTAGTTTCTCTCTTCGTCTCTCAGCTGAGGTGGTTACTAATTTAGTAACTGTCTCGCTGAGGCGGTTACTAATTTATCTTCCTTTTTACGGTGTAAGGTATTTGCACTTGTAGAGCATTCAGTTTATGAGTAATATATTCAAGACGTGAGTTAACCATTCACCACTATAATATCTATTGTAAAGTTTACCAAGCGTGCTCAATTAGGTAATTACTTTTAGAATTAAGCATTGACATCAGCTTAACTCATGTCTATGTTAACCGAGGAGTTGGGCTTGATGTGACATTTACGTAAGAACCGTATCTAGTCGAGTCAGAGAGTATTTTCGTAATAATTGTACTAATCTGTTTGTGACAGTTCTCCTAATAGGGCGGGTCTCACCATAAGAAAGAAAAAATGTCAACCGTATTGATAAGGATTCACCAGGATTCACCGGGATCCCCGTAAGAAAATCTTGGAATTCTGCGGTAATAAACTGACAATCTTTCACAGTGGGATGATTTAGAATGTTGCACAATTGTTCACAGCCCCAAGACAAATTCTAAACGGGTGTGACATGCCCTTGGCAATATGCCAGGTTAATCCGTAAACATAAAGCCGAGGGGCATAATGAAGAGGCCTCTTCCTAGTGTTCAGTACACAATGGCCTGATTTTCATGATTCTTTGTCATATGACATGCTTTCATCAGTCATCACTGGAACGAATTCATAATTTCTCTCGACCCATGACATTTTACTGGCTCTTAGGAGTTTCGAATCGCATATAATCGCAGTGTTAAACAAGGAATTGAAACCGAGGGGTTCCGTTCAGGCCCTTCACACTATTTGTTTCTGTCTAGTTTTAATGTACCGTCACAATAGTGACTTTAATATACCATATTCCCTTATGGCATTGTCTTTGTCGTGTAAAATTACAGATCATTAAAGGAATGGAAGTTCTAGCTCTGCAGTTTTCCAAGATATCAAGCAGAGTGTGTTACATTATATATGTTGTTGATTACGTATGATTTATTATCAGGTGATCCGGTAGACTGGTAGAGTTAAACTTTAACTGTGTATTATGCACTATGAATACGAACACCTTCAATCAATTGTGAATATGATCTCTATTTTTTCCGACGAAACAAATTGCTTGATAACATCGTTATTTTAAGTTCATTTTGCATTTTCGTGACCAACTTAACATTATAAGATCGATTGCACAATATAACAAGAATTTCGCCGCGGTTAAACCACGCACGATCAATTTTCCCTACCATGTACTTGTACCATTAATAATTAATAATTGTACCATTAATAATTAATAATTCTTTTAAGTGAAAAGTGTGACTGGAAAAAAAGTGCACCATAATTACATACTATGTTTTTTTATAAATGAGTGGGATTCGTGCATGGTAAAAATTGACGATTTATTTGACCAATGCAGCGCCGCGCATCAAAAATAAATGAATCCAGAAATTTGCGGAAAATAACTTTGCGAAGGAGGAATTTCACTGTAATTAATTAACACATGGCTAGCGTCCCGCGCAGCATAACAGACGCTTCCTATACACTTGATTATAGGGGAGTGGTCTATATTTCGAAGGAGCAGACTTTTGTCATCATCGCAGGTCCATCGGGCCACCTCATATATCCAAACCCGATTACTTATTCCCTACGATCTTTTTGCCTTCGGCAAGAGTAGGGAAAAAAATTGAATTTCCTGACAGTAAAAAAAGACGGATCTGCAAGTGCAATACATCGTTAAATGTGTGTGGTCTAGAGTAAGGCAAATTACAATTTCTTTTGAATCCCCAAATGAGTGAAATAACAACATGTCACCTTTAGAGTAAAGGTCCTAATTATAAAGCATTGTTCTATTATAATGTATTCGAGAGATCTATTTCTCTCATTAAGATCTCCATAATGATCGCGAATCTTCCACAATAGGAACCCCTTTTTGGTCGAAAATTGGGACCTTTACCGATTGTTGAAATTCAACATCTAGCGTCATCTAGTGAAGTGACGCTAGATGATGCTAGATGACAGTAGATAGCGACAATTAGCGACAATGCATGGCACCTTTTCAATGTCGCGATCTAGCGCTAGATAGCGTCATCTAGCGTGAAATGACGCTAGATGACGCCAGATGACGCTAGTTACGCGACACTGTCACCAGATGACGTTAGACAATCGGTAAAGGTCCGAAAATTGCTCGTTAGAGAAATTGTTCCCCCACTAAAACTAGACCCTTACTTTAGCAGATTCGACTGAAGAACAATGTGTCTTTCAACAAGAAAGAGATACTTTCGAGGATAGGCTATGAGGACAAGGCAACTTTGAAACGGAAGAGGAATGAGTTGGTGATGAAAAGTTTGTGGTTTAAACCGAATAAAGGCAGCAGACTTGGTTAGTTTTATTTTTTATTTTACGATGCAGTTGTAATATTTTAGTAAGTATCGGCGATAAAACGTACAAAGACTACCACTTACAAAATATAGATACCATCATTTTAACTGTAAAGCTATAATAATCGCTTGCAATATGAATATTCACTAAGTTCACGATTAAAATATGCTACCGACTATTCTAGTTCACATTAATCGGCTAAACGTAGGTCATAGATATATTTAGGCCGAATTTATTTTTATGTCTGGAACAATAAACTAACAGACCGGAATAAAATACCCAAAATAACAGTGGCATTAGAATTTTACTGGATAAATCCAGAATTTCCCGCTGGTTAGTAAATTTACTGCGCTACAAAAGTTTAGGCAAACTACTCAAGTAACATCCGGTTTATCATCCCCGTACAACTAAAATAAGCTGCATTTTGACTTCTCGTATAATTGGGTTTGTTGTCTGCGTAAACCTGGTTCCCTATTTGCTCCAACTGGGGATTGTAACTTAAGTGGTAGAGATTTAAAAGTTTATGAGCCAGACATGAGTCTACTACAACAATCAAAACAAATGGGAGATAAACGAAGACTGTGAGTAAAGTTAGATTATAAGTTCATCTACAGCAAACCATGTATAATGGGAAAGAAGGAGACGGAAAGTGTAGTAAACCAGACCTGCAATACTGTGAAACCAGGCATGTTTTTAAATCCCGAATATGTTGGAATCCGGGCGGATATGTTTAAAAGTCAGATACGGCATACTAACTTGAACTACCGATCATTATAAAGTTGATTTAATAACAGTGCATGTCATAAAAGAGAAAATAACGCTCCCTCTGACGCTGCTCTTGCTGAAATGTAATCGTGATGAAAAGACAGGCCACTTGACATCTTATAACGGAGCCTGAATCACAGCTATTAAATTGATTCATGGCTAATGGCTATGTCATCTGAACTGTTCGACGAAATTTACACAAGGATAAATGACAAACAAATATGTGGAACGGAGTGGCACCTAGCAAGCAAACACGGTATTTACTGACGGACTGTCTTTGAAGGATCTCTTAATGATATCTTTAAAAAAGACTTTCTTTGATGTTATTTTATCACTAGCTTGCATTCAAAGCCTATTCAAAATATTGGTTATCTGACTGAATGGTTACTCTCATGGAAAGACACAACTGTGACTAAGAGTTAAAACGCGACAAGAAAACCAGACAATGTCTCCCGGGAGGTGTGTCACTTGTCAGCGACATTATTTCTTGCGACAAAAGTCGCAAATGAATGGTGAAAATGGCGTAAAGTATGCCTGCTTTTTTGTGACTTTTTTTCGTAGCGATTAGCGAAAAACACTTCGCTATAATGAATATCCTAAATATTTATTTTGGGTAATAAACACTTTGAGTAGCGTTGACACACCACCAATATTGAAATATTTTGAAATAAACTATGATGATTATATTATATGAATTTTACTTGTATTGATAGAGTGCTATCTTAAAGTTATATGTTTTTCAGGCTCTAATGAAGTAGTTTTACGAAGATTTCAAGCCTTACGTTGTGTGTTTCCCTTCGGGTCCAAAAGCATAATAATTTTTTTAAATTTAACTTTAAATGTGTCCCAGTTCAAATGGCGGTTAGCTGAATAAAAGTTATATCAAATCTCGATTATGGCTTATACGTAATACCTAACAGTACTTCTTGTCGAATATGAGCATCTAGATCCGACCAAACTCGTGCACTGTCGTGCAGCATAACAAGTTAATACATGGAAATATATATTGCCCAGGTCAATAACCACACATAACTTATATTAACCAAACCATAATAATCCTAGACCTTTAGTTATAATACAGCCGCATAATATGCAGCATAAAGTGCATTCTGATTCATTAAATGGCAAAGCATTCGTATAATCCTCCTGGCGGCGCTTGAATAGCCAGCAATGAAATTCAGGTAGTCAATGGTATCTGACAATTGTACAATCATGATTTGCGAGCATTAATTATATATTAAAGGTTAACAAAGAAATGCGGTGCCCTATAATCTTATAATGACATTACAAGCTAACGACAAGCTACAATTATTGTTATTATCGTCTGGTTCGAGTGCAGATTGTTAGCGAGTGGTGTCTTTGTTTCCAATATATACAATGAGGTAATTTGGCGGAGGGGAAACAATAAAATGCCCCTTAGCAATTTCCAGGTTGACATTCAACAATGCCATTTAACAATGTCATTCAACAATGTCATTAAAATTCCTCTTAGTAAAGACAAGGTCACGTTTCGAACCGGTACTATCAAGAAGGCAGCTGGTTTATAACAGTCCAACAAGCAGTGTCACTCTCAAATAATAATGCTTTTTATCATTTTAAGGTGAAATACAGCTAAATTACCAGCTAATTGGGGTACTTGATCAGGTATTTGGAAGAATGTGGCACAAAACAGGCCGGTGACAGTGAGTTCTCACACCAGAAGAGGACAACCGCAGCACGCAACCGACGGTAACCTGCACACCTATACCATGTGAGAATGAGGCTTATAATTATAAATGCTCTATAAACACATTGCAGTTGTACAGTAATACCCCGATGTACCGCGGAGTTTGAGAGAAAGGAAAAAGCCGCGGTAAATCAGGGTTTGCGGTAAATCAGGGTTTGCGGTAAATCAGGGTTTGCGGTAAATCAGGGTTTGCGGTAAATCAGGGTTTGCAGTAAATCAGGGTTTGCGGTAAATCAGGGTTTGCGGTATATCGGGGTTTTGATTGTTACTTTGTTAACACTGTGTATGTTAAAGTCCTATTTAGGGGGAGGAAATGGCCGCGGTAAATCGGGGTTTTACTGTAAATAAGTTATGAACAGAGAATTAAACACGTTATTACACGTGATGTACACGTGATGTACACGTGATGTGCACGTGATGTACACGTGATGTACACGTGATGTGCACGTGATGTACACGTGATGTACACGTGATGTACACGTGATGTACACGTTATTACACGTGATGTACACGTGATGTACACGTGATGTACACGTGATGTGCACGTGATGTACACGTGATGTACACGTGATGTACACGTGATGTACACGTGATGTACACGTGATGTACACGTGATGTACACGTTATTACACGTGATGTACACGGTTTGCTGTATCAGCTAAAAGAAAATTGTACAAAAATAATGAACAAAGAAATAACACCAGCCAGTCGACCAGACAGCAATGTTAACAACATCATTAAGATTAATTGATCAAAGGTAAAATTATAATGATTATATGAACTATTACTCTAATAGCTTGCGGGTCCTTTCTTTACGGCTGCCCATAACGACTCAATACTCCGTGCATTCCACAGGACACATTACAGACGTGACTCATGGATTGCGGTGTCGTTGGAGAAGACATACCACATTGGATTTATAACCTTATTCTACTCGAAACCCTTCACAAGACTCATCCGAGGTTTTACTGTTAGTCACGCTGAATTATATTGGAGATTTAAGAGATATATTGTTAAGATTAAGAGATATACATTATGTGCTTGGAGGGGGATTATCTAAAACATATAATTTATTATTTACAACAAATAAGTGATACGAAAAGTTATATTATGGGATCTGCAATGAATTGTAGGGATAATTGTAAGGATTACAATGAATTGTTGGGAGAATTGTAAGGATTACAATGAATTGTGAGGATAATTGTAGGGATTACAATGAATTGTTGGGATAATTGTAAGGATAATTAATGCTCCAAATATTACAAAAGTAAGTTATTGTATACTCGGAGGCAGTGCGTAGACACATGATATTTTAGCTTGTAAATAACAAAGTAAGAATATTATAATGATGCATATTATAATGATGTATATTATAATGATGTATATTATAATGATGTATATTATAATGATGTCCCTCCCACCCCAGGTGTTTACACATCACCCTAGCACCGGATGGCACCAATGTGGACTGTCCCGGAACAGCTACTTCGATACAGACGGACGGTACATCCTAGTGGACTGTCCGCCCAACACTTACGGGGATTATGTACTGATTATTAAGAAGGGGAGGGGGGCTCTTGGGTTCCGGGAGATTCACGTCAAAGGTAAGTAGAGTGTAAGTAGAGTCAAAGGTAGGGATAAGTAGAGCGATAGACGTGTTTTATTTGTCACATCAAAATAGTATGGTAATAATAATTGTAATTGTGGTTTCAGCTGGAGTTCTTTCATCTAATTTAATATTACTGCTAATGATTTCAGCTTGGGTGGACTCTACACCGCAAGAGAGAAGAAGAGGAGGCAAAGTTAGAGGAGAGTGATAACATCAGGACACTGACAATAATTATCACTTAAGATAACTGTATCAAGCAAATGGTATTGGCCTCTCTCTCTGGGCTTAACATCAGTTTTGTAAAGCTATGCTTATTGGAATATCTGGACAAATGATATTTCATACATTCACGGCGGCGAAGATAAATCTTGTTTGAGGAACGAAAATTATCATTTTCGAGCATAATATGACTAATATCAATGCTAATCCTTTTTAAGCTTCATAGCTACTAACTACATACTAAAATTTAAATGATTTGTACTTATTGTGTTTGCTCTCAACAGTTATTGTTTAAGATCGTTTTTCATTTACGGCAATTCTCTGTCTGACATAGAAAATGGGCGGTATCTCATTGATGATTTCTGCGATGAGCATAATGGTATAAGATGTGTGTCGCGCCTTGCCAAACCTAAATGTTGGGCGCCATGCTAATCCAAAACGTTGAGTCATGACACTATACATACCATTGAAAACATCTGTGTATAGAGATAAAGCCTAAAGGGCAGGTGAAGGAATAAGTATCATTTATTTGATACTAAAACCTTGCTACGGATGACTGTTAGCTTCGTATAGTTTCACTATCATTATCAACTTGTAGTAGGGACTTTTTGTCTTCAAATCTTTTGTGTTTAGGCAAAGATATACTTTGATAGTCTTCCTCCGTGAAATTGTATTCAAAGTTATTTTTTAACTTTTGGTTTACATAATTATCTAGATACTGTTAACTTTGACTTCAATATGTGAAAATCTGTCTAAAAAATACCATCTTCTTATTATAATTTATACCACAATCTCGAATCGTTATGCATATCACAGTAATTTTCACCAATAAACTCATAGTCTCAGGAGTTTGAATTATGAGCTCGTTTTCAGAGATGTTTTTCCAGACAGGTCATAACTGAGGTCTGTGTTGATAGCCACAAATGTCAAGAACACTACGTCTGCACTGTTGTTTAATCATTGTAGACCACAGTCCAGATCCAGGCTGGATACAGTCCAGATCACTTCCAAGCGAACTCAAGATTTAGAAAATATTAAATTGATTAAACCTGTTTGCTATACCAGTGTCCAGTATGTTCGCTAATGGGTTGTTCACATATTACGTAACTCTACCAAATGAAGTATGAACAGCTGCTTTGTATCACCTAACTAATCGTTAAGTTCAGTGACTTTTCAGGAAGAATGTTTGCAATGTTTGGAACCATGTGGTAAACTGGTTACCACTTTTCGGATCAAAAATACATTTTTCACGGCTATATCATACTTTGAAAACTTTTAAGTTAAACACGTACCACCTTGACTTTTTTAGAAGTTGTGTAGAGTGTGTTAAATGATTTGTGCATCATTTTAATCCTTAATGTACTGTTTTTAAAAAAAGATTTAATTTTAAACTTCAAATATTATGAGTCATTTTATTCGACGTGCATTTTTACGCTTACAGAAAACGCTTACAGAAAACATCATTCTTTAACTAAACTAAAGGTCACAAAAGTAAGAAAGTACCAAAGTAAGAATGACGGATAGTCGGATACCTTACTTGTCTGTTCATTTTCTGTCCTGATCATTGCTTCATTAAGTACACTTGGTGCATTTTCTTAATTGCTCATACTCCAGTCATTATTTGTCATAGAGCATACAATTTAGATAAGAGTCTGCAGTCTAGACAAGAGAAGGATCTGGAGTCATAACTGAAAATAGAGGATAAGATATATTTTGCTGTGCTGTAATAACGTATTTGCGTGAAATTGATCCGAATCTATCCATTGAACTATTGAACGGTTCAATTAAAGGTTTCAATTAGTCTCCGTCGCTGGAGCCTATAATGCACATATTATCGAAGAGTGGATGTCAATGCAAGGGCTAGTGGTCCAGAGGGATGATGCGTACTTAATAATGTCCTAGAAAATTTACTGGAACACTGCAGAAGCCTTATTATATAGTCCTCACTGCTGATTATATAATACATATTACATACTGCTAACTGAGATTGAGGCAAATTCGAGTTGATGAAAATGCGGGAATCGTTAACTATAAGTATTACAAATGAATTTGGAGTGTTACATATTATACCGTGCTTGATGATATGTCACTGCTGAATCGGGAGAACAACGACAATCAGCCAAAAAGCCATGTCAGGTTCCACCTGGAAACACTCTATCCTATTATCTAAGGATGGATGCCACAGAGTGTATTTTTTGCAAAGTTCCTATCAAAGGTTTTTACTAATGGCTACTAAATACATGTACAGTGGTTTGGCTTATCTACTTTCCAGTAAGTGAGAGGAAGGACTGACCTTTACAATCACCAGCAGGTCATCATGTTTTAAAACCTAGATAGACTAGACTCGATGGAATGGAGTGTCTTTTGTTTGGGAAGCATTTTGCTTTGTTCTAAACTATTATCTTAATTTCCCAAATTAAATTTAATGAACAGCTTATTCTGTATATTCAGCACAACATTATGCGTTAATATCATGAAATCACAAAGTCTCGACCATAGAAACACACAATTTATAGGTTATTATAATATTTGTTTGCTGCAAAGCGCTTGACTATCATGGCTAGGGGCAATATAAAAAGTCTCTGCATGTTATCTATGGATCCCGCACTATATTACGACAGCAGTGTAATCCTAACCTTATCATGAGAACCGTCTTCATGTTCTGTAGGTTTCTTTGAATTTTTATTTGTGGGGCACCCCCTCTACCTTCATATCTTCGTATAATGGACGGTACGTTCATCATTTATAATTTATTAAGACCTGTACTGTGTGGCTCAAATTAACTAAATGTGTCGGAATCAGTATGTCATCTAAGCAGTTAGTCTGGCGTAATCCTCCAAACTATTGTGTATCATCAGAAATGGTGGCATTATTCATCCATTATGATAATTATGTTAAGACATTAATTAATATGTACACGATAATGAGTAATATACAAGTTGACTACGGCTAGGAGCAACACACCAAGCCTTTGTGTTTTATTTGTGGTTTATAGGTTAATAAAAGTTGTTCTGGACAGCTCAAAATGGATATGTCAGAATCAGTATGTCGGGTGTCGCTTAATAAGTTAGTCTAGCGTAAACCTACAAATTATTGTGTCACATTGGAAATGTCGGCACAAAGAACCGTCTCGCAATATCTCACGATACTACAAGAGTTCATTATGCATATCATCATCATCATGTTATTTCAACTTGTCAGATGATACAGGTTAATAATTTCTCGTCTCAGTCTCGAAATCGCCCTTTTTCTAGAAAGGATGGATTAGAGAAGCTGGCTAGACATGATAATGAGTCTTCAACACTCAAAATATAAAAGTTGTGTATTTTTTAAATCTTCCCATTTAGCTACAGAAACTGTCAGCTCCAATGTGTGAAAATTGCTCTAAAAAACACCGATTATTATTACATATTATATGTCTACTGCATCAGCCACTGGATAATATGTGGTCAATCCTTAACGAACAGAATGCCACTCATGTCATATCCAAACCATCCACCTTATATTACTTATTCCACGAATAATGTCAGATGAAATTATCATCTTCAGTTGTCGATCCAAAGGAATGGTCTGAAACCACGTAATCACGATCACGTCCAAATTATGAAGAGAATAGGTTGCGGAATTTCGACACGTGCAAATAAAATAGCCCAGGTGCTGCCCTACCTACAATAAAAATAGCCCATTCATTAACAATCGGTATGTGTCTTAGATCACACTGTCAGACCAAGCTCAACTCAAAAAATCATTTCATTAGTTCCCAAGGTTAACAATTATTTCACATGAGACAATTTCTACAGATATAGACTTTAGACACGTGAAATAGCTGGATGATCTGCCTCTAAACAATTCCAAACCTATATCTCTCTTTAAAGCAGTTGATTGGTAATAAAGAAAATGCTGGTGGTCTATCTCTATACTGGTGGTCTATCTCTATTCTTTATCACAAAAGGGCAAATTTGCATTACACCAAACCTGGTAACATTGATCAGTCAGGATTCTATAGCCCTAGCAATTGTTTTGGTCCAATCCATTGCTTCAATATGTGGTATGGCTCATTCGGCAAGGCGTATCCCAAGCTTTTGTTTCCTTATTTACTGTATTTCCTGTACAGCAAGCACAGGAAATGTTAATGGTTTTTAATAGGATAAAACTGACTAATTTTAAGGACATAAAGTCACATTTTCTTTTTGTTCTCGACTGTCTAGTAGACAACAGGCCTCACCAGTGATCTCATTGATCTAAGTTTTATACCCGCTCGTAGTCGTGCTCACTATTCGTATGATCTATAGTAGTCAACACAACCGTGTGTTACTCTTTATCGTTGCGGGACTCTACGGCGTAACTCGTAAGACTCTAACCCTAACCCTAACCCTAACCCTATCCCTAACCTTAACCCTAACCCTAACCCGATGTAGAGTCTTACGTCGTAGAGTATTACGCCGTAGAGTCCGGACCCCGTCGTTGCTTGATATGTAGTTACTAGAAGCTTGGTCACACTACAATTCTTACGATATTCAGATAATAGTTATAAGTTTATATATAAGTTTACTGACGTAACTGTAGTCTGACAGGGCTGACTAACAGTCCCCTTTCGTCAGTCATATAAAGACAAATGACAAGTTCTAAATAGTAAAATATCTCATTGAACAGTAGTAAATGTTAGACATGTAATATCATCTTATTGTTAGATTAGACCCCCACCATACACACATAGTTAAATGCGGCGCCTTAATATTTTAGTGAGATATGCGACATGCGTCAATGCTCATACGGCAGCATCCAAGATTCCAAGAAGCCCGACCACTAAGGGTAGACAACTCTAAAGCTCTAACAACTTTGAGTTAGGGTTATGGACCATAACCCTAAGCCCTAAAGTTGTCTACCCTAATGTCTACACATAGTTGTCGGCCTTGGATACTATCGGGTAGTCCTGGATGATTGTGTTGTTAACAGCTGTTCTATGTTGTTAACACAGCTGTTAACAGCTGTTCTGTGGTTGGACAAACGGTGCCAAACTGTCATCTCATCTATGAAACTCAGACGACAAGCATTTTGACTTTTACAAGCACATCAGTTGAATCACATAGTTATAGTTCTACGATGTTATTAATTAATCATGTTGATTTAATAAGTGCTCATTTGATGAAGAGGTTAACCTCATTGATGCCCATGCCCATTTGACCAAAAAGTGAGGAATAAATGGGTAAGATTGGTCTCATTACAGAAAATTAACCGAGCGTAACTTTAAATCTTTACAATTTTACACCGAGCTATTCGCAGAAATTTGATACGTATATTTTGGTGACACTAAGGTATCCCTGCAAAAAAATTTCTCTAGGCTCTGTACTATATCGAAGGACTATCTTCTCTGCTTATGTCACGAGGGATTATAATATGATTACATTTAATTGAATATTTGTCACCCAAGTGCTCAAACATGAATTCTTCATTAAACGCTCAAAATTTCTAACGAGTAAAATTTGCTCGCACGAAACCAAACCCTGGTTACAATGAATATGGAGCGGCTGCGCGTCAAATGGGACCCCTCCGATTTAACTACTTTAACAATTTACAAGCATAGTACTGAGCCTCCTAAGGGCCAATAAGGGACATGGAATCAAGTCACGCGACTCATTGTTGAGGTTTTATTGGATAAATATTCTGAATAATTCAAGAATGCGATGAGGATGGGCAATCTCAATTTGATTTGTTTAATTAACAAAACATTATATAAAGTAAAATCCTTCTGATTCCCCTGGCTCTGTAGGGTGGGCGACAATTGACCCCCCGACAATTGACCGTAACCGTAACCGTAACCGTAACCGTAACCGTAACCGTAACCGTAACCGTAACCGTAACCGTAACCCTTACCCTAACCCTAACCAAAACCCTAGCCCAAACTCTAACCTTAACCCTAACCCCAACCCTAACCCTAACCTTAACCCTAACCCTAACCCTTACCCTAACCCAAACCAAAACCCTAGCCCAAACTCTAACCCTAACCCTAACCCAAACCCTAGCCCAAACCCTAACACTAACCTTGTCGGGGGGTCAATTGTCGTACTTAGCTCTAGATTTCGCGACAATTGACCCCAATGTAATTACATAGGGGGTCAATTGTCGGGGGGTCAATTGTCGGGGGGTCAATTGTCGCGGTACGGCTCTGTATTGGTTGCACTTTGTCAGTTATTCTGTCATTATGACCCCCGCTCTAGAATTATAGTCAAGTAATATGCCAGGTCTTTTGGATATGATCTCAGGGCCCAGTAGCAGTAGCAGGTCTCTAGATCCGATGTTATATGCTGGGCCCTTTTGTTCAGATACTAGGATCCAATAGCAGGTGCTATACTGAGGGGCACTAAGAATTGATCACGTGACCAAATTCGACAGCTCAAGCTTCCGCGCTGAGCTACCAAATTTTAACCTCTATGTTACCAAGGACAAGTAGATAATTATTTACAAGAGCTGGGGCGTTTACACTAACAGTTCCTCTTTATAATATCATTTAGACCTTTCTAAGTCCCGCAGTTAAGTAATTTAAAGTGAATTCGTATTTTCACGTGCTTTTGAGCGAGTTGTTGTGTATGTTGTGGTGGCGAGGACGTTCTTGTAAAGTTTTAACAATTTGTAAATCTCTTTGCCATTTTAGATTTTATTTTCACGGGTTACTTTTCAACACCTCTTATATCAGTGTTATTCTTGCGACATTTTATTGATTTATTTGTTGGGCGGGGATTTATACTAAAGTTAAAGCAGGCTCTTAGGGGATTTGGTTGCGGTATGGATAATGGCCTGGTGATAGGATATAGAATATAAAGTGCAAACATTGGGAGGGGGGGGGGGGGTGCAACCATATTAAAGTATATTAAAATGTAGGTTTTTTCCAATTTTGACCCGGGGATATACTTTAATATACTTTAATATACTTTAATATATTTTAATATACTTTAATATATTTTAATATACTTTAATATACTTTAATATACTTTAATATACCTATATTATTTTCTTTAAAGGCCTATAATGTATAGATTAGATTTGCCTTTCATGTTAAGTTAGTCTTGTTCAAAGATACTCATACTTGACCAATTTATGTGCCAAAATATATCAAATTTGGTGCATATTCCCAAATATGGGTATATGGTTTTTGATTCATAACTTAGCCATTTTTGTCCAGTCTCGATGAAAATTCAAATACAAGTTCAGGGGACCACTAGCTACAAGTAGAGCACCTTAAATCGGAGTTTTGGGAATTTTTAGGTGGAAAAGAAAATAGTAAATTGGGGTTTTACTGTACGCGGTTTCGAGAAAAACGAAATCGTCAGGAACCTGTTCAAAGCGTGACGTCATGGTCGGTATTGCGAAATCCTTATTAGAGGCAATTCTATTTCGACTGCGTGGGGTTGACTATTAAGTTTCTATAAAGAAGGTGGTTGGCAGAACCACCTGTATTTAATTGCTATTGTTAGAATAGTATTCTACCTATTCACAAACTTTATCATGTCATTTTATTTAAATATCACTATGATTTAGGCTTTAGCTAATGATAATCTACAAGCACTTACCTGGGGACCCCAGGCTATAATGTTCATAAACATATAATAATAAAGATTCTGCCGAATAAAGATTCGGCGGAATGACAGGCTGAGCGCGGCCCCGTAAACAAGCACCTGCTCAAATTGCCTCTTAGATTCGATCATTAAATCGATTCAATAATTTCTCTCATAACAGCAGAATAGGCATTAGTGCCATAATATATTTGATTTTGTTGCCATCACAAATATACATAATATACTAATAGTACAGTAACATGTAGTATATTTCAAATTATTTGCAGCTGACAAACCTGGTAATGAACACACATGGCTCAGATTTGTAATTTTTGGCAATAAAAAGCGCGAGCCAAAAGCTATCACATTTTGTTTGTATTTCCAAATATGGGCATATAGTTTTTGGCTCATAACACGGCCATTTTTTGTCCAAACTGGATGTAAATTAGTGTATGAGTTCAGGGGACTAACAAATGGCTTATCTTGTAAATCTTAACGAAGAATATAAATCTACTAATTGTAGGTATATTAAAGTATATTAAAATGTAGGTTTTTTTCCGATTTTGACCCGGGGATATACTTTAATATATTTTAATATGGTTGTCCCCCCCCCCCCCCCCCCCCCCCCCAATCAAGGATCTTGAATCATTTTAAGCTCATAACGCTGTTTTAAATTCCTGATTGGGTCATATTTTGGCAATAGATTGTACTTCAATCTACGAGTCCTAAGATAACTATACTTTCTATCAGAGACATGGCACTGTTCAGTGAAGGAGGAGGAAGTTTTCCAGATGTTGCGATAATCGTCGGTCTCCTCGTATTTTGCCTTATCTCCACTGCTGTTAATCCGGTAGTGTTCATTTATAACAGCAGAAAGTTAAAGTCAGTTCCTCAGTTCCTGTTCAGAATGCTAGCTGCAGTGGACTTTTTAACGTGCCTTGTCATTCCTATCTCGGTAAGTAATGGAGCTGAACACTTTGTTAATGAACTGAAAATGTTTATTGTGCTCGATTTGTGTACCACTTTATTGCTATAGCCTTCCTGTGAATAGGGACCCAATATGGTAAAACCTTTGCAGTAATTGAGTAATTGCCATATTCGCTGATACAGTTTCCAGATGAAGAATGTGAATTTCTAATAATATTATCTAATTTCTAACAATATTAACTAAAACTATTCAAGGTTCAGAGACAAAATATAGAGAACCATCTAACATTTTTTTCAGGTCAGTGTTAACGTATTGAAACTTAACGATCAAGATCAAGAATGTAATACAGTAGACAACAAAACAGTTTGTCCACCACCCCCATATCTGGAGGAACATGATGATGTTACTTTAACAGAGAAAATAATGGGTGAGTGAATAATTGGCATACAAATTACAATTAGCTAGAATCCCAACAGAAATACCTGGCATAAAGTAGTCAACATACTCTAATGCAGTAACAGCTTAAGACAGTGGTAAGCTTGGAAGACGAAGTATAAAACACTAACAGTACAGTAAATATTAATCAATACTGATATTAATACTATTAATAACAAGTATTAATATATCAATCCTGATATTTATAAAAACTACCCCCTGCCAGGAATAACCACGTGGACGCTCCTCATCACACCCCCTATGATAACAGCTCTCCTCGCCACCTCACGGTACCTACAGACCCGGTACCCTCTCCGCCGGCTCAAGCTCCGCTACATCATCGTCTTCCTCTTCCTCTACCTGGTGTACGTGGTGGTGTGCCTCAGCTGTCTGTTCTTCCAGGACCACACTCGTTATTACTCCCGGATACAGTCCGTGTGGAATGTATTCCCAGGGTTGGATATGCTGGGTACGGTTCTAGCGTTCACCGCACCTTGTATCGTGTGTCAGGTCCTCTCTGTTTTATTCTCCCTGCTCACTGTCTTGGAACTGTTTAAGAGTATAAGGGACCCAGCTGCCGTGCAACTCAGGAAACATGGGTGGAAGTGTAGTTTGAAGATCCTTATAACTAACTTTGGGAGTATCCTCTTCATGGTATTTTATTTAGCCATGATTAAGATCGCGGGGGTGCAGAAAGAGCGTACTAAAACGGACTGCATACTTTATCTTATGTATTCAGTGGCTGTTCCTGTGTTTTTATCTGTCTTTAACCCTGTTATATTCGTACTCTTTACTCCGCAAACTTTCATAATGGCATGGCAGAAGTTCGCTCACCGGCAGAGTATCCCCTCGAGAGTCCAAAGTATAGACTTGCTGAACATTCACCCTAAACCTCACACTGCCATAGAAGCCAAGACTGACACCCCAAAAGTCTACAAAATCGGAAAAACATCAACAGTATGCCAGGTAAAGCAGATCAGCGAAGTAGACCTCCAGAACATGGTGTACAGTAACTTCCACACGATCAGGAAGGAGACGCAGAACAACGTGTTGGAGAGGATGCAGAGTCCCGTGGTGTTTGATCTGAGCGAGGGTGGTGACAGGCAGAGGAGGGTCAGTCGGTTTATGAGCATGGATCAGAGCGAGAGTCTCATCTCCCCGCTGAGTGGGGCTGATGACAATTTCTCTGTGTTCAGTAGAAATTCCTCAGTTAATGTGGGAAGGCGGGACACTGCAGCTAGTAGGGGTGGGAACAGTAGGAAAGACTGTGATGGTGTTCTGGATACAAGGAGTTTCCCTAATGTAGCAGTGCTCAATAAGAAAGCACTGAGTGCCATTGCTGTTGTAGCCGAAAGAGAAAGTGAAAGCAAATCTGAAACTAACTCTAACAAAGAAACTGAAAACAAACCTGGTGCTCTTACTATTGATAAAACTGACATTAAACCTGAATGTGTTTCGGTCGAAGATATCATTTTGAACGCTAAAGTAAGTGCGAGTAGCGGAGAGCTTACAGAAGACGAGGTGATTGCTGACATAATCGCAGCAGTGGAAGTAGCCGAACCTCAACGAGCGTTTGAGACACTAAAACGTGAGGATATATTGAGCAACAGTGATAATATGAGTGATGGAGACTTGAATGAATTTGATTGGGAAATCGAAAAGGAGGCGGTTTTAACAGCGCTGCGAAGTAAAATAACTAATACTATTGATAAACGTTGAATTTAACTTAAACTAACAGTTTGGACAGTAATGAAGAAAGGGTTATTGTTAAGGTTTTTGATATTTTGTCATTTTTCAGTTTTTTTTTCCTCTATAAAGTTATAAATCACCTTCGTCGTAACATAACTAGAGAATTTTTGTTTCTAATTTCGAGTTTACTAGTAAGTATATGAAGTGGAAGGGAGATAAAAGTACGGCTGGATACGGAAATTCAGCATCTATAATTGTCACTCCGTTATTTATTGAATTATATTTTTAATTCTATTAAATCCTGTCGAAGACCAATTGTAAAGGAAATGCGTCACGACTCAAGATCAAAATATGTACCATTAACACTGATGACAAATCACAAAACATATTTTGACAGTAGATATGCAGTTCGAGCATATGTTCAAGCATTTAACTTAAATAAGAAAAGAAGTAAATACTAAATACCTGTATGAGTCTGATAAGAAAACAAGTTAATACCTGTATGAGTCTGATAAGAAAACAAGTAAATACCTGTATGAGTCTGATAAGAAAACAAGTAAATACCTGTATGAGTCTGATAAGAAAACAAGTAAATACCTGTATGAGTCTGATAAGAAAACAAGTAAATACCTGTATGAGTCTGATAAGAAAACAAGTAAATACCTGTATGAGTCTGATAAGAAAACAAGTAAATACCTGTATGAGTCTGATAAGAAAACAAGTAAATACCTGTATGAGTCTGATAAGAAAACAAGTAAATACCTGTATGAGTCTGATAAGAAAACAAGTAAATACCTGTATGAGTCTGATAAGAAAACAAGTAAATACCTGTATGAGTCTGATAAGAAAACAAGTAAATACCTGTATGAGTCTGTTTCCGCATCGGTCCAGAAGATGTGTAACATTGGCTGTTTGTTGAGATCTTCGTTAGTCTTTGTAACTGCTACCTGTCAGAGAATTAAAATAACAATCAATATTCACTACTGAATTAAATGGCTTAGGGCCTTAATAATAACAAAGTAAATGTTTTTAAGTTTAACTGGATTGAAGTTTAATCTCCGAATTCCCACGCCTACTCCGGGTCAGTATGTAATCACTTTTTGAACAATTTTTACCCCCCCCCCCCCCCTCCGTAATCAGTTTTACACTGTGTCAAAATTACACTGTGTCGTAATAATTTGGAAACCCCCCCCCCCCTCCCCCCTCGGCTGATTACGTAATACATATGTGAACGACCCCTATAGATATTGGCTCACCTCAAAGGGGTGACTGACGATGTCTATGTTGACTCTGTAAGTTTTGTGACCGTACATCAGGTCCGTGTGGTGTGACACGAGCTGCTTCAATAAATCCTGCTCCACCAGACCGAACACTCCTGAACAAAAAAAATTAAATATTTTTCCAAATTTAATCACAAATACTTTGATATGATAATCTAATATTAATTTCGCTGTAAATTTTTATTAATACCGTACCCCCTAATTGTGAAGATAAAAAAAGGAATACGAGGAACTTTCGATGATAGATAATCAAAACTAGTAAATAACAACATTACAGAAAACTAAAAAACAAAATTATAGCTTTTGTATTTTTGGATACATCGTTATTTACTAAAATATTCAATTCAATTTTTGAACTTTTTCGAAACACATTGGTCAATTCACTAAATCTGAGTCTATGATTAAATTCAATTATAAATACCGCTTCCAACAAATCAAATAAAAGGGCCCTGATCAGATAAGATTATAACCTGATAAGGAGGATTAGAACCTGTAAGACTGGCGGCTTCCAGAAAATCGAGGATGTTCAAAGGGTGTAGAATGTTCAACTTGACAAAATACCGGTGGAAATTATTTCGTAGGCCGTAAAATGACTCCTGCAGATCCAGTCTTAACCTTCAATTAGACATAACTTAACCTTCAATTAGACATAACTAGCTGAATTAGCTCTGATACGTTCGATTAGAACCTGTAAGACTGGCCTCCAGCTCGCCATAAAATGACTCCTGCAGATCCATTTTGTTGCTTTACTTTAAGGTTTTTTTTATACATATTTGATAGATTTACAGATCTGGCTTGACAAAAATTTTCAGAAAAAATCATGTTTGCGGGAAGCAAAAATCCGATGAGTTTTTTAGGGGGGAGGGGTAGGGGGTTGAGGGGGGTTGGGAAGGGTTGTCACATGACGAGAAATTTTTTGCAAAAATTAAACAATCTTTATTTGTTGATATTATTCACCCCTGTTGCCTAGAGTGGTGGGTCTGCACTTGAGAAGAGTGGGTCTGGCCGCTAGAATGTTGGGTCTGCAATCTAGAAGTGGGTCTGGCAACCAGAATGGTGGGTCTGCAATCTAGAAGTGGGTCTGGCAACCAGAATGATGGGTCTGTACCCTTAAAGAGTGGTCTGACAACCAGAGTGGTGGGTGTGCACTTGAGAATAGTGGGTCTGGCAGCTAGAATGGTGGGTATGCAATCTAGAAGTGGGTCTGTTAACCAGAATTGTGGGTCTACACCCTTGAAGAGTGGGTCTGACAACCAGAATGGTGGGTCTACACCCTTGAAGAGTGGGTCTGACAACCAGAATGGTGGGTCTGCACTTGAGAAGAGTGGTTCTTGCGGCTGGAATGGTGGGTCTGCAATCTAGAAGTTGGTCTAGCAACCAGAATTGTGGATCTGCATTCGAGAATAATGAGTCTTCACTCTAGAAGAGTGGGTCTGACAACCAGAATGGTGGGTCTGCACTTGAGAAGAGTGGGTCTGGCGGCTGGAATGGTGGGTCTGCAATCTAGAAGTTGGTCTAGCAACAGAATTGTGGATCTGCATTCGAGAATAATGAGTCTTCACTCTAGAAGAGTGGGTCTGACAACCAGAGTGGTGGGTCTGGACTTGAGAAGAGTGGGTCTGGCAGCTGGAATGGTGGGTCTGCAATCTAGAAGTTGGTCTGGCAACCAGAATGGTGGGTGTACGTTCACCCTTGAAGAGTGGGTCTGACAACCAGAGTGGTGGGTCTGGACTTGAGAAGAGTGGGTCTGGCAGCTGGAATGGTGGGTTTGCAATCTAGAAGTTGGTCTGGCAACCAGAATGGTGGGTGTACGTACACCCTTGAAGAGTGAGTCTGACAACCCGAGTGGTGGGTCTACACTTGAGAAGAGTTGGTCTGGCGGCTAGAATGGTAGGTCTGCGATCTAAAAGTGGGTCTTGCAGCCAGAATGGTGGATCTGCACTTGAGAAGAGTGGGTATGTCAGCTGGAATGGTGGGTCTGCAATCTATAAGTGAGTCTGGCAGCTAGAATAGTGGGTCTGAAATCTAGAAGTGGGTCTTGCAACATGAATGTGGGTCTGCACCCTTGAAGAGTGGGTCTGGCAATCAGAATGGTACGTCTACACTCTAGAAGAGTGGGTCTGGCAACCAGAATGGTGGATTTTCGCCCTAGAAGGGTGAGTCTGGAAACCAGAAAGGTGGGTCTACAATCTGGAATAGTGGGTCTGGCAACCAGAATTGCGGGTCTGCATTCTAGAATAGTGGATCTTCACTCTAGAAGAGTGGGCCTGGCAACCAGAATGGTAAGTCTACACTCTGTCAACCAGATTTGGGGGTCTATAAACTAGAATATAGGATATATGGCTACCAGAATTGTGGGTTTGGACAACCCGAATGCAATGGTGGGTATTCACTCTAGAATAATAGGTCTGGTGGGTCTACACTTTAGAAGAGTGGGTCTGGCAACTAGATTGGTGTGTCTGCAATCTATAAGAGTGGGTCTGGAAACCAGAATAGTGGGTCTGCAATCAAGGGAATCAACTAATCAAGATGAGTGAGTCTGGCAATCAGAATGGTGGGTCTGCACCTTAGGGTAGTGGGTCTGGAAACAAGAATGGTGGGTCAGAATTCTTGAATAGTGGGTCTTCACTCTAGCTAAGAGTGGGTCTGGCAACAAGAATGGTGGGTAAGAATTCTAGAATAGTGGGTCTTCACTCTAGAAGAGTGGGTCTGGCAACCAGAATGGTAAGTCTACACTCTGTCAAGTGTCAACCAGAATTGGGGGTCTAAACTAGAATATAGGATATATGGCAACCAGAATTGTGCGTCTGGAGTCTAGAGTCTAGAATAGTGGGTCCGGCAACCCGAAAGGTGGGTCTTCACTCAAGAATAGTGGGTCTGGCAATCGGAATGGTGCGTCTACACTCTAGAAGAGTGGGGCTGGCAACCAGAATGGTAGGTCTTCGCCTTAGAAGAGTGGGTCTGGCAACCAGAATGGTGGGTCTGCATTTTAGAATAGTGGGTCTTGACTCTATACCTACTAGAAGAGTGGGTCTCCTCTCTAGAAGAGTGAATCTGGCAACCAGAATGGTAATTCTTCACTCTGTCAACCAGAATTGGGGGTCTATGAACTAGAATATAGGAGATATGACAACCAGAATTGTGGGTCTGGACTCTAGAATAGTGGGTCTGGCAACCAAAATGTTGAGTCTGCACTCTAATAGAGTGGGTCTGGCAACTAGAATGCAGACACGTAGCCAAGGGGAAGAACCCAAAAAAAATAAACCCCCTAGTCCCCATGGTCGCCTGGTAAGTGGGCTGTGTTTATGACTGTTTGATTAAACGACACGACAGGCAGTCGACTTTAGCATTTCGTAAATTATTCCCAAATCCCACTATACAATATGTACTTATTCCATTCAATGTGACAAGTACTGAGTTCCCCCCTAGCCCCCAACTTTGTATTATTGTGATGTCTGAAATTACAAATTTCTAATGCCAAATGTCGTCTGAAACACCCTATTTCTCAAAAATTTTCCGGGGGCTGCACCCCAACTTTGTATTATCGCCGTCCTACAAATTTCTTTAATGCCTAATGTCGTCTAAAACAAATAATTTCTAAAAATTTTCTTGGGGGCTGCGCCCCCCCCCCCCCCCCCCAGTCCCCCAACTTTATATTATTGTGATGTCTGATTATTACTGCGCCCCCCAGCCCACCAACCTTGTATTATTGTAATGTCTGATTATTGCTGTCCCACAAATGTCGTCTGGAACACCCTATTTCTCAAAAAGTTTCCGAAGGCCAGGGCTGCGCCTGCCTAGCCCTCCAACTTTATATTATTCTGATGTATGATTATTGCTGTCCTACAAATTTCTTTAATGCCAA
This sequence comes from Bolinopsis microptera, assembly GCF_026151205.1. Taxonomy (NCBI): domain Eukaryota; kingdom Metazoa; phylum Ctenophora; class Tentaculata; order Lobata; family Bolinopsidae; genus Bolinopsis; species Bolinopsis microptera. The sequence goes on along the minus strand of NC_087080.1, from coordinate 2,863,604 downwards.
ATGTCGTCTGAATCACCCTATTTCTCAAAAATTTTCCGGGGGTTGCGCCCCCAGCCCACCAACCTTGTATTATTGTAATGTCTGATTATTGCTGTCCTACAAATGTCGTCTGGAACACCCTATTTCTCAAAAATTTTCCGAAGGCCAGGGCTGCGCCCCCCTAGCCCCCCAACTTTGTATTATTGTGATGTCTGATTATTACTGTCCTACAAATTTCTTTAATGCCAAATGTCGTCTAAAACACATAATTTCTCAAAAATTTTCTGGGGGGCTGCGCCTTCCCCCCTCCCTAGCCAACCAAAGGAGCTTCGCCCCGGCTACGTGTCGTGTCGGGCTACGTGCCCAGAATCGAAAAAAATTAATCTTTAAATGAATAACGGAACCTTCATTAAGAAGTTACGAGATGATAATATAATTGGGAGGCAAAGTGGGTATCGGGCTTGGGGCTCATAATGCGCAAAATTTGGCCGCTGTCGAGTGGGTCTGCCTAAAATTCACAGATCTAGCTATGGGTCTGAGACATTTGTTTAAAAAAAACCTTACTTTACTTCCAGTTTCCAGTTTGCTACTGTTGTGGCGTCCTAAGAGCTCTCCTGATCATCATCATAACGTTCCCTCTTAATTCCAGGCTTCTAGATAACATGATCAGTGGTGTCATGAGTGCGTTTAGCAGAGGCATCGTGGTGCTTATCATCAATTTGCAAACCAGTACTGCAAAGGGATCTCCGATGTCCAAAGAAAAAGGACTTTTGTACTTTATCTGCATGACGACTATTCCGGAGTTACAAATCAAGAAGACAGCAGAGAGGATGGAGACAGTAGTATTCACATGTGACCAATTTGTGACCACTGGAAGATCAGGGTCACGCGCACGAGTTCTGATCCAAGTGATGGAAAATTGGACCAGGAGGCAGACCAGAACCAACCCAATAGGAGCGAGATACAGCAACCCAATTTGAAAATCTTTTATCATCACCACATCATCCACCCCATCGAAAAATGTGCCATTATGATGATACCAATATTATGGCCGACAAAAGTAAGCACCACATTCCACCACAGAACATCCCAGGGCTTTAAAGGCAGATCCACGTCAATAATATACCAGACATCAGCAGCACACAGTAACACTAGAAAGCTGAAGACAAGAGCCATTGCTATTTTCAGAGCTCCAACTTTGACCTGATGAAAAGGAAACGATATTTTAACCGTCCTTAAAACTGAGAGCACCATGTTCAAGAATATCGATGAGGCGTAGCCGAGAAGGGACAGTACGGTGTGTACTGCCACACATACGCTAACAAAGATAGCAGGTATCACGTCATATGATAGGAGGACAACACATATCATCAGAATCAGGTGACCGACACACGTGACCAAATCAGCGACTGTTATTAGGAGAAAAAGTTTGTTTGTGAGGGTCCCCCGATTTCGCCAGTAGTAGGATGAAACTGTGAAACAAACAGCTAGAACTAGGACACATAGCGGAATGTTTATCGGGACGACGAGTATAAATGCATCCTTGTAACGCTCTGTGAAGGTCTTGTTCGTGGTTTCCATCAGACTTCAAGAATAAGAGAGGGATCTTGGACGAAATATCAAACACACGCAAATCTATGAGGGATAGGATATTCAATGGACGATGGGTCATAGAATAGAGTTATAAAAACGACTCAATCAAAAATTTCACACAGGGAGAGCCGCCGAATTCGGATTGTAAAACTATCAGTTGCTCCATTTCACATTCCATTCACATTTCCACCTTAACTTTGACTTCCTGATACAAAAGAGATGACCTACAAACTCTTCACATGAACTATGGGATTGCACCATCAACCATTTATAAAATAATTGTTCGGGTATCAAAAGCATTAAATGATATTTGCATGGACGATTTTGTGCAGTTTCCGACAGCAGACGATTCGAGCAGACTACGTCTTATTAAGGATGGTTTCTGGGACTATGGTCAATTCCCAAGTTGTCTTGGTGCAATTGATGGAACTCAAATAAGAATCAAAGCTACAAAATCAAACGAGGAGATTTATGTGAATCGCAAAGGATATCATTCGATTAACGTACAGCTGATATGCTGAATGCTCGATGAATCAGGAAATCACGTCATGCACAGTGAAGTGGCCCGGCTCGGTACACGACAGCACGATATGGAACAATTTGCTCCCAGTTAAATCGCGGCTACACTGGATGGCTGATAGGCGACAGTGGTTATCCGCTTAGGGAGAAACTAATGGTCCCGTTCAAAAATCCAACCGCTGCAGGGGAAAAGAAGTTCAATAAGTCATTGAAGAGGTGCAGATCGGTTGTCGAGAGAACAATTACAGTGTTAAAATCCAGGTGGCGATGCCTGGGTTCCAGCAACACAGGGGGACTTCAGTTCACTCCAGAATTATCCTGCCAAGTAATTGGAGCGTGTATCATATTACACAACTATTGCATAAGGTGGAGGTTGCCGTATATCATATTGCCTCATATTCTCAATGACAGAGACGAGTCAGTGAGACACCACGACGAAAATGAGAAAGCTCGTGTTCTTTTTAAAAAAGGAAAAAATCAGCGAAATGAAATTATTAGATAATTTTTTGTACCAAAAAATGTTTGTAAAGTTTATTTAATTCTGTAATTATACTATTAGTTTGCAACCTTTCAAAAACTTGTCTCGGATCTTAGGATTGGATTTGCAAAAATTCATAAGACAAACTGCTTAAGAAAAGCTAAGACTGCAAAAAAAGCTGAGACAAAATTTAAGCGAACCTGAGATGTCAAAATAACCTAAGACAGCGAAAAATCCTGAGACAAAATTTAAGAAATCCCAAGACAGCGAAAAATCCCGAGACAAAATTTAAGAAATCCCGAGACAGCGAAATAACCTGAGACAAAATTTAAGAAATCCTGAGACGCGCGAAAAAACCTGAGACAAAATTTAAGAAATCCCGAGACAGCGAAAAATCCTGAGACAAAATTTAAGAAAACCTGAGACAGCGAAAAATCCTGAGACAAAATTTAAGAAAACCTGAGACAGCGAAAAATCTTTAGATAGAATTTATACAATAACCACAAGAATATACATGGATATTACATCTTTTTATTTCTTTCAAAGAATATAATAAATACAATATTACTAGGTATAGTAGGAATGTCAATAAATCAATAGAATTTGTCTGAAATCTCTATGTGCCTGCTAATGAAGTGAGTATCCTAGATCATATATTTACAGGTAGGACTGTATAATGGGGGCCCCGATGTTATAGCGGACATCATCCCCCTCCCTCCTTATGCCCCTTCTGAAAAGCTACGAAGTTAACTTTCTAATAAGTTACAACGACAACTAGTCTCTCGTTTTACTCCCTACTGTACTGGATTACTCGTCAATCCAGGTATATGAGTTCGAATCCCAGTGTCACCTAGTCTAGGGAGTAGCTAAGGATCCATTGGATCTATGCGATCTCCTCGATCAAATCAGCCGAATGATAGGAAAGTTAATTGAGGGTTAAATGAGGATGGGTACCTGTTAAAAGTTCAAGAAACTTCCTAGGATACCCCTTCAGTGCATACTGTAAACATAGTGCTATTAACTATTAACTATGAGTATATGTGAGAATGATCCTGAAACTCTGAAGATATATAGTCTAGTTGGGTTTTCCATATCAGCACAGTAGTGTACACAATCTTTGTATTTATCTCATGTGTTTTATCGTGTACACAGTACAGACAGTTTCAATTACATGCAGAAGAGTTGTTAATGTTCCCACTTCCCGACAGGGACGTAGCCAGGATTTTTCTTTGAGGGGGGCTGTCGGCGAGCGAAGCGAGCCGATGCGTCCAATCAAGCTGCGCAGCGAGCGAAGCGAGCAAGCTGTGGCAGGGGTCTGGGGGCGCAGCCCCCAGCGGGGTCCAGGGGCGGAGCCCCTTGGCGGGGGCTAGGGGGGCGCAGCCCCCCGGAAATTTTTTTCGAAACAGGGTGTTTTAGACGACATTTGGCATTAAAGAAATTTGTAGGACAGCAATAAACTGGGATTGAAAAGAATCAAGTACTCACGTAAATTTGGTAACTTCACAACAGCAATCTGCATTCTCCAATCAGAATTTACGACTTACTCAGGCCTCATCGTCTTAAGATTTTTACATTTCCTACGGTCTAGGGGACACTATTGACTATAATTATAGAAGTCTTCTAGAATGTTTGCTTGGATTTAATGACATATATTTACTAATCCACAGTTCAAATCTTTGACTGACTGCAGTCATAAACACAGCCCAGTTACCAGGCGACCATGGGGACTAGGGGGCTTATCTTTTTTCTGGGGTTCGATTTTTTCCGGGGGGGGCTGCCGCCCCCCTAGCCCCCCCCCCCCCCCCCTGGCTACGTGCCTGCTTCCCGATTACAATTATGACAAACTCAAAATAGAGGATTGTATGTGATTAAATATCAGCATCGAAAATTTTATAAGAGCATCACCTGAGTAGCTTAGCGGCTAGGCAATTGGCTTGTTTGAACGAGGTAGGGGGTTCAAACCTGCGCGATCACCAAGTAAACTTTTGCCCAGCACACAATTTTTTTCATGATAAATAGGAAATAAACCTTTGTACCTAGCGAGCCAGTGGCAGTAGCTTGAGCAAATAATTCAGATAGTAGCAAAAACTTAAGTAGTCCCAGTGCTCAGGATTGAGGACATAATGAAGAATAATCTGAAAATATCGGAAATCGACGAAATACACGACTATTTGAAAATTGAATCCGGAAAAGCACTTGCCAGTAACAAAAAAGCTAGGCTTTGACTCTACTTTGTAGATAACCGACTCCAGTACTCAAACTGAAATGGGCCTGGCTAGGTAACTCGAGCAGCGGTAATTTGCCGATGAATTTTAGCAAGCCTAGCTAGTCAATAAGTAGATAGTGTATTAAAGATACAAAGATAGTACTAGTAAAAATTCTTGTTTTCTTATTCGTACATTAAGAAAGGAATCTTTTAATCAGATATTAGGGAGGGGAAGGTGATGTCCGCTTTAACATCAGGGTTCTATTATACAGGCCTAGCTACCTGTAAAGCTATGATCTGGGATATTCACCTCATTAGCAGGTACAATCTAGGGCTTAGTACGACAATTAACCCCCCGACAATTAACCCCATGTTATTACACTGAGATCAATTGACTCAGTGTTTTCGCTGTCTCGGGATTTCTTAAATTTTGTCTCAGGTTTTTTCGCTGTCTCGGGATTTCTTAAATTTTGTCTCAGGATTTTTCGCTGTCTCAGAATTGCTTAAATTTTGTCTTAGGATTATTCTGCTGTCTTAGGATTATTCTGCTGTCTTAACTTTTGTACCGGTGTCTCAGGAATTTTTGCAAATCTAATCCTAAGATCCGAGGCTGGGGGAGGCCTTTTTAATATTTTGAGTTAGAGTTACAATTTAGGCACTTAAGTAACCTCTAGAGTCTAGACCATACTGACATTTTAAGTGAAAAATACCGCACTTAAGTACATACTTAGGTAAAATTCCCTACTTACCTTACTCGGGAATATTATAGCGGGTTAATTTATGACTGGGAAAATTAATGACTGGGAAAAATATGGCGGAATTTTCCAAAACCCACCAAGCATCAAAATGTATTACTATTAGTTTACCTTACTCGGGAACATTATAGCGGGTTAATTTATGACTGGGAAAATTAATGACCGGGAAAAATATGGCGGAATTTTCCAAAACCCACCACTTTATCCCAGTCATAATATTCCCGAGTAAGGTAAGTAAAAATACTTAAGTGCGATATATGGCTTAAGTTTTTGCACTTAAGTCTCATTTCAAAAATACTTTTTGTTTAACTTTTTACTTAAGTACCATTTTTGACTTAAGTACCGTTTCGGAAAGGACCCCCAGAATATGACATTTACAGTTTACTATACCTGTGGTATAATAGTAGGTATATAGTAGTAGTGGTATAGTGGTAGGATTTCACTAATATTACAGTTTAACTTTATAAACCACTGTGGTCACAGTGAGTCCATTTCATCACTGTCTGCGTTATGAATATAAACAGGGCAATATTTATAAACGCTATAATTTTCTCCTTCAAAGTGTAATCCGAACATGAACAGTAACTTTACCAGATATTACAGTTGCAGTATTAAGTATGGCATCCCACTCTAACAAAACCTTCATAATCTGTTCTGACTTTACGTCATAACACGTCATAACACGTCATAGCACGTCATAGCACGTCATAACACATCATAACACGTCATAACACGTCATAACACGTCATAAACTGCTACCCACCAACTACCGGGACTCAGAATTCTTGTTTACGTATGTTTTGAAATCTGTCATACTACAGATGTACAAAACCTAAATACGACTGAAGTAGACCAGGTTAGTTAGCGAGCAACTTATAAGGCTTCCCACCTCTTTGATTTTCTGCCAAGTTCCCGACAACATGCTCCCGACAACAGGATGCACTCTGCTATGTTGCCTAATAGCCCTGTTTACAACTTACACGCCCTGACTTTTGGCAGCACCAACTACCTATTACTATGGTACAACCTATTACTGGAACGTTTTTAACAGATGCCATTACGCGCACATGCCAATTCGTTGTTGTAGTCGTTCAATAGTCAATACAGCTTGCTATTGGCCGAATTTTATTTTGCTATCATCAAATATTTGCATTTTTAAAGTTCATTATCTAAAATATGCAAATCTAATTTTTTTTAGATGGTGCGACAGTGGCTTTTAGTAAGTCTAATAGGGATCGTGGTGAGTAAATTTGCCGATGTGACCCTCAACTTTAAAAACTCTGATCTCCAAGACCTGAAATTGTAAGTATACAAGTATGCCATGAACCGACACAGGCCTATTTCATATTTTGGTTAAATAGATGTCTGCCTCCTAGTGGGTGTTTTAACCTGTTCCATCATGCCCCAGTACATCAAAGCAATTCCAACTGCTTCGGAGACATTTTAATCTAAACCCCAAAGAAATCACAAAAAATACTTCATTCTATCACAGGATCGGAGGAGTGTTGCTATCAACTGAAGGGCAGGTTCCGGAAGAACCTAAGCGTCTAGTGCCCCTTACTTTCACCAGACTTGGCTGTAGATTAGGGTTAGACACGTTACTGACAGAGTGTGTTGACTGTGTTCCTATGCTTGTCGTCAACAAATGGGCTCCTTTTTTAAATGAGACGGTGAGACCGGGTTCTGGGAACATTTTGCAATTACAGAATGGATAATTGCTGAAGAGACGCTGAAACGGTTCAAATTTAATAGCAAAAGGGATAAGTATAACTAGCCCCCGGCCCGGCCCCCCTTACTTGTAACAATAACAATTAAAACTAATCATACTTGTATGTGGATCTATTTATATTTTTTCAGATGGCTACGTTGGCTGAGGTTGCAGCTGATGTCATTATTGTGGGAATTGAAGCTTCTCAGAACGTCTCCATTAAGGTAAAATATATAGATTTAGTTTAATTTTGGAATTTTAAAACTACAAGCTGTAAAGTTACCTGATGAAATTAAAATTTAAGATTTAGCTCATAAATCTTAAACATGAGGTTACAAAAGTTATGAAAATCGGTATCGAAATATATTTATGGCACGAATTTACTAACAGATATAACTAACTGGGCATTTTACTCGCAGGATAGTTGGACAGATATAAAGGGTGCGTCAGTTGTCTTAATAAAGCACGAGATAGCTAAAGAGACTGCCAACATGGTGGACAAAGGGGACGCAGTGTATGTGTCAATAACTACATCCTTCAGTAATCACCAGGTTTGTTGAAACTTTCATCCGGGACAAAAAACCATTACTATGGTTACTGAGGGTTGTACTTAATAAAAATCATGTGTCACAACTCACACGATAGAGTATATTATTAATTCGAGTAATTGCTGTTGGCATCATATTATATTAGTACTTCTTCGATTACTTATTTTCACTATTTATTGACGTACTTAATTCTGGTGCCTATAACTAAATTTCCCCCATTCCAGGTCCGTTTAACAGTTTCGAAGATGATACAACTGACACTGGCCATCCTTCTTGGCCTTACATGACGTGTATGACAAAAAGCACGGTTATGTTTTGCATAATTTATAATATGTTTTGCATAATTTGTAATATAACTAGCTGGTTTAATAGTTGGTCTTACCCTGAGAGCCTGCATGGGACACAACCAGTTTTCTCGAGCCCATCTTAGTGCAAATCGTCAGATTCCTTCCTTTGTAGTTGTTTTACAATCTACATTGCTGTTTACATTCGCTACACTGCAAATAGACAGTTAGAACTGACTACATTTTGTGTTACGTGTATTAATTTGAAATTTTCGAAGGATCCATCTATTAATACATGTCATTCATGAGATTTACATTGAAATTTGTTTGCTTCTAATTAATTTCGAATTAGATGGTTTTAAACAATTCAATACTCAATATTTAAACTTAGAAATAACATTTGAACACAACAATTGGTAACAAGATTAAAATTATGGTTAAAAAATAGATTTAAAAATATTTCTTCAATACTAATGTGCGAAAATAATATTTATCCATGCAGCACTGTTGCACTCTGCAGCACTGCTGCAGCACTTGATCAATAATGCCATAACCGGCGCTATAACAAATCTGAAGGAACAACTTCAAAATATGACATAAAAATTGAATTGAATTTGTACAATTAAAATTAGTTTTACAATTGGAGTTGCTCCGCCAACAAAACAGTTACAGTTATGATTAAACATATTTAATTCGAGTTTTAAAGATGAAATGTTTCAAACATTTACTCAAAAACAACTTGATTTGAGATAAACGGTTCTTTTCAAAAATATTAAAACTTGGATCACACCCGTTCTTTTGATACAAATTGTGTGAAAAGCGGCAGTAATTGACCGATAGATGAAGTTCGCATAATATGCGGTAAATAAACAGCGATTTACGAAAAACCTTTAAATTAACTCAAAAGTCCCGTAAAAAGTGTAACATTTTTGTACGTTCGATAGAAAAAATGTTTTTAAAAATTTTGATCTCAATCACAAATATAAAATCTACATCAACCCAAACCAAACATATTGATATATAATATTGATAGACGGATTGTGTAGGATTGATATTCAATTAAGATTTAATCCAAATTATTGGAATTGTCTTGAAATGTTTTGGTTCCTGTCCATATCTTCATATACCGTCGATTAGCTCTCTGGTCTCATCATTAATCAAAGAGCTGTGAGAACTGTTCCGTGCAGGAGACAATGACCCAGACATAGCCCCAGAAGAGACTACAAGAGAAGGTGATACGAGTCCTGGTGACTGGGGTAGAGCACCAAATTGTAAAGGTGAATTTAATGGCGAAGAAGAGGGAAGGATCCCTGGTCCTAATGTTGACGGGGTTTTTGAAGAAGCAGGCGACAATCTATGAGGAGAAATGCTGATAGCGAACCCTTTGCGAATCATAGCCTTACTCACATCCTGGCCGGATGTTAGTTTCATTGACACGCTGTAAAACTCTACTTCATTTTTCACAACATCAATCTCACATCTCTCGTTCACAACTTGCTCGTAAAGGAATGCTTTGGCAGGTTGTCCCCAATTTACCCCGTCAGCTGAAATGAATTATATTATTACTTATTATAACAGGATAAGCAAAAAGACCTGGTACTGGTGTAGACATATGCTGAAAATTGGACTCACTGCAATGCCAAGCAGGCTCGATGTGAGCCAGCTTCAGAGGAATCGCCAACTTAGGGATATCTGGGCATAGGAGAATTGGGAACACATCTTTAACGTGGACATTCATTGATATCCCTGTGTCCACCATAAGAATCTGAAAAATAATAAGGGAAATACTTTTGTGTTGTACCACTCATGTCTTTAAAAACATTGTGTTAACAGTTTTTAAAGGCGCAAAACACATCAAGCATATTATCAACAAAATGTAAAATGTAAGTTGGAAACTCGATCGTGAAGATGCCAACCTCAAGAATCTTGGGACCAATGAGATGAGTAACCACACCACGATTGTACCACTTGTCTGATTTTGCAACACAGCCAGATCCGACTTCCCAGTCAACGTTAGCTGGCGTACCTTGGAAACTTTCCAGGGAGGCAGCCAATCTTTCTTGGTCCGGCCTCATTGAATCTGCGATCAAAACAAATGATTCCTTACTCAAGAAACAACAAATTTTAAATTTTTTTACATATTCTTCGTTGAACACTGTTAACAACAAACAAGTACCTCTTATTTTCCTGATTCATGTACCCTAGTTCGACAAGATAACTTCGACTGTCGAACTAGGGTACGACACCAGGACTCTAGTTCGACACGTACCGAAGTTCGAAAGGGAAGATTTCTGGCGAACTTTAGTTGTTGAACTTTAGTACTATATACGGAAATCCTAACACCGAAAAAGATATCAATAATCACAAGCCATGTTATAAATGACAATACCTGGTTTAAAGTAGATTGTACAGTTACTGCTGACATGAATGACTTTGCCAAGCCGTTCCAACAATGATAGTGTCACCTTTTTATACTCTCCTTTTGGGGCGGCCACTTTGTTGCTGGAGACGAAAACTTGTTATATGAGAAGAAAATCTGTTATTTAGATTGATGTGGATTCTGGTGAGGACTGGGGAGGCATTGTTTTTTGACACGGGACAGTGATTCTGTAGTTTTTATCAAGAGTGGCAGCTCATTGGTTTCTAAAAATTATGCCTCACCTCCCCACCAGAATACATATATTCTACAGGGTACAGTTAAAGAAACTTACTGCCCCAAAAGCGCTTAACTTGGACTAAGTTACTAAGTTACTAAGTTACTAAGTTGCTAAGTTACTAAATTACTAAGTTACTAACGTAATGAACTGAGCGATACCAAGTTTTACCAGCTCGTCTGAAACACGTTCCCTTGATCTGTCGGCGGGATCTATCAGCACCATATCTACAGGCCAGGCACCGGTCTCTGGATCACGTTCTCCCTGGAATAGAAGATTAAAAATGAGGCCAGGCACCGGTCCCAGGATCACGTTCTCCCTGGAATAGAAGATTACAAATGAGTTAAACAACTAATTAATTGATTGGAACTACGAGGTTGGTAAGTTGTTAGAACCCTATTTTCCCCAGGCATTTTCATTCATCATTCAAATCCTTAACTATAAATTATGTTGATAAATAACAACAAACCATGACTGTAACGAAGCAGCCAGCTTTGGTTTTCTTAATTTTTTTACTAAAAAATCGCACAACTTTCTTGTTTTGATCACGTGTGAAGCCGTTGTCGTCCAGCGGCACAATGTCAAATAATCGACAGGACAAAGCGAACTTGGATACGCGTATCAGAGAGAAGTCTGCGATGAGGACTTTGAGGTTGTTTAGTGAAACCTTACTTTCACGTCCTTGATCTATGTTTATGACCTGTAAATGTGTTTGTGTTAGAGTGGGGTTAGAGTATTGCTTGTGGACAGTGGGCAGCCTGTCACTAAAATTAGAGACCACCTCTGTCGATCTAAGTCAACCATGTGGCTAAATACGCGCCTGTGTGCGCGTTCTAGGATTTTGAGAGATAAATTTATTTTATCACGATATTGTTCAAGCGCGTACCAAAATCACAACATATTCAGTGTGACGGATTAGATTGCCAGTTCACGCATTATGGTGCTACAGTTATATGTTATAGAGTGGTACAGTGGACTGTGGAGTGGCGTAAACCCACTCTTGAGTCCTAAGTCCTAACATTTAACAGAGCAGCTAACCTTTAACTACCCTAACACGAAACCTAGCCAGAACCAGGAAATTCACCGGTAGCATTTGGCTCAGGGCCAAGTGCTACGAATGGTAGGAAGGCGACTTCACAGAAATGACGAATACATAGATCTACATACTTTAGTACGAAAATTCGTCGTCAGGGCTTAAATCGTGTTGGTATGATCTCCAAAAACTTCTTGGTCAAAATTCAAACAACAAATTTGTAACCTTAAACTACTACTTTTTAAAAGTATAACAACATTATTTATCGTTAATGCCATTTTCCATAAATTTAGAAAGCCTCAACAGAAAAAACGCGATTATATCAGTCAAAGTAAATAACAGGTTTCAGCACCCTAACACCTACCCCAACTGATTGCGGTATTTCGAAGCTTAAGATCTTCGCTCTGATGTAAAGATCCAGGTCGGGTAGAAAAGCAACACAAATATCCCCGATACTCCAGGAAGTTTCCCGCTCAATTACCTGGTTACCTGTTTTTACAAACGTCGAGTACGCTGCGTTCAGCTGTTTGAAAAACCTGTCCATTGGTTATTGGTTATTCTTTTAAATAGTTACGAAATTACATAAGAATTACGGAGGGATAGATCAAACTGTTTCAGGGACATTATCAATCCATCAACTAACTATTCAACATAATTTATCACTAAAATGAATAATTAACAATGTCAACATGTAACTCACGGAGGGTATGGAATGTCAGTAAGATTAACGTAGATCATATGTGGGTTTGTCACGTGACAAATAGTAGTTTCACGTGTAGAGTTCACGAGACCCAGCGAGATTTCACCCATCGGTACACTTGATCTGTGTTGCTGTCTGAAAATTTGAAGTTTTACAGTTTTACGTTAAGAATCAACTAACAAATTTAATTAAGTATTGATTTACAGATTAACTTAACCTGGCATATTTTAGCCCTGAATAGAACCCGACCATAAAGATAATAACACTAGTATATTGTATAATAATAATAATATGTATTGTAGTTATCACTAATTTATCGGACTTAGTTCCGACCTAGTACTAGTAGAAGTTATAATTTATTGTTAATCAGTGGTCAATGATGCATGAAATCACGCACACCAATCTTGTTAAGAATTTGACACCAGACTACCAGACCACATTGGTTCAGCATTTCTCCATGATTCCTATAGTCTTTAAAAAAAAGACTAATAAAATTAACCCTCATTTCCAGCACTGTAGGACTTGTAACTGATAAACCCATAATTTCGTCAACAGGTAATTGTTTCTCCTCTCGACTTCCCTAGTCCATACCATTGATTTTTCTTTAATTCTCTTTATCGTGTTAGGCACTTTCAATCGTGTTTGGGAACTTGTTAACTCAGTTTTTAGCGACCAGTAATGATGAAACTTCTTGGTTTGCTCGATGATGCTACAAGTCTCAATGTCAGTAAGTAGTGATGTAGTGAAGATGACATCTTTTATACTTAGGTAACAAGCAGGACTCACCATTAAGAACCTCTCTAAGCTGGCTTTCTCAGGGATCAGATCATGTCAACCAATCTCAGTGACGATTAATTGATGATGTGATCCATAGATTCCAATTGCTTGACTCTGAAACTATAGAGTCCCTTGCTCAAGTAGTACAGCAAAGCAATGCATCCGCAACATCACTTGCTGGCCAAAATGCAACAGCCTTGTCTGAGAAACACGCCTGCTAATGGACAAACAAAGATTTGAAAAATTCCTGAGATACCAATTGTTGCCAACTTTAACAACAATAGCCATCTATAGACTGTTCCCCCTTGTACATTACCTTCTAATGACTACCAGTTAGCATTTCTTGATAGTGTTGTAAATTTTAGATGAAATGAGTGCAGAGTCATATACATTTTTTCCTTAATTCTAGTTGTGAATAATTTGTATTACATTTTTTCTTCCATGTCTGAGCCACTCCAATAACTCACGTTGCTTCAGCATCTTAATTACTTAATTACTTGATCCAATTAATGATCACATGTACCTTTATGGTCTGGCAGCCGGATAAGTCGACGTTAAGGATGTTTTATCTCTAGTAAAAAAAGGACGAAGGTCATTATCATTCACATGTGAGGCAGTGAGGGTATGTGCAATATGCATTGTAGAAGTTCACTGGTTCTCATAACACTTTTATCTAAAACACGCTTAATATTTTATTCAATTTTTTCTGCTTTTGAATTTGGTCATATTATGTTTGATAGAATTTAGACAATCCACGGCTTAGCTTAATAATAATTACAAGTTAATATTAAAATTTAAGCTAACAAAGTGGAGGGAGAAGAAGAAAGAGGAGGAGAAGAAGAAGGAGGAGAAGAAAGAGGAGGAGGAGAAGATGTGTGGGAACACAACCCCTCGTTATCAGAGATGGTGGAATTTGGAGTACCACCTGACTACCTCGTGATACTGTTCATCTCATTCTGTATCTGTATCGCTGTCATAGGTACATTATATCTAAAATTAATACATTAATGTATTGTACGTGCTTATCGATTATATATATAATATATATATATATATAATATAATTATTACCAATTTAGACAAACCTTGATCGGCTTTAATTAAGAAACTTTCTACTTTTAAGTAAAATTGAAAATTAAACTACCACACATCTACCGATTAGTAAAATTCTGGCAGTCAATTTTTCTCCAAGAATATCATTTCAGTTCAGTTTATAAAGGCAGTGAACCAGCACAGAGCGTACAGTACGAAGTACACAATGCAATCACTCTGTACTGTCGGGGTCATCTTTACTTTCCCTGTATTCGTTACCATGTACTTTTCAGGTAGGAAACATGTGTTAGTATTTGAAAATGTGATAGGTATATACCATGTGTACACTCAGCTCTGGGGGATAAAACTGTAACTTTTGCAAATGAGACATGTGTGATAAAGTGTGATAAAGTGTGACATGCAGAATAATTGAAGCATTTAAACTATCCCGTACAGAAGTAATTGTAGCTGTTTCGCAGGCATGATAGTCCCGAAAGCCATGTCTAAAGTGACCTACATAGCTGAGACATACGAGTCGGTGTCTCTACTTTTCTTCCTGAGATTACTCCTTACTTATCTCGGAGGTGAGTAGACTCACTTTATCACTTTATGAGGTTTCATGTGATAAATTCAGGTATCGTACTCCGCGGTAAACGATTCAGCTCCTGCAATCAGTCTCAGCAAATCAAAAGATGAATGTGTAAATAAGGCCATACAACAACAATTATTGTTTTCTGACTTAACTTCAAAAAACACATTCTATCAACCAGGAAAGAAAGAAACACGAGAGAAACTAACAAACACCCAAGTAAAACTGAACAGTCCTCCAATATGTTGCCTGACATTCCTGCCTAAAGTCACCTTCTCAAAACACTTCCTGCTCGTTAACGAGATATTCATTGCTCAGCTGGTGGTGTTTCAGTTGGTGTTTGGTTACATTGACCTTTTAGTGAGTTGGCAGATTGAGTGATATTGTGTTGTGGCAGTGGAAGTGGCAAGGAAAGTTTTCCTTGGTCAGTAATGGTTTGTGGTGATTGAATTTAGTAAGATTCAGATTCAGATTATCTAATTACAGCTATTTTAATTTTTCTTCTCCAGATAGGATTGGATGAGAGCCACAGTCACCCGACAGATCTTATAGAACACGAATATTCTCAAGTTTATCACATCCTCATGATATTCTCCCTCCTTCTCGCAGTGTACGGACTAGGAGGTTCGCACTTTTATAGTTATTCCAACATCTTTACTATTTGTTGCTTCGCTACTACACAATATCATGTATCCTAATTCCTAATGGCAATACATGTCTCCAACTTAACACCTTTATTAAGCACAATCAACAAGTTGAAAATAATAACGCAGGGAACACCCCCAGGGATCTATCACACAGCAGAGGAGCACCTCAAACACTACAAGATATACCGGAAGTTCATCCTGTACAAAGCCTTTGTAACGGTGGTTAAACTAGAGGAATTCCTGCTGAGTTACGTGATCACATACCTTGTCAAGAGATATGGCATTAACCTGACTCACGGCGCGTTCAGACCTGATCTACGGGTCCACATGTGGTGTTACTTTATCATAGAGGTGGAGGCAGTCATCACCTTCCCTTTCCTCATCAGAGCCTACAGTACTGCGGACTATCCAGGGAGAGGGTGAGAAGGGGGTTGTGTTGGAGAACTATGGTGAGGAGAGTGAGGAGAGTGCAGTGTCTCGTGGGAATGGAAAGATTGAGTGGAAGAGCAATGAGAGAGCCGTGGATGTTATTCTTCAGAACAGGAGAGGTAGTGGGAAGAGTGTGAATTACAGCGCTGTTTTGGAAGGGATTGAAGAGAATGAGGATGAGTGTAACGTGGATACCACGGATCAGAGTTCTGGGAAGACAGTGAATATATTATCCGCACCAGACATTAGGAGATATCATGGTAAAAAGGTAGATGACATCTTATTAACTGGTACCAATGCAGTAACTGGAGGTGGTGGTGAGACAAATGCGAAGCTTACTAACTTTACTGATAAGGAAACTGAAAAGATAGATGAAAACCGTAATTCACATCCAGACGAATTAATCGTTTTGGTAGAGGCAAAAGTGATCTAATAGACAATGAAGTTATCAGTGAAAGAGAAGGTTGATTAGACAAGTTTTTTCCTTTATTTTAAAATCTATTTCTTAAGACTCAGTTAAGCACTTTGAAGATCGATTCTGTGAATTTCTAATGTTTAGTCCTTTCAGATTTAATAATTTTAGTGTGTTTAGTAAATTCCTGTTGGCTAATAATTGAAAAATAAGAAACGAATAAATATTTAAATACTGACTGAGGTTTGGCTGGTGGTACAGTAGAAATACCGAATCCTCGTCCGATCAGCTCATCTGCTATCTCGACATCCTCGTTGCTCAAAGTAGTATCTATCAACGAAACCTGAAGTTGAAAACGGTCCAATATCGCTTTAAACGGATTTGAGTTCGTCACCAAATTGGTTTAACATTTATTTGCAAACAAAAGAATGACAGACACTCGGGGAGACCCAATAAAATATTTACTGTCTAGGAACCATACTGAAAGTTCTAACCTGACATCTCCCTTGCTCAACACAATGGAGCCCTGCAAAAATAAGCCGCGCAGCAACCAGTTGCTCGAATATAACAACTGCTGTTCTTGTCCACTCTCCCTCTTTAGAAGCTACCCCAAACAGAGAACATGTCAGGCTCTGTTGAGGTGGTTCCGCTAGAGTTCTGGGAATCTCGTATAGCTCACTGCGCGCTACTTCAGCGCTGTTACCGTAGTCACAATAGAACACCTGAGGTGGGTGTGTCAGGTTTTGGTGACCTAGTGCTACGTACTGTAAAACTTCTAAGATATGCGGAAATTCTCTTATTTACATAGCAGTGCATATTTTGAAAGTTTGATACTGACAGTAAAGTCAAACTAAAAATGTTAGTTTTAAAGCTACACCAGCTTTTCACGAGGCTTGTAAATATGCTAAGCATTCAGCACACTAGGAAGCTAGGAAACGACTGAAATTTCAGTTCTAATTGGGACCAAACTTTTGGTAACACACACTTGATTTAGCAAAAAAAACAATGTTTTTGTTGTAGTCCGAATTGAGTAAAACATTGACAATTCAGTCGTTCCCCATCGTACTATAGCACGGGATTGCACGTGTATACGTGTGTATAGCACGATATTGCACGTGTATACGTGCGTATAACACGGGATTGCACGTGTATACGTGCGTTTAACACGGGATTGCACGTGTGTACGTGTGTATAACACGATATTGCACGTGTATACGTGTGCACGTGTGTATAGCACGGGATATGAGAGATTACGCCCACTAGCCTGCACGTCAAAGCCCACAGCTCCCATTATAACAGCTCTATAGTAAGCACCATCACCCGGGAACAGAGCCACACACATCACCCCTTTCTTTAGCTCTTTTAGAGGGAACTTCTTCCCGACCAGCTTCATGTGTGATGAGGTCCTCTGTCCTGGTGTTTTAATGGTTTTACTGGTGTTTTACTGGTGTTTTAATGGTGTTTTACTGGTGTTTTACTGGTGTTTTACTGGTGTTTTACTGGTGTTTTACTGGTGTTTTACTCTCGACAGGAGGAAGATAACTGTCAATTTTCAAATAGGAGCGGAAATTTCATAAGACCATAATTCAATCATAAAATAAAACATAATAACGAGACGCACATGTGACATGACTAACTAGTAACTAACCTATATCTTGTAGAGTTTCTGAGGTGTGGCTGAACTGAATGTAGAACTCGTGGGGAGAATTAATGTGGCTCACAGTCACCAGGGTGTATTCCTCTTCAGAGTCAGGCCAGGTTAGTGGGGTTGGTTCTACTTGAACAGTGTCTAACTCCACAATAACCTCCTCCTCAACCGCATCTTCCACTACTGGGACAATTTACTTTTATATATTATAAGTGACGCTGTGTGATCAACTGTTTATTCAGATAATATCACCCATAATGTAGCCATAATGTACCCTTAATGTATTAATAATTGTTACGGCAGTCTCGATCAAAGGGAATTTCGGACGTCATAACGGAAAATATAATAAACCCCAGGAAATATAACAAAGGATAAGTGTAAAGAATTGACCAACCAATATCAGCGCTGATTTTGTCTTTAGTTGAGAAACAGGCATGCTCTAAAAACACAAGGAACTCCCGAGTGCTCCCAATATCACCACCAATCCGCAATAAATCTACCTGAGTATTATATCTAGACATTGAAAGATTAGTTAGATATAAGGGGTCTATTAAATGGTGGTCGGGTCTTTCCGACTTCCGAGTTACTGTTATTCTTTTGCAACGATATTGTATCATATTATTATAATATAATATGATACAATATCGTTGCAACAGAGGAATAATCATTGAAAAAGTTATTTGGATATTGATAACTAAACAGGTCTAGGACCTAGGTCTAGGTAGTTTATAAAAAGTCAGCTAAAAAATACAAACACGATAAATCAAACAAACTTCCCCTAAATTAAACATACCTCAGCACACTCCTGAGACTTGCCCATAGTAACCATCTCCAACTCATTCTCCCCAGTCAACTGTCTGAAGGACTCCACAGCCTCGTCAGTCCAAGTAGACCCAGTCCGGGGGGTTATACCGAACAGAGAACACTGTATTGCCATAGCTGGACAGTGGGTGAACTGAGTTTTTAACCTTCGCAAACTGCTGACTGGTACTAGTTCAGAGTTACCGTAGTCGATATACAGCACCTGTGATATAGTACCGTCATGTTGTGGGCATACCAATCCTATATCATTCTACAGTGTACACAACGGTACCAAGTACAAAATCTAATAGAACGAATAGCTGCCGACGCGATGGTGGGAAAAGGTGCGGTATTGGGTCAATAGTGCAATCCGTCACCCACGGGGCCACGGTATAGAATTAAGTTGATAATCTAGTAGAGGGTCCGCAGTAGTCCCATTAATTTAGTATTACTGTACAACTACTACATGATAATCTAACTATCTGAAACTCACATTAGCGGAGGCGTTATCAGTCTCCTGAACTCGTGCCCGGTACCAGAACCCATCCAAAGTGAACTTACAGCACACCAGATCTCCTGTAGTCACACGATTCAGGTAGTCTTCAGCGGTTACTGAGAGTCCGTAGTACTTCACCTGCAGATCAGGTCATTAGCAAACAGTGAACATAATTAGCAAACAGATCACTGATAATTAGCAAACAGTGAACATAATTAGCGAACAGATCACTGATAATCTAAATTATTAAATACCTTCTGTTTCAGAATAACAATTTATGGTCCAAATAGCTATATCAAGGACAAAAGAAACTCGCGATAAATTAGGCCAACAATCACGGCGCCGCGACAAGCCAGAGTAGGTAAAATCGCGGGGAAAATCACGAAAATCGCGGCGAACGATAATATTTTTGCAGATCTATATGTAGATATTGGGAGACAACCCACCAAAACATTCTGCAGCTCGTCCAGATCATTTCTATCCTTGGTCTTCTGAACGTAGAAACAATGTGGCGTGTTCACGACACTTACTACCACCTTATCTTTGTTCTCTGTAAAACAGTTTTAAGTGTTAGAATAACATCTCACAGGAGGTGACCGGGACATGATTTCAGGCCTGACCGGGACCGGGACCGGGATACAAAATGTGACTTGACCGGGACCGGGACCGGGATAGCTCAAAATTGCCAATCCCGGTACTGGGATTCCCGGTACCGGGAATTCCGGTCGATTACTGGTTAATTCATGATCATAATTTATTACTCAAACTTGTTTAGCAATTTTAAACATTGTTGTATTTGGCTCAGATGATGTTTAAAGATGAAATTCACAATGAATGAAAGGAAAAACTTAAAATCACAGTTAATGAAATTATGTAAAAGATCCCGGTCAAAATCCCGGCAAATTTGAGTGATTGACCGGGACCGGGACCGGGACCAAGAATCCCGAATTAACCGGGACCGGGACCGGGATCATAAATAAATAAATCAGCATTTGACCGGGACCGGGATAGCTCAAAATTGCCAATCCCGGTCACCTCCTGACATCTCATTGGAACGAGTAACCACGTATTAGCTTTTGTTTTACACGGCATTTCTATGTTGGTTCTTTAGATTTGTGCCCTCATTTGCATTCTGCAACCTTTCAGAACAAATACCGTTATTACCCTTAAACGTTATTGTGCAAGACCCAATTTTAATTGTTCACATGCAGGTCGTCAGTGTAAATTTTAGTCAGGCTAGTACTAAGTCACAATGGGGGGGGGGGGCCAATGACTACAAATGGAAACTTTTGGGGATTAATGGGGACTAAAAATCATGGGGACTAGAGGTCAACTCGTTGACGTAATTCACCATTTGTCCCCATAAGTCCCCAGAATTTTTGACAGTTATTTATGGTTTTCAAGTTAGTTTAATAACGATACGATCGAGATGTTTTGTCCAAGATAAGAGTAGGTTAAATCTAAATGGGGACTAATGGAGACTTTTGGGGACTAATGGGGACTAAAAATCATCTAAATGGGGACTAATGGAGACTTTTGGGGACTAATGGGGACTAAAAATCATGGGGACTCGGGGTAAAATCGTTGACGTAATTCCCCAAGTCCCCAAAAGTAGTCATTGGCCCCCCCCCCCCCCCCCCCCCCCCCCCCCGTCACAATATATAATATAATATTATATAACATAGTATAGTAACAGTCTGTAGAAATGTCCGACGAAACGGAGCTAAAAATAGAAGCATCTCCCCCTCTGAATCCGACTTGTGGACTAAACAGGATTACCTCCTCGTGTCACTGGCGGTACTGATAAAGATTGGGGACGGAGTCGAGGCTTATCTCCCTGGAGTCATCACCCAGACAGTATCATGTGAACTCGGATTTTTGGACTTTCAAGAGGGAATCCTAGCTGTGATTCTGTATCTGTTTTGGGCAATCTCATGTATGGTATCAGTCTTTATTTCAAAACAATTGGGGGAACGATTCACACTACTTTTGTCACTCTATTTGTCAATTGTGTTTGCTATTTTATGTGCGGTGGTTCCTAATTATTACACCCTTATCCTCTCTAGAGCTTTAACCGGTATCTGTGTTGGATTAAACGACGTTACAATTGGTATATTTCTTGCTAAGCTCGTTTCACTAAAGGAGTCTTGACTCAAAGCACATTTCTGGCAGAAGCTCTTGGTATAGCAGTTGGAGGAACTTGGGTGTCCTTACTGGGATGGCTGATTCTAGACCTTGTAACCTGGAGGGTTTTCGTTCTGCTGACTTCAATCCCGCTATTTGTTCCTCCCATCATCATTCTTCACTTTTTCATCGGAGAAGAACCAGAGAAAGGCAAAGAAGGAGAAAGTGAAACTGTTGCAGAGAGAAACATTGTTCCGACTGAAACTGACCGTATCTGTCGACAAGAAACCAACAGATGTCTCAAATTTCTCTGTGAGGGTCATCAAATCAAGCATATTTTTCTTCTGTAACCAATTCGTTGGATATGGAAGCATTATTCTTCTACCGTGGCTGATGAGAAGCTTCAGAAGAGGTCTCCTCCAAGAAATTGAAGGTTATGAGGAAGTTGTTCAAGGCAATGATTTCCTGATCCTGTCAGCAGTAACTGGTGCAAGCAACCTCACAGGGAGACCACTAGGGTACTTCCTTTTGAGTCGTGTTAAGTTCCTGATCCTTCAATCTGTAATCACGGTAACCATAGCTATAAGCTTTGGTATCATTCTAGCAAATCCTGGCCTCATAGCTTCCGTGGTGCTGTTAGGGCTGGCAAAGCTGTGTTATTCCATACAGGCGGTGGAGGTTGGGTTATTACACAACGATTACGATTACTTCGGAAGGACACGATTAGAGCTGGGATGTTCCGTGACTATGGCTTGGGGTATGGTTGGAGGTGTGGTGGGAACTTCTTTAGCTGCCTTCCTGGATCCCCAGATGGCAGTAGCTTCCACTGTGGTCATAGTGTTTGTTGAACTTATCGTTATCTGCTTCATGAAGGAAAGATTCTAACAACTTTATTAAGGACTTTATTGAGGACTAAGCGATTCGATTAATCAATTTGATTATAGTTATATACAACTCGATTTTGGGCGTGTTCATTTTAAAATATACGAATATGAGAGGCATGAATTTAGAATTTATACTTTATCGAGAATCTTCAAATTATCCTTTAAATACTACTATCTAATCATATTAGTTTAACAAAACAATTATTTCTTTACTTATTCAAATTAATAAAACTATTATTCAATAAAATAATTATTGTACCTGCAGTAGCGAATTGAACTGTGAGAGGCTCGCTGGGCTGAGAGGTGACACTTAATTGTGTCATGTTCAATGACTCCCAGTCATTCTCCACTGGAGGGGGAACAATGACACCTGCTGTGGGTGTCATATTTCTGATTATTTTGTAGATAGTGGGGGTGATCAACAATATTCAGTTTCGATCTAATAGTAGATTTCTTGTTGTTTTTAAACTTGATCCAGTCTAGGCTAAAGCTAACATATAATATCCAGAAGATCTGAATTATGAACTTGCTCGTTATTTCACGAAAGTACGAAAAACAGAAGAAATAAAAGCAATAACCCAGACATACCTCCTCGTTATACTTAGCCACTGTCGAGTTAACTGTATCCATATTATAATTGTGAACGTCGTCAATGTTGAGTTTACAAAATTCGTTTATACACTGCGATAACATTCCCTTTTTAGTGGAGAGTGTGGGTCGTTTCTCACTTTGTACGATCAGCGAACATTTCATACTTTCTATCCCTGGAGAGTTGATTATTAGCAGGTGTAACTTTTAAGATAAGCAAATATCTTAAAATAAGCTAATGTAAAGGCTTCAAATAAGGATTTAACCAATATTAAGAAAAATGATGTGTTTGTTCAAAAAAGTCCCCCGAAGAAAACTTTCGAAAAGAAAGTTTTCTTCTGTTTTTGTAATGAAAACGTTGTCGTCATAAATCATAACACATAAGAGGTCTGACTCTTATCCTACAACCTCGACGTGACAAAACGAACTGCTAAAAACGAACTTCCAAAAAGCACTTGATACGTTATGTTTAATAAAACTTACCTTTCTTGATGGTCTGAACCTCAGACTGCTTTTCAATCAGTGCATTCTTTGAATTTTTGTGGCGCTGGATCCAGTTGAAATTTTTACGAGCAGTCTTTTTCGTTTTCACTATTTCTGATCTGATCATATTTTCAAATTAAAAGGACTAAAGATAATTAAATTTCCACCAAAAGCTTCAACAAAACACGTTAAATATATTCCTTTTGATTTTATAAGATGGAGTTATCTCGACAGAGACAGGGACAGCCAGGGACATCTTTTTACCTGTAATTTAAAAGAGGCTCCGTAGTTTTTGACTGTGCGTCATCAAGAGCACCCAACAAAGCTTGCTCTCTGGCCTGCAATACACCGTGAAAATAACCAAACTCCTTTCGCACCTCTGACTTCAGTCTCAGAAAGTCTTGCTCTACCATGGGTATAAGATCTGTGGCGATGTTCTGGTCAGTTTCCTCCAATTTCTCTAGAGCTAGGTTGTGTTTCTGGATAAGATCGTCCATCTGATCCGGCTCACAGACCAAGTCGATTGTTTCCCCTGGTAAGTGGTGAGATTTTTAATATATAATATTTAAACATTTTGCTGATAGTGTGTTTGTTTGCTGGGGACCGGCCCGAAATACCAGCCAATGTTTATTCAAAAATATATACAATAAGTATTATCTATTCAAAGTCAGAAACTCACACAAAATTAGATATCGTTGGAACTATTAAAATGGACCTTATTTAACAAGCATAGCTGAGCACAGTTATAATTGCCTTAAATAGGATTTTAAGGTTGAAATTATCATGTTAATGCACATTCTGAGTTGTAAGAGTGGAAACAGGCCCAGCTAGCTAGCTATTTCAAAATTTTGTAAATACGACTGTTATCAGTCGCATAGCATTATGCCGTTGTTGCAGGTGAATTGTTGACAGTGTAACTGAGATGGTATGCAGTGAAATTGATTCGGTGATGCTTGCGGGCGTGCTTATTGTATTAAGACGAGATTGTGTGTAAAATTCTTGAAATAAAAACTTGGTAAAACAACCATCTCCATAATTTTGGATGATTAAACTTCTCTTAAACAAATTTAGGTTTAACTAGCAAAGGTAAAACACACCAAAGAGCAAAGAAACAAATATTACCTGTTGAGGGGCACTGAGGACACACAGGTTTACCATCATGCTCCAGGCACTGTGTAGGAATAGCATCTGGATGGAACTGGCATTGATCAAACAGTGATTTAGGTTTGATAAGCTCCGGACGATGGCTCTGCAAAGCTACTAGTTTGTGTGCTTTGTCTGAACATGCAGTGCAGTAGGGCAGGGACCCGCAGTTCTTGCACTGGAGAGAAGACCTGCCTTTACACTCACAACAGGGTGTATCTGGAGGTGAAGAGTGTTAGTATCTTGTTTATAATTTAAACAAACTGAATTATTGACACGTGATCATTTATTTTAGCTTTTCTGACACCTCACACCTGACAAAGAAGTTGGTTTCTGTCAGAAATGGTTGCCATTTTTGTGGAATGTAACTGTCACCAGAATACACCAACATTAGCCGAAGTTTTACCATATTGGTGATAGTAAGGGATCATTCATTAAAGTTTAGACCCCCTGTAACTGCGGGTCCATTACTGTTATCAACACGAAACCCAACTTAGGCCAATTTCGACTAAATTTTGGTAAAAATAACTTACAGTCGTCCTTATCCTCCACCTCTGATTCTTCTTCATCTGAACTCTGCTGTCTTGCCAGATCTGTCAACTTGGTGGCCAGCTCATTGTGTTGCACCTGAGGGGGCTTACTGTTTATCACCTGATAACTTATCATACTTTTTCAAACGTTATCATATCTTCACATTTAATATTTCTTATAGATATTGGTATGGGATTTTAACAGAATTTAGGTTCCAACCGCTCTGTTAAAAATTATGGCATGAAGTTATAAAAACATAAAGTTCATTATATAATATTGTATAATTTTACACAGCCAACATAACGTATATTTTGAATGTTTTACTGTTGATGTATATTAGTTACCATTGCGTCGACTGCATTCTCAGTTCTTCTGTTAGGGGCGGTAATGATACCGTAGATATGAGCATTTATCTGCAGCTGCTTGATGCTCTTTAGACTCTCTATGTAGTGATATTCTGCACAGTCTGAGGAGGTATTGTTATAGTGCTTTATCCAACCACTGCACTAGTTGCACAGACCTCAGAGAACAGATTGGTATTTTACCCACGACTCTTGTGCCGTAGATACGAAAAAGTCAAAGAGTCAATGACTTGGGTTAGTGATCGAGGTTTTTTGTGTATAATATGGTAGTTTAGCGGTCACCCACATTAAAAAAATTGCACTTCTTGTTAAACAATGCAAACGTTGTCAGGTATTATCATATGCCGCTCAACTTTACAAGATAAACAAGTCCTATATAACCAAAGCTAACCTGGACATGTGATATTTCCCTTCCCCTTGATGAGTCTCCCAAACCTGGTGATACAGCCCTCACAGTAGGTGTGCCCACAGTTCAGCAATATGGGTATTGTGGGTGGGTCTTTGCTGTACTTCTTTGTACAATTGTGACATATTGGCGCGCTTTGCGGCATAAACTTGCTGTGTTGAAGTAATGGGTTATGGGTAGAAACAAACAAAATGCCATACCTTAGTGAGTTAGGCTTAATTATTAAGTTTGACGAACTTAAATGATTTAAATTGTATTCCTCTAGATTGCTTATCAACAGTGACACGAATAATACGAAGGTATATCACGTAAGTTAAATTAAAAGAACACTAAGTCCATTAAATACTGTTATAAGCCGATATTATGCTTTAAAATCAACATTCAACACCCATTAAAGCGTATCACTAAAAATTAAAAACTGCATCGGTCATTTAAATGATATTCTCAATAACTTAAAAGCTGAAAGACGAAAGCAGCCAGAATTTTACACCGTGTTCCATTTTACAACATTTTCCTGATGAGAGTGTTGATCTTCTCAGCACGGTTTCCCCAGGCACCCTTTTTACTAAAATGAACTGCCACTCTTCTGAAGCCGCCCTTTGGGGGCTGCAACTTGAAGGGGTACATGAACTCTATCAGCATTTCAAAATGAGGTCCTGCTTCGAAGATCTGCTTCACCACATCTTCCAAACACAGCAGACCTTGTTTTGAGAACTTGTTCTCGATAATCACATTTGAACTGAGAGCTGATTTCACCCCGTCTGCTTCTCCGTACCCTAAAATGGGAGTGTCAGTACAAGTAGCATGATACAATATATAGTGTCTAATATATAGTGCCCCACTGTTATTTGTTTTGAAACTCCCCGCCAGCTAGTCTGAGGTGACTCGCAGTCTATGCTGATAATATAAATACCTAGTAGCTTCCCTTGCGGGATATATCTGCAAATTATCAGCTCTCAGTGTCCACGAGTTTTAGTGCATATAATTCTCGGAAGGTATTATAAGTTTTAATTACAGCTCCTGTCACTAACTCAATCATATATAACTTACCATATTTGAAGATCAGGTCATGAATGGAACGCAGACTGGGATAGCCCCATGTGACATAGGGTTCAATGATTCTAATCTTTTCAATCATATTCTCTGAATGTTGAACCAAAACCGCATTGTTCATCTCTGTAAGCCTCAAGTGCTGAAAACGGGAAAATATTTCAACATCCTCTCCCTTAATTGTTTAATCTTAATACAAAGCCTGCTAAGAAGGCATTGGGCAATACCCGTTTTACGTTTCAACACTAGCTGAATAGCGTAAATATTTGACAATATTTTTCTTCAATTTTCTTCAATATATATTGGAACCTAATAATGAGGTCTGATCGTAGGGCCTGTCGTGATATCATGGATCGCTTAGGTTCCACCAGGATCTGGTAGTCCTCATAATTCTGCGGCCTCTATGTGTCGTCATCTCGCACAACTCCGAAAAACCGTTGTGAGTTTGGCATGTGAAAATTTGCAGCCCTACAGACATCGATTGGGTTAACGAGTTGTCGTACGTCACCTCAAGATCGGGTGACAGGGGGCTGAACAGGCCAGAACCCAATTGATTGGGTCGGAGGTCACGTGATTATGAGCCTGAGGTCACGTGACTATGACGTCACCAGAGCTGAGAGCTCGTTCTCCGTTTCCCGCTCTTTGGACCAGGTGAGCTTGCATGCTTGTGAAAGTGGGTGTAAGTACAGCTGTACTGTAGTTACATCCAATTACCCCTAATAGAACGAAGATTTATTTTCTGACAGAAAGCTAGAAATTTACCAAAATATCGACTTTGTTCAACATTTATTTTGATGACCACTCCTGACCTAAAATTGCACGAGAAATCGATTAAACTTGGTTTCAGAACTCAACAATGCTTCCTTATGCCTTAAAATCCATTTTTATCGATACAATAAACATTTTGATCCTGTGGATTAATTAGTAACAGGTAACAAATGCACAGAAAAAACCATCGCACTTACATTGCATTCTTAACGGGTCGATTTCGAGTGACCAATAATCGTCGTGATGATATTTATACGTCATGCGTTCCTGATCATCATCAGCAATCAAGAGACAGGAGCGGCGATTGCTTTAAATCAACGGTTTACGTTATTTTTTGTGAATTCGACCCCTGTTTTAACAGTTATCACACTTTGTCATTGAATGTATTGAGGATATCTTTACAAATAAGAGGACCAGTAAATAAAATTGTCACAAGTGTTTCTCTTACTCACTTTCGATAAGACACAATGCAAATTCTTACTTAACCATAAGATTCGGAATTTTTCAACCGTTGAAGAATATCGGAATTTTATAAAATATAAGTTCAATTTTTACAAAAAATCAACGAATCGTATGAAATTTCATCAGCAGTTAGTTCCAGAGTAGGGATCACAGCAAAACGAAGGAATATAATTTCTTGCGGGAATCATTCCTGAAATATTGTCGACAGGTTAAAGTCTACTAGCAGGAACCCGTCTAACCCCTGAGTGGTTTTAAGACTCAAGAGACTAAATAAATTATTACCTATTTAATTCGCGTTTTTGCGGAAAATCGTGTTAAATTTGATGCCGTGGTGTCAGTAAAATGGTACGGATATATATCGTCTCGCTTTATATATAGTAAGATTGTACTTCCGTCACTTGGGTGACATATAGTTGTTAAAAGCCTAAATAATAAGTTACATTCACTTAATATGGCTTATGTTTAGTCATATTTATAACCCATTAATGATGTGATCTGAAATTTAATTAAGCTACAGACGTTTTTTGTGAAGTAACAAGAAATCGTGGACCTTCCTCATGGTCACGTGAAGCTTCTTCAGTTTTCTAAAGGTAAAAGATAAATGAATAAAATCTGTTATAGTTTGAGGATCAGTTAACGAATTTTAATGTTACATAGGAAAAATGTTACAGCACAAACAAACAAAGTCCGTCCGTAATTCGCTGATACGTGCTCTATGTTCAAACTTGCTCCCTTCTTAAACTTCTGACTTAGTCTACGGATATTGAATAAAAAATTCACGTGTAAAGTTACAAGTAATAATGGGGGGGGGGGGGGGGGTGTCACATCCGTCTATGTCCGCCTATGTCCTGTCCTTTTTGGATTCTATGAGACAACGGACGTGTTTTTTGGGACATTGGCGGACACGGACGGACATATAGGGGAAACGAGTAGAACAGCACACGATAGATTTTCAGAGCATCGAAGAGCAGTCAACAGGCCTTTAACCTATCCTGATAATGCGTTGGCTGCTCATTATTCAGAGTTTCACGATAACATAGAACCAGATATTTCCTTCGATATTTTAGAAATTAACTTATATAGCACCATTAAACGTAAAGTGACAGAAGCTTACTACATTAATGTATTTAAACCTAGTATCAATAACAAAGAAGAGTGCGAGAAGCTTAAGGGATTTCTTTTACAACATATTCAAAGACAAATTTAAACAAATAGCACACGACCCTGCTGTTCAGTAGATATTATGTACTTGGACAGAGTGTAAAACGTGTGTACATCACTATTTTCAATGTAATGTACAATACCATTTGATGTAACCTGTATTCAGTGTGTGTAATTTTAATTTAGCATTTTAACTAGTATAGAAGCATTTATTATATACTAACATTTATAACAATTTTAGCCTGAAGATGGCGTTGACGCCGAAAATTTGCCCTTACTCCTAACTTCCTTGTTTCACTTGTCCTTGTCTCTTCCAACCGGATAATATCCAGATATCAATTAATCCACAGGATCAAAATGTTTATTGTATCGATAAAAATGGATTTTAAGGCATAAGGAAGCATTGTTGAGTTCTGAAACCAAGTTTAATCGATTTCTCGTGCAATTTTAGGTCAGGAGTGGTCATCAAAATAAATTTTGAACAAAGTCGATATTTTGGTAAATTTCTAGCTTTCTGTCAGAAAATAAATCTTCGTTCTATTAGGGGTAATTGGATGTAACTACAGTACAGCTGTACTTACACCCACTTTCACAAGCATGCAAGCTCACCTGGTCCAAAGAGCGGGAAACGGAGAACGAGCTCTCAGCTCTGGTGACGTCATAGTCACGTGACCTCAGGCTCATAATCACGTGACCTCCGACCCAATCAATTGGGTTCTGGCCTGTTCAGCCCCCTGTCACCCGATCTTGAGGTGACGTACGACAACTCGTTAACCCAATCGATGTCTGTAGGGCTGCAAATTTTCACATGCCAAACTCACAACGGTTTTTCGGAGTTGTGCGAGATGACGACACATAGAGGCCGCAGAATTATGAGGACTACCAGATCCTGGTGGAACCTAAGCGATCCATGATATCACGACAGGCCCTAGTCTGATCGTCATCTTCTTACAGCGTTCGATGTCTGTGTGAAGGTAAAATGGTGATATCCTCTGGATCAGGCAGAGGTTGAGTGTTATCGGGATTATTTCTTTAGTATAATCAATTTGACTTATGTCCCTTAAGCGCTTTTAACTACCGTTCACCGAACCTTGACTGCGGCTTTGTTAACAAGGTTTGGCCGGTAGAGGGTCCGCAGTAGTCCCATTACCTTAGTATTGCTGTTCCACTACTAAATATATTGGAACCATCACAAAACTCATCACAAATTACCTGGAGGATTTTTCTAACTTTCTGGGGCATCGGGCCGGCGATGTTTGCCATTCTCATGATGAACAAGATTTTGACTGTTTCTGGAACTTTCACAACCTGCAAGTCAGTGATGCTAAACGCATGGTTTCATATTTTAATTAAATATGTGACAAGATTAACAGAGCCAACCCAACATGGGAACATCAATCACCTTCTATTTTATTTTTGTAATAAACTACCTGATGTTTCAGTCTTGTTATCCGTTTATCGTTCATTCCAGTTCTGTAGCTCTCATTAACAAAGTACTCAGCACGTTTGAATGGTGCTTTAGCTTTCCCTACACGTTTCTGAAAAATTCAATGTTAATCAATTAGTTCAAATAACATTCGTTTTGAATTAATATTTGTATTACTAAGGAGAGTTACTTTAAATTGATCAACAGATATTTATTAAATCATTTGAATCAACAGCAGATTTATATAAAAGCAAATAAAGTAGTGTACTGTAATCTATAATACTATACTAGTGCCATATTACTATACTTTTCCATACTATACTAAATGGTCAAAATAAAATAAAATCTTTAAAAAACGAAAGATATACCTTCTCCTGAATCTTTTTCTCGATGGCTTTTGCCACACGCTCCTTGTTAAGCTGTCTTCTTTTCCTTAACAAAGCGGTTGGCACCGTTTTTAAGGCAGGTTGCTCTATAGGATCCATAACAAATCTCTACAATTATAGTGAAAATTAGAATGCTGAAATGAAATGAGGTATTTATATCCCGCTCATATGATTAACCAACATAACAAGAAAGGTGGTTAACCATGACAGAGCGGCTGACTATGAGTGAGGTGAGCAAATGTGTAAATGTGAACAAAAGTATAACTCATTATAAGGCAAAAAAATGATTAAAATATCTTTTATTGTAAACAACATACAACCATACAAATTTTAAGAAACCATACAAATTTTTATTTGAAATGAAGAACTTGAAAAAAACAGGCTCGACCTCAACAGAAAATAATAATTGGGTTTTTCAAAAAAGGCAATAAAGTGACTTCTATAAATAACTCCCCTTGGCTTTTTTATGTGCTATGATGCTCCAAAATCTGTATTAAGAATCTCAGCACGAAACTTTGAGAGAAAGATAACAAGCATTTCAATTAACTTTAAAAGTTTATCTCCATTGTAAATACGTTGATCTCTTTTGGGAGTAGATTCATCAGTGACAGATAATGATTATTCATTACACTTGAAAGATATCTCTCGGACTGTGTGAATGCCCTGATGTGTTTTGAGAGAAGATTTGTTCTGGAAAGATGAGGGGCATTCATTGCACTTGAAAGGTTTATCTCCTGTGTGAATACACTGGTGTGATTTGAGATTATATTTCGTAGAGAAAGATGAGGGGCATTCATTACACTTGAAAGGTTTCTCTCCAGTGTGAATACGCTGATGTGTTTTAAGATTATATTTCTGAGTAAAAGATGAGGAGCATTCATTACACTTGAAAGGTTTACCTCCTGTGTGAATACCCTGGTGTGATTTGAGAGAAGATTTGTCCTGGAAAGATGAGGGGCATTCATTACACTTGAAATGTTTCTTTCCTGTGTGAATACCCTGGTGTGATTTGAGATTATATTTCGTAGAGAAAGATGAGGGACATTCATTACACTTGAAAGGTTTTTCTCCAGTGTGAATACGCTGATGTACTTTGAGATTAGATTTATGAGAGAAAGATGAGGAGCATTCATTACACTTGAAAGGTTTTTCTCCAGTGTGAATACGCTGATGTGTTTTAAGATTATATTTCTGAGTAAAAGATGAGGAGCAATCATTACACTTGAAAGGTTTACCTCCTGTGTGAATATTCTGATGTATTTTGAGAGTAGATTTCCCAGTGAAACATGAGGAGCATTTATTACACTTGAAAGGTTTATCTCCGGTATGAATACGCGACGCTCATGTGCAAGAAGTTTAGAATTGAATTTTGAATGACTAAACATTCTCTCTGATAATGGTTCAGCACTTATCAATTCATTAGAATTTGGATTTGAACTGATCGTTTCTTGATGGTGTTCTTTTACATGCTCAACAAAGCAATAGTCATTCAGGAAATAGGTATCACATTTCGGGCAAATGAAACTATTTCCTTCCAGTTCATTACGCTCAGTATTAATCGCCAGATTAGGTATCAGAGTTAAATTATCATAATCCTGCTCAGTTTTAATCTCCTGTTTTATCAAGATTAAATCGTCAAAATCCTGCTCAGTTTTAACCTCCTGTTTTATCAGGGTTGGCTTGTCTAAATCCTGTTCCGTTTTATACTCCTGATTTATCTGAGTTAAATTGTCAAAATTCTGATAAAACGTTTCTTCAGCAGCAGCTGGTGATATGTTACTAAGCTCTGGCATAGTCAATTATCCTGCAATAATGTTATTGTAAATTGAAGTTTTAAGTGCTCATAGTTAAAAATGATAGAGAAAGCGAATCTTAATTTTAATTTAAACGATATTTACTTAGGATGTCCGCCAAAATCTCAGATTTTCAGACCAACCCCCTCCCCCTGTCCAAATTTTTAAAGCCACTCTCATGAGCTGCTCTGGGAATCGACTTCTCGTTTTTTTTATATAGGGTCATTGTGACATTATGTGTTCACTGTTTGAAACAATTTATTAAAATTATATATTGATTTTTTGAAGGGTTGTTTTTATATAGGGTCATTGTGACAATTATGTGTATATTGTTTGAATAATTTTACTTTATCGACTTCTCGTTCAAAATACAGGGATCTAAACTTACAGAGTAATTAGTGTCAAACAGTTGAAATAAATGAGAATTTTTCATTAATTCTGCCAAAATTTCCGGACGTCCGGATTTTCAGAAACCACCCCTCCCTATTCGCCGGATGTCCCTAGTAGATGGCCCCTATACGTATTATGTGTTTAACAACAATTTATATACAATTTTCATGGTGAACGAAATAAATTATTCAGGTATTGACACCAAAATTAGAATTCTATCATATAATTAGGTACGATTTTGAACCAGAAGAGCGATCAAAGTCCCTGATGTTTAACAAGGTTTCGTGTCAGCTGCCACAACCTCTACATTGAAAGATGTCACTACCAAAGAAAGACAAAACTTTAGGAAAGACCTGCTGTACACACAACCATACACACACACACACACACACACACACACACACACACACACACACACACACACACACACACACACACACACACACACACACACACACACACACACACACACACACACACACACACACACACACACACACACACACACACACACACACACACACACACACACACACACACACACACACACACACACACACACACACACACACACACACACACACACACACACACACACACACACACACACACACACACACACACACACAAACACTCATAACTCACTGTAGGGCCTGCAAAATCATCACCTTACATTTATTAATTCCCGACGTTATTCTTTGATAATTAATCAAACCCCCCTTTTGATTGACGATGTCAATCCGTCGAGATCGTTGCTCTGCGAAGCAGAACAACGATCGACGACAGATTCGATGCGAAGCAAGAATGCTAGTTTGCGCGGCGCGTCGAAGCGTCGAAGTCCTCTAAACCCCCCTTTGTATTTTTTAAAGAACAAAAACAATTTTCAGCGTTTCGATAACTTTTTACGGACGGCGCGGCACTTTGCCTATATGTTAGTTACTTTTTATTCATACATTTTATTCTTTGCTGTGCTTTTCTCATAAGTGCAAAATGTGCCGTACATGACGTCATGACAGGTTTAAGTGTATTTAATGGCGTATTATTCCCTTTTAAACAAATGATACTCACTTTGTATAAATTTCTTTTAATTAAAAACTTCTTTTAAAAGTAGCGCGCTCCGCTGGTTCACATAGCCATGTATTCTATATCACCCCGGCGAACGCCGCGGGCTTCATATTGCTGCGCGTGTTAAAATAAATTTTCGACATAAATTTGTCAGGAGATCGACTGTAATTCCGTTTACGAACCTTTTAAAGATATTTGACAGTGCCGATTCTATCCCTTAAAGGATTTTCAATAGTGCCGTGGAAAAATAAAACATCAAATTCATTCATCTGAACATTAGTAAAGGTTATAATGATATCAAATCAAGATTTCAAACGCGTACAATCATTAACCCTAATCAAGTATTGTCAACTGTGATTAAAGATCAGAGCAAAGTATGCTATCCTATATGTAAGCTACAATGAGGAAGAAACAGCATTATACAACAGTATTACAATAATAAATATAGGTATAATACCAAAATGTAACTATTACTGCTAATAAATACAGTTTAAAGATAAACTTATCAAATTTAAAATTGACACGAAACTAATACGCGGTTTATATTAGAATGCAACACAAACACTAAACACATCAAATAGAAACAAAAAAAGATATCTCACACTGTCAGTCATTACATATTACAATTATATAAATAACACCGAAGAACTCATATATCAACAGCTCGAGTAGCGCACACTACTAATACTAATCTCGAGTGTCTGACCGTGGCAGGGGAAGCGTCCAGGGTTCGATGCAGCGACTGTGATCTTTTAAACATTTTGTGAAAGTCGTCTTTGTTTAAGAAGGTCCACTTCCAGTAGCCCATTTTCTCCCCACATAACATTTCTTCATCCTCAGCAAGACCTGTTTTATTTTCCATTACAGTAATTCCATGTTCCAATGAAATCTAACTCTTCAATTTTAATATCAGCAGTCGGATCCTGAAATATGGAAGTGAAACTCAGTAAATTTTTACAGTCAAGTAATACTATAACTTCTATTCGTAAAATTTTACAAGATTTGTTTCCAGTTTCGGACAAATTCACAATATTACTACATAACAACTTAGTAATGTAAGCAGTAAGGGCCCTCTCCTAATTTTAATCTGTAGAAGTGCACGTGCAAATAACGCGCGACTTCAATGCAAAAATACGCGTGTGCTCTCGGCGCGCGCTAAAACTCTGCGCTGAAAATATTGGTTTGGTAACACAACGAGAGTTTTAAAATTCCCGCCAATTCCAAACTCCAGAAAAAGAATCCGAAATTTTGGGACAGCCTAAAACATATTTTGATTAATGCTTTTCGACTTTATTTGTCCGTAAACTGACAACTACAGTAAATCTATTTTCTCTACGAACTGGGCACGAGTTACTTGTTTTAAAATACAGCAAATCTATCTTCTCGGAGTGGGCACGAGTAACTTGTTTTAAAATACAGCAAATCTATCTTCTCTGCAAACTGGGCACGAGTCACTTGTTTTAAAATACAGCATATCTATCTTCTCTGCGAACTGGGCACGGGTAACTTGTTTTAAAATACAGCAAATCTATCTTCTCTGCAAACTGGGCACGACTCACGAGTTACTTGTTTTAAAATACAGCAAATCTATCTTCTCTGCGAACTGGGCACGAGTAACTTGTTTTAAAATACAGCAAATCTATCTTCTCTGCAAACTGGGCACGAGTCACTTGTTTTAAAATACAGCATATCTATCTTCTCTGCGAACTGGGCACGGGTAACTTGTTTTAAAATACAGCAAATCTATCTTCTCTGCAAACTGGGCACGACTCACGAGTTACTTGTTTTAAAAATACAGCAAATCTATCTTCTCTGCGAACTGGGCATGAGTCACTTGTTTTAAAATACAGCAAATCTATCTTCTCTGCGAACTGGGCACGAGTAACTTGTTTTAAAATACAGCAAATCTATCTTCTCTGCGAACTGGGCACGAGTCACTCGTTTTAAAATACAGCAAATCTATCTTCTCTGCGAACTGGGCCCGAGTTACTTGTTTTGAAATACAGCAAATCTATATTCTCTGCGAACTGGGCACGAGTTACTTGTTTTAAAATACAGCAAATCTATCTTCTCTGCAAACTGGGCACGAGTTACTTGTTTTAAAATACAGCAAATCTATCTTCTCTGCAAACTGGGCACGAGTTACTTGTTTTAAAATACAGCAAATCTATCTTCTCTGCAAACTGGGCACGAGTTACTTGTTTTAAAATACAGCAAATCTATCTTCTCTGCAAACTGGGCAGGAGTTACTTGTTTTAAAATACAGCAAATCTATCTTCTCTGCAAACTGGGCACGAGTTACTTGTTTTAAAATACAGCAAATCTATCTTCTCTGCAAACTGGTTACTTGTTTTAAAATACAGCAAATCTATCTTCTCTGCGAACTGGGCCCGAGTTACTTGTTTTGAAATACAGCAAATCTATATTCTCTGCGAACTGGGCACGAGTAACTTGTTTTAAAATACCGCAAATCTATCTTCTCTGCGAACTGGGCACGAGTAACTTGTTTTAAAACACAGCAAATCTATCTTCTCTACAAACGGGGCCCAAGTAACTTGTTTTAAAATACGACAAAGTTAACTGCTGAATGTTCCCGGTCAAAAATTAATTATAGTTTATATTAAAATATTGTCTATTGTCTATGTTTTACTATAATGCTGGGAGCCTTGTTGTAAAAAATAGGGTACATACCATTACTTGAAAGTCGTTATTTCGGAGTGAGCAACCATTTTGTTGACTAGCGAATCTAAATTGAAATAGTCGAATATCACTCAATTTCAGTTGCAGGTCGTCATCCTTAAAATTAAAGAGCAAATAATTTCATTTTGTACTCGACCTAAGTCAATATAAATAGAAATTACAGCAATTTGAAGTAACAGCATATCAAGCTATATCATACATATTACATAATTATGAAAGCCTCGCAAAGATCTCGAATAAATCTGTAAACGTACATTTAACGGTAAGATATGTAGATAGCGCGCAATAGTTGCTCACGCACAAAACCAATATGGCTGCCACACAAAGCAACAGACTGTAACAAAAAATGAAAATTGTGAATTCAACCAGCTTATTCACTATTATCCAACGCGACATTGGTTTGGGCGCATTATCGACACGTTTTAAATGCGCGAAACATTTTTGTGCGCGGCACTAGCATTTTAAATTTTCAAAATTTAAATCATAGCCAGAGTTATGGTTATTTTTCAAAACAAATTTTGAGGCAAATTTTACGTGTAAATTATCCATTTTTTATTCATGATCACTCATAGTTTGAACAATTTTCCTTGGATTGAATTGAACTCTTCGATATTCGATTATTGAGACAATTATCTAAAGAACAAGATTACTTTAAAACTAAACATACGTAATTTGACTTAACATGAAGCTTGAGGAGATTTTAAAAGTGAAATTCAATCATTTTGTGCGACGTATGAAGCCCGCGGCGTTCGCTGGGGTGTATATGTAATAAGCGCCATGAGCTGGCACAGAATTTTTTGTCTCTGATTTTGGAAAATTTGGTATCAAAAGTTGCCTCTAAGTGTGAATAATGAAAATTCACCGTTTAGCACGATAACGTCGAGCTGTATGTGGACCTTTTGTGCATCGCAATAGTGTACAAAGGACGAAAAATGGCCAATGGGTAATTTATTGCTTAAAATGCCTATAACTTCTAACATATTGAATATTTTGAAATAATTCATACAGGATCGTAATGAGCTTAGTCGGACGCAACTTTTAGTACCAAAATTATAATATTTGAAGAACAACATTTTTTGAAAATTTGTTCAAAATTTCTCTTGTGTTCAGATTAAAAATTTTTGAAAATAATTTTCCTTTAAATCTTAAAATATTAGTACTAAAAGTTTCGTCTCAATGAGCTGATTACGATACCATAATGTTTAAGTGATAATAACTGAAAATGTGAAAGTTATAGGCCAAAAACTAAAAATTTGCGCGTAAAAAGCACGCGCGGCGAACAAGCCGCAAGCGCCGTGTAGCATTTTTAGCGAAAATTGCTACACGGCGGATTTATTTTATTTACAATTTTAGACAACTTTTGGTACCAAATTTATCGAAATCGGAGAAAAAAGTTTTGTGCTCGGTACGCTTGGCGCTTATTACACTGACTAATGTGTATACGAATACTGCATGCCGCGCTTGTTTCACAAGTAGAATTATACTTCAGCGGTCGCGCGCTACTGCAAGCGAGATGGCTCTGGTTAGAGCAATAATACTGGTTTTAACAAGTTTATTATCTGATGTTTACTTCCCAGGAAACCTTACTGGCCAGCTGGCCTTACTTCGAAAGTAAAAAGCTAGTGGCTAGGCTTCCGGTTTTTTACCTGGGGACCTCAGGCTATCATGTTAACGGGTGATACTCGTAAAATATCTGTTCCATATACAGGACCGTCGACGAGTCCAACTCGGCGCCCGTCCTGGTAGGTTGTAAACCTACAAGCTATCATGTTAATAAACGAAAAGAGATTAGGCGAAATGTTAGGCTGAGCGCGGCCCAGTAAACGGTTTTTCGTAAAATGTTCATAAACAATAAAGGGAAATTTTCGATACAAGGAATACAAATTTTTACAAATTTGAATTTTGATCTTTATTACAAATTAAACATATTATATATAACCATAAAAGCCGCGCGTCGGCTAATTTCCTCAACTTGGATTATAGTAGTAATTTCAGTTGACAGAAGCTGAAGGACGTTGTCATACGTTGTATGACCCGCCGCGCACGAAGTGCGCGGCTCCTCCTGTATCGTCAGAACGATAGTTCTGACGATGGGGGTCGCAACGTGATACAAGAAGGACGGCAGCTCAAAAGTTAAGGCCCAGTGCACCATCGGAAAGATCAAGGACTCGAGTGCCAATAATGGCTTTTTCGAACCCATATTCGCCGATTTGCTGTGGCCCAGATGAGCCGGGCCCTGCATGTTACGTATCCCAAATATACCTTTGGCGGCGCGCGCTTCGCGCGCGAAAAGTGGCATGCAACGAATGTCAAGGAAATTTAAGACAAAGTTAATTTCGAGTTATCTTAAAATCTCCAAAAAAGTCTCATTTTGGGCCGATCGAAAGTCTAGTTTGCCATTTTAACTATGCAGATTTTTGTACTCTGATTGGCTGAATTGAATTGTGTCATTAGCTGCTTGAACATTGGAATGCGCCACGCATTGCTCTAACCAGAGCCCTCTCGCTTGCAGTAGCGCGTATACACATGGCTATGTGAACGCCACGTGGGCAAATCACTTAATTGTTAATGTCGCGCGCCGCGCGAGCTCAAGCCGTCTGTTTAAATAAAACCACCTTTAGTAACACGGCGAGTCAGTAAGGTTTGCTTCATGCTGAGTTATAGTTATATTTATTATGATATCAATAATTATTGTAATGGCAGTAAAATTTCAATTTTGTTTTCATTAAAATTTTGTTTTCCTTAACGAAAAATTAAGCCAACTTCCCTATACGGTCATATTACGTGATCAAAACAGTTGTTTGCCAATATCTATGTCAAAGGTGAACTCACGCGATACGTAACGTTTGTCACGTTTTCGTATAGATGTGGTTTTATTTGATGTAGTTGATGTAAACGATACACCCTGTTTATAAATTTAGATCCAACGAATTGAACTGGCTACTTCTACTACTTAAAGGGTTTTTATAAAATTTACTAAGATTTTTTATTGAATTTCATATTGAATTTTATATAGGGTCAATGCTATATTATGTGTATATTATTTGAATTATTCTACACCATGTGTATCATGGGTGAATGTTGGCGAAATCCGTGATTGCAGGTTAAAGGCAGAGGCGGCTCGTGGGAGTTGGCTGGCAGTTTTGTTGGGTGTCCAATCGACGGACTGGGGAGGGGAGGGGTGGGTGACTTGGGGTCAGCCCAAGCTCCCTCCAAACTATCGATTGCATTACACACAGGGCCTCATGTATGTGATGTGTCACACTTCACAGGCGACAGCTAACAAAAACAAAAACTTACAATATGGGTGAAACAAGACACCACACGTGTATGATCTCAGCCGCGCAGTATCATAACAGTCGATAGTTCAAATTGCAAGGTGTCCTGGACGAACAAATCATATAGATTACCTGTAGTTGGACGCGCTTGATGTGCTTTGTACCGTTTACATATAACTATGTACTGTGTTAAAACTGCGCGGCTTAGTCGTCCAAATGTAGGGTTGGACGACCAACAACACAAAATTTCACAAAGATCATGCATGCGCTTTCATTCGAACGTTTGAGTGATTAAAGAGCTTTCTATTGCGATAAGATATTTCTGAACACTATTACTAATCACTATTTCTATTTTTAAGCACCAGCCACCAGATGGGTGTCCATGGACGCCTGGACACCCTCAATAGCTGCCTCTGGTTAAAGGGCCAGGGGTCATTTGCATGTTACTTAATACATTTTTGTTTTCTTGAGCGTAATCATTTGGAAACCCCCCTCCCCCGTCCGCTGTCGAGAGACTGTGGGATACTGAAGGGAAAGGAAGCAGTTCTAACGAGCTCTTCTCAAACACAA
Source organism: Bolinopsis microptera (assembly GCF_026151205.1). Lineage (NCBI taxonomy): Eukaryota > Metazoa > Ctenophora > Tentaculata > Lobata > Bolinopsidae > Bolinopsis > Bolinopsis microptera. Next base: position 2,822,747 of record NC_087080.1, on the reverse strand, counting down.
GGATATAACTTGTGAACTCGGCTAGTATATATGAAACATTTGTCATGGAGTTGTAGAGGGAGTTATGTGCCTCGCCGGGCTAAAGTAGTGGATGACCTTGCTGTACGGCAAGTTAAACAAGGATCTGAAACTACTAGGTTCCGTACAGACTCAACTCTGCACCCGTGTCAATATGTTCATTATATGCAAGCCTCTTGATTTATAATCACCGAGTCTAGTAATTGTTTAAGAGAGTTCTCTGGCAGTTACGAAACTCGAGAGACTGTGGGATACTGAAGGGAAAGGTAGCAGTTCTAACGAGCTCTTCTCAAACACAAGGATATAACTTGTGAACTCGGCTAGTATATATGAAACATTTGTCATGGAGTTGTAGAGGGAGCTATGTGCCTCGCCGGGCTAAAGTAGTGGATGACCTTGCTGTACGGCAAGTTAAACAAGGATCTGAAACTACTAGGTTCCGTACAGACTCAACTCTGCACCCGTGTCAATATGTTCATTATCTGCAAGCCTCTTGATTTATAATGTGTGAACAACCCCAATTCAAATAAGGCTGATCCCTGCTAAAAGATTTAGTATCTACTGTGTTGTAAGGGTACATCAGTAAATCAGCTCATCTACATATTTAAAAACATTCAATTCAATCAGCAGTTTGCAGAGCACAATTATAAATCTTGAGCAAAATAACTGACGAAAAACTATTCTTCATCATGCTTTCTCCGAAAGGGGCACTTTGTCATCTTATTTATCCCTTGTAACTCTTCTCCTGAGGGATCAGGTTGAAGGAGACAGTACATCTAAATTGTATTAACAAATAACCATAGTACCATACCATTACATGACAGTAAAAGGTTGCGTAGCCTAGCCCTCATGACTAGTCGTTATTATCTTATCTTACCCCAGTCCCCTTCTCGACTTTGCTTTCAAAGGGGAAAACCACTCCGTTACACACCCTTGAAATCCCGTTTCAGTTTCATTGCCAACATAGCTGTGATAGAAAACAAAGCATGCAGAATCTCAAAAGTTCTTTTTGTTTAACTTGGATATTTTTTTCCTTTAAAAATTGTTTACCTTTCACATTCCACATCAGAGGAAGACACCATACTAAAAATAATTTGTAAACGCTACCTCGCTTCTAACTAAATTAATAATTAATTGTGTATGGATACTTGCTTTTGTGTTTTGTGTTTCATTATAATCAATTCAATCAAAATCATCGATTCAACTATGATAGTGTACTAAAGCCGAAATATACTTAGCCATGTTTCATAGCTATGTTTCATATTTGAGACCTGTAACTTCGCAGATGGTATACTGTACCTACTCATTTGAGGATTCCATCGCCAAAATTTAAAAATTTAATTTTTAGAGGCCACACCCAATCAACAGTGAATTGCATATGTTTGTGTTTGCAAACATGCCAGAAACTCCATTTTGACACATAATAATAGTTCATTAAAAGTGGAAATTGATTGGGTGATCATGTCATACAGTGATAGTGTACACTTGGGCTTTTTATTGTGGATCTAGTGTCTTGACATAATAACCTAATAAATCGAAACTCTTCATGCTTGACATGTACATCTCTGATCTCAATCATCTGATAACTACTCAGTGAGTTGCTGGAGCACCCATTTTTTTCAGTCCACAAGTTTATCTAAAAAAGAAAAGCACAATCCATTAGTACAAATTTATTTTTTTTCCATCATTCAAAATATCAAAAACGTTTTATTTGGAAAAAATAAGCATTATTATTTGATTTGATCTATTTCTCAAATTAGTGATAACAGCAAGTCATACTAGAACTTTCAATCTGTACTCTCCAACTGAGAAATAAGCCCAAACGTATTTGTATTTACATTTTGATGCTGTATTATATAATATTGTGTAATATTGTGTAATATTGTGTAATATTGTGTAATATTGTGTAATATTGTGTAATATTGTGTAATATTGTGTAATATTGTTTAATATTGTGTAATATTGTATAATTCTGTAAAATGAAAAATTTCATCATTTGGATTATTATTAATTGTCCCCATCTCGCAGGTAGCATGACCTCATAGTTGCCACCATTCACGTTACTTCCTCAGGATCCAGTAAATCTACTGCCAGTTCAGGTAACCTGTCATTCCAGTTTTTATTTTCTCTATTTATAACTTTAGCACTCTATTTTTTATTGACTGCTGTTGGGCTGTTGCCAAAATTATTTGCTGCATGCATATGGCCCAATATATGGTAAAGGATGTATGAACTTGAATTTTTTTGCTTTATGCATCACTTGACTTGAACAATAATGACAATAAATGCATTTTAAGTGCCGCTATTTTGTTCAACTTATGCTGAGCTGTGTATGCAACTTCAGAAAAGATAACTTATTCCTTGCACTTGAGATTCACACTGCACAGATCTTTCCAGTCTTTATAAATACAAACTTGAAAACATGCAAACGTTGCTTTGAAAAACACTTATGGATAGCTACTGAAGCAAAACCACTATTGCTAAGGTTAAACAGTTAAAAGTAGCTATATCAATATAAGAAGCATGATGTACTATGTAAATTATACTATGTAATGTACTATGTACTATGTAATGTACTATGTAATGTACTATGTACTATGTTATGTACTAAGCAATGTACTATGTAAATTGTAGTGGCAGCTAGATGTGTTCTAGTGTCAGGTTGTTGATTAATTACTGTTAATCATTATTATTTGTCGGATTGAATATTCTTAATATTATCATTGTGCTAATAAACTACAACATACATTTTAATATTAATCTTCTATTTAATACATCTAGAATACCTATTGCTGATCACAATCATAACCTTGATAAATTTAAAAAAATCATTATTAGAAGCTTTCAATGATTTGAAATTTTCACAAATATTCAGTAAACGACCCTTGGCCTTTTTTGGTAAATAAATTCTTTATAACTATATATCTATTGTCAGGTTCAGATATGTCCAGTTCAGAAGAAGTATCCTGGATAAATTGGTTCTGTGGCCTGCGAGGTAATGAGTATTTCTGTGAGGTTGACGAGGATTACATCCAGGACAAATTTAACCTCACCGGTTTATCGGACATGATTCCTCATTATAAAAAGGTTGGTTTTTCAAAATTATTCAATACTTTTCAAATTTACGGATTTCAGCAGTACGTGGTCATAAAATAGAAACTTTTTAAAATATTGACCCAACGGTCCAACCTTTTCATCATGATCAGTTGATTTGCCAATAAATATGATATATTAATGCTTTTCATACAAAGTTACAACACAGTCTTCATATGTTATGTATCCTGGGTTTGGACAGGATATTACCCGCCTAAAATAGTTCCATCGCGTTACGTAATAATCAATAAATGTAATAGATTTGCGGGTAAATGGCTAACATTAGACTAAGATTATAAGTGTAATGATTGATCATTTGCTGTCACGTGACAGATATCTCCAGTTCTATAATTTTAATTACCAGAAAATACAGGAAATATTTAGTGACAATCTTAAATATTCAACATGAAGTGGAGACTTTACTGTTTGTAGTAGCAGTGCATCCCATACAGACTGAATAAAGCAGTGTATACATTATATACAGACACAGTGTATACATTATATACATTATACAGTGTATACATTATATACAGATTATATACAGACATAGTATACATTATATACATTGTATACATTATATACAGTGTATACATTATATACAGTGTATACATTATACAGTGTATACATTATATACAGACATAGTTGGTGACGTCATGAGATCTAACCAGTCATGTTCTAATTGTGAGCTGTATTTTCTCTTTTGACATGGTTCCCTCCGAATAATGTTGGGAAGTCTGGGTTTTTAATTCTAGCATGGTGAGCATGGGCAAGTTCTGTTCTTCTTCAAATTGGTGGTTCGGGCAGTGATCTGAGGCGTATTAGTATAGTACTAGTTAGAAGGTACTAGAAGGTACTAGACAGTTACTGTAGACAAGCGTGTTTTTTAGTTGTGGTATTGCCCGTGCCTTTTTACACGTATGTTCACAAAATACAATCATGTAATTGGCTTGAAATGCCCGGGAACATCAAATTATTTTTTGATCACGGTACATTTCTCAAAAGTAAATCACGATAAAAATAATGACGGAGGCCATGATGATCAAGCTCCGCTAATGATTAATCATATAAAGAGACATTTAGTGTACGCTTTTTAAAACTGTAATGTAACAAGTTATACTCACCTGCACATGTAATCAGTAACAATCTTCTCATGTTGTACATAATATACTTATATTTAAGTTATATTAATTAAATGTTAAATAAATAAATTCTAACATTTATTACACGCTTCGACATTAAAATATACCCAACAAGGATGTATATTTAAGTCATTCAAGCCAGACTTAGTGTGTGTGTATATAATAATATACATAACTTTCTGTATTACTTGCTGGTACAAGTGCTATCTATTTCTGAAGAATACAGTGTTTAAGAGCACAGGTGGTTGTGACTCAATGATCTAATATTTAGCAAGTTGATGTTAATATGTTTGCTATGTTATCGACAAAGGCTGGTTGATGTTTTTATAATAAATCAACGTGTAATGTGTATATTATATTGGTCATTGTGTGGAAGTGGGATTGTATTTCAATTAAGCTGCAGAATTGTTTTGTTTAGATATGTATAAAGAATGTACAATGTAAAGTATACAATGTATAATATACATGATGTTAATTGTTAGCTCAACAGTTGATCAGTAATGTTACACGCCCATTATTCCCACTTTACACAACTTTTCTTCCTCGTTTGTTACTTATCATCTTACCACTTTCAAGATACACTTCTCAATGTTTAACTTAGTGTCACGTACAGTGTCACGTACAGTGGCTAACTCACGTACTGTCTGTCAACTGAGTCACGAGTGTACGTGACCAACTGTACGTGACACTGTCACGAGTACAGTTTGTCACGTACCTGGTTTACTCTCTGTTATTTTAATTACTAGGGGGACCGGGGAGGGGGGTGGGGTGGCCACGCGAAAAAAATGAGACTAAGCAGTAAGCAACAAATTTTGGAGTCTCACTTTTCGCCTGAGCTCACATTTAAACTACTAAATTGAACTTTTCGCAATCATTTTTTACATATTTTGATTTTTATTTCTCATATATTTGGATACAGGGCTCACCTGGATCGAGAGATACAATTAATAGAACAAATAAATGATCTGCAATAATCAGCTATTGTTGCAGTGACTTTTATTTCTGTTTTACATAGTAAGTCGATCGTGAATAATCACAGTACACTCGAATGTTGTGGGCGAAAATGACCACAGTTGTCTGCACAGTAGAAAACAATGGCAAGAAGTTATGTTAATGACTGATGTTCGCCACTTTCGCCATCAAAATGAACAATTCATCCGTGTTGGAAATTGCGTCAATTATTCTACTCAACCAACAAATTGTTCAGAATAAACTCATGTGATTCTGTCTTTAAACCAAAATAAGATTAAACACAGTACCCAGTATAATACCCATGTTTCAAGAGTTGCCCGATCTAACACTCAACTCTTGTGTCTGCACAACACCTTGGTAACACCTTGGTAACACCTTGGTAACAACTTGGTAACACCTTGGCAACACCTTGGTACCACCTACCCCGTTCACTTAGCATCCGAATATATCCCCGGAATAGTATACCCAAGGTTTGTTGTAGCACGGTGTGTGTCTTGTAGTACAGGATGTAGTGTAGTATCTTGTAGTGCAGGATGTCGTGTAGTATCTTGTAGTACAGGATGTCGTGTAGTATCTTGTAGTACAGGATGTCGTGTAGTATCTTGTAGTACAGGATGTAATGTAGTATCTTGTAGTACAGGATGTAGTGTAGTACAGGATGTAGTGTATTGTCTTTTAGTACAAGATGTCGTGTATTGTCTTTTAGTACAGGATGTCGTGTAGTATCTTGTAGTACAGGATGTAGTGTAGTACAGGATGTAGTGTATTGTCTTGTAGTACAAGATGTAGTGTATTGTCTTGTAGTACAAGATGTCGTGTATTGTCTTGTAGTACAGGATGTCGTGTATTGTCTTGTAGTACAGGATGTAGTGTAGTACAGGATGTCTTGTAGTACAGGATGTCGTGTAGTGTCTTGTAGTACAGGATGTAGTGTAGCGTCTTGTAGTACAGGATGTAGTGTAGTGTCTTGTAGTACAGGATGTAGTGTAGTATCTTGTAGTACAGGATGTCGTGTAGCGTCTTGTAGTACAGGATGTAGTGTAGTGTCTTGTAGTACAGGATGTAGTGTAGTACAGGATGTCTTGTAGTACAGGATGTCGTGTAGTGTCTTGTAGAACAGGATGTAGTGTAGTGTCTTGTAGTACAGGATGTAGTGTAGTGTCTTGTAGTACAGGATGTAGTGTATTGTCTTGTAGTACAGGATGTAGTGTAGTATCTTGTAGTACAGGATGTCGTGTAGCGTCTTGTAGTACAGGATGTAGTGTAGTGTCTTGTAGTACAGGATGTAGTGTAGTGTCTTGTAGTACAGGATGTAGTGTAGTGTCTTGTAGTACAGGATGTAGTGTAGTGTAGTGTAGTACAGGATGTAGTGTAGTGTCTTGTAGAACAGGATGTAGTGTAGTGTCTTGTAGAACAGGATGTAGTGTAGTGTCTTGTAGAACAGGATGTAGTGTAGTGTCTTGTAGAACAGGATGTAGTGTAGTGTCTTGTAGAACAGGATGTAGTGTAGTGTCTTGTAGTACAGGATGTAGTGTAGTGTCTTGTAGTACAGGATGTAGTGTATTGTCTTGTAGTACAGGATGTAGTGTAGTATCTTGTAGTACAGGATGTCGTGTAGCGTCTTGTAGTACAGGATGTAGTGTAGTGTCTTGTAGTACAGGATGTAGTGTAGTGTCTTGTAGTACAGGATGTAGTGTAGTGTCTTGTAGTACAGGATGTAGTGTAGTGTCTTGTAGTACAGGATGTAGTGTAGTGTAGTGTAGTGTAGTACAGGATGTAGTGTAGTGTCTTGTAGAACAGGATGTAGTGTAGTGTCTTGTAGAACAGGATGTAGTGTAGTGTCTTGTAGAACAGGATGTAGTGTAGTGTCTTGTAGAACAGGATGTAGTGTAGTGTCTTGTAGAACAGGATGTAGTGTAGTGTCTTGTAGAACAGGATGTAGTGTAGTGTCTTGTAGAACAGGATGTAGTGTAGTGTATTGTAGAACAGGATGTAGTGTACTGAGCTGATACACCCAGACAGTTTCCTGTTATCTTTCTCTGACGTTTAGAGTACACGTGTTGTAAACATGTTGTAAACTCAGCGCCTTAATATTGAGACTTTCCCTGCCAACACTGTTACATGACATACTTAATTTAATAAAGTTGACTGCTGCTGTATCTCTTAAAACTCGGCTGCAAAGTACCACAACTAATGGTTCAAGTGACGAAGGCCAAGCTTTACATTCAATTTAATGATCTTGTGGCAAACTGTAGTACATCTAACATTTAACGTATCATAATTACAGGTAAGTATAAGTTTGCTGACAGCTCATCATTTAGAACTTTTGACCATATAATATAATAATAGCTCTCCATGTCGGAGAGAAACATGAATATTAATAGGGTGACTGGTCGACACGAAAACATTGTTATTTTTGGTCTTTGTATCGATTACGGATATACAAGAATACACGGTAGTTCAGATGGGGTTCACACTAAATGTAATGGGAAGAATGTTTGATGTGAAGTGACAGAAGTTTAAATCGGATGTAGTGAAAGGTTAGAAACCACTCAGAGTGATGTGGAGTGACGTGTTAGCACTTCACACGTGTTTTATATTGTGTAACGTATGTTACACAATATCACAAACATCCTGTGTGTGATTAACAACCATTTCCAATCTCTGCACATTCTTATAAACACACATTCCTTACACATTCTTAGAAACTGATTAAACTCGTGTTAACATGTAACCCCTCAGGCGCTAGATATGATACTGGATGTTAACATGTAACCCCTCAGGCGCTAGATATGATACTGGATGTTAACATGTAACCCCTCAGGCGCTAGATATGATACTGGATGTTAACATGTAACCCCTCAGGCGCTAGATATGATACTGGATGTTAACATGTAACCCCTCAGGCGCTAGATATGATACTGGATGTTAACATGTAACCCCTCAGGCGCTAGATATGATACTGTATGTTAACATGTAACCCCTCAGGCGCTAGATATGATACTGGATGTTAACATGTAACCCCTCAGGCGCTAGATATGATACTGGATCTAGAACCAGACGATGATGGGGATGATGCGCAAGGTCAGAACGACTTAGTAGAACAAGCTGCGGAGATGTTGTACGGACTGATACACGCACGTTACATTCTTACTAACAGAGGGCTGGCTATGATGGTAAGTAGGCCGGCTGTAATATTTTAAGCAAAAAACCATATGCCCATATTTGGGCATACGCACCAAATTTGATAGATGTTGGACCATAAATTGTTAAATTCTGTGGACGTAGCTACGGTTCGTACTTCATATTAAGGTAATTAGATAGAACTGACAAAATGTTCCCACTCATGACGCGAGTACCATGATCGCTATACATTTTACATGTGACAAGATTTGTTACTTCTTGAAATCTAAATTCTGGGCACCTTCATGTTTGCTCCTGTCTGACGCTGACATGTTCTCTGTCTGCAGTGTTGTTAATTAATAGCAGCGCTAACTGTTCCTAGGTTATGGATGGTATCTCATTAAGTCTGGGATTAAAAACAGAAAATGATTAACAGTTACGATGTCTGAAGTCTGTTATATACTTTATTAAACATCTTTGTGCACTAATAATGCAGCTGTAACGAGGTATCGTGTAACGGATTTCATGAAAGTCCGCTTGACGATAAAGTTACATAACAAACGTATTGACTCCCCATCAAAGCTGTAATTTTGTTCACTAATTTTGGCCGTCATTGACAGATTACCTTTATTTGAAATTTCGATACCGCGATGACATGGCAGGCTGCGTGATCAATTACACCAAAATGAAATCTAGATATTAATCGGAATTTGTGAGGTCCTTTAAAAGGTTCGGGCTCGGTGATTGTCCGATTGGTTAACAATCTGTCGTTAGAATAATTTCAATATTACATGCGGATTAAATAAAACCATCCCCAGTCCCAAACGGTACCACTGTGTAACTATGTGTAATGCGGTGACAATATGCAGTGACAATATGCAGTGACAATGTGACAATCGTGTGCTATTTTGTCGAGCAATTGACAAGCGATAGTATTTGTTCTTATATCTCCTGAAACACTGTCACTCCGACAAATACACGTGCTTCACAAACAATTTTTATATAATATACGATTTTTATATGTAACACACTGACGGACATTGGACATTATACTTATGCGAGAATTATTATGAAATACTGTACGTTTACTGGCCGACTTGAACGTAAGAACAATTCATGTTTGATTGAGCAGTATATTTGATGAACAGGTGCTTAGTGACCTGTGACGGGGAAGTGCTGAAACACCCTGATTTAAAGTTATCCTGCTACCATCAGGGTTTAGGCTGGTGTAAGAATTGGTGTGTAAAGATGTGAAGTATGTACATTCCTGTTTCCTAGAGGTGAAATTAGTCTGAATGTTGCCTTACATATTAATAACATAATTTTTGTTTCAGCTTGAGAAGTACCAGAATTCTGAGTTCGGGACTTGTATCAGAGTATTTTGTGAGAACCAACTAATGTTACCTATAGGACTCTCTGACAACCCTGGTAAGGGAACTTCACCTTCAATTGGGCGTGACATTATGGTAACCTGATAGTTATTAAGATTGTGGAATTAGAATAAGACATTAAGTTGGCTGGTACCATTCCAAAATCAAAAACTTCTGGTTTTCTGCTAAATTTGAGATTTCAGAATGAACGTGTTTTTATTATTATATTTATCTAGTATCAAAACATGGTGTAATCAAACACTGCGATATGGCACCCTCTCCCAGTTCGGGGAATCGTTCACCAGATTAAGTTTCAACATGAAATATTCTAAATATTTGACATATAATTATTATCAATATGAGAAATACTTGTTTTATTATTAATCTTACCACACATATTTTAGAAATTTACTGTTACAGGTGAAAGTATGGTGAAGCTGTATTGTCCAAAATGTCAAGATGTCTATGTTCCTAAATCATCCAGATATCATCATATAGGTATGTACGGGACATTTAGGTATGCAGGTATGTATATAATAAGTATACAATGATACGAGACATACAATATACATATTACCATCTATCTTTACTGTTAGTATATCATCAAGTTCTATAAATCTTATATGATGTTATTCTTCAGATGGAGCCTATTTTGGTACAAGTTTTCCTCACATGCTGTTTATGGTCCATCCAGAATATCGACCTAAACCTTCCCCTAGCTCATTTATACCAAGGTAACACCAGTGTTTCTACGCGGAACATTGTTATTTGTATGATTGCAGTTGTAAGGTGTGATATTATCTTGCTTGATTAAAATTGAGCGTTAAAATCTTGATTAATCCTTGCCTGATCACATTTAACATTTATGATATGATTACTTCGTGTCTGGTCATTCTCTCTCTCTCTCAGTAGGGCCGAGCTTTGTTAATTTCATCTTAGACCTAAATTTGATTGAACACTGACGTGATTTGGCAACATGTCGCAATACGTATCAAAAGGGTCTTCTTAGTGAACAAATCTGTAGTGTTGACTGCGCAATATTTTAACTTCTCGCGCGCGCGCGTTTTCTCATTGATTTAGCTAGCTGTTGCGCCCATATCGAATTATGTTAATTCATCTATGAGATCAGACTAGAAACGGCCCATATATAATAATATACAATATGCTACATTAATAGAAGTATACGGTCGGCAAAAACTGAATCAAGCATAATATTGATATAAGTTAGAGGACTAGGCCCTCATGATAGTGTTGCATAGTTAGCGGTTTCTGGGACAGTGTTTATCCAGGAAATTAATTTATGACCCGTTTAACTCTACACTTCCTGCAATCCCAGCTCATTTCTCCCGTAAAATTTCTAACTTAACTGCTGAGCTTCTATCACAGCCTACTAGACTACTGCCGAAAGGGGAGAAACTTAACGTCCTTCACAGTGCCCATAATACTGCCCGTTTTTCCACATGTTGTGTTAAACATCTCATGTGTTTTGCTTCTTAAATGACGTCATCGTGAAGACACCTGGCATGAAGTACAGTTTGTTCTGGTAGATTTGCACAAAGTTGCATAACTAGTACATGCTTACGGTTACATGCCACATTTTATCGTCTCAACCATGTTATTTTAATGTATAAAACTGAGGAAACTAACGTTACTGCGTTGATTAACCAGTTTTCTAGTGTTTCCATTTTTAATCTGGTAACCACACTAATACGGATTCATTATTTCAGATTGTACGGATTTAAAATCCATCCTCTGGCATATCAGCTACAGGTTGAAGCATCTGTTCATTGGAAAGGTAAACTTTTAATTCTAGAACGATCCTTCCATTTCCTTTGTATGTAGATTATCCGATTAAAATTTGTATTAATGACAATTTCAAAGGAGATCTCCCATGTTCTATATAGGGCGATTTATCTTGAAAATCATTTCAATTGAAATAAGGAATATTTCAGAATCAAGAAAGAGGGCGTAAAGAAGATGAAACGAATGGTGGCAACAGAAGTATCGAATTTTTTAAATATAACGTAATAGCGAACTGGCAGCCAGAATTGCTCTGGTCATAGACGGTAGACTCTGAGCCGATTTCAAATGTTTGAAATTCCTCCACAATATTATTAATTCGATGCGCCATCCTTGGAGTGCTATATAATTTGTTTTTAGAAGCTTTCTCGTCAAAGAAATTTCATATAGCAGTTGAATAATGTTCTATACATAGTTTACCCTTTTGTCATGTCATATACCGCAGTTATATATATGTATATTTTATAAGCATTTTCGAAGCTGGATTTCGGCGTTACAGTCTAACCTACGTTTTCTAACTGTCTTACGTTTCTTCCTCGGGTAGTTCACGCTGTTACTTTCAGAATCAAAGTAAGGACAACACTAGTAAATGTAATTGCACTTGTAGTCATAATATATAATGCACTCTCTTGCGTTGACCAACCTTCAACTTCGTGATATTGGGGAGATGTTCTTTGTGCCGAATACATACTATCAGTCTCCTCTCAGTGTATCCTTCAGACCCAGAACTACACTGAAAATACACCACGTTAACCTTGAAGTAAGGTTCTTTCATTCAAATTTCTGATTGTTTCTGAATAGACTCAGTGCAGACAGATTTTAATGGAAATAAATTAGAATCTGTCTAAATTAGAATCTGTCTTCACTGAGTCTATTCAGAAACAATCAGAAATTTGAATGAAAGAGCTATAAAATCATGAGACTCTTATAATACTACACGAATCCACCAGATTACTTGAAGTAAAGGTTAATCTGGTGTGGTGTGACTTATTATAGATGTTGGCTGAATGTTTACCCTGAAGCGGGGTTGTCTTGTTAAATAGGTTGGCTCTGTCAAAACTTGTTCCGTGTGTAGCGCGAACATGAACCTTTGTGTATTAGATTTAATTGTCATTCGTACCAATCTTATTACAAGTTTATAAGCAACCAAGGCGTTTTATTACATTCTGAAAGATTTCGACCAGTGTCTTTGACTAGAGAAGGCAGTTTCATTCTACATTAAAGTCGATTATATCCCTTTCTCTAAACATTTTTAACTGTTACCTAAAGTGTAGAAATTGATATTTCTTAAAGTGTGGAAATTCATATTTCATATTTCTCTTTGAGTTTAAGAAACCGGTCGAAACTGTTCTATTTACCAATTTGTTATGATAAAATATTATACTAAAGTCGAATCGACGGGCTATAAAATATGCTTTTAGATTGTTAACATTCATTGTGTGAAAAGGGATCGTACAGTCATTAAATAACTTTTGTCAATTTTCGTCGCTCATGTAATTACCAGCAACTTGCCTCACGTTGTATCGTGACTTTCACCACGTGATTCAACCAGTTTTAACGCGATGCGTTACTGCGCCGCGCATCCAATAATGCTTCGTTAGATCGGAGAGATACGCTATGGGCCTCGCCGAGCTACGAAAAATTGCAACATCGTCAATTAATGATTAAATATAAAACGAGTACTTAAATGTAACTGCTAAACTGTACTTGTTCGACACTAAATGTATAACTATATTATATTACTGTTATTGTCTATTTTAAGTAACTAACTTAAGAGTACCTGGAAATCTTAATTGACGATGTCAATTCTTCGCAGCTCGGCGAGGCCCAGTAACGCATTTTGCCGATCTAACTGCTAACGAGATTGGTTGCGAGAATTGCATTATTGGATTTGACCATTGTTAATGTCAATGATCTGGCCCGGCGCGCACTACTTCGTAGCACTTGCCATTTTGTATTGACTGTAGGTAGTGCGCCATCGACAGTGAGCCGCGCGTGCCGACTGTAGTAGGCCAGGATGGTTGTTTAGCGCTAATTTCGGCCAGCACAATTTTCTTCAAACAAATAAATATTACGTATCCTTCCCGACCTCTGATTGCAACAAAAATTGGTGAGCTTACTCATAGACTTACAAGGAAAGTGTCCGAAAAGTTTAAAGCATATCCAACCATCAGACATTATGTTACAGCTAAAAGCAGCGTATTTTGCCCCATTTTGATCACTATATCAACTCCGATATCCACCAAATTTTTCGGACAGTTGTGAAAGCCCTATTGGAAGGTCGTCGCCAATTTTCAGAATGATCTCATTCAAGGAACTGAAGATATATCCAAATAATACGACAAAAATCAACAAATTTGGTCAAATTACGCGACTTTTACAGCTAATTTTGCTCCAAAAGCCGCGCACCATCAAATTTGGCACCTAGGCGAAACTCACTGATCTTTCCAAAAAGGTATGACAAATTTGGTATTGGGAAAATTCTCACAGTCTCTAGAAAACAATGGTACTAAAATTTTTTAAATCCGAGCAAGTTTATTTTTATGGTGCACCCCCTATTTTGAGAAGAAAGCGGTGCGCGCTACTTCGAAGAAATTTAGACGAGTAACAATGTTACTCGTCTAAATTTCTTCGAAGTAGCGCTTACTGTAGGGGGTGCACCATAAAAATAAACTTGCTCGGATTTTAAAAATTTTTGTACCATTGTTTTCTAGAGACTGTGAGAATTTTCACAATACCAAATTTGTCATACCTTTTTGGAAAGACCAGTGAGTGTCGCCTAGGTGCCATATTTGATGGTGCGCGGCTTTTGGAGCAAAATTAGCTGTAAAAGTCGCGTAATTTGACAAAATTTGACCAAATTCGTTGATTTTTGTCGTATTATTTGGATATATCTTCAGTTCCTTGAATAAGATCATTCTGAAAATTGGCGACGACCTTCCAATAGGGCTTTTACAACTGTCCGAAAAATTTGGTGGATATCGGAGTTGATATAGTGATCAAAATGGGGCAAAATACGCTGCTTTTAGCTGTAACATAATGTTTGATGGTTGGATAGGCTTTAAACTTTTCGGACACTTTCTTTGTAAGTCTATGAGTAAGCTTACCAATTTTTGTTGCAATCGGAGGTCGGGAAGGATACTTAATATCTATTTGTTTGAAGAAAATTGTGCTGGCCGAAATTAGCGCTAAAAAACCATCCTACAGTCGGCACGCGCGGCTCACTGTCGATGGCGCACTACCTACTTACTGGGCCGCGCTCAGCCTGTCATTCCGCCAAATGTTTATGAACATAATAGCCTGGGGTCCCCAGGTAAAGTAGCGCGCACCGCCATCCGTCAATATTGGATGCGCGGCCCGGTAACGCATCGCACAAGTACAACTAGACTGGAAATCCGGGGGAAAGGTGGTTTTGAAAATTCAGACGCACCCGGTGGTGGTGGTCTGAAAATCTGCGATTTTGGCGGACGTCCTAAGTAGATGCAAGATGGGGCCCCTTAAGGTATATATACATATTCAATATTGACGAGTATTCAATAATAAATTACATTTTCTTTTGTCCCTCTCCGCAAGCGCCTTGTCAGAGAGCGCACAATAAAGCTATGCTTGGAAGTGGAACTGCAGCAGTAGCACCCCTCCCTCCCATACCAACCCCGGCCCCACCATGTGGTATTGCATGATATTAGGAAGCAGATTAGGTGATAGGTATAACGACTGAATCAATGAATAAAAACGAAAATCTCAAATTATCCTAATCTTTACTACTATTAACAGATCCAATTATCAGAATCTACAATCAAGATGGCATACTTAATTTGCATATCGTTTAATCAAAACTAAACTTCGCCATATTCACTACTACTTAAATTTACAACGAACAACTTCAAATATTAGGTAAAATTTGAGAATGCATATTGCATATGTTCAAAATAAGCTGAAAATCAAGAAAGCAGACAAATCCACCAAAAAGGCAACCCGGCCCTGTGTCATAAACTGAAATACACTGTGCACTGCGCTCCTTGAAAAGAAAATAATCTGATTTTAAATCAGCTTCCGCCCAGCTCAAAGAAAAGAGCACGATTATAGGGTCCCGATTTTAATGGCGTCTCTGTTTTCCGAATGTTCCACCGAAGACACGATTAAAGTTTCACATGAGGACATAGAATATTTGGACAATAGCAATTCCAATATTTTCTTGACAGTCAGCTGAGGTGATCCAATTTAATTGGCAATTATCCAATTATCGTAACAAGTCAAACTTAATACTGGTGGTGGTGAGGGTAGCGTTGGTATCACGAGGAAGGGACGTGAAGAGAGAATTGTTTCTGAAATCATTAGTTGAGAATCTATGCTAGGTTACAGAAACTGGACCGTTAGCATCATCCTTCTCTTCTTCATCGTCGTCGTCTTCGTCAGTGTTGTCATCTGCTGTTAAACATTTTCTAGCTCTGTACGTTTTACTGAGGGGGTGAAACGTTTAGTCATTATGCTAACACCAATGGAATGTTTATTTCATTAGATGATTGAATTCCCCAAAATTGTTATTCAGCTGCCTCTAGCTGCAGCCTGCGCTTCTTGGTCTAAACCTGTCGCGCCTCATAATAAAACTTAGTTGCTTAGAACTCGGCCATAAAATTAGACTAGAAACAAGAAAAGACTTCAAACGTAAATGTAGGAAATTCAATTTAAGTTCCGTCATCCCCACAAATACACTGTTTAAAATCCCATGATCACGTGACTAACAGGTCTATATATTAGAGTTGGGGGGTACAAATGTGTCAAGACTAGACTGTAATAACAATAATTTTAGAAATATTAAAACAAACTGCAAAGTGACCTGAGAAGTAAGAACATGATAGGTTTACAGTAGTAGTACACTAGTAGTAGTACACTAGTACTATAAACCTATAGTAGTAGTAGTAGTAGTAGTAACCTGAAAGTGCTGACTATAATGGTGAGAGGCAGGGCGAGGAATATCATGCTGAGGAACACCACTACCGTCCCGATCACTTTACCCCACGTAGTCTGAGAAAATTGGTCATTGTCAAACACAAAGATATATTCTGTAGGGAGGATCAAAATTTACAGTGAAAAGAGGTCAATGATGGACACTTTATGCATTCCTGGTAATTATTTAATGCAATTGTGAGGTATGAAAAGGGCCGTTGAGACACTGAGTTGACAAATATGAAATAGTATAAGATTCCTTAATGTAGGAGTCATTTACGTAAGACAGTTTTCTAATCCTTCAAATCGCATTAAACTGGTGCCTCAAGAATGGACCCTTGAAGTTATGAACAGCAATACCGTCACAAGTTCAAATTCTTCTGGAAAGAAGAATTTATCTGACAAATTTTCAGATCGTTTCAATTACCCTGAGAACCATGTCTAATTTTGAAATGGCACTAAAATAAATATTTTAGGACTTACAAGTTCATTCTTTTAGTTCTGATTGAAAATGTTTGTAAGAAAAAATGGTCTTCCCTAAATAACTGCACTTAAGGAATCTTCTTTAATACTGAATAACCAAAAGTTAATGTCCTGGTTTCTAGGACAAAACTAACCTTAGGATATACGTCCCCGTAGCCCACAGTTGACATTGTAGCAACAGCCCACCAACATGCACCCAGGATACTCGTGATATTCTCGTTCTTCTGTAAACAAAGCCAAGTTAAATATTGTGGAAAAAAACATCGAGCGTGCTGAATCATTTTACATTCGAACGTAAAGATTCCTCGGAAATGTACAAGAATCGGCTAATCTTCATTAAAATACTAAGGTATATCGCTGTTCAGTGTTCAATGAACACTTCGAACATGAACACTATTCATGTTGTTATTTTTAACGAGCGTTCGAAGTTCGAAGTGAAGATTCCAAAATAAATTTCCTACCCCATTTTCAGCGTAGTAGAGGAAAGAGCCGAAAACGACTACGGCCATGAGCCACACCATGACAAGTAGTGACAACTCACTCGTACTTTTCTTCATCACGTGTGCTGCAGTTTGTTAAATGAGCATGATGAAAATCTTAAAATAGCTTAAATAAATAAGGAAATAGAGACTAACAGCGAGTCAGCTATATTTTAAGAGTGTGTTATCGTGGGTAAAACAATTTTACAGTGAAATACCGATCTTTATAATAATATGATAACCCCGAACTGATATAAAACCATATACCGTTATTTGATATTCCAGAAATGGAAGTTTCACGGTATTTTAAAACACCCAGAAAAATGTCATCTTAAAATAAGCGAATAGCAAAAGTGTTACATATTGAAGATTCTGACCTATAAGGAGTAACTTTTTGCTTCTCCGCACAAGTTTGAAGACTCTGAGTACCCTCGCTAACCGCAGCACTCGTAATATTTCTATCGTATTATTCGATTCCTAGCAACAAAAGTAAATTGTTAATGTCAGTAGGACTAACGTATCTATTGCATCATTCAATTCCTAATAATAATAACAAAAGTAAATATGCTACTTTGACTCGCCCCTTACCGCAATGCCATATTAAAATTACAACGAATAACAGATTTCACGGATTGAACCGAGTGGAATGCTGTACCAGTGGCCCATGATAGTTAACACACCGAGATGACACTTCACAACAATTACGAGAACATCTAGAAAATCCTCAACACACCACTGGGCTTATACTGGGACCGTTCACATATTACGTATACCAGCCTAGGGCAGGGAAAAAAGAAAATCGCGATTATTTTGGCGATTATTTATAACAGTCGACATGTAAAATATGTCGCAAATAATGGGAAAAATCGCGATCCCGCACACGCCGCGATTTCCTTTTGTCCCTGGGCTAGGGTCATCACATGACCACACAATAGCAATGTGTTACAGCATGCGGAAGGAGGGAGAGGGGGAAGGGGAGGGGTATAAAAATGTCACCGTAATATGTGAACAATCTCTACAGGTATTACCTCTCGATGAACGACCTCTTCGATTACTTCACCAGCAACAATCTCAGCATTATGCTTTAGCACCTGGACGATTCTGAAATCACCTCACCTACATTTGCCCATCCGTTCTAGCACATGGAACATGGTTCATGGCAGCGTTGGGACCTCCACGGTTCCACCCATAATCATTTAACCTCGCTAAAAATTTCCAACCCTGGCTGAGAAAGTGCTGACGCGGTTCACACACAACTACTAAGTTGTAACTTACCTTAGTAAAAAGGAGAACAAAGTAAGGAAGTATAGCCAGAAAATCTAGCCAGCTCATAAGAGAGGTGAGGAACCCTTTCTTGTCTGGCGCTGTTACACCTGCCAAACATAATATGTTACATATGGTATAAATTAATAGTAATATGTTTCATATGTTACAAATGTTATAAGGAGGATACAAATAGAAACTTTAAGCCAAAAATGGGCAAGAGGGGAACATAAAAAATAAAATTTTTTATTATTTCAATTCCTATCGGAAATGTCTACTTCCTAATGATCAATAAACGTACCTCTAGCTATAAGATCGAATGTGAAAAATCCTACACAGATAGTATCAAGCGTAAAGAGAATTTTGTACTCTCTGGAGGAATTGTCTGACACCATCAGTTTGATCTGAAGATTTTAAAGTTTAAAACTGAAATGGAAGATTAACCGATTAACAGAGCCCGAATAATGTCAGGTAAAAATATACCACATTTCACGAGTTTTAATATACGAACATAAATGGTATTTTAATGTAGAAATAGATACCATGAAAAAAAAAGCTTACCTCTGGTAATGTCTCAACGATTAGACAAGTGACTGAGACCATGATAAACGCAATATCTAGCCAAGCCCACACAGTGGCCGCCTTACTCGACTTAGGATTGTTCAGAAACTTCCACACCTTATTTGCAATCTTTTCCCACCTTGATTTCTTAGCCACAATTTTCTTAGTCCCATTTTGAGCGGCAGTTTTCTGGCGTAGTGCCAGGTTTATCTTATAAAACTCTCGCTCGGCCTCAAAAATATCTGGCGGTACATGGCTGGGAGCGTACAGGCGGCCCGTCTGGTAAAAGTTCAAAATATATGAAAAGGATTCTCTGTTTCGATCGAAGAAGTACTCGTTCTTATTGGGATCATAATAGTTGTCTAGTTCTGAACCCCCTAGTAATGTCTGTGGGTATTCTTGAAGAGTACATTTGTACGTTTCGAACAGGAGTCCACATATGTTCAGTTTTACCTGTAGGATAAGAAAATTTTGTAGTCTTTAAGTCAATTATATGTTTCCAGAACCTTCATACGAGTTAAATTCAATAAGAAACTTAAGAAAAGTTGAGTTTTTAAAGGAAAGGAAAAAGCTATAATTGTGTTATCGGAGGGAATAATCATACCCTAATTATTAACCGTTGAAACTTGAAAAAAAATCTGAAACTTGGAAAAACTCAGATGAAAAACTTACCCTATTTTTAAGAGGTTTCTCCAAAAACTCGTCAATATGAACGTTGTTTCTGTCTTGTTGTTTTGGAGTCGACCTCCCGTCTGTAAATACTTCTCTGTGCTCTGCCGCCGACCCTAGATCTGAAATATATCTCCGTCAAACATCTGGAAATACCATACTTTAAAACAACAGAAAATATATCATGTTATCTCTGCATATTTTGTTTATGCAGGAACGATGACTTGACTAAATGGCAACTTTGAATCTGCCATGAATTTGATCCTCGAATCACTGTGGATCAAGTCACATGGATTAGAGACGAAACTACTGAACTGAAGATACGGTTCATGAAATAATGTTTAGCATATGATATATTTGCCTTAAATGGTTCTGGTTCTGGATCGAATAGAGTATGAAATGATTTTATAAACATCTTATAAACATCCCAAGAAGAAGCTATCTCATGTAAATACAGTTTAATTGGTATCCAAGTTAGCATAACTTAGCCCTAAAGGCCTGTATTCCAGGGCTTTTCCCCAATATCTATACTGCTAATCACTGAGATGTCTCCTTGATAAAATACATAACCACTATAGTAGACTAGCAGGCAGACTGTAAAGACAGGAGCAACTGATTATAAAACCCACAGAATCCCTCTCATGAGACAGAAACTTGTCACGTGGTCAGTACTGGGGTCTGTGAGGTGGAACACAATTATTAGTCCGGGACTTTTTTCTACAAAATCGCTGAGCGTGGATAATTTTTAAAGGTTCGTCTACGTACCGTTGGATACTTCATCGGCACCCCTCACCGTCGAGACGATTCTCTCCTTTTAACAACCGAAAAGATGTTATATAACAATGGGATAGGGGGATGCAACAACTGATTTCGAAATTATAATCTGGAATTATTTACTGATATTTTTTCTAATCGTATTAGTCATTCTCACAAACTAATTCACTTCACATTACACTTAATTTGTCATCAATACTCGCGAAGACGCGACATGGCTAAGATGTTTATACTGGGCTAATAAATTACCTGTCCTCGCGTATCTACCTACTCCCGCCGAATTGAGAGAGGAATTATTACTCTGCCTCATCAGTCTAACAGTAACAATACAGGGCCCCGGATCTACCCTAAACCAAGACTAGTTCAGGTCATGGACGCAAGTGAGTCAAGGACAACAAAAGATTTGTTCGGAACCGACTAGTGAGTAAAGGAAACAATTTCGACTGAATTATAGCCAGAATTTGAAGTAGAAACCATTGCATGAACCAGTCCGTCCGGTTTTCACAGAGTAGCCTTATGTCATTGTTAGTGGCACGTGACCAGCGTCTGCCTTAATGCCAATGTGGACTATGTACGATAAAACCATACAAAAACTATATTAATATAGTACACTGATTCGATTGAACCAAAATAGCAATTTACGTTTAAGAAATCCCAGAAACAAGTATATTAATGTGCAGCATGAGCATATACGGAAGTTATGTATTCACAATAATTATGCATTACAATTGACAATAATCTGTTGAACACACTTGATATTTCGTCAAAAGCTTTATAAAAGAGAACACGCGTTAGAATTTGAGGCGACACCCTCAATTTCATGATTGGGTTTTATCCAAAGAATGATATGTACCAAGTTTACGAAGATTTAAATCCTAATTTATTAAATTAGTTTCTTAAAGTTACCAAGAGTGTCAAAAAATACCGACAATTTTTGAGAGATATTTAGTACATTACAAAAGATCTGAACCACAGGAGTAAGTAACTACAGCTTATTCCAAGTTGTAGCAGCATACAACTTGATAAGTTTGGAAAACTTAACGTGAACGTTCGGTAAATCATATTACGAAATTATCTGGAAAAATAAAATTATGCAAACCATGATTGCCTCGCATAGATGTTCATGGAATGGTATAGGGTCCCTTTCCCTCTGATCTAAAAATTCTCGGATTCAGAACGCAACAATATCGTGAACATGTTAAGCAAAAAAAACAATAATGAGTGTGTAAAGAAAATGCCAACAACCGTGATTAATGTAGCGATTGAGGATTGTGTGTTTAACAAAACGCTGTGATTGTGTCCCGCGTGTGATTTCTCCAATATTGTTAATCTGAGAAGTTAAGTTTATTATTATTATCTTACTCAACATTCCCCGGTCTAATATTACATTGGCTTGTCTACTGGTGACGAAATTACCTGACATAAAATTCAACATTACTGATTACAAGATATAACACATTCTATTTAGTTACCATCGGAAACATGGGACGAAGTTTCGTCGTCGGAGCCCAGGACTAATGCTCTATTCACCCCGTTCATCATTGGTACAACACTAAATAAGTACAAGGGCGCAAGAAAAAGACGACGAACATGGATGTGACAATATTCAGATGTAGGCCGCTGAGTTGAGTTGGCATCTGAATCAGGTGATTACATTTACCAGGCACACTCCGGGACAATAATAACAGTATTACATGACCTCCCCCCGCCAATATACTGAATAATCAATAAACGTGTCTATTATATTCATTATGCAAGTGTGCTGACTTATAATGGTGTTAGCTTGCCTGAACTGAACCCTCATCGGCGAGTCTCATATCATTATCTTATACTTGCAATCATTATTATTCCAGTAATTTAGGAGAGTTCACAGGGCCCCGCCCCGAATATAATTGGATGAGAAAAGTAAACTTGCCGCTCGCTGAGATTCGGCAGGTTTGTTTACTGTTTGAGGTTTCTTTCATATCGAGTTATTAAATTTAACACTTTGATAACACGATTTCCTGGTGCAAGCATTTGGGTATTCATTACAATTTCCTTATTCAATCAATATCAGTATCAATACATTACTGATGAGACTCATGACTTTATGAATTTTGAACATAATGCCATAAGGGACCAAGTATTGTTAGCGCGGCACCCAAGGAAGCTAGGATTAGTATCGACAACGTAGAGCTGACTGCAGTGTCGTAATAGTATTACTAAATAACTTACCCTTTTCGCCATCATCGATTATTCGTTGAACGATTGCGTACAGTGTAGCACCGGCCATGATTCTTGGTGGTACCCCAAGAAGCGCTCAAAACTTAGTTCACAAAACTTAGTTCACAACGCTCGGGTTCAATATTTCAAATATGGGAGCACATAATTTAAACTGCGAAGAATGTCAAAAGAAAAGTCAGAGAGATATGTACAATGAGAATAATGAAATGTGCTTCAAAAACCAAGTTTTTGGTGATGATATCATAGTGACTGCTTTTTATAGATACATTCTTTAAACTTTCAAGTTTTACATTTCGCGGCTCAGGGTGTTAACAATCAGTTCAACTTTTTTGTCAGTAAATTTTAATTTTGACAAAAACCGGACAAATCTTTAATATAATTATTTGTAAAAATGGAATATACTTACAGAAGACGATTTACACATGTATTTTGTTATATGTTTTAAATAATCCCCCTCCAGGATATACTTACAGGCTTTAACCCATGTTATACATTTAAGTAACACTAAAAGATTCGACAAAATCTACTGTAGTCTGTAACTTTATGTTTTATTCTTGGAAAATAGATGCAACACCAACGAATCTAAATTGTTTTTGACTTGTTTGGCTAGCCAGTAGCCACGGAATTTCATGGCCCAAAAATCGGTATAAATTAAGACATTGTGAGTAGTGGTATAATTTTAAAATTAATATTTACCGCTTAATTATTGAGCACACTAAACGAGAAATCGTTCACATCATGCGTATTACAGATTTTGGTCATTTAAGAACCCTTTCGGCTTTTCCTTAATCGATTTACACATATAGATTTTGTGTAGAAATGACACTAGCGTAAGTATTGAGTATTTCCAAACCCCAATATCTCCCCTAGGCTGCTTAGTGCTTACCCTTATGTAAACAATACTTAACTTCATTGGACAAATGGTCGTAAGTACGCTACCACGAAATTAAGCAGAATTTGCATTCCGTCCCGTTTCATCAAGTCATCTGGACATGGGTTAAAAAAGACGAGATATGGTCCAAAAAATTCGAAATAAAATTAATATCAATTAAGTCGGTCACTTTCTCAAAAATCTAGCTGATACGATTTTATTTTACATTTAATTTCGCAGTATAGACTAATAGAAGCTTACCAGAAAAGGAATCAAGTATCATGAGTTTATTAAGTCAGCAACACAAGGTATTCGAAAATGTGCGAGGATAATGTAAAACTAGATAGACTATAAAGTTTGAAAAATATTTAACATTCTTACTAGAACTATACGATAAAAATTTTATGCGTGAAAACCTAATTACATGCCCAAATTTGTTACCAATTGGCAATTTCAACACAATATTTGAAAAAGAATATCCCTTACCAAAGTGAACCATTTTATACTTTACAGACACACAGCAACCGATTGTAAAACTCACAAAAACGCAAATGCTATTTATATAGAACTGCAACAACCAGCAAGTATACATATTCCACAAGATATTGTTAATCGTGGCGCCATGAAACTATTGAGTTGTAATCATACCTCTATCATGGCTAATTAGACATTATCTGGGTACCATTACTGACGTATAATCGGATAATTTGATGCTATATTGACTTGTAATATGTAAGATCTGTCGGGATAGTGAGATATTTCCGTTATTCAGTATTACTTATGTTAGATTAGTGCCTGATTCTATGCCGTATGGGATCAGCTTGTAACTGTAAGTGTTCGAATTAAAGTTGATGAGTCGTTATTTTAAAAACTATTAAACTCTGAAGCTGTAAAACATGAATGCCTTTTCCTATGTAAACCTATGTATATCCCGTAACTATAGCTCTATAGGAACCTATATCCCGTAGCTATATGATTTCTAAGAAATGAAACACAGGTTTGCTATGCTGGGGGACTACATCCCCCTCCATCTAGTTTCAAGCTTGTTGCCCTGATTACATAGTGAGCACTAAAGTAAGTCAATTAAGAAATTTGATTAACTAAACGTATGCAATTACTACATAGCTTGACAATGTTACGCCATGTTACGCCATGTTACGCAATGTTACGCTATGTTACGCTATGTTACGCTATGTTAGGATAGAAAAAGAAGGACCTAGAAGCAGTCACCATGATATCGAGATAACAGATATGTCACAAACTACAAAACGATAGAACTCTCCACCAAATGAGCCAGTTCCTAATTGCTCGGTTTAGAGAGGCCCTTGTTAAAGAGGGTTATGCCTATCACAGGCTCGATAGCAACTACGCCAACTACGTAGCAACTACGCATATTTCACTGAAATATGACGAAATGCTGCATTTTGGAGCCACAAATCGTCCAATGATGAACAATAAATGGACAATGATTGGTATTTATCAAGAACACACGGTTTCTACAGAATATCACCAGGTCTCTGCCAGGGTACTAGATGAGGCACTGTGGCAACATTATAGATATAATATCAGGTATACAGTTTGTGTGCCCGCGTATTATGATCAACTCCACCACCGCTGCTCTAGGCTGTCATCATTAAGGCATTACACAGCAGTTCCTATCCCTCCTAATTGTACACACCCATCCAATCAGCGGACTCAACTTGCACTGACAACCAATCAGCGGACCTCCAATCAGTGGGCTGCTTGTACAGGAGAGATGACGGGTCAGAGGTATATAAAGATAAAAGCAGAGGGATTTGGATCGGAGAGTGGAGGAATTATTGGTGATCAGACAGCACCCCCATCCACCATTATGCACTTTAATAATTATAATACAATATCGATAGTCGATACTAGCCGTACAACAACTAGTACAACATATTGTGCTCCGTGATATTATATATTCTCCTTACAATGTCATTTTTAGTTTTGGGTCGTCATATTGAGAAGAGAGGTTACGTCTGATTAAGCCGGAAATAAACTGATTCATAACCCATAGATGATATCATCAGTCGATCTATTGGGTGGTTGAAAATGTGATCGAAAGGGCTACGAAAAGTGTCTTATATGATCATAATCGGACGGGGATTCTCTTGACGAAGCTTCGAGGTCTTAAGAAAATGGTTACAGGGTATTATGGAGAAGGTCGGAGCTGTAGTCGTAATGGGCTAAAATTAAAGGAATGGCTCACAGGGCGTCAGGGCCACCTTATGCACAATGGGACATGATGGCTCAAAAGGTGCTTATTTAGAACTGCACATTTGTATCACAGTTACCCTACTCATTGTCTAGCCGGGGCCAAGTTTCGTGTTGCATTTAGAAGGACAATTACTACCTCATAAACATACAGATTACAACAAAATCCAATACACTACAAAAGTAAAAAGTGAGCTCTGTGAATGGATACGAGTTATTGGTTGTTGAGTGCAGGACAAAACACGATCAACACAGATAACATATTGACGTAGGACACTACCTTAGACCAGCACTAGAAGCGGTAAATCTGTTAATTAATGATACGGAAATATGTAACTTATTATTTGTTAATGATATGGAAATATGTAACTTATTATTTGTTAATGATATGGAAATATGTAACTTATTCAAGCTTGACGGTATACTGTAGCAATAGGTGACAAATTGTTAAACGCTGTACGCAGCCCAACAAATACATGACACAGATACATAACAAAGATATTAATAAAAATAGTAATAAAGGTAGTCACTAGCCAGCAATATAACAAGATGGATACTAAGAGCTGGAAATAACAAAGCTTACATGTTTCATAGAAGCAGACAAATAAATATACAGGACAAGAAAAGGTTCATATATATGCAGGATTAGCTTCAACGACAATAACAAAATTCCTTGGAAACCATGATTTTAAGTAAGTAACCCACAACTATATAACTTTAATCAGGCTAACGAACAATACAATAGTAGGAACATCAGGAATCAGGATCACCTGATATTATTGGACGCTCAGCTTCATGAAACCGGTCAGGAAAGGTCTTCAATTATAGAAGGCGTAGGCTCTCAATTAAAGTAGGCTTTCAATTATAGGTCTCTAGGAGAATGCGCATCACAGTAATCAAATTGCTTTTGGTAACCTAGAATCTAGATGTCTATGCTCCGGATGATCTTGCGACTCGCACTAAAATGCGCAGTCCAGTTCCCATTTTGCTGTTGATGTGTCTAACGAGATGTACTGACTTTGCGAACCCTCCTCAATCCTTATCAGTCGGGACGTTTAAGATTTCAACTTCAAGACGGGTTGAACCCAGTAAATACAGGTCCTACCCAAGCGACGCCACTGGGAAGCCATCTTGGCCTCGGGTCGGCAAAGCAGACCTTTTTTATTAAACCCGAATTTCACCAAATATGTAATAAGACTATTGCCCTCATGTAGCCTAAGTTGCATCTGGTCACCTCACTATTATCAGATGCATGCCGACACGGTAATCGATATGCAATTTTCTCCATTTTCTCCATAAAGCACTCGCAGTGGTCCAGTACCAGTCCAGATGATGTAATTAACTGGAGACGGTGGTGAACTGCATCTAATGCTACAGCAATACTAATACTAATACATATCATTCATATGACACGAACCAATCCGATCTAAGATCTAAACTTTGTACATTTCGTTATCATCTTTTAAAATATGTCTATTAAAATTAAACGGGTACGGATGAACATTGTTTAATCTTGACATAACAGGAACGTATGACATCGGGCAAATTTGTAAAATTGGCGATGTGCCAAGTGAACAAAATGAAATAGTTCTCTCGAACTACCTACATTTAGTAGTGGAAGTGTTCTTCGAGAAATACCAATTCAGATCTCGTTTCACTTCTCTCATCGGCATCTGGGTATAGATTAAAATTTGAAATTTCAACCTATTAACTTCACGACTATACGCACATAAGCACACTGCGCAACTTACCATATCGGTATAATTTTTCCGGTCCTAAGTTGCATTTAAATAATGATATTGAAATTTGAAATATGGTATAAAACATGATTAAACCACTCATACCGCTATGATAGGCATGCACATGTTAAACTTGTTCTTTTCGACTATGATGTTAATGGGAGGTTTGAATCTTTGTTAAAACAGTATTTTATAATTGTGATCCTAAAAGGGAGCTGGATATTTCATTGCTGTTATCGTTTGAACGCAGTTTAGCTTGAAGAATTACGCTGTCTGTGTTATTTGAAGAAAAATCGTGATCAATCAGTTATTTCAAAACCTACCCAATAACCCCTACCCTACTACAAGGGTAACTTACTTTCAAGTTTCTGTCGCACATTTTTTCAGACCCGGCTGGATCCAGCATCATACATCGTGTCTGGGTACTGCTCTTTGAAAATGCCAGCGATACTAGAGAATCAGAAAGTTGTGCTTGGAGGTCTTGCAAACATAGCTGATGAGCACGCCAAGAAAGCCCTTGCGAGCTATAGTCCTTCACTGCCTTATGGGGAAAATAAAACTAACGTCAAGAAGTGCAATGCCCAGCAGCTAGAGGCTTGTGCAAAATTAGTTGGACTCAAAGCCAGGTCAGAGGATGGTAAGGAAAAGCTTTATCGAAACCAGGATATCCTGACTGACAGAATAATCCTGAAGATAGAGTCACTATTTGAAGCTGAATGCAGTGACTGCAAGTCAGTGTACCAGAACACACTGGAATCCGCGCCTCTTTTCACCTGCAGATTGTGCCTATTGGGAAGTCACGACTGTGAGGAGCTGAAGAAAAAGGCAACGAGTATGAGTGAAACAAATCCAAAAGGATTTGTCTGGATGTGCCACGTGTGTCTGGAAAAGAATGAATTGGAGGATATGCTGCTTTCATCAAACCCTCCAAAACAAGGCTCACTGAAACCGATTCCGAAACAAGCACTTAGTGCTAGTGTCGACAAACTGGACACTATTACAGAGTCAGAGGAAAATACAGGTAAAAGTGACCATGAGATTGAAAGTGAAGAAGAAAAAGCAGAGTCATCAGAGAGGATAAGCCCACGAAGAGGTCGTGATGAGACAAGGGAGACGAGGGAGAGGAATCCCAATACCTCAGGGCACAAGAAAGAACAAATCTGTGAGCTCTTCAAGAAAAGGGCATGCCCACATGGACGAACTGGCAAAGTCCTTGTAGACGGCAAAACCTGTGAGAGGAGCCACCCTAAGAGATGTTACAAGTTTTGCGACTTTGGGGCCAAGCATCAGAATGGGTGCAAGAAAGGTAAAAAGTGCCTATACTGGCATCCCAGAATATGCAAGTTTTCCATTAAAAACATCAGATGTGAAGACGATCAATGTACCTTTCAACACCTGGTGTTTACCCGCAACGGTCCTGGCCACGGAAAAGAAGAAGAACGAGAGACTTACAGACGAGTAGAAAATACTACTGAGCCCTACAGACGAAATGCGCTTCCCAAATTCAGCATTGCTTCGTCAGGATACACTACGTATCCCCCAACCATCAACAAGCCACGAGTAGAAAACCAAGAGAAGAAGACTGATCAAGATGAGTCTTTTTTATTGAAGCTCATCGAGAACATGAAGGCTGGTTTTCAGGAACAAATCGATGGCCTGAGAAACGAGATTATCATCGGGAGGGGGAAAGAGGTCCAACGCCAACCGATTCCCCAGCAACTGAACCCCACGGAGCTACCATGCCACCCCGCAACTCGAGCTGTTCCGGGACTGCACCCGCCCATCCCATACCCGTACATGATGGCACCACAGTGGTTCAGCCAGAACTTTCCACCATTGTCCTCTTAAATGGGCAGAGCGTATCTCCGGCAGCTACTAGCAGCTCTAGATGGAAACTACCCTACATCCAGGAAACCATCATCGAAGGAAGTAGCTGCCCCCCACCATTCATAGCCATAACCGAGTCATGGCTAAAGAGTTACATCTCTGACGCTCAGGTGCAGATAAAAGACTATCAATCGTTTAGATCTGATAGACCAGAGAGAGTAGGAGGAGGTTGCCTCCTCTATGTTCATGACCAGCTAGTGGTGACAGAAACCGATCACTACGAGGATAGAAGCAATAACATGGTCATGTGCTATGTTAAGTCATGCAACACCCTTTTTGCTACTGTCTACAGGCCCCCTGGAGCAGATACTTCAGGCTGGAAGAACTTACTAGACAGACTGCAAGCCAAAATAGACGCGATCTCAGAAAATACAACGGTGCCAGACATATACGTTGTTGGAGATTTCAACTATCCAGAGATAGACTGGGAACATGGAGGCTTAAGAAGTGAAGCCAGGTGTCATGATTTTATAGAGTTTATAGACCGTAACTTTCTAACACAGGTCGTAAACCAGTCGACAAGAGAAGGTAGCACCCTAGATCTTGTACTTACAAATGTTCCTAGGTATGTCGCAGAAGTAAAGGTGAACCCCACATCTTTATCAGACCACAGCTTGGTCGAAATTCAGCTTGGTTTTAATATGACTGGAAGAAAGAAGAACGAAACCAGCAAGATCGACCCAAACTCTTTCAGGGCAGTTGACTATCACAAAGCCGATTTTGTGGCAATCAGTGATTGCCTTCAGAAAGTCGACTGGCTGAAGCTCTGGGAACTCTGTGACGAGGACTTGAACGCTTTTCTGGAATTGTTCAAGCTAACAGTGCTCCAGATAACCTTGGAGTTCTCCCCAAAGAAAGAGAGTGCAGCGGAGATTACCTCAAGGAAGAGAAGAGGGAATAAGCACGTTTATGTCATGAAAAGAAGACGAAGGAAGATGAATGCTAGGATACGTGCATTACAGGAAATGAATCCTAGCTCGAGTTTAATCCCTAAACTGAAAACGGAGGTTTCACTGCTGTGTTACTCCATACAGGAAGGGACCCTTGAGAAACTGAACAAAAAAGAACTCCGGGCAGTCGATGCAATAAAGAAGAACCCCAAATACTTCTTTTCGTATGCCAAGCGTCTCCAGAAGACCAGATCTACGATCCCGGTGTTGAGAGATGAAACTGGGGCATTAGTGGACGACCCCAGTATCAAGTCAGAGTTACTTCAGAAGCAGTACCAGAAGGTATTTAGTAACCCTATGAGTGCCGATATTGATGAATGTATGAAGAGTCAAGGATTACCTCAGGGACTGGATTCCGGATTCAACGAGCTAAGCTTCACAAGAAAAGATATCATTGAAGCATTAGGAGAACTGGATCCCTATTCGGCCGCACCTGACGGAGAGATTCCTGCTAGGATACTCACAGCCTGCAAAGAACAACTTGCAGACCCGCTTACACTCCTCTGGCAGGAATCGTTCAGCAGTGGGTATATACCAGCGGGATTAAAAACCCAATATATCACCCCTATCTATAAGAAGGGGGACAGAACGGACCCAGCAAACTATAGACCAGTGTCTTTAACCTCGCACATCATAAAGACATTTGAGCGTGTAATCAGAAAAAACCTGGTTCGTCATTTGGAAGAGAACATGATGATCAATACGAACCAGCATGGGTTCAGAAAAAAGAGGAGTTGCATGACGCAGCTTCTCAGTCACATCGAACAGATCTACAAATCACTCAACAATGATGAAGAAGTTGATGTGATTTACCTCGACTTTGCCAAAGCTTTTGACAAGGTCGACCATGCAGTGCTGCTAGCCAAGCTTGGTCGATACGGAATTGGTGGTCAGGTTTTAAGGTG
Organism: Bolinopsis microptera; assembly: GCF_026151205.1. Taxonomy (NCBI): domain Eukaryota; kingdom Metazoa; phylum Ctenophora; class Tentaculata; order Lobata; family Bolinopsidae; genus Bolinopsis; species Bolinopsis microptera. The sequence goes on along the minus strand of NC_087080.1, from coordinate 2,791,246 downwards.
GATCAAAGAGTTTTTGCTAAACAGAAAACAAACAGTCGTTGTTGAAGGTCGCAAATCATCCTTCCAGCCAGTGGCAAGTGGGGTGCCACAAGGGACAGTCCTAGGACCGATCCTATTTATCCTGTACATCAACGATCTGTTGAACAGCATTAGCTATAGTAACGGATTCAGCTTTGCAGACGACACAAAGCTGATTGGGGCTATCCGAGGAATGAGTAGTGTGGAGTTACTGCAAGATGATCTCAACATAGTCATCGAGTGGTCACGTGTTAACAACATGGAGCTACACGAACAGAAGTTTGAGGTTGTAAACTACCCCCTGAATGGATCAAAAGCTCTAAGAGAGCTCCCGTTCTACCCAGAGACTGTTGAGTATACTACACCAAAAGGACACGCAATATCACCACAGGAAACTGTCAGAGACCTTGGAGTGTATGTTAGCAGCAGTAGGTCATGGGGTCCTCACATTGAGAAGACAGTTCAAGGAGCTAGAAAAATGGCGGCTTGGACATTGAGTGCCTTTAGAGACCGGTCACAAGTAGTCATGCTGACTTTATACAAAAGCATGGTTCGCTCCAAGCTAGAGTACTGCTGTCCAGTCTGGAACCCTACAAAAGTCACAGAGATACAAAAGCTGGAGACTGTACAGAGATCCTTTACTAGAAAGATATCTGGCTGCCGTGATCTCCAGTACTGGGACAGGCTGAAGAAGCTTAAGTTGATGTCCCTCCAGAGGCGGAGAGAGCGTTATTCTATTATTCATGTATGGAAAATTCTTAATGAACATGCTCCGAACGATACGGGCTTCGAGTTCAAGTCTCATCAAAGGTATGGTATTAAGGCAGAGATCCCAGCCATGAACAAAAGCGCACAGTTGTCGGTAAGAACAGATTACGACAACAGCTTTAGAGTTAGAGCAGCTCAGCTCTTCAACGTGCTCCCATCGGAGCTCCGGAGTATCACATTGCTAGACAGTTTCAAAGTTGGTCTAGGCAGATTTATGGAACAGTACCCAGACACACCACCGGTTCCGGGCTACACTCCGACAAACGATAACTCAATGCTGAGCTGGAGGAGGACGCACTCGATGCAGTTGTCCTGAGCACGCCCTGCCAAACTCACCAAAACGTACCAAAAAACGTACGTATCGTGGTTAAAAATCTTTTACAGTTTCAATCGGGATGTCAGTCATAAATTGAGAGTAGACTTAGTATTTTATTGGCCCTAATTTGGCCAACCAAGTCTTTCTGGCTTTAAGGGGACATACACCAAAAGCTTTTATGCCCTGGCCCTGCTGTTAACTTCATATTACGACCACAGGAGGCAAATCCGATCAAAATAGGGCCGGAAAATTAGGTTTGGACAAATCAGGGCCGATAAGGTAATGTTATATTAGCAGATAAAGCTAGCATGAAAACAGCAATAAGCAAACAGCGTCCTGTGTTTAGAATTACGACCTTTAACTGTGTTCTGTTTTGAAGCAGACTATTGCCTATTAGAATTATCCAGAAATATATACAAATCCGGCGGGTCAACTACATATTTATTAACACCTATGTCTATAAAGACGGAGCTATAGAAGCATCTTCTCATTACTTGTAGCTGACTTTTACAATCACCGTGTTACCATGACTACTCTCATCAACCTACTTCAAGATATTAACCCAATCCTTGGAGGAGTTTGTACGACTCAATTGACTCATTTATCTGATTAGAAGAGGCCATCTCATTCAAGTTGCCACCCAAGGTTCTATTAATTTCGGTATAATGAGTTGAGTAAATAAGCTGAAGCCGTAATAGGTTATAGACACACGCTGCACGCTGGTAAGATGCATGTTATTGTTGGTAAACTTTAGTCTGAGTGGAACTGGAATAAGAAATTTAGAGTATACAACTTAAAATAAAAATAGCGCCATGGAGACCTTTCATTTTAAAATTTTATTTAGAAATCCACTTAATTTAAGGATTTGATATCTTAATGTATCACCATTTTGCTAAGTGTGAACTAAGCATTTTGATTGTTGGAATTGAAGGTATAAGATGGAAAGTATGTGATTGATATTTCGTAAACGAAGACGTAAAATTAAATCTGATTTAAAGATTGATAAACTTGGATTTAAAAACTACCTTCCTTGGAATCGAACACTAACTTCCGTTCACAGCTATAGTTTTTCTGCGCATGGTAGTCAAGCTGAACCATGGTCACTTCGGAAACTATCAAAATCACCGCAGTCAGGGAAAGGTAAATTGTAACGAAATTTAAACTAAAACAGAAGCGGGACTTCTGAAGAATATAAGCGTTCTGATGTGAATTATAAACCGTATTAACATTTAACAATTACGCCTGATCGCTAGTATAATTTATGCAGAATGCCCGCATACAATTAGCATACGTCTGGGTAATGGGTTCAGGCACGTACGATATTAATAACCACTCTCCAACGTTCCATCGTTCAGAAGTCTTATCTGAATGTCTAAATTAAGATGTCTGGACTCATCAATCTTTAAGTCAGAAATAGTTTACCATCGTCACAAACTCCGCATTTGCAAGATCAGTGAATGGAATCAAAAGAATTGTACACCAAAAAGATTTAAAATCACTGTCTTGTTTCAAAAAATACAATGCAAGAATCATTTGTTTGGTCACATGTTTAAAATTAAAGTGTTAATTGTAATTTGTCACTGCCCTCTTAAATTTATCTTTAAAATAACTAAAATATAACGAGTATTAACACAGCTGCTCTTTCGGTATAATTAAACGTTCCAGCTGTATCGATCGTAACCAAAATTATTCTTTTCGAACAAAAAAATCATTTTCAACACAACGTAAATAAATCGTGTTAGGTATTCTACTGATATTTGATCGGGTTACGAATTCTGAGATAAAATGTTTTTAAAGTCTTTGTGGCTGACAAAGAATGGCATGATCCTCAAACCTGGAGATTTTTAAACCCTCAACTAAACGGATCTACTCTTTTGATTTGGGATTGATGTGCAAGGTGGTCACTGAACTTCCTGTAAAGTGTAAAGTTATTTGGGCTGGACGACATTAAACCCTGTTTTGGTGAATGGATCTTTAAAAGGTGGTAAAGTGCAGGAAGCTATATTCGGCATCAGAACTTAAGAGAGGCTCTCGGTTTAAGGGCATACCCACCGTCGGTTGGCTTCAAAGCAAATTACTAAATGCAATGTAAACTTAGATTTCAAAGTTTTAAGGAATTAGCTCATTTTGGAGTCGTAGTCTGGCTCTAACTTAACTACTTTATTACTTAAGTTTCGAAGTGGGTCGGCATGAAAGTTCCTTCCTTCCCATGGAGTGGCAATTCATTTCAGCTCGGAGATAGTAAAACTACTAGTTACTATAGTTACACTACTAGTTACCATAGTTACATTAGTAGAAGCACAACACTTATATTACGGCTGGTACGTAATTGGGTGAAGAATAGATAAATGGATCAGTATAATTTCTTCGATTAGTTACAGTTTGATCCGAGGTAACTGATCCGAAGGGAGTAAACATTTGAAGGAATATAATCTGCCAATACCAATCATTTGTGCCATATGTATGATTAATGTAAAAGTAAACTAAGAAAATGATGCTCGTTCATAATATAATATACTCAAATCTTACTTAAGAACAGGACCGAACCTGCACAATCACAAGAATTTAAAATGATCATCTTTATCCAGTTTAAAATGTCCATTGTGCCAATTCAATTTTCAGAATGGTCTCCGCAATTATAATACGATCTCCGTGCTCTAACAGTTGTTCAATGCGTATAGAAGAAGAGGAACATTCCTTAATGAGTTCCACGAGGTTGAAATGCCAGGAGATACCAAGAAAATTGTAAACTGTTTAGAGATTGTCACGTGAATTAAATTAAAACATTAAATTAACCAGGAATTAAACATCAAATTACCAAGGAGAACACTAACTGACTTGTCTTGGCTATACTACACGTGTCCACAGATTAGGTATACTTTATCTCATTCCATGAATGAGCAAGAGATCATTTGATTTATTTCCATCGTTCTTAGGGGACATACACCAAAACCTTTTATGATATAACCAGGGATATGACTTCTTAAAATATAGTCAAAAACGATATGATTTGGCACTTAAAATTTTGTTTCTATTATGAGAATATGCACTTTCAAAAAATTCGCTATTTGTAATTATTTTGTTGCCATTTTTAAAGGTTTTGGGCAGATTTTTACATCCCTATGAGAAGCTCTCCTAAAGATTATTTAATTGAAAACTAGACAGTTCTTGAGTGTAACGGAAGTTGTAGACAAGTTTTAGCAGCCGGATTTCTGGGAAATTTGAGTTTTAAAGTGTCTCGCTGTTCTTATGAGTAATAGGCATGTTACTACTTACAGTGTCCCGTGATTGTGAAAACATTATTTATAATTTGATGTTATGCTTATGTGAACTGTGGAATTGAAATTGATCATGAATCGAACTCGAAACTGAAACTATGTACTTTAGTTTGCATTGCAGATTTTATGTTACCATTTCCTACCATGCGTAACTACTTGTTCAAAATAACTGACCTAAGGCACTGGAACGATTTGAAGTAAGAAATGCAGTAAGAAGTATGATACTCAACAAATTTTTGCGATTAATCAAAACTGAGAAGTATCTGTCCTTAGAGTAAACTTAAAAGAATTCGTAAAAGTAAACCTGCACTTTGGATGGGATAGACTCAAATTTTCACGGCTGGCACGCCAAAGAAATTGCTCGAACATGTTGTTACTTTAACTCCATATAGACTAAAATATGTTACTTCATTCAGAAATCATGAACATATTATTGTGTCTTATTCTTTAAAGTTATCAGGTATTTTGTACTTCTTGGAATTCTTCCGCTGGGCTATTAGAAATCGTATTTTAACGTCCACTGTAAGACTGTATGCTCACCAAACAGCTTCACATATAATACTAAATAATAGACCCTGGACAAGCGTGATGTATAAATTAAACTGGATGTTTACTGTTTAGGTAAGTCGGCAAGTAAACAAATTTAGTCACAATATCTCAAATTACTTGTGATTCTGAAGGCAGAATGCACTTGGATGTCGGTATGCTGCTGCACAGTGCATACTTTGAAGGCTGTATATTATGATAGTAAGTATGATGATTTATAATGATGGCCGCGTTGCATAAATGCCATACCTAATACTCTAATATCCCAAAATATGCTTTGTGAACAGATAACTGCAGAATCCCGGGTGTTCTTTGTTCAACCAGTGAAATTAACGGTAACTATAAAACATGACAATCAATACACACATAACCACTATAATAATATGCAAGTATAAGTGGTTAAATTTAATAATTAATAAGCAACCTACAATGTAGCTCCACGATGGCAGCCAGGATTTATATAATCAGAGGAGCGAGGAGCACACACAGGGTGTAGAGGAGTGGGGAGCGAGAGCAAACGCAGCTGGTCTGAAGCTGAGGTTGGAGCAAATTCCAACTGAGGCTTAAGCAAAAACTCAATGAGGCCTGAGCAAAAACTGAATGTGGCCTGAGCAAATACTTGTTCCCCGACGCAAGGTTCAAGTAGAATTGGAGGTGCAGCTGAGTTAAACAGTGGAATATGCTAGTAGTCAATAAGACCGTAATATTCTGGAGAACAGTGTAAGAGGTATACAAGACAGGCAGTGGCGGGCTGAGTGCGTATGTAATGGTGATATATCTCAGTACAAGCTCCGTTGTAGTTGTGCTGGTAGGGATATCGTGTTGCACTCGCTGCCTGGTGCTTTGGTAAGTGGCAGGACACACGCTTGACGGAGTTGGTGACAGTGGCCGACAGGTTTACAAACCCCTGGTCACTCACTCCGACATACATTTTACATGCAGGCGGTACTTTGCATGTGTGGGTGCAAGGTCCGCTATATCTTTTAGTGATCTTAAGGTTCATGCAGAGGGAAAAAAGGGAGGAAATGTATTGGATACATTTTTAAGAAAGTAGAAACATCCTAGCATTTAGTAATGAGTCAGGATTTCGATAAGGTCTCCCAAAAATTAACTGAAAATGTGATGTGGACAACTTTGTGAGAATACACGGTCCTTGTATAGCTTAACCGTAGGGCAACAATCAACATCAATATCATGAGAAACACGCAATATCATGAGAAACACGCAATATCATGAGACGCAATATCATGATAAACACGCAATATCATGAGACGCATTATCATGACAAACACGCAATATCATGACAAACACGCAATATCATGAGACGCAATATCATGACAAACACGCAATATCATGAGACGCAATATCATGAGAAACACGCAATATCATGACAAACACGCAATATCATGAGCCACTTACTCAGTACTCACTTATAACAGTGATGGTCCGCTGCATCAGATAAAAACTGTAAAATACACAGTCACCGGTGTAAGTTCTAACATCATGGGGGTACGTGCGATTGAGGGAGAACCGGATACAACAAACAAAACGAACTTTTAATCAAACAAGTATTGAAGTATAATGTTTTCCGTACAATCAAATCATGTAAGATATATTTATATATATTATATATAATATATATGATATCTATAATAGATAATTGAATCTGAACATACAGCCTAGAGGATCAGGACTGCCTGTTGGACTGCCTGTAGGACTAGGACTGTTGGAAATATGGAAAGATATCGGCGTGACTAAACGATGCAACTGGAAAATATCCCAAGTAATACTCAGTAGTATTACTAATAGTATATACTGCCTGTTATAGATATGTTTAATGTTTATGTTATAACCCGACTAGGGGTTAAAAGTCTAGCTTATTCTCAAATTTTAAGTCTGAAAACAATATGAGATCATGGCAAGGCAGTTCAAAGTCCCAATGAATAGGTTAAAAATAAAACATTTTACACTGTCTCCTCTTTAGAGACGGTTCTGACATAAATTTAACATTCTCTACGAGAATCGCATATCAGAAGTCAACTTTCGGGCAAATCTATATACTAGAGTTCTGAGGAATAGAAGATGTTCTGACATAAATTATACATTCTCTACGAGAATCGCATATCAGAAGTCAACTTTCGGGCAAATCTATATGCTAGAGTTCTGAGGAATAGAAGATGTTCTGACATAAATTTAACATTCTCTACGAGAATCGCATATCAGAAGTCAACTTTCGGGCAAATCTATATACTAAAGTTCTGAGGAATAGAAGATGGGGAATCAATTATAATATTCAAGATCCGCCCAATCTGTAATCAAAACAGACGACAAATGATATCCACTCTTAATAGCCTGGCTGGAATAGAATCAGTTATCAGACTTATATCTCTAAATACGCAGAACCATCAGTAAACTATCACATCGTCTAATAGTGGTAACTGAAAGCAGCTAGTATAGACATTTAGACAACTACAATTCATGAGCCCAATGAGCATTCACTACAATCTCGTCTCTGTAGAGTGAACTTCAAAGTATAGAGACAGGCAGAAACGCGTAGTGGTAACCATGATTAGGAGTCAACTTCCGTTTGATACTAATCAATAAGTTTATGCCAAGCGGTTAAGTATAATAAATAAGTACAATGCCGACTAAGCCTTTTCATCGGTTCGGCTAGACTAAGGTGGTACGGACACGTTTGTCAGAATGCCAGAGACACGGTTTCCCAATTTTTGCTGGATTTGAAACCAAACTATGGAAAGAGACTGAGAAGACGACCCCGCAAAGGCGGGATGGCCTGTGTACTCGAGGATGCGGCAGACTTTACAGGTGTCGATAACATCAGCAGAGACGCAGTAAAACAGTTGGCTCTAAAACTAGTGGAATGGAGGAACATGTTACACCGTTGAACAGATGTGCGTGATGCAGGCCACTCCAACGATTAGGAGGAGACCTCTTCATGTAGCATGTGCCATGTATGTACGACTACAAACAACTTATATTATGCTTCAACAAAAGTGATAAGTCAAACTGATAGTTGTAATGAATCAGCCTTTGTATACGAGTTGCAAATGTGTACGTGATACGAAAATCTTGCATGTGCAACTAAAATTCATGACAGGGTATTACAATTTACAAACCAAGCTTTATTTTTTAACACCACACGTACAGCTGGTGGAATCAACACATTTAACTTTTAATACGGCACGCAACGTGGAATGACACGATGGTACACGATGAGGATTCTTTGGCGAAATGATATAAGCTTCTTATCAAATTTAAGTAATACTAATGTAATATCACAAATTGATTGACGCAAAGTGAAACAAACGTATGATTCTGTCTATAAGGGACACATTATGAGACTGTATCAGAAATAATGAGACAGCGGTATATCATAAGTACTGAAGTAGGTACGATTGTTTTAAAATCTTACGAGACAGTAGACCTAGGTTAGAAATACGTGTCTTGATTAACTACTATTTAACTGTTTCAGTTTCCAGTTTTCCAACTAGTTGCCCCTCTAAGTAGTTAGACACATTATTAGACCTATCAGAAATAGTTAGACAGTAAACTTGTATCAGAAAATGGTACAATTGTATTAAAACTTTGCAAGATAGCGGACTGCGAACCTAGGTCAGAAATTTAGTGCGTGTCTTGATAAAAACAACAACAAACTATGTATTTCAATTTCAAATGTTTCAATTTCTTTCCCAACATTTCTTTAAGCTTTTAAAATATACTCTTTTTATATGGTATGACTGCCCTATACGTGAATATGGAAAAGAAGCCGTTCCTATGGCTATAGCGCCCGTGTGAAAACCCCTTTGGTAGATATGCTAAGTATGAAACTTTTGTAGCGTGATATGAGATGTGCAGTGGGGAATTAAGTTAAAATGTGATATTTTAGGAAATATCTCACTGGTGACAAGACACGTGTTAATATTACATAGCCAACTTGACCTTAATCTGTATGTTTTCCAGTTGTTATGCACATGGTCAAATTATACTACTATAACGGACTCAGCGATTTAGTCCGAAGCCTTAAAATGATGGCGCCGAAATTGTGCGATTTCTTGTGTGCAGACAAAACTATAAAATATGTTTTAATGAATCAGAACAGTCCATTTAATTTGAGAAAATTGTACTATAAAATAATGAACATTTTCAGTTTTGCTCAGTTGATAAACGTGGGTAGCCACGAGACTAACAGTTGGTCACGTTGTGATCTGAAAATCGTGCTTCAAAATGCAGATTTGATAAAATGTTAAGTGTCACCCCGTTCTCGAACAAGATTCCTTTCACTTAATTTCTAGCCAGTAAGCGTCTACATGACTGTTTGCTGGACTTCATTTGAATCTAGAAAAATACGGCTTCATGAGGCGTACACATGAGTGTTTTGATAGGTGACGAAAAACAAATCATATAAATAGACCAGAGCTTGACAGTGAATGGAAAAATCTTTAAAAGTTTTTGAATTCCTATCAGGTATTAACTAATTTAGTATATGCCGATTGCCGAGAAGCAACCAGGAAAAAACAGTCACCGTAAAAGTTTTTCAACAATAATGTTTAACATAATAAGATTATATTTGGGAACAGTCATTTTATCCAACGAAATTCAACCTCCTGCCGTTTTTTAACTTAGTTTTCGGCTTTGAGTTAAAGTCTAGGTTAATTTGTTGTGGCTACGGTTTGGGGTAAAGTTAACTAGGTCAGTGTTAGATTTTGGTGTGGTAATGTTTTAGAAGATTCAACTATACCTACCCCTAAAACCCCTAGCCATGTTTCCCCCTAAATATTTTCTCAGTCTTAAACTTCCTCTTTGGCCACAAATTTCATTCAAAATCAAAAATTTCCTCGCAAATCATCTGCCGATCTCATACCGTTTTTCTGGATGTGGGCACTGGGCGTACATCAAGTGATCCTTTGTGCGACAGCATCAAAACGACAGTCTTTGTTGGGATTCTTCAACTATTAATGCTTAAATTCTTTGATTCGCCTCGATATTCAAAGAATTTATCAACTTTACTTAACCAAAGAATCTACCAACTGGCAACTTTACAGAAGCAAATAATATCAACTTCACTTAAGCAAAGCTATTCAAATACCACCTGAATCCTGAATCCTGATTTTATATACTAAATACGAACTCTCCGCAAAACCAAAGTGCCTCACTTCTAGTTTGCAAATTCTCGCACGTTTCGATTTTACAGCTCTTAAATATCTTTATATAATTATGCCGCAAATTACTTAGAAATCAAAGGGGTAATCATCATGAAATGTCGAGTTGTGGTGAGTAGTTGCTGTATTTTGCTTCCCATATTTGGCCCATAGCCACGCATTTACTGATAATTAAAACCCTATTCCACTTTTGCAGGTTACAACCAAGAACTCGCAATACGAACTAGTATTTAATAATGTTTTAACAATGATTACGAAGTATTACCTATTCTAGATGAATCGTTGTCGGAAATCACCGCGAAGAATCTTGCAAAGCTGGTAAACATAAAAATCCACAATAGTAATAAATCAAGCTACTTCAATCAAGCTACTTCCAATAAAAACATATTCCCCAACCGCGATTGTGACAGACAAAAAATGCAGATATGTATATTTTCATATGAATATTCAAATGCATCTACTGTTAAAACTAAATACGTAGGTGAGCAGCTGTTATAAGGTTTTAGAGTTGGCCTAGGTTTAGCTGAGACCACACGTTATATTGTTCATAATGACCTATATAATGAAGTTAAAGGCCAACCAATGGCCATTTAACTCTTTGTGAATTTGTGTAAATATCTCTGAATGCGACTGGAGGGAGCCTGTAGAGCGATTACGGTTGGGGTCGACTGGAACACCCTAGAACGGACATGTTCTGGAGATACAGAACATGCGGGAACAATGTGATTGTGCAGCGAGGAAATGGGAGGATAATAAAGGAGAACCTAATGAACATGCGGGAACAATGTGATTGTGCAGCGAGGAAATGGGAGGATAATAAAGGAGAACCTAATGAACTAAGCGAGAGAGTCAGGGTAGAAAAGTGGTATCAAGGTAGCGGCGAGTGGCACCAAGACATTACTTAATGACAAGAAATACAAGATCGGCTGAATGGTTCTACCAGGTAACTACAGAATCATTTTAAGATTTTATCTCCATTTTCAGTCTCAAACGGTCTGGAAATACTGGACCAATCCTGGTGTTAACAAATACCAGGGTTACCAGCGGTCATTATTGTCTGCACGTTATTTGTATGTTCGTATGATGAGAGATAAGGAACTAAGTACATGAATACAAATTATAAAATTCTACGCTACTCTGTCTTAAAAGTCGCAACTCTTTTACATACTTGACAATACAAATTCCTGAAAAGTAAATTGGCAAAAACTTGTTTTTAGACGGAATTGAAATTTTATTAACGAAGAACTTGTTAGACGTTGCCCAGCCCATCATCTTGCATCGTAGGCGGCGGCGGGAGTGCATGCGAAGCTGTACAACGAGAAACTGAATTCGATAGTCTAGTCATTGTTGAAAGATTAATGAAAACTGTAAGATCGCATACTTATCAAATTCAATCCCAATGCTATTTAATCAATGATTTAAAAATCACAGAAACTATCTTAATATTCCTAATCATTTACTCCTTTATTTTTGATTCTAATCACCTTCATATTTTAATGACAAATGGCTACGTGCCACTTCCACTAACAGACAAATCATTGATATAAATAAACTGATCAATATCGATAATTGATAAATGATAACACATCAAAATACTGAATATGTTGAATTTGTTTATTTGCATGGAACATCAGTACGAATATCATCACCTCGAATATTTTGTAGCAGCGAAAGTTGAATTTATGTGGATTCTTTATTTAGCTTATAAAAATTGAGTGAACAAAGTCCGAAAGGATTGAAACCATCTATGTTGCCTTAATGTTATCTTAATGTTGTCTTATCGTTTGTTGTCTTATTGGTGTTTGTTGCCTTAATGTTGTCTTAATGTTGTCTTATTAGTTATTGGTGTCTTAATGTTGTCTTATTGTTGTCTTAATGTTGTCTTAATGTTGTCGTAATGTCCCATCGGTGTTCGTTCTATAGTTCCCCCTATATGGAATGAATTCAAGCGGAATAATAATACTGTAAAACGAAACAAGTACATACGAAATGATACAATGACCAAACGTTTAGTTACAACAAGAACTTCAAATCCTAACGGGCAGTAAATTAAGTAGATTAAGTAAGTTAACCTGGTTAAGTTATTAAATTATTAAGTTATTAGGTTATTAAGTTATTAAGTAAGTTATCCTGGTTAAATAAAAGGAGTTGGTTTAAACACAAGCCTGAACATAATAACTTGCCGTAAAACATTCGCCGTAAAATGTTTGACTAATTCTTTAGTCTAGTTAACGTAGAACTCACTTTAAATCTTGATTCTTACCTGAGTTGTTCCGAGCACAAGATTTCGTGATCATCTGCATCGTTGTTCCTTTAAACTATCACAGATTCACTTTATTCCGGGTATGAAAGAACATAAACCACCTTAAGGACTCGAAGCTTATTTTAGATACCCCCATTTTGGCTTACGAGCCAAGGAAAGAGACAAAAGTAGCGGGTATTTATATAACTTCGACTTAGTGTGTTGGTGGCAAAATCGTCATAAAGACCGAGTCAATGTGTTAAAGTTAGTGTTGAAAGAATTAAACTGTTTAAACTTTCGTGTGATTGCGACGAAAGAGGAGTGTTGTCATTTAGCAGTAATTTTAGAATGAATTAGGCAGCAATCCTGCGTACTTCCACCTGTCGGTCTGGCCTGTTTTTTAGCATTAGTTCCCTTAGTTAACTTAATTAAATGTTGGCAGATTATCAATATAATTTATTAATATTTGCACTTTTAGTGGGAAATAATGACAGGACGTGTAGTATAATTTAAACTAATATGTGATGTATAACGTAGCTTACTTGGAAAAGTATGGTAATTGGTACTGTGCGAATCCCAAAAAATAAATTATGATGAAGGGTTTGCAACCGATATTATCGGCGATAAAATTATAGGCGATAATTTGTGAAAAAGTTATTATCCGTTATCGGCGATAATTTCTAACCGATAAACCGATAATACCAACATTTTTTTTCTTCAACAATTATTTTCAAAAAGTTCGAAATTCCGTAAAATCATCGATCAAATTTAGCGTTATTGAACCTCTACAGGTATTTATTAACCGAATTTGCTACTCAAATCAGTGTCATCCTTTCATTGTTAAATCGAAATATGTTAAGTTATTCACATTTCACATTCCATTGTCATGTCTTATTGCCTATTTATCCTGCACTTGATATCAATCATTTTAATAGCATATGTTTCACAATGGCCAATTCCCATAGGTATCCCAAACTCCAAAGTCTCGCCCCACCCATATATAAGTTGTTCTAGCTATAAGCTATGTATTCGTGTGGTGCGATGATAATAAGTGATCTTTACGTCGGTTGATCAGATGCTATACTTAAATTAAAACTTCTCACAATTAAATTCATATGATACACTATATGACTGATGACGTCATAATTAGTTTCAAAACAGCACACGCTCTACGCCCCGCGTTTGTATTTGATAGCTCATTTGCTTAAATTGTTAATTGATAACGTGCTTGGTTGTCCCCTGTCGTGTCATGCGAAAACGGTTTTATTTGATATGGCAACCAACGGGATCTGGAAACGTTTAAAAAAGAGGGAGACAACGTGACCTGCATACATTGTGAGAAGTCTTTCCTAGTTTGTGGTATCACTTGCGAGTAAAGCACGCTATTGAAAATCCAGCCACTATAAGTGCTAACTCGTCCACATCCCCCCAGGTCAAACGACCAAAAATTCAACCCCTGATCGTACCGTACATAGAAAAGAAGACTCAAACTGAAATGTATAGTAGTCGTCTAGCAAATGCTTTCTAAAGAAATTTACGATGCCGTTGTGGAATTTCAAATTATGTGTTTAGAATTCGTGTAACAGTAACTCAGGACTTCCGCAATCCTCATTCACAAAGGTGACGAAAGTGTAATTGATTATGTCAGTCATGCTAATCAACAGAAACTTAGCTCATTGTTATGAACCAATTTTATCGCCGATAATTATCGTTATCGCCGATAATTCCAAAATTGTTATCAGTTATCGGCGATACAAATTATTGTACCGATACTGCAAACCCTAGACTATGATGCAACACTGCGGAGACTTTAAATTCAAGAACGCTTTATAAGACAGTAGTTTCAAGACATAAGAATCCTATAAATTCAAAACCAAGAGCTATTTCAGATTTCCAAAAGTCACCAAATTTGTTTGATACACTTTTCCTAGATACTACAAATCAAGCCAAGAACCCGTCGCTGATGCAAGTACAAATCGGACAAATTAACCAATGAATAAAAACACATCAGGAAATATTGCAAGTCAATAAATAACCTAGATTTTCACTCATCACTTAGTCAGGAGTTATAGGCTCGTAGCCAGGATACACATCAAACGAGGTAAAAATATGGCATATACTTATAGCCCTGCTAAGATCGTATGAACGAGGTAATAATTATCCAATATTTTGCTTACGATCATTAATATGATAAGGGCCACCAATTGCGGTGGAGCAGGAAATCAATAAGCGTAGTTTTTGCACCCTGTTGTACAGATTGGCAGAAAAATAATAAAGCATCGCCCAAAAGCCGGAAGCTTGCACCCTGTAAATTAATTAAACTGATCGTAGTCCCCAAAACTATAATCTTAACCACGTACATCGTGGTTATCTGCCCCACCCCCCCCCCCCCCCCCCCCCAAACAGCCAGCCCGTTTTAATACACTCACAAGAGCTAAGACCAAATCTCTTGTCCAGTTTCCGGCATTTCTTGTCCCGTTCTTTCAGGAGCGAGTTGGAAAGGATGGGCCCTTCAAGGAGAGGAACAGAATTGTCTAGCAGTGCCGACACTACATACATCGTGGGTCTTCAGTTTCTGGGTTTAGTTTTTTAAATCAGGGGTAATCTCGGAATTTGCAAGGTTGGTTTGTTGGAAATGGAAATGTAAGTAAAGGAAATCCCGGTTTAAGCGCAAACGTAATTGTTAGGAAGGTAAGAAAAACCGTTTCTCTATTACGGATGCTCGATATCAAAGTACAAACTTAACGATCAGTACAAAACCGCAGGTATGGTGGATTTGAAACATTATAAGCAACGAAAAGACTTAAGGCGTATAGAGCAAGCAAATAAATCTCTGGAAGCATAACGTGTGACGGTCTGGACAATACGGTAAACAGAAGGAAGACGCTAAACGTTTAATGGGAAATGGGGATAAACTAAAGCATCACAGTGGCCGTAGAGACATTTGGCGAATTAATGCAGTACAACTACACCAGGGATCTTTCGAGACATCAAGATGTTGCAACTAGGAGTTCACTAAATGCCATTACGCTTGGCCAACAAAATAAGAACTACAACTACAAGAATTAAAGTTGAACCGGCCATTCAAAATTGCAACGTTTATCATTGAAGAATTCATTAAAAAGTAGACTAGCTTCACAATTACAATATTATCGTTCAGGTGCTGCTTATCGTATTAAGGTATCATGTCCGTACAGCAGACTGCAGATACACTAGTTACATTATTCATTTTATGGAAATGGATAGGTATTACTATTTACTGACAATTATATTACAACCCGAGTCACCGCCAAATGACGATACAGGCTAGCTATAGAATCAGATATTAAATATTTTGTACCTTAAAGAATTTTCCCGGTTCCAAACTATTGCAAAATCGTAAAATTGTGCAAATCATAACCTATATTTTAAAAATTCTAATTTGTTGGACACTTCCGTTCGATCTTGCCCTAGATTTTTAAAATTTCAATTTGTTTTTCACTACCCCACATTCTTCGTTAACAGAGATTTGCGCAAATTTTCGGATATCAGTCATCATAATCATAATAATATCATTATGACTGAAATTCCGTGAATTTATGACATAATACTTGTTGCTCAATATATTGAGCAACAAGTATTATGTCATAAATTCACGAATACTATATATAGTATTCGTCGTGATTAAACCACTGCAAACCCGTCTATTTCGCGACTCAATAAGAAACTCTTATCATATGTAAGCACACTAATATTGCTAATTCTGTATCACGAAATGTGCTCACTACCAGACAAACCGACAAGAAAGATACTACCAAGAGAAGGATCAAATCCTCAATAGAGCCCGAACATTTGAACCAGCAACAACGGTATGCCTGTGATCAGAGGTGCACCCATTGTGCTACATTGTGCTACATTGTGCTAGCTACATCGTGCTACATTGTGCTATCTGCAGATTGCCAGGAGACCACTTACTAATTGTGATTTAGATACATTATTATATCCACCACTCATTATGGATACGATAATAATTCCAACGTTAAGGCTAAATTGTTTAGGTAATGATAGGAGAATACCAAAGTTTACATCCTAATCCTGCGGTGCTTGCGTATCTAGTGCTTCATACTGATAGTGATGTCCGACGTCCGTTTAGTTAAGGATATGGGGTTGAGCGCATAATTAAAGTGTATTTTTTGCAGAAGCACTTGAAGATCTGGTTCAGTTTCAAGTCAGTTTAGAATTTTGAGTGAAGACAGGTTAAACTTTACTACCCACCAAATTTTACTACTATTAGTATTAATCAGATGATACGCGTCACAAGGATAAAACGTCTTCAAGTGCTAAAACTCAGCACTTGAAGACACCAGAAGACTTGAAGACACTATTAATATTACTAGATATCATCCTCACTCCGTAAGTAAAATTGTTCGATTTCTCAAACTTTGCGAGGTCACTGTTGAGTAAAATTTACAACTGTAGTTAAGAAATGACAACTCCAACATTTGATGATTTGGTGATCTAAACTAAAATTAGATAAATTGTGCGCTTAAATTGCTCGCGGAGAGTCTGTTCAATGCATGTTGCAGTAAACAAATACGCAGTTATGCAGTTATAACCATACGGCTCGTTTAAAATAGGCTAAGCAGAAAGACAGGCCAATAGAAGTTGAATCCTCTTTATGAATATGAAAGATTGAGAATTCTAGATTCAGCATCTGCATATAGATAGGAAGAACCTGAGCTAATTTGTACTGGTTTAGTCCGTTATAATGATATTCAAGAAACGATAAATATATGGTAGTATCCAAGATCGAGGAGGACAAAAGTAAGAATGTTCACTGCGGTTACAGGGTAATTTGTGGAGCAGGTTATACCGGAATGACAATTAATGCTAGCCGTAACTAATTGCATCCAGTATACCAATCATTATTCATATGATCTGTTTACCATCATGTCATAAGTAGTCTGCGGACTGGATACTGCCAAATAAACGTATAGATAAATTGAATGACAATAGTCGTCGTGTAATCATTCAATAGGTTTTAATCTACAATCTGCAATGTTGAATTCTTCTTTCCGTTTGTAAACGCAATCTCGATAGTAAAACAGTAAACACAGTTTACAGTAACTCACAGTTACAGTACTTATACTAATTACAGTAGTTCGGATCGCAGTAATTAATCTTTCAATTTTCAAGATCATGAGCCGAACGACGAATTTTTTATCAAGTCTGGCAAAGCACTTGACTAAAATTATCTCAGAAGCCTTGAGACAGATATGAACGAAAGTTTAATGAAGAGTCTGCGTTAAATTGAAATAAAATTATAAAAATGTGGCTAAACAATGGCCATACCTTCTAAAATACCTTCTACCATCTAAGCACAATTTATTTTTTTGAAGCCCTAAAGTGTTTTAACTACCTCTAAGTGTGTTCAATAAAGTTTGTTACAGGCCTACATATAACAGGAACCTGGAAATTCATCCCAGCAATGATAGAACTCCGGCGCGGATAGAACTCCGGCGCGGAGGAAGGACGGTTATGAGTCCCTTTTTGTGTCTGACGAGTGACGGCTGTCAGCAGTGTTATTTGTAGCTGTGTGCAATAAATGCAGATATTCTAGGATGTAGGTGATAGTAGGGAACGCTTTAAGCTCTAGACACAAAAATTTAACTAAAGATTTTGTGAAGTTAAACAGAGAAAATAGTAGAGGTTGTAACTTGGTGAAAATATGAATGAAATTTTACCAGAAAGGTTTTACACTAATGATTTGGTTTTTGGTAGAAAGCGTTTCGACAATTCTGGTTAACAGAGACAAAATGAAATGAAGCATACAACCGGGAAGAGAGAGTACACACCAGTTATTTGCCCGGTTTCATTTCGTCTGCTTTAACAAGGATTATAGAAAGCCGTAATGCTCCCAGCCAAAACTTACGTCACAACGTAAACCAAAACGATCAGAATTTCAAAATAATTTTTGTTCAAACTGGATCTGACATCGACTGGACACTGGTGATCAAAACTAAAATTGAAAATCATTCGTTTTCTCAAGGTTTTTTCTTCAGACAAGGTCAATAATTAAAAGGTTTCAGCCTTATCGGTCACGCTACAAATCATAAAGGACATTGTATCACTTTGTATGGTAGCTGTTCTTACTGCAAACATGCGTTAAACGTGTAAACATGTGTATTTCACTGAGGAGCACTCGATAACATCAACTTAACATCACATAGGTCACATAGGTAGGTCACCTACACAGCCTAACTCCCGAAGATATGATATGATCATAATCATAACTTAGTTTTAACAGCAAACTAGAGTTAATTTGAACTAAGTTTGCATTGAAGTTACAATTAAAGCTATTAGGTTCACTGCACTCAAGTCCCAATTTCTGATGTACTTTTTAACTATGTAATAGGTACTACTACTGCTTTTGAAATACTAAAGTATACGCTGAAACAAGGCTAAAATTAAAGTGCGTCAAGGATAAAGTAGGACCAGCACTGGTCCGCCTGTCCGCCTGTTCCAACTTCTAGTTCAGCAGTCTAGCTACCCCTTTGTGAGTATTAGGGCTTCTTTTTCTCGAAACATCAGGAATTCCATTCCATTATACTGTACGCTCTATAAGGTGGGACACGCACCAATTACCCCATAAGAAGACATCCCTGACAATAGTGACAAAGTGTGGAACTTTAACCACGTACACACTCTATTCAGAAGTTCACGTAAGAAGTTGCCAGAAGCCTACTAGAATAACCGACAGTACGCTTACAGTAACTTCTTGTAACATTGTAGCCTAGAACTTTAGAACTAGCCGACATACCAGTGCGCTTACAGTAACTTCTTGTAACATTGTAGCCTAGAACTTTAGAACTAGCCGACTTGCATAGGTTGTAGTATATTGTATGTACTCATTATCAGTATAATAATGTGATCTACTGGGAGGTATTGAGAATGTAAAGGCTGATCTTCTCGGCTGCCGCCAACTGTAAACTGGTTTATACACTGACGATTCAAGGATTTAATTCGGAATGATAATTTAGATTGAAACTTTAGTTAATCTTATCAATATAATTCCACTGTGAATATAAGTCAGTATTTAACAAAAGACTTAGCAACACACAATGTTAAATTATTACGGTACACCCACTCCATTACCTTTAAGTGGAAAGTCCAGTTTGTGAAAAGGGGTTCGGTAAACGGTACGGGGTTTTTGTTCTCGCAAATGATCCCTGAACTCGGGAACCATAATACCACATACGATCAGAGACAAAGTACACTTAAACTCTAAAAACAGAACCACTAACCTGGCTTACTCTGTTGTCCGGACTGATGTTCTGGAAACGTCATCTTGAAACAAACACAGCAACTATAATCAAACACGTTCACAAAATATTACAAGCACACAGGGGGCCTCCAATTGATTTACACCTTGTATCACCTGGTAAAGCACCTGCATGTATAACGATCATAATACTAACAGCAGCCACTCTCCGTGAGACAATGCCTTGTAAAATACACTTTGAAGCGTTTAGTCGAGAGAGCACTGCATTATATAGCTCTATGATAGGGCGGTGGAAAAGCGCGTCATCTCTGCTGTCTCAAGCCCTCTCAAACAGTATGCTCCTACCACCCTGAGTACAGCTGAATATGTACTGCTACATATTCTGCCTTGTACCTGTGCAGTGTTAATGTACCGGCTTGCTGTGCATGAATTTTTAATATAATTACTCTGACAGTCTGACCTGTTTCCAGTGTTAGTCTTACTTTTCTTATGATAATGACGCAGATTAGCTAAGTAGGCAGTAAGCACGAGACTCCTGCTGTTGTTGTAAACATGTTTAACCGATAATTGTTTTGAACTACAAATAACTGGTCTACAGACTAGGCAGCGAGGTAATAATCGGAGTAGGACTATTACTGTATGTGGATTGTGTAATAACGAGTAAAGTAATGGCTAATGACCACTGACTGCAGCTAAAACACCCTGTATACCTACTACTCCACCATAACAAGGATCTGCTGAAAAAAAGACAAGGATATAGGGTGGAACGATGAATAATTCAGTTACCTCGGGAATGCTTGGGGGCGGGGCCATATTATATAGATTCGACACGCACGGCATGGGTCGACAAGCGCTATCATTCGAAACGCAATGTAATCACCAATGTAATCAGCTATATTGCACTCAGACGAACTTCCGTGCGCTACCTGGACTGCATTCGGTACGAACAGAAGTTCGGGAAGAGAAGCATGAAATGAACAATGAAGATGATGGTGGAGGACCGAATACTCGAGTCTCGATACAATCATCTTATAATTATATCAAGGTCAACAACTGAGTTCCCAACATCGATATCGATGTAAAACAATACGTAGCACTTAGGTATACACAATCGTTAAGTCGATACATGACATTAATCATGTTTAATGTCATTAGGAATGATCAATGATTAATGTCATTGTTTACGATTCTAATCGAATTTGATAAAAGACAATTGACCGCGCGCTGCACATGTATACAATTAACTGCGCGCGAGGTACTTTCCATTCATGTAATCGTTAAAATGGACAAGATTTAAGAAACGTAGCTAAACAACTAGCTGTCTAAGAGACATGTGCTTTGACGCATACATTATGTGTCCCTTTTTCTTTATTTTAAGCCGGCAAAACAAACTTCGTTGGTAATGGTTATAGCAAAATATTATGACTGAGTACTTTATAAGTTGTAGCGCTAGTAATTAACATCAACCATGAAGTTACTTCGTTCGAATAATCATGTTAGCTATGCCTGCCTACCTGCCTAGGTCGATCCAGATGAAATCTGGAACGAGTTTCGTGTCAACGCTTCTCTCCATTTATCCCTATCACACATGAGTAAACGCAGCTGGTCAGGTTCCATTCCAGTGTCTTCAAGTAGGACGTCCGGGAAGGTCTTATGTGGTCGTCCTCGATAACGCTGGCCATAGGATGGTTGCCAGAAAAGGAGTTGTTGAGCAGGTTGGTCCTGTAGACGGTAGACATGTCCTGCAAAACGAAGTCTTCGTGTCTTTATAGTATCTGTCACCGATGGAATCTTTCCGTAAAGAACGGAGTTAGGTGTATGTGATTTCCATGAGATACCAAAGACCCTTCGTAGCATTCTAGTATAAACACCGTCTAGTGCTCTGATATCAGCCTTTTTAAGAGTCCAGGTTTCTGCACCATACAGCAGAACAGGTTCTACTGCAGTTCGAAAAATCTTAGTCTTGATCTTCCTGGACATATTAGATTTCCAAAAAGCATCTAGACTCTGTAAAGCTTTCCATGCGAGGCCTTTCCTGACATTGATGTCTCTGCTTGTTGAGGCTATAAAGGATCCAAGGTACTTAAAGTCATGAACTTCTTCTAAAGGGTTGCCGTTAATAAAGACTCTATCGTCTGAGTTGACAGGTCGCGGGATATTATAGGACATGTATTTGGTCTTTCCGATGTTAATAAGGAGACCATAACGGGCTGCTATATCAGAAATGCTTTGGCAAAGGCGGCCATTTTCGCTGAAGCTGTCAGTAATTGTTGCTAGGTCATCGGCGAAGTCCAAATCAGCAATGTAGTTACTTCCAACTTTAAACCCATCACGTGGCCCTATTGCTAGTCTTAGTATGAAATCCAGGACGATGATAAAAATGAGAGGTGCAAGAACATCGCCCTGGAGAATTCCGAGGTTGGTAAGGAATTCTAAGGTTATACCTTCAGGGGTCATGATTTTAGCCTTGGTGTTGATGTAGAGTGACATAATGGCTTTTATGATTTTTTTAGGAAAGCCGTAGGAAGCCAGGATGTCGGGAAGATGCGATCTGAAGATGCAGTCAAAGGCCTTTGAGAAGTCAATAAAGGAGATGACACAAGGAAGCTGGAAGTTCACAACCTCTTCGATGATACGTCTAAGAGCCAGAATCTGTTCACGAGTCCCTCTTCCAGGCCGGAAACCATTCTGGTTGTATCGGAGGCGAGGTTCTATGTGGCTCCTGATTCGGTTTAGAAGCAGCCTGTTGTAGATTTTCGTGGCAACAGGGAGGATGGAGATGCCTCTGCTATTTTCAGGACAGAACTTTTTAGCTCCTTTGGGTATAGGAAGAATGGCAGTGACAAGGAGCTCTTCCGGGGCTTTACCAGTAGCTAGCATGTTGTTGAACAGAGATAGTAAAGTAGTGTCCAAGTCAACACACTTGTACAGCAGAGAAGGAATTCCGTCATGACCGTACGTGTCCTTTGTCTGCTTGAGAGCTGTAGATAGTTCATCTGCTGAGAACGGTGACGTTTCAATTGGGAGTTCTGGCTTTTGGACTTCAAAGCTACCCATTCTGATGTTGTCAGCAGGATTGTAAAGCAGTTTGCTGTAGTGGTCAGTCCACGCCTTTGCTCGATCTGCCTTGTTTCTATATCCAGGTAATGGAGACATAGATTTAGGCTTACGATTGGTAAGGTCATTTATAAGCTTCCACGCAATACCAGAGCTGTTTGATTTCGTCTGCCATGCTGCATACCCTGGGTGGTTTGCGGGTTGCGGAATAAACAGCTGATCTACTTGATCAATTGTCTTATTAACAAACGCTTCTTGTATGCTGGTTTCGACCTTCCTGACTTCAAGGGTGGCATCACGGAGGGCTTTAGTAGCAGCTCGTGTCTTTCTTTTGTGACTATCTTTCAACGCAGCATCTCGTGCCTTGACAGCAGCTCGGTACTCAGGATTAGATGAAATCTGAGCAGTTAGACTAGTCTTCTTCCTTTTGGGAAGTACTTTCTCTGCTGTGTCATTAATAGCACTTATCATGTTGGTGTATGCATGCTGGTTGTGTTGGACGAGGTCATCAGTCTCGTTCTCTTCATCCATTAAGGCAGTGAACCTGTTCTGGAGCTGGAGTTGGAAGGCTGTTGAAGTTGCAGTGTTACTTTTTAACTCCTCCCAGTCATACTTGATTACCTTAGGTCGGACGATGTTGGTCCTTATTGACAGTTTGATAGTCGCTGTGACAATCCGATGGTCAGATTGAACCGATGGATTAATGTATGACTCACAGTTTTTAAGTGAATTCTGCCATTTTGAGCGAATGAGGATGTGGTCATTCTGATGCAGTTGACCATTTGGTGCTGTCCAAGTCACCTTTTTAGAATGCTTTTTGTTAAACTTTAGCGCACCAATGGTGAAAGCGTTTTCTTGGGCAAAATCAAGAAGATGCTGTCCGTTTCGGTTTGTACATTCATAAAATGCGTTGGTGTTGCAGGTGTCTTTTCCGAGGTGAGCATTCAGGTCGCCAGCTATAGCTACTACGTCATGAGGTGGAAAAGATCGGACACAAGAAGTTAACTCTGCATAGAACTGTTCAACTTCAAGGTCTGTAGATACATTAGTAGGTGAATGACAAGTAACTAAGTGTGTGCAAACTTCACCGGTAAAAGAAACAGACATTATCCTGTCTGAGAAGACGTTATGGTCGATGTAGCATTGTTGGGCCCAAGGGGAAAGGAGGAAGCCAAGTCCGAGGAGCGTTCTACTTTTAGGGGGAGGAGATGCTAGGAGGAACTTGTAGCCATCACGCATTATATAAGGAGTCTTCTTAATACGATGCTCTTGAAGTGCAATCACAGGTATGTCAAAGGCTTTGGCTTTGCACACAAGTTCCCATTGCTTCCATTCTTCAGTGAGAGATCTTACATTGTAAGTAGAAAGGTAAAAGGATTCTGAGATTTTTTTGTTAATTTTTGGTTTTTTGATGGTCCTTCTTTTAACCCAGATACCATCAGCTGCTTCTCTCCCCGAAGGGTTTAAAGGTGCAGCGTCATCATGAGCTGGACTATCAGAAGGAGAGGTAGGGGCTGGAACCCTAGTGCTGTAGTTGTTTAGTTCGTTGTAATGTTGATAAACGGGTGCGTGGCAAAAAACTTTGCGAGTACCAGAGTAAAGCTAGGGGTTGGTAGCCCACTAGCAACAAGTCCAAGATCTCAGGCAACCAAAAAATGACTGATAAGAGAACTGAGGGTCTGCAGCCACACACAGACAGTGAGGGAGAGTAAAATAGGGGGGTTTTGTGCCTCAGTACACAGAACCCAAAGTCATCAAGCTGTGAGGAGGTTCTTACAGCAGAAGTAGGCTAGAAACTGTGACATCAACATGTTTCTAGTTAAAAGGGAGAGTGTTCTGAATAACTCTGATGGCCAGACTGCCATCTTGATGTCCGCTGGAAGTAGTGCGCTTGTCGCATCTGCCACTCAGCATACCTGCAGCAGGCAGGATCCTCTGAAGCTCTTGCTACACGGCGTTAACTGTATCCGTGCATTACCATTCCCGGGTGTCAGTAGCGCGAGTCTACTGCTCGGACCCACTCCAGAGTGGCTATACCAATACCATAACAATTGACAGTCAAGTTTTTATAATTCTTATTTAACGATAATTGATGTAATAGCTAGCTGCTAGCTGTTAGGGTCCGGTCGAAGGCGGAAAAGGTGCAGGAGACCATCTACTCCATATGATGGCATCTGATACAATACAATACAATAGGGTCCGGTTTACGTTTAAGTGTAATTCTGTGTTTTGTTTTAGGTCTTGACCGGAGGTAATTGAACATTTTGAGATGTAATGTAATGTCGTACACAGTACACCCGAACTATATGATATATCCCTGATAAACTATATGAGATACTTTAATCTCACGATAACAAAATATTGTACTTACAGTGGACAGATTCTCGCTATCATTGTTTTATCTTTCCATTATCAAGAAACTATTCCGTAGTTTAACTCGACTGTTCAGAGAACGTTCTTATCATTTATCACATTTGTAAATTTCAGAGATAAGGTGAGATAAAAGACTAAAACGGTACAATATTATATACTTGCGTCGATATTCATAATACCGTTAATCCGTTATCTCAACTGACGCTGATTCGCTGACACGATATCATATGTGATTACCTTATTCGATGCTGATTGGAGCACGGTAAAACGGCAAACGGTCCCCACTTCATTTGCTCTTACTCGGTGATTGGTTGACCACAAATCAGTGTCATTATCGGCTCGAAACTCATTGGCTCTTGGGATGATCATGTGACAGAGCAGCGAACCCGTCAGATCGTCTTGGTGAATCGGGTGAACCAATAAAAAAGAGACTAGGCTCTGAACAATCAAAAATCTACCCCTGTTAATCTTATGTCAAAATAAGTCTTGTATTATTTTACTCTCTCTAAATTCTAAGATAACGGAACATTGTTATGAATTCACAAAAATAGGCAGGTTTAAGTCATACCTCTGCGTTTAGTGTTAGAATCAGTGCGAAAACTTAGTGTTGCCAGGATTACTCCCATTTTCTTTCGACAACAAAAAATAAAATAAAACAAACAATGTAAGTTAAACCACTAGAATTATAGTGCTAGGTTCACTAGGTTACTACACGGACTCAATTAAATAATGCTTACATTTAAATTCACCGTTGAGTCTGGATTGTTGTCTTCTCATTCGAGTTCCAGCAGTAGCGACCGAGTTATGAGAAAGCGCCATAAGAAGCCGAGCTGGATCTTAAGACTGGAGCTAGTTCAACACAAAGAGAAACCATGAACACTCTAGGGAAGAAAGCTGTACACAATTAATATGGCGTTCGGGTGAAATGATTTCTATCGTGATGTTCAGAGAATTATACTCTATAGGGGATTGGAATACACAGCAAAGAACAATTGTACTCGAGTTTTTAATCAAAATTGGCACATATACGCCCTCACTAAATATAGCAAATAGTTTCAAACATTTTGCAATCTGCATACTCCTTATTACGATGCAATTACTGAGAGACACGCAGGTATTCCTGTGCAAATGTCAAATTGTAAATGGGCAAGTTCATTTCAAAAGTCGTACCATTGGCAGACTGCTGTAAGTTATACAGCATATTAAAGAACTGATTAGGCCGTGCAACGCAGTTTACTGTCTATATGTATCGGCTCAATGATAACAAAATTAAACGATGTAGCATTTAGTAGCAACAAGGCAGATTAACAAGCTCAATAACGACATTTAGTAATTTCATCGAACTACAAAGTTCGACGAAACCCCTGTCAGTGTCAACTAAATCAATCAACGGGTAGTATTTAATAATTGCTGCATAGGTATTGTTCACATATACTACTTAAGTTAGCCTAGGGTAGAGATCAGAGACGGTTTCGGAAATGATTGTTACGCTATTAAGTGCTATATGTCTACTCAATGGTTATTTGTTAAAATAATTACAGAGTGGGGGCCGGGTGGGGGGGGGGGGGGGTTTGATATGAACAAAGTCTGGCTTATGTAATATGTTAACGGTACCTTATAGTAGGAAGATTTATTGCAGGACATAGTAAAAGCTAGTTTGTGTGACAGTTAGACAATAGACAGCAATACTAATAGCACTATAATTGTCTACTTTTTTTCGACAACAAATAGCAACCTAAAAAATGCGATGTGCGTGACCAAAACTTCTAGTTTCGAAATAAATAAAAAATACAGCTCATATCTGACTACAAAGCGCTCAGCGTAACTGGCACCGTGAGTATCATGTACACAAATTTGTGGCTTAGAATGAAAGGAATGAGAAATTATTTCCAATAAGCCAACCATAGGATACAGATTCTAACAACCCGGTACAGTATCTGTCAACAAGTTTCAACTTCGATCTTGCAACAAGCAAAATTCAAGTAATCAACCAAGATCACAGGTAACTTAAACAAGCCTGTCTAGATCAGCGGTGAACTGTAATATAAGGGGTAATGTGAACGCAATGTTCGAGTTTTTAAACAAAGTATGAGTGCCAAGCCTGGGAGTCAACCTTCATAAACTTTAGGGATGCAGTAAGGATGCTTACTGTGCATCACCTGCTACCTTCTAGTGGCTTTATTTAAGCTTTGGACGTACTCTCACCAATTTCAATACTCCCGCGTATCATGCAATGTTTAATCTGGTATAGTAATCTGTAGTCTGGTACAGTAATCTGTAGTTGATATATATTATGAAGTCTGTTATATTTTCATAAAAGAAGAGATCAAAGTTAGAATATTTTGTTGAATGGGCATCGTCGATCTCCGATGTTCAATCTCCAACGTTCATATTTTAATCATATGAAAAGATGAAACGGCTTATCTTGTATAATTAACTCCAGCTATCGAATATCCGTAGCAGTGTTGAAAGTAATATGTTAATTCTTTAAAGCGGCCATAATTTAATACGGAGTATTTTTGACTGCTGGAACATCACACTTGCCGCATAACACAACTACTCGCACGAGAGGAAATATTCACAAGTTTTAAAACCTTGGCTTAACCTGGTCTATCAAACGCAATGTAACTAGCCCCAACAGGGCATCAGATGTCCGAAGGCTTTCTTCTCCCAGGGAACACCAATATGTTGTTTACTTATGAGCTGTAATCTATAAAACGAACATACTCTTCCAAATATCAATTAGAGTTACACGATCATGAAAAATACCCTCAAACAAACAGACGTACAAACAAACAAACAAACAGACAGTGAGGCAGGTATACAGTGCACTGACCTGTGAAGGAAGGGCTGGAAGCGGTTATCTGGACAATGGTCAGTGCTGCAGCAGCCATGATCTTGGCCGGGTAACTTGTCCCTTGCGGCTAGGTTACCCCCTTACCCGTCGATCGTTGCTAGGTTACCCGTCGCTCGTTTCCAGCCTACGGGTTGCTGCTGCTAGGTGTCGTACAGATATTGTCACGTGTCACTTTGTATCATATCTCTATCCCCACATCACTGAACTGTGACACAAATAATTATCGTTAGTTTTAAATTACGGGGACACAGTGCAAATAAACCTATATAATATTATAATAGTGAAATTGTGCATAAAAGTTAAAACCTAGATCGACTTTGGAGCGGGGGAGCCCGCGGCTCTGTCCACACAGAACGGAGTTGATTATAATTATGCATTACTTATGATTATGCGTTAATTATAACAGAGCAGTCACATACACAATAGTTGTAATACACTAGCTCCCTATCCACATTATTAACCCATGGCAGCTAGATCAACTCTGGATAAATACAAATTTGAGATAATGGAACCTAAAAGTGGCATAAGTTGAATTATAAGTATAACAGTAAAGCGGCGCGTCATGAAGAAGAATAACAGTAATATTCGCCTCTTTATAACGACATGATTCGTTTAACAACTATTTAATTTTGCAGCCTATGTTCATGTCTTAATTCTTATTCATTTCCGTGCCACGAATTTAGATAATCTTTGCTGGACGCCGTTTAGTTACGGAACGAATGACAAAACTCGAGGAAGTATCGATAATTAATTAACACACCAACATAAACTAACCGCATAACATAATATGAAGAATTTGTTGCACTTCTAGACGGAAAGCGCTATTAAAGTTAAACCTAGTGGTCAGTGGTGTAAAGATCAAAGTTGAAACTAAATGGTAAACCCGTTTATTAACGTTATCTCATCTGGCTGTAATGAAGCAACCGATTAGTTCATTAGTTGCCAAGTACTGTTAAACGGCAAATGACATCACTGACACTCAACTTGGTTTGATAAAACAAAAGTGATCCAGGACAGGCTGTTCTTTAATCGACCCAAAAGTCCAATTATCAAATTATAGAATACATAAAAATCGGCTGTTCTAAAATTATTAGTAGTGCTACCTTTAAAATTAAAATGTCCTTTGAGGGGACAAATATTTTATAACCGTTTTTAAAGACACGACCTGACGACCGAATAAAATATCCAAAAAAGAGAACTGTGCGGGATATACCCTGTCCAGTGCAGTTCACGAAACTTTCCTATGACACATTTGATAAAGCAAAACTGACACTCAATCGACACATCTAAAGTCTGAACGCCGACAAAATAAGACTTGTAATGATCAGCTAAACACTTTGCAGAAGGTGTTCAAAATATTGAAAAAAAAACGGAGAAACTGTCGAATACTCAAATATAGGGCAGCTTCTTAGGAACTGTTCTCGCGAAGTGATGTGCGTGTTATTTTGGAGGTGCAATTAGCCCTGCAGGGAAGTGTTTGAAAAAACGAGGTTCTAAAAATTAAACTTTTTTCTCTCAGCACTTATTCTTAAAACGGGCAAAAAAAAGCCCATCCTTAAACTAGTCAGAACTATACTCTGAACGTCGGAAAGCACTGTACTATACTACTACTAGTACTAGCTCTAGAATTACTGTACAACAAACGGCTCCTTCTTACTTTTAACTGTTCTGCCGTTGATCTTTGACGAAAGATTAACTTGGCTTTTATCCCAGGGTGATGTTGCCGCGTGATATCATGGATATAAAGTTGTCCAGGCTAGCTCCGGAGTTACTGACGGAACCGGTGGGGACGGGATACTATCATTACTCGTCTCGCTTCAAGAACGTATCCATTAAAAGATTAAAGATTAACTACGCCCAGATAATGGGATTAGGAGATCAGACCTATAATTATAAAGAAATTCCTCCGGCAGTGTGACGTTAATTCTTTTTCGCGTGAAATCCGCAATTTCGGAGAATATCACATATATAACCTTGATCTAGCCGGAATTTTGTCCGGCAAGATCAAGGTTATGTATGTGATGGTCTCCTCACCAAAGTAGGAATTTGTCGGCATAGAGGTAAACTAAATACAGCCAAAAGAAGCCTGACGTGCAGCACTGATTGTAAATTTGTTATCACTGTGGGCATTTTCAACGTACAACCAAAGCTATCACATCAGCATTTTCAACATACGAAATTCCCGGGATGAATGTTATAACTGTCGAAGATTCGTAGGCACAACTTTCGTCAGACTCAAACAAGTGCCATGCATATTCTACCATGACATTAAAGTTATTCGACTGTTTTGAAGCGAAAATGGGCCTGCCTGCAGTTTAGGTCAACATGTTATCAATCAACATGCCTAGCTGGTGCATGGTACCTGTTGAAACTGCAGCCTTACTGTCAAAAGTATTACGTGACAAATTAGGGCGCTAGTTGCTTGTTATTGCTTATATGGATATGTTCGAGAAGGATATCTATTATTTATACGGACATTCCATTTGCTTTGGCAGCAGGAAACGACATTTTGTCGAAATAAAAATATATTTAAAATTCCAAGCTTGAAAATATCAAAAAACATAAATTTCTCACAAAGGTGTATACTGTATCCGTAGTTCAACTTGAGGCAACTCACAATTAATTATCTAAGTTAAACTAAACTCCGGAGGCCGCAACAACCAAAGCAAATTATAGTTGGTTAAAACAATGTCGCCGCCGTTAACATAACAAATGTTTAAAACACTTTTGAACTGCCCTACCAGACATTGACCGGTAACCGATATTCCATATGTCTATCAAATTCAGGTCTGAAATGAGACTGGCCAATATACAAATTAATTGTGGGGTGATTTTCGAAGGCGAGACCACTTAATGTTATGAAGAGTGACAGCTGCTCGCACGTTTGATTTTTCGTAGTTGCTTTGCTATAACGCTGATTGGTTAGCTATATTCCCGTGTTTGCTTAAAGGTATCACAAAAACTGCCAATACAGTCCCGGGACTATTGCAAAACGGTACCTATTAAAGCTCTTACGTAGTAATTCAAATTAGTTAGACTTTAGAATACAAAATTGTCCGAATTAAATAACTTTATTATAAAAACTTAAATTACAGCCATGGATTATTCAAAAGAATAAAAGCATAAACTAGAACTAAATTGAATTAGGGAAGTCAACCAGATTGATGTTTATTAAGTCTGTCTTCTGTTAACTTTATCGCCTCGAACTATGAACTAATGAACTGATGAAAATTCAGGATTTGGATGGAACACCAGCTGATATCCACTATCCAGCGTTTACCCAAATTTCTCATGGCAATTAGTCAGCTTATAGCAGCCGGCTACAAACAACAGACCTGCCTTGAAAAGAATTAGGGGTTTCCTTTTGCGTTCGATTTTCCAAGAAATTGTGCCACACGAAGTATCAGGACACTTACTGTTGTCTAAAATTATTTCGCAGACTAATAGTGGAAAAGAGGTGGATTCGCAGGAGTTAAACTCGCCAACTCGTGTTGAGTAAAAGATTTTGGCATTGAAACCGGTTTTAATATCAAGCCATATGAAAGATAGTCGATAAAACGCCGTTAGATAATTCGAAAATTAAGATATTTGCCAAGTGTTTTAATTAATATGCTGATATGATATTAAATAGTTAATCTTCTAAAATTTCTGTTCTTACGGGGGGGATGCAACGTCAATTAATGTCAATTAATGTCAATTAATGTCAATTAATGTCAATTAATGTCAATTAATGTCAATGTCAGTTTTGCAAAATTTTGGAATACTGACATTAATTGACACGATATTTTTCGACCAGAGATTATGTAGTTCTACCATATTTTTAGCACTTTAGAACGTTTATATCATCAATTTATTCACTACTATCACATATGGAAATGTGAGATGTGAAAAAAATTCAGATCATTAAACAATAAAACTAAAATAATACGGTTTTCCGAAATTTAATTTTCTTAAATGGGCGTGGCCATCCAAGGGCGTGGTTCTCAACATTATCAGAACTTAAAACCCACATTAAACGAAATGCATTCATGACATTTATATTTGAATAACGAATCTTAAACAGCTAACATTACTCCTTCATACTAAAAAAGCCGATTCTAGATATTTTACTTGTATAAGAAACCAATAAAATATGGGCGTGGCCGGTGGGGACCGAAGATGGAAGAGTTGGAAGCTGAAATTTTTGTTGGTGGTCTTTGAACCTAAGGATCAACAGATAAGAACATCTTACTATATATAAAGCGAGACGATATATATATATATATATATATATATTCAGTAGGAAGCACAGTTAACAATTTTAAGACCAGATGGCAGAACCACAAATCACATATTAGGAAAGCGGTTAGGAGTTGTGAAGGGGGGGGGGGGGCCAATGACTACCAATGGAGACTTTTGGGGACTAATGGGGACTAAAAATCATGGGGACTAGAGGTCAACTCGTTGACGTAATTCACCATTTGTCCCCATAAGTCCCCAGAATTTTTGACAGTTATTTATGGTTTTCAAGTTAGTTTAATAACGATACGATCGAGATGTTTTGTCCAAGATAAGAGTAGGATAAATCTAAATGGGGACTAATGGAGACTTTTGGGGACTAATGGGGACTAAAAATCATCTAAATGGGGACTAATGGAGACTTTTGGGGACTAATGGGGACTAAAAATCATGGGGACTCGGGGTAAAATCGTTGACGTAATTCCCCAAGTCCCCAAAAGTAGTCATTGGCCCCCCCCCCCCCCCCCCCCCCCCCCCCCCCCCCCGTTGTGAAATTTCTTGTCATTTTAACGATAACCAGTTTCATAATCTTACCAAAGAGCCCTTAAAAACGTTTGACAATGAGTTATCCGATCAGATAGAGGTTATTATTTTTGAAAAGCTAGATTTTATAAAATGTTTAACCTTAGAAGATAGAAGTAGGGTTGCTAAAGAAAGAGAATCATTTTGGCAAAACCAGCTTATGACCCTCAGTGATTTTGGAGGACTTAATAAACGTAGTGCTCTTAATGAAATAAAAAATTGACCTTTATATGATATGCTTTAATATTTAATCTTTCCACAGACACTTGCATTTTGTTGTTTACTTTCACCTCTGCATCTTTTGTTTATATCTTATGATTGAATGAGACTTACTCACAAATTTCCCATCTCAGTATTGATCTATTTTTGTCATGTTTTTAATTTACTTCATAGAACAGTTATTTTAATAAACTTGCTTTCAGAATGAGACATGTAAAGATTACACAATCGATAGCTTAATGTGAATTTCGTGTTTTACTGTTTCACTGAATGTCTCAAATATATATATATAAAAGATAAAGATAAAAGATATACAACTGAAACTTTTTTGACTGGGTCAAATGCTTTAATGGCCTTCAAATCAGCATGAAAAAATAAAAAATTGGCCAAGAAATAGGAGTTTTAGAGCCCAAAATTTGGACCCCCAAGTGGTGTCAAAAACGCGAATTAAATAGGTAATAATTATTTTAGTCTCTTGAGTCTTGACACCACTTTATAGGGTTAGACGGGTTCCTGCTAGTACTCATAATTATTCAAGGACATTTTGTTTTTTTGAACCGGTCTAACTTACATAGACGTGAATATCTTGAATATTTATCGAATAATGATAATCTCAAATTTCAAGACAACTTAACCCATTAGGGACGATAGGGTCGTTTACGACCCATCTTTTCTAGAGGCTGTAGATGACAAACCAAAATACTTGATTACACAAATTTTATGCACGAATGTTCAAAATCTATTGGGCTACATTATTCACTTCGAAATATGGGCCTAATGAGTGACTAACAATTAGATAATTAGGTTAATTAGTCGTGATAATTGGAAATTATTCCAATTAACTTCTGGCCTCTATTGGGTCATTTAAACTTCATGAAGGCCATAGGTGCTATGCGAAAAATGTTGCGGGCAACGATTTCCTAAAGGTCAGTGAAAAGCCCGTGAAAATCAGAGATTCACAAGCTGAGCTAGATGCTGTGTCCTAACTGCGGTCGCATCCGACCCACTCGTCCGGGTCGTAAACGACCCATTTACAATTATATCAGGTACAGCTCCTGTAAGTATATTAGAGGTTCAATTTTTCGAAAAAACAGTGAAAATCAACGTTTCCAATCAAGTGGTATCAAAAATATTGAAAATTATTTTATTGGGTCATTAACGACCCACTCGCCTAAACCAGTTTTTACTTTAATCTAACGCCATACGATGAAGTAAGTAGTTTAAAAGCTATATTTTTCAAAGAAATAGTGACAATCGACATTACCAATCAAGTGGTATCAAAAATATCGAAAATTATTTTATTGGGTCATTAACGACCCACTCGCCTAAACCAGTTTTTACTATAATTTATGCTCTAACGATGATGTAACAGGAACAAAAGGATTTCGCGGCATGTACGAAATCGCGAAATTTCCCATTCTCCGCGACAAATTTTATGTATAGTTTAATGTATAGCATGTTAAATTTCGCGGTACCGCGATTTTTGGCCAAAATAATCGCGAAATCCTTTTGTCCCTGCGATGTAACGGTCGAAATATCCTATTATAAACGTTATGTACGATTATAATTGTATGTACATTCCAACAAAACATTTTCTTATCGGGTCATTAACGACCCATTAGTATTCAAAGTATAAAAACCAATTTAGTATAGTTTCACTTCCATTGTATATCTGTAAAATATATATTCGAACACAATATCTCTTATCTCTGAATCTTTAACAGATTATCAGGGAGATACCGTTCTGTGTACATTAGTTCCTGAGCTTGTACTGTAGGTTCAAGTTAATGTTTCTCTCTTTGCATTATCATTTATACAAATCCTTAAGCTGGGGTTGGATCTCAGAAAAAGTACAGGGGGTTATGGCCCCCGCGAGAGCGCTCGGCAAATATTTACAACTACAAGCCTGATTAATCTAAAATATTTCTCGTTATTTTCAAAATCGTATCGGTATCATAAGTGAAGTACATGAGTCTAGAAACGTCTGTTTTCCGTTTAATGCGTTATTAGGGCGTAATAATGTGATATATTTTGATAGTTATCTTTAGATTATGTCTAAAAGACGCAGAGGACACAAGGATAAGGAAGGAACGGTTGTTAAGCCAGGAGATAGGGTATCAGTTCCCCGAGACTATTTCGATCGTGAAGAAACCAGTTACTCAGCCACGTTATCCTGTGATATTCTTGTGCTATGGGGAAGTATCATCACAATATCAAAATCAAATGGAAGAGCATACGTAAAATTCGATGTGGATGGCAAAGGGGTTGGCATTCCGGTAGCAGATCTTTCGAAAAGTTTGACCGGTACGATTGATGCAGTAACTGTTGAATCTACGAAGACTACAGTCAATGTTATAGGAGATGAGGAGCAGGCAGAAAGTACAGTCAAAGTGATAAGAGATGAGGAGCAGACAGAGAGTACAGTCCAGGTTATAGGAGATGAGGAGCAGACAGAGAATACAGTCCAGGTTATAG